>NC_090437.1:1248733523-1249359715 GCF_031143425.1 Pleurodeles waltl
TCATTTTCACAGTGCAGGGATGCACCATATTTAAGGAAATACAGCACACCCCTGTATTGTCCCCTGTGCTGGCGCTAAATTTAGCTGCCAGCGCCAACGCAGGCATCCTTGCACCATCATGCAAGGATGTCTGCATTGAGGGGTAGGATTGTTATGTGCAGGAAGTGAAATGATTGCTTATGTGCAGGAAGGGACACCTTCCCGCACATCAACAATCATTTCTGGCATTTTGCTTTTTCTATGCATGCTGCGAAATGCAGCACGTATTGAAAAAGCAAGAAACAAGGAGGAATAAAAGTATCCCTCCTCGTTGTGCCTTGCTAACACCACCCCTAGGGTGGTATTAGATTTTTGGCACCGACTCACGTTTACAAAATCTTGTAAATCTGAGGCAGCGTTAAATTGCAATGGGTGTTGCTGTGGCACGCCCACAGTAACACCCATTGCACGCCCCTCTAATGCAGATAGCTGCGTCGGAGGGGCCCATATTTACAAACAGTGGCGTTACACCTCCTTGCAAATATGGAGCTGAGGGTGGCACCTGGCAGTAGTTATGCAATGCACACTCCTAGCAGGGCTCTGGGCTCTAGGTTTTTAGCTAAGTTCACGAAAGGGAAGCACTGTTGAACCATGTGTTGTACTTGGCCTGCTCAGGGTGAGGTTTGCTCTGCCACGGCCTCCATATGTGTTCCTGTATCTCCACGTACATAACACAGTTTTCAACTGAGCATTACTGAAGGCCTCCAGTTAGGATTTTGGGGGGATGTGGGCAATTGACCTTGGAATAATTATCCTGATACTTAAATTTCGACATCCGACACAGTCCAGAACCTACTCAGAACTTTGGGGTTTCATAAGTGTGCTATATACATGTGCACATTAATTCTTTAGGAACGTAAGCCATAGTTTTCCAGGTGTGAACTGCCTTTAAAACCGGAGGTGGGGTGTGTGTATCGGGGAGGGGGGTGGCAGTGTGACAGGAGGAGGCATTTGAGGGTCTTTCTAAGTGGATCTAACCACTACCCTTGGGTTGTGGAGAACCATGTGTGTTACATGCTGTATAGCGCTTCATCACCTCGTCAGGGGCATAAGCACCTCATAAATGCATATACAATACAATAAGAGAATAAGTAGTTTCTGAGAAATGATGAGTGGAGAAGAGATGGAAAACACTGACATTGATTCACCAAAATGTCTGTAGAAGATGTGTCACATTATGCAGCCCTTGACCTTCAATTATATCACAGGCTTGACTCTTGCACTATTGTTCGCTCTTCAAAAGCTTTCTATTTGCTTCTTCTGGGAGGGCAAGAAATGCAGAAGGGAGACAGGGCTTCATGACTTTTAGCAGTGCTACCTTCATGACTCAGGAGACCAGGGAGTAGCAGGGGCAATGTAAGGGCAAGACTATGGTGGCAAGTGCTACCCCTAAAATCAATGACTGAAAAGGAAAAAGGAGAAGATTACAGAGGAAAAGGATCAAAAAAAGAGTTGTGTATCTGGGAAAAACACTTGGCTGAAGGTGTAGAAGGCAAGAAATCACAGATCAAGAGGTTGTTGTGTGGGGAGTAAGTAACTGCTCCCTTGAGTTTGAAAGGGAGTGGCTTTGACAAAGACGAGGTGAATACGACAAAGTATGCAAGGGGAGCAAAGGAACCTGCCCATTTTGGGACCTCTCTCTGAAATACATGTCCTTTCTGACCATGCCCGTTCCACTGGAAGCTGTGGGGTCCACTACATTTTGTAATGTGATGCACAGTTACCCTATTTGTCGTAAGGCAAAAACAGTTCATTCAAATGTTTGCCCCACTGCAGAGCTCTAAATAGGCCCCTTTGTGAGTATTTGGTGTGCAGAAGTCTACTTGTTAAGCTGTAAAGAACTTCATTTCTCACTCCGACTGGCTACCACAAGCAAAGTCACCTGGATTCATGCCTGTGGAAAGATCTTTTGTGGAGCACCTTCTACCTCTGAATAAGAATATCTAACCTTCAGATAGGCAAAGGCCATCCAGGATGTCAAGCATATGTTCTGTCATGCTGTGTAACTGACCAAGGCAGCAGGATTTCTAAGCTCACATCTCCCAAATACACTTAATATTGAAAAGGTGCATTCTTAGAATTCCATTTAATTAGTATCAAAGAGACACCTGCAGGTAATTAGATCTATATTGACATTCTCCCTCAAATGACAACCCAAAATATTTTGGCATAAATGTGAGTAACATAGAACATTTTAGAACAGGCACAGTAACAGGGCAGGCAAACTAGACTGGGCCCCAACACCTTCCAGTGGTCCAAGACCAAAGGTGATGGGGGCTGCTAAGGAGGATGGAACTCTGCTCATTTAAGTAAACAAATTGTCTAGACCCCACAATCCTCCTAGCCCACCATCGCCCAGCCATAGGACAGCCCCGTCGTGTGCACAGGCATGGGGAAACCAGCCAACATCATGGTGCAACTGTCGTGGTGTACAATTATTGAGGCAGTGAATATCTTGAATTCTTCAAGGTGGCCCTGTCCTTACTCAGTATGGTCAGCACCTCTCATTTCGTCTCTATGCATGTCTTCCATCCATTGTGGACCCTGTATTACGACAAATTCAGTCCCCTTTTTATGTTTCAGCCCATTGTGGATGTACAACACAATGATTTTCACTTCGGCTGTTGATG
Source organism: Pleurodeles waltl (assembly GCF_031143425.1). Taxonomy (NCBI): domain Eukaryota; kingdom Metazoa; phylum Chordata; class Amphibia; order Caudata; family Salamandridae; genus Pleurodeles; species Pleurodeles waltl. The sequence goes on from NC_090437.1 coordinate 1,248,736,193, forward strand.
TTGCTTTGTGTGTGCCCAACAACTCTATAGGAATCCCATGTGCATCGGAGGACAATAGTGAAGATTACAGAACTAGTCCAGAAGGCGGGGCACAAGCAACAGTGAGAGGAGGTGGAATTGAGGAGGAAATATATAAACGTGGATTGACGTGGGAGGATGCACACTCTAAAGCCCATGCATGTCTTGAATGACCAAATGAAAGAAGAGAGAATTCACACTAGGTAGAAGGCAAATTGCAATCACTCTACCTACATCAGAGTGACACACTGGCAGATATGTAGGAAATCTTTTCCCAGATGGGTGATGGTTTGAGAACCAGCCCCTGCCGTAATGTTGTATTAGGTCTGGATGTGGCACGTTTTTTTTTTGTCTTTTTGACAGCCTCATGGAATAAAAACGTCAGAAATGAATGCATGCATAAATGCATGAATGGAGGGATTTTAGGCCTCTTAATCGAGTGGTTTATTCACATTTTGGTTCCATTGACCACAACATGAAGCATAGGCATTGGACCAGCTCTCTTCTGTCATTGAGTCTCTTGCCCTGTGAGAGATGTCATCTTGCCTGCTCAAATGGTCCTTTCCCTAAAAGTTAGTAAACTTCAATGCTAGGGTTGGTCGGTAAATACTTTATTATTTCAATGCTATTTCCTTTCCATTCGTTTCATTTTATCATTCTTTTTTGTTAGTCATACCTATGTGTTCAATTTTGTCTTTAGGTTACAGTAATTGAAAGCCAGTAGTACATTTTGTTTTCTTCAAATTTTCCTGTGAAATGCCTTAAAACTAAGTTCTTCTGCTTATTAGAAATTTCAACCATAGGGTCACTATGTTCATGAAGCATCAATTTGTTTTTGGACATGTTTGCAATTTGTCACACCACACCAGCTTGGTTTTTCAGTTAGCTTAGTGATTTATTTGCTGTCAAACATGTTATAGTAGCTTTGACTCTACCTGGCAATGTTGGTGCTGTACTGGTTCCTATATGTTTCAGTCCTCCCACTTACAATTATTATTTGAGCACTTATCGCTCACACTACTAGGTGCTGCACCCCAAGACAAGATTAAGAGCACCTCTCTGGTCACCTATCCATGCCCCAAAACTCTTCCATGTAAGATCACAACAAATACAGCACTTAACCAACTGCATATTCCTCCATAATGTAATATGCTACTGTCTAAAAATGCACCTTGGTGCCCCGCAGCTATGAAGTGCCTTCTAATACATAGGATTCTTCAATCCCTGTATTAAAAGCCCATCTCTAATTTCACCCAGTCACCGATCATAAACAATTACATCAGAAGTCAATTGTAATAACTTATTGCAGTTGCATTCTCATGTCACAGTGCCTGCTGCCAGAGCCAGCAGCCAAGGTTAGAGGGATGTCAGGAGCCTAATTAAAACCCCTGCTTGAATAGTGAAAACAAAATGTTACTTTTCTTTACATGCTCCATTTTTCTGGTTGCACAATGATAATCTGAAAGGGAGGATTTATGGCAGTGTATTTCTTACATTCCTAAGGCAGTTATAGAAAGGTTAGAATATTTCTGTATGTTTCTGCTTTGTGATTTTATTAACTGGTATTAAACTGATTCTAATATTGGTTTGCAACAATTATTTAACAGCTTTTTTATGTGCTTAATTTCGAATTAGATATTATGTGATTTTATTTTTATTATTTATGTTTGCAAACATGTTCTCTCCTATGTTAAAGAGCCAAACACAAAGAATTTAATTTTGTTTGTGGGAAAGGTAATGATGTGACCATGTATTATAAGGACTAAAGTACCAACTGCCATACATTGTAAAGAGATTGTAAGTCATATTGGAGTTCCCTAAAAGAAATTCGGCTTTCAGCCTTGTTCCTCTATATGGTCATGGAACTCATCAGGTGCTTGCAATATCCTTATAATGTATGGCGGTGGTACTTCATCCCATATATAAATGCTACAATTTAATATCTGTAGTTCTTTTTAGGTCAAGCGTGCAAGCACTTTGACCTTTTGTTCGAATTGTGGGCTTTTAAGCATGCCCTCCTCACGCCCATTACTTTGGTTTACTCGTGGGCTTCTCTTTTAAAACTCCTTTGTTATTATTGGTAAATGTTTTACGTTTGTCCCTCCTTTGGGTGGTTTTGTTACCGCCTTGTAGACTGGCACTGTTACATGGATTATTGCACGATTGCCGGTATGTTTGACTGCGAGCAAACTTCTTTTTTCTTTTGTCTTTCTCCTTTGTGCTCCTACTCATGGCAGCAATGGCGCTTTGAATAGGCTCGCTTTTGTCAAGTAATGTTTTACTTATCATTTTCAATTTATGTGGCAAGAAAAGTCCAGTTAGGAATTTACAACACCAATAGCTCTAACTGGAGCAAATGTGAGATCGATTGCATTGCAAATGCATGTTTTTTTTTTCAAGTGTTACTTTCTTTAGGAAAACCTTAAAGGATCAACACAAATTACCCTTGCTGAATTCAGACTTTTATCCACTTTTCAGAAATATATAGCTTTCCAGGATCCACTATTGATTTTACACCCGTTTCTGTCACTAACTGGAAGGAGGTCAAAAGCTCAAAAAAATAGGGACAATTGGGTATGTCCTAGTAAAATGCCTAAACTGCACTGAAAGATTTGGGGGCAGATGTAAGAAAAGTAGCACTGCACCCAGTGCAGTGCCACTTTTCCTGCACACCTTAGTGCCCCCCTACCACCATCATGTGTGCACCATATTTAAAATATGGCCCACCACGGCGCAGGGTTGGGGACAATAGCTCCAGAATTTATGATGCTATTTGCTAACCCTGAACAGTACATGTGCCCCCTTTTAACACCTGCTCTCAGCAGACGTTAAAAATGCTGAAACAATGGCACAAAGATATCTAAAAGATTTCTTTGAGCCATTTTTTCGCCCCCCCTAACAGGGGAACACCCCCTTTGCCTACATAGTGCCTGGATCAGGCATAATGTAGCACAAGGGGTTAAAACTGGCGCAATGCATGCATTGCACTACTTTGTAAATCTGGTGCGGTGATTTTGACCTTGGTGGGCCACATTAGCGTACAAAAAATTACGCTAATGTGGCGCAAGAAGGTGCTAAGCCCTTTTAAATCTGGGCCTTGGTTTTATGGTTTTAGTCTGCTTATTCCTGAAAGCTGAGAAGATAGTGATTTTAGCACCACAAGCCGTTTGTTGATGTCATTTGCAGGAAGAAACAGATGCTTTCTTCTGCAGCACTTTTTTCAAATTTTTCCCCCAAAAAACCCAAATTAGCTACATTTTACCTAATCTCTCTGTCCCCTCCAAGGATATCCACAAACTGTGGGTACCTTTAGAATTCTTAGGATGTCAAAAAAAAAAGACACAAATTTGGCATGTAAAGCTCATGTGGGCAAAATGTTATGGGGGCTGAAGCATGAACTACCCCAAATAGCCCAAAAAAGGCTTAGCACTGGGAGGCTTAGCAGCGAAGTGGTTAATAAAGACAACACACATACAGACATACATTAACACAAGCATGCACTATTACAAACTCTTGTTCTTACTGTAAGATACGCTTTCCTCAAACACTCAAACATACAAAAGAACATCCTTGGTCAAACTCATTCACACACATACATGTTTAAACTGATCCATATACTTTCTTGCACACACACACACACACACACACACACACGCACACACACACATGATCATTTATTCACAAACATGATAACTCTGTAGCACTCATATACTTATTCACACCCTCTTACTCAAGCACACAGACATTTATTCATGCATGGGTACCCAATCAATTACACCACAGCTACTTAACATTTAGTACTTTGATTTACATTTTTTGAAAATGCAATCATATTTCTACCAGGCCAGTTTAAATGTCTATCAAAAGACACACATGAGGTTAATTAGCTGCTGTCAAAATTATTCTGTCATAGCTACCTGTTTTCATATTTTTAGTATACCATATTGACTTCCTAGCTATATGAAGACAAGATAAAACAAATGTCCCATGATGTAAGTAGTGAATTGCTGATCCTTAAACTTGCTTTCTCCTTTCTAATCTGGTGCAAAGTTACGTGGCGCTCCGCAAAGCCTCACCAGACAGCTGCAAGCTTCGTCAGAACTGCAGCCACACAATGAGAAGTGTCGCAAAGCGTCACAACACAGCTTAAGTGATCAATGTCATGATAAGTGGTTCATCTGTGTGCCCTGTAGGGGCATCTTGTAGCAATGCTCTGTTACATCACTATGAATGAATCTGCTTTCAGATGCGTTCCTGCACTGATAGGTAGTGTTATATCCACTCGAGGAAGCCTTCCATATTATATTTCACATTCAGTGCCATTCCTTGGTGACCAGTGTGCTCCAGCAAGGAGGACGATGTGCTACAAGGGCAGCCAACATACTTCACCAAGGATGTGAGATGAATTTTCAACATGCAGCAGAAGGAAACCATCTTTTCTTTAATAATACAAACAATCACAAATGTTCCTATTTCTTGATCGATTATTGATTGGAACTAGATATCCGTTTTGGTACTCTAAGTTGCAGACTTTGAGTACCCCTTCTTATACAAGGTAAAACCTTTGAAGTGGAGGGTGGTTTGAAGGGTATTCCTTTGAATTACAGATATAACGGTCATCTGGTGAATGCGTAAATGTGCTCTTCCACTGGGATCTTTACGCCCAAGTTGTACAGGCCAACCCCATCTATACCTGGCTTGTCCCGGGTACTCAAACCTGCACACTGGTAGTAGTGGCAGTTTCTAAATTGTAGGGATGGTGTGGGCACTTTCACTCTGCATTGGTAGTGGGAAAGTGCTCCAAGCCCACACGGGGGCTGATGCTCGTGGCCCACAGCCATGTATCAGGGAACCAGCTCCCCACCTCAGGATCTGGCCAGTTCCCTTTCAGTAGGGTTCCCCCACCCGAGAGCTCCACCACTACCTTGGCATGTCCTACATGATGTACCCATTCAGCTCCACAGTGACCACCGACTCCTCTACTGGGGCCCTCCAGGGATGGGGTAGTGCCCACTCAGGTCTTGTCCGCTTCAAGGCTTGCCTACCCCAAGTGCAGGTGCCTGTGCACCCTGCAGTCCTACTCAATTAGACATCAGACATTGCCAAAGACGCTCTCACTGGGGGCAGCACATGAACCAGAATTCCCCTTGGCAATCAGGGCCGCCACCCCCCAGTATCCAGTAAACCTATCATACAGGGCCAGCCTGGGTGTGGCACTCCTGCCGCTACCCTATCTTCGGTAGGACGGGGTGCTCACTTCCCATCTGCCAGACAGTGGGGAAGTGCTTAGAGCCCTTAGATCTGGCACAGGGGTCTCAGAGGAAAAAGCTAAAAAAAAATGTTTTTTTTCCCTAAAGAGAGCTATGTCCAACAAGGACCAAATGACCCAGGCACCCTAATAAATAAAGATTCACAGTTCATGTTACACAAAACCATGGAGACAGTTTGTGAAATGGTTTTGTTTCCCACACTAGCACCATCACCACTTACCATCACACTTACAACAACTACTACCACTGAACTGCACTTTGGTCTGAATAAAACATCTCCTCCACCAAGAGATCAAAGAAAATAGGACACTTGCTGGTTTATAGTTCCAGATAGAAGGTCTGCAGGGATTTGCAGTTCTGTCATGGGCATATTTTAGAATAGGTTGTCCTGTGATTGAATTAGACTCTCTCTAAATATGGTAGGAGCTCATATGGTAGAATATCCATGTGGGCCTCATGGAAAATACACTTGGCTCAATGCACAAACTGCATTTTCTTATACATGTTGGTAGTACTCAAAATGACACAAAATTCACAAACCTACATGAGGAGTTTTCACCCAGCTATTTCCCAATAGTGGAGGAAGTAAAAATGATTTAGACATTGCGGGACTGGGGATGAAAAACAAATATGCATTGAGTACATAGCATTGATAGTGCTGGTGAGAACACAGACATGTTGTATACATATGGTGACAGGTCTTATAGCTTATGACTGCAATATTTGTGGGAGGAACAGTTGTAGAAAGTTTATGGGAATGGCAGAGGGAGTGTGTGTAAATCCATTCTGCTTAGTGCATGGCTCTCTACAGTTCGTCCCTGTCCCTCATGTTGCTCACCCAACCCTTTTTCCTCCCCCATGCTCCACTTCATAGACAACCATCTCAATACACCCCCCATCTCAGCCCTTGTAAGACTACCACCATCTTGGAGTCAGACAGGAATTGTGCAAATAAGAAATCGAGGGAGACTGACTTCAACTAAAAAATTGTAACATACATCAAGATTTTCAGTAATGCCTGGCTTCGACATGTTAAAGACATACATATTTCTATTGTTATAAGGTAAAAGACTAACTCAAACTGAAAATTAAACACTAACCTGCTGCCTGGCATAAAAATGGCTGCCGCTAGGGACACTGTTACTCACTTGCATGTGTCTATATTAACTCACCACCACATCTGTCCGTTTTGGCATTCAATTGTTGAGGTACTTGGGGATAAGGGACGCCATGGAGGAGCATTGATTAAGGAGATCAACACTTGGCTATCTGCTTCTAGAGTCTGGCAGGGGCCGGGCCTGTTGAACAACAGCTTGCTCTTCCTAGAGCTGTGGAGCATTATGCGAGGTTGATCAAGGGTCCATGACAGAGGCTGTGAGATTTCTTAACAACTCAAGTACAGACCCCTTGACAGGCAAAGACACAGGGGCATCTGAGGTCACGTCCAGGACTCAGTGAGAGACTTCATCCTGACAGCCTGGCCCCCCCACTGAAAGTTGCAGCTGGTGGGGCCTCCCTGCTCTGTAGGCTCTCTTCACATGCACATACAGAGACAGTTGATGTGCTATAGTAGAGGGAGCCGGCAACTCATAAACAAACCCACTGTACTTGGGGAGGTACAAGGGTAGTATTTGAATTAAAAAGACGCAGAGGCTGGGGCAGTATAGGGGTGACTGCTGTGCACTGGTATGCGGTCCCAGTGCTGCCCAAGACCCTAACACCCTCTTGGTGTTTCACCTCATTTCCTGTTGTTCTAATCCCGAACACCATTTAACCTTGGTGCCCCTCCAGTGACCACATCATTCACTGACTCTCTTTCGGTTATCATGGTTTCCAGCCCCGTCGGTCTGCACCTGCCTTGACCATAAAAGAAAGATTGCCTATAACAACAGTGCTGTTGCTAATGGTGCCAGCACTGAGCATGAGCAATCCTGCAGATGTGCCAACCTATACTGCCTACAATACTGCAGTGATGCATCAACTTACTGCCGAGTTTACCGAACATGAAACGCACTCTCTGCCATAAAAGAGGGCCCCTTCATTGTGGTGTAAGGGACATATTTATAAGCCCCTAGTGCCACATTGTGCCACAATAATGTGGCCCAATGAGGCCAAAATCCCTATGCCAGATTAACAGAGTGGCGCAATGCCTGCATTGTGCCACTCTGTAACCCTTTGCGCTACATGATGCCTGGGCCAGGCATAATGTATACAAAGGGGGCATTTCCCCGTTAGGGGAGCTGGTAAAATGGTGCAAGGAATTCTATGAGATTTCCTTGCGCCATTTAATACAGTACTTTAAACACCTGCTCAAGAGCAGGTTTTAAAAGGGGGATTCCATTCTTTAGAAAGGGCCCCTATGTACTCTGCAGGAGTAGCGCCAATATTTTGGTGCTACGCCTCGAGAGTACATCAGTGGCATCATAAAAAATGACACTGTTGCCCCCTACCATGCGCCATGGTGTGCTGTATTCTTAATACAGCCCACACATGGTGGTGGTAGGGGGGGGGCGCTAAGAGGCACAGAGAAAGTGATGCTGCACTCAGTGCAGCACCACTTTCCATAAATCGGTCCCTAAGTATCTGTGTCTGGTACATAGCAAAGTGGCCCAGCACCAAGTTTGAGTCTCAGCATTGACGCAACATCCTGTGATTCTGGGCAAAACACGTAGTCTCCCCGTGTCTACTAAGAAATTAATATATCCTTGTGTAGTGCAACTAGTGCTCATGTAAAGCGCTCCAATACCTTCGGGTCGAGCTTGCGCTATATAAAAACTGCAAAACAAAAACATACAAGCGACTGCAGATACCTGTACTTAGTGCATGTTCAAAAGTAAATAAAATTTTAAAAAAGAGTACCTGCTCACCAGTAAAAGGACACTGGCCACAGGAAGCAGTACTTGGGCCAATAGCCACAGCATGGCTGAAGCTGGAAGAAGCCGGAGGCCAGGAGGAGCTGTTGACCAATAGGAAGCAAGGCAACAGGACCCAAGTGGGAGCCAGCCAATGGTATGTAAAGAGGTGCGGAGAAGCAAATGAGACCCACATGGGAACCAGCCAATGGTAAGTAGAGTGATGTGGGAGCCATGTGGGATCAGCCAATGGTAAGTAGTGGTAAGAAATGGGCAGGGTTTAAGCCCCTTTTAAGTTTTTTTAAAAAATACAATAGATTTCTCTAGTACAAGCGCTGTGTAGGCGAAACCTAAAAAGGGGAGAAATAAAGATACTTCTCCCTGTTGCGTCACTCTTATGCCACCCCATAGGTGGCATAGGAATCTGATGAATTCCAAGTCTTGTAAATCTTGGAATACGTCAGATTCCTTCGGGTTCCATAGGTGTTGTGTGGGAACACCCCAAGCAACACCCATGAAACACCCCTTTCACCAGCGTTATGCATGAAAGGGGTCCATATTTACAAGGTCACTAAAAGTCATGCCAGGTAGCATTGCTTGGCCTTGTGAATATGGGCTGACACACTGCACCACTGAAGCGTTCAAAAATTACTCTCCAGTGGCACAGTGTGCTGCTAGGGCCTTGTAAACGAGGCCCTGTAGAGTGCACCAACTCTACAGCCACTGTGTACACTTTGCAATTTGCAGACCGTATGGACGTCATCAGCACTGAAACACTGCCCTGTCTATATACACGGGAATCGTGCTACCTTGATCAAGGCATAACAAATTTCTGAAGTTTCAGTAACTTGTATTGCACAACTGCTCACCAAGCTAAAACTTAAAAAAAAATAATAATAATTTAATCACATAGGCGAAACCTATTGAATTGGTTTTGTTGTGGAGTCATTTGAAGATCTTCTATTCTCAATTCAGGGGTGCACAGTAATGAATATCTGCCGGGGTGCTCTAGATCTCCATAGCCAGAAGAAGAAAGCAGCACATCAGGCTCCCATGCCGTCATTACATTAGCATAGTGTGAGCATAGGGCACACTGACTAATTATTTTGATGAGTTTATATTTTGATATATTAACTCCCGATGCACTTCCATAAAAAGTGACCCAAGGAAGTCCCACGCAGTTAAATGGTGTTACTTTTTCTGATCATTGTAAAACACTGAAGTTTGTATTTATAGTGAAATGTTATTCCCCTCTCTTAAACCAAGGGTGCTGTGTTAATTAGGTCACGACAGAATGTCTAGTAAATAATATTAAAGTCTTATTAGTAGATAAGTAGATAAAAACTGCTTGTGATAGATGACTTTTTCTGAGAGGATATTGTGCTGGAAGGAAAACCGTGAGGAATTCGTTCCAGCAGACATCTGCCTGGGGGTGTTATTAATTGCATTGTTGAGTGCATAGGGGTGTCTGATTCAATATTGTTTAGTTCAGTGAAATATCTTCTTAAGACTTGGTATGCAGCTCATTCTGAAAGGTTGCAACGAGAAGAACAGGATTGCTTTTCCCAGGGGTAATTAACATAAAGAAGAAGGCGTTCTTAGGCTCTCTCTATAATTACCTTGGTGATCTTATCACATTTGTTAATGTAGCTCTAATTTAGATAGCTTTCATTTTAATGAACCAATCAAGGGACTTCAGAGGCAGATTAAAAGATACAGGAAAAGAGACCGATCCACACTGTTGTACAAAGCAAAACATGTAATTTATTTTACATTTTATATGGTGGGTTTAGTTGCATGCAAGCTTCCTTTCAAGACCAGCTAATTAATACCTGTTTCTATTTGGTAAACATAGGTCTTAATTGGAAGGAAAAGCATGTCGAACTGGTAAGACTAACAACATTTTTGTGAAAATGCGAACTAGCAACCTACATGTTAACAAGAAGTTTCAAATTGTTAAATTATCTTGAAGTTCAGACTGCCTTTAAAGGAGAAAAAGAAAGTTTATTGCAAGTGTGCCCACCATAGGTTCAGGAAATCATGATACATGCTCGATTTTCAGAATAGGCATGTAAAAAAATATAGGGGGTCATTACGACCCTGGCGGTTGGAGACTGCCAGGGGTAATGTGGCGTCCGTACCGCCAACAGGCTGGCGGTACGGAGACCCGTATTACGACCGCGGCGGTAGCGCCACGGTCGCACCGCGGGGCCAGCGGTTTCCCGCTGTTTTAGCCCCGGCGGTGATAATCCGCCAGGGCAGCGCTGGAAGCAGCGCTGCCCTGGGGATTATGACTCCCCTACCGCCAGCCTGTTCCTGGCGGTTTGCACCGCCAGGAAGAGGCTGGCGGTAAGGGGTGTCCTGGGGCCCCCAAACAGGGCCCCGGGCAGCTTTTCACTGTCTGCATTGGGAGGCGGCTCCTATGTTGCGGCCTCTTCCCTGTTGGGCTGGCGGGCGTACACTAGGTTTGCGCCCGCCGGCCCAGCGGGGATGTCGTAATGGGGTCCGCGGGAGTGCCACTCAGGGCAGAATGTTCTATTAAAAAAAACAAATTGCTCACGGAGCCCGAGAGGGCTCTGCTGGCTATTAAAGGCCCACTCCCGCATTAAAGGCCCAAGCCAAAGGCGAGGGCCTTTAACGAGGGAGAGGGCCTTCAATAGCCGGCGGAGCCCGCTACGGCGGGTTCTAAGGCTATTAGAACATTCTGCCATTAGAGGGCAGAATGTTCTCCTAAATAAAACAAAGGCTTCACGGAACCAGGGGGTGATTAAAATCCCCTCAGGCTCCGTGGGGCTTTGTTCACAGCTACTGCTGTGAACAAAGAAGATTGGAATGTTGGCGCTGCAGGCTTTTACTGGCCGGTAAAAGCCCGGAGCACTCCATTGTTTTCAATGGAGCTGCCAACATTCCAATGTTCTAATATAGCCTTAGAACCCGCCATAGCGAGCTCTATCGGCCATTAAAGGCCCGCTCCCGCTTTAAAGGCCCGAGCCGAAGGCGAGGACCTTTAACAAGGTAGAGGGCCTTTAATGGCCGGTAGAGCCCGCTACGGCGGGTTCTAAGGCTATTAGAACATTCTGCCACTCAGGGCAGAATGTTCTATTAAAAAAAACAAATTGCTCACGGAGCCCGAGGGGATTAAAATCCCCTCGGGCTCCGTGAGGCTTTGTTCACAGCTGTTGCTGTGAACAAAGCGAACATTGGAATGTTGGCGCTGCGGGCTTTTACCGGCCAGTAAAAGCCCGCAGCACTCCATTGTCTTCAATGGAGCTGCCAACGTTCTAATGTTCTAATAGTGTTTAGTAGACATCAAATGGCCAGGCTGGTCACATAGCAAGCTGCCAGTTGATGTACATTTTCTGTCTCCCAAGAAAGATTGGGAAACGCCTCTTTTAAAGCTTCCTTATCAAAGTTACTGTTCCTATTCACAAGGAATCAATTACCTTCTGATTTAAAAGTACAATGTTTAATGATTGAGCTATACAAATCCCTTTATTGATTAGTCTGCCTTTCCCAGTGCATATCAAACAGAGCATGTTTCCGTCCCTGAGTTTGACTTGAATACTGATAGCACACTTTAATTGTCAGATTAAATTTACTGCCTCTTCACAGGATATTCACAGTGACCTTTGACTGGCATTTGGTACTTCCCTTTAAAACCTTTCCAAATGTAAAATATTTCTTAGCTCAGTCAGGCCTTTCAATTTTCTGAATTATGTGTATGCTCAGTTTTTACAATATTCCTCCAGAGGGACAGGGGCAAGCACCGGAACACATCTTTGACATTTCACATTCACTTTGAAGCCAGAATGGTCGAAGGAAAATACTTTTATGGCAACTAAGATCATAGAATTAGGTTTTCTTAAAACATAAATTCATCACAGTTATATTTCAGCAATTTTACAGTTGATGTTCTAAGACAACTGAAAGATCAGTTTAGTTGCACTGGTCCCTTCATTTAAAAGGCTGCAGATGAAACTGAGTCAACAAACCTATGTATGTAAGTATGTACATGGTATTTCTATAGCTCCAACCTAGCTAAAAGGAAGCAGAGCGTGGTACAAGGTCAAAGGCCAACGAGTAATGTGAGAAGTTGGCGGGATGTGGATGGTTAACACATTGAGATGTAGGGCCAGATTTATGCTGGCCTTGCGCTGTTCCAAAGCCACATTAGCATCATTTTTTCACGGAAATGTGGCGTTGGAAGAGGAAAAACCCAGCGCTATATTTACAAAGTGGTGCAATGTTTGCTTTGTGCCACCTTGTAACCCCTTGCGCCACATTATGCCTGCACAAGGCATAATGTATGCAAGGGGGTGTTGCGGTGCTATGGGGGGGCGTAAAAATGGCACAAAGGAATCCTGAGATTCCTTTACGCCATTTTTATCTGGATTTTTAATGTCTTCTAAGTCCAGGCGTTAAAAAGAGGCTCCTGTTGATTACAATAGGCCCTCGGGTTCTTTGCAGGATTAGCTCCATAATTTATTACACTAATCCTGCAAAGCGCCAGACTAGCATAAAAAATTATGACGCTAGTCACCCTAACTGCCGCCATGGTACCCCGTATTTTAAATACGGCGCTACCGTGGTGGGTTTAGGGGGGTGCTAAGTGGTGCTAGAAACGTGAAAAAAAATTTAATGCAAAATCGGCGCAAACATACAAAATACAGTTATATTTTGTATGTTTGCGCTGCTTTTGCATTAAAAAATGACGCAAATGCAGCGTAAAAAAAGTATAAATCAAGGCCTTAGTCTTCAACACTGTCCTAAATTGGTGCAGCATTGGGGACATCCTGATGGAGGTTGCTTGGTCCATTTTTCTGGATGCCCTGGAATTCATGCCTAATTTAGCATTGTTTTCTGCGTATGTCTGTTGGTGTGTACTGTATGGTGGGAGTGGCTGAAGGAGTTCAGGTACATGTAGTCAAAACTTTTCCATTGTTATCGGTCACCTTTTTCCCCATGGGCTTGCCCAACATTTTGTGTGAGTTTGTGTATGTGAAATGGCTAATCCATTTGTTTCTGCAACTCTTAAAAGGGTTAATGATTGTCTAGGGCTGTTTGCGTTTAGGGAATTTTTTAAGTTTAGTCAAACATAAACCTTTTTAAAAATGTTCAAATTGATGTGCTATTTTTTTTAGGAGACATGTTTTAGGGTAGGGTTCTTCTTGAAGTCAGCAGTTCATTGTAGGAACCCAATGCATTTGTAATTTCCTATATTTGTTTGTTTAAAATTACTCATTATTTAGGCATGTGTATAGTATGTGAAGGAAATTAGGTTTTGATTTGAAGGGTAAAGACCCTTCTCAAGCAACAACCACAGTCCCTGACTGGGTGAGCCACAAATGTCACTAAATTAGCATGTGCGTAACTCTCTACTAGCTTGGCACAGAAACAGCCAAGTTTAATTTAGGGGCACTGTGCTATGTATGTATGAAGCACACAAACAGTCATGAAGTGAAAACTCAACTCAGGAGGTATCCCACCCAATTTCGAAAAATATAATAAAATTAAATATATAAAATGAGGCTGAACCATCAAAAAGCCATTTAAGAGAGCTGGATGTATTCAAATTTAAAGGTGTAGGTAAAAATAGTGTCAAAAAGCACTAACTGTGGGTATCTGGTCCTGCTAGACTAGGACAAATTCACAAGTTAAGGCAAACTGTGATGGAGTACAGGCTGTGTACAGGGACCAGGTTAGTCCAGCTGAAAGAGGTACCTTCTCAAAGTCTGGTACACAAAGATCAAAACTTCAGGAGGAACTTAGCTGATGCCATCCAAGAAACCAGGACCTGGGGATGCAGCATTTGGGGACCAAGAACTGACTCCAGCAGGTCTCAGATAGGTCCAGTTGCATGTTCAGGCAGGTCCAGTTGTAGGTTCAGGCAGAGCGAGTAGATAGGTGTCAAGTGGTAGCGACCCTTGACCCAAGGGTAGGTCGCTCCCCCTGCCGCTGCAGCTCCTCCAGGTTCCTGAGTTCCTGAGTTCCTGAGACCCACCTCACAGTAAGTACCCCCCCCCCCTCCCAGCCCCTCGCTCTGCCCGCGCTACTCACCCTCTCTCCTGCTCCTGCTTCTTTTCTTCTTCTCTGTTCTTCTGTTCGTCCACCTCGCTCCTCGCCTGTAATCTTCTTCTGTACTCTTCTTTCCCCCGTCTTCACTCTTCTTCTCTTCTTCCTCATCTTCTTCTGTGGTCTTCTGCCCTCTGTTCTTCGTTTTTCTGTATCTTCTTCTGTGTTCTTCTGTGTTCTTCTGTGTTCTTCTGTGTTCTTCCGGTCTTCCTTTCTTCTCTCCTTCCGGTCTTCTGATCTTCCTTTCTTCTCTCCTTCCGGTCTTCTGTTCTTCTGTTCTTCTGTTCTTCTTGTCTTCTGTTCTTCTTGTCTTCGGCTCTTCTGCCTCCTCCGTCCTCTTCTCCCCGCGCCTGCCCTCCTGCTCCTGCCTCATCCCCCTCCCCCACTCGCATCCCCCTCTCTATCTCTCCTATCTAACCCGTTCACTATCTACCTCCCTCACTCCTCCTATCTACCTATCTCTCTATCTCTCTATCCCACTATCTAACTCCCTCACTCTCCACCTCCTCCTATCTTCCTATCTCTCTATCTATTTCCCTATCTATCGATTTCCCTATCTATTTTCTCTATCTATTTCTCTATCTCTCCCCCCCTCCCTCACCCCCTCTATTACCTATCTTCCTATCCTTTCACTCTACCTCTCACCCTCACCCACCTCTACAACCCCCCCTCCCCTATCTTCTCAACCCTACTCCTATCTTTCGCCCTTATCTCCTAAACCTCCTAACACTCACCCCCCTCCACCCTTAAACCCCCCTCCCCCAGCTCTTCTCACTCTACCTGTCCCCCCCCTCGCTTTTTCCCGCCGCGACCTCCTGCACGCCCCCGCCCCCCAGCTCCCATTCGCCCCCACCTGACCCCTCCCCCCCCACCTCATATGGCGGCCGCTGCGCAACTGCGCAACCGCGCCCAGCGCCACGACCCCTGGTCCCCAGCTCCCCCAAGCCCCGCAGACCCACTACGACCCCACCACCCTCCACGCCCTCAACCCAGGACGCTCCAACACCTGCTTCCAAGCTCACCCCAAACGCACCCATGAACCCTTCGCCTGCAACTCCTGCAAACGCACCTTCCACCACGCAACAACCACGACCACAAGCCCACGCGCCATCAACCACCTCAAGTGCATCCTAGTCAACGCTCGCTCCGTCCACAAACACGCCATTGAACTCTGGGACCTCCTGGACTCCATAGCACCGGACGTCGCCTTCATCACGGAGACCTGGATGAACGCCTCCTCGGCCCCTGACATCGCCACTGCCATCCCCGAAGGCTACAAGATCTCCAGAAAAGACCGCACCAACCAGGTAGGAGGAGGTATCGCCATCGTCTTCAAAGACTCCATCAGCATCACCACCTCCAGCGAAGACACCCCTCTCGCCGCTGAACACCTGCATTTTCAGATTTGCACCGATCCGAGGACCACCCTCAGAGGATCCCTCGTCTACCGTCCTCCCGGGCCACGTGCCCCTTTCAGCTACGCCATCGCCGACTTCATCTCCCCGCACGCCCTCGCCTCGCCGGACTACATCCTCCTAGGTGACCTCAACTTCCATCTGGAACAAAACAACGACCCCAACACCACCACCCTGCTCGACAACCTCGCCAACCTCGGCCTCAAACAACTGGTGAACACCGCCACCCACATCGCCGGACACACGCTTGAACCCATCTTCTCCGCCAGCAAACACGTCTTCTTCAGCCACGCCTCCGCCCTACACTGGACCTACCACAGCTGCGTCCACTTCACATTCCGACGCGAGACCCGCCACCTCCGCACCCAACCCATCCCTCGTCGACAGTGGAACAAGATCCCCGAATAGCAACTCTTCTCCGCACTCGCTGCCAACCAACCCACCCTCACCACCGACCCCAACGACGCAGCCCTCAACCTCACAAACTGGATCTCCAACTGCACAGACATCCTTGCTCCCCTCAAACGCACGCATCGACAGACCAACACCAAAAAACCTCTCTGGTTCTCTGACACCCTCAAAGAATCAAAGAAAACTTGTCGCGCCCTTGAGAAAGCCTGGCGCAAGGACCGCACCGCTGACAACATGACCGCCCTCAAGAACGCTACCCGCGAACACCACCACCTGATCCGCGCTGCCAAAAGGAACTTTTTCACCGACAGACTGGACAAAAACAGATACAACAGCAGAGAACTCTTCAGCATCGTCAAGGAGTTCTCCAACCCCAGCGCCAACGCCAACACCGTCACGCCCTCACAGGATCTGTGCGAATCCCTCGCCACTTTCTTCCATCGCAAGATTAGCGACCTCCACGACAGCTTCGGACACCACACCCATCCATACACCACCGAACCGGCATCCACGGCCATCACCCTCAACAACTGGTCCCACATCAACACGGAAGAAACCAAATCCATCATGAACTCTATCCACTCCGGCGCCCCTTCGGACCCCTGCCCGCACTTCATCTTTAACAAAGCCGACGACATCATCGCCCCGCACCTCCAGACCGTCATCAACTCTTCTTTTTCTTCTGCTACCTTCCCAGAATGCTGGAAACACGCCAAAGTCAACGCCCTACTAAAGAAACCTACGGCTGGCCTGAGCGACCTAAAAAACTTCCGCCCCATCTCTCTTCTGCCTTTCCCAGCCAAAGTAATAGAGAAGACCGTCAACAAACAGCTGACCACCTTCCTGGAAGACAACAACCTGCTCGACCCCTCACAAACCATATTCCGAACCACCCACAGCACTGAAACCGCCCTCATCTCAGTCACTGACGACATCAGAACCCTGATGGACAACGGTGAAACAGTCGCCCTCATTCTGCTCGACCTCTCGGCTGCCTTTGACACCGTCTGTCACCGCACCCTAATCACCCGCCTCCGCTCCACCGGGATCCAAGGCCAAGCCCTGAACTGGATCGCCTCCTTCCTCTCAAACCGTTCCCAAAGAGTTTACCTCCCTCCGTTTTGCTCAGAACCCACCGAGATCATCTGCGGCATACCCCAAGGCTCATCACTCAGCCCAACACTCTTCAATGTCTACATGAGCCCCCTCGCTAACATCGTACGCAAGCACGACATCATCATCACCTCCTACGCCGACGACACCCAACTTATACTGTCCCTCACCAAGGACCCCGCCAGCGCCAAGACCAACCTACAAGAGGGTATGAAGGACGTCGCAGATTGGATGAGGCTCAGCCGCCTAAAGCTGAACTCTGAAAAAACGGAAGTCCTCATCCTCAGCAACACCCCGTCCGCCTGGGACGACTCCTGGTGGCCCACGGCCCTCGGCACTGCACCGACCCCCACAGACCACGCCCGCAACCTCGGCTTCATCTTGGACCCTCTTCTCACCATGACCAAGCAAGTCAACGCCGTGTCCTCCGCCTGCTTCCTCACCCTCCGCATGCTCCGCAAGATCTTCCGCTGGATCCCCGCCGACACCAGAAAAACCGTGACCCACGTCCTCGTCACGAGCCGCCTGGACTACGGCAACACCCTCTACGCCGGGACCACAGCCAAACTCCAAAATCACCTGCAACGCATTCAAAACGCCTCGGCCCGCCTCATCCTCGACATACCCCGCAGCAGCCACATCTCCGCACACCTGAGACACCTGCATTGGCTCCCTGTCAGCAAAAGGATCACCTTCCGACTTCTCACCCACGCACACAAAGCCCTCTACGACAAGGGACCGGAATACCTCAACAGACGCCTCAGCTTCTACGTCCCCACCCGCCTCCTCCGCTCCTCTGGCCTCGCACTCGCTACTGTCCCTCGCATCCGCAGCTCCACGGCGGATGGGAGATCTTTCTCCTCCCTGGCGGCCAAGACCTGGAACTCCCTCCCCACCAGCCTCAGGACCACCCAGGACCACTCCGCTTTCCAGAGACTCCTAAAGACCTGGCTGTTCGAACAGCGATAACCCCCCCCTTTTTCCCCTAGCGCCTTGAGACCCGCACGGGTGAGTAGCGCGCTTTATAAATGTTAATGATTTGATTTGAAGTTCTTAGTGAGTGTGCTCAGGCAGCACTATTGAAATGTAAGTGGGGCGGAGAACAGCTCTGTCCCTCCTATACTGGCAGGATGCCTTGTCCTGCCAACACCTAGTTCCCCTTTGTCACACTGTCAGAGAGGAATACGCAAAGGACAACTGCCAACTACACCCAGTATGGTGGCACAGGACACAGGCTGCAGACACCAAATGGTTAGGACAGAAAATTGGGACATTCTAGAAGTGGCATTTTCTGAATTGTTACTTAAAATCTGGCTTTACCATTAAAGAGGATTTAAAATTACAATTCTTGTGAGAGCAAACATGAAATTTCTTCCTGTTCAAAGGTTAGCAATTATTAAATGTAATGAGGTAACCCAATGATATTTTATGGGAGAGGTAGGCCTTGCAGTAGTGAACAATGAATGTAACAGTTTTTGACCACACAGACATGTAAAACTTAAAAGTGCATGTCCAACATTGTACATACACTGCACCCTGCCCTATGGATTGTAAAGTTCCTATCTTAAGGGTGTCATATCTATTAAACTGGTCAAAGGTTTATTTTTCCAAGTCTATCTGCACATAGGCAGCAGTGACAGGCTTAAAACATGTTTTAGAGGGTGACACTGGTGTATTGCACAATACATGCTGCAGGTTCACTAGCATCATTTAATTTACAGGCCCTGGGTACATGCAGTTCTACTTTACTAGGGACTTACATATACATGTATTGCGCCAATTGTGTGTAATCCAATTTCAGCATTTGTAAACGAGAATTACAAGCATTTTAGGAGTGGTTAGCAGTGGTAAAGTACAACGAGTCCTAATGCCAAAAAAAACGAATTTCAGCAAACAGGAGGGAAGAAGGCAGAAGGTTTGGGAGTGACCATGCAGAGAGAGCCAAGTACAACAATATGTATTTTAGTAATATTGTTTTTATATTTTTATGTGTGTCTGTGACACTCAAGTAAAGATTGATCTGATCTGAGCATTAATTGTTATGGTTCTTAAGAAGCCTATTTTATTTTTGTTCATCTTTCATTTTTGTATGTGTCTTTCTAGTAATATTTAAATGTGCATATAGTTTTTTGTAGTAGTGTGTAGTACATGGTTGTTTAAAATTATTTTAACTTTTTATTGTCAACCTTCCCATGGCTACAATAGGACTCCCATATATTATTAAGCAGATTTTCCTGGACTTAATTAGTGCCCGGTCTAACCAGTGAGATTCCATTTGGGTATATTATTGTTATGATGATTATGATGACCTATTTTTACTGACTAGAATTGAATAGCTAGGACACACTATTCATTCACGCTCATTGAATGAATCTAATTATGGAGGACTTTCTCATAAAGGAAAAATTAGTCAACCTCATACTGGTAATCTGTTGCAGAATTTGCACAAATTTCAACCATTCCTTCAAACTTTGGATGCAGCTGAGCATCATTCAGCTTCCCTGTAAAAAGCCATCATGCAGGATGTCCCAAACTCTTTGATTAACCGTCTACATGCTACCATACTAGCTTGAGCAGTAGAGGTCTATAAATGATTACATATAAGAAAGGTGAGGGAATACTATTGCCAAAACGATAACAATAGACATGTATAAGTGAGGTCTAGTAGAGTGCCTGATCCAAATACTATTGTTGTTTAAGATTTTGACAAAAGAAGTCAGCAAAAAGGATTGTTCCATGTGCCAAGTCATCTCTTTGTTTTGCGTGCTCCAAAAGCTGAAACAAACATATACCATTGTCAATGAAGAATATGCCGCCTTGGCCAACTACTTAATCCTTTGTCGGAACACAAATCAAAGGCTGCTGAAAATGATTTTGTCCTTTTAAGAGTACACCTGTGCCACTATACTGGATCCACGGTACAAAGAAAGGGATATCTCTCATTCATTTTTCATAACAGGATCATAAAAATTTGATCAACAGGAAAATAAGTGCCCTTGAAGACATAAGAATGCAGCTATGAGGGCATAGATGAACTAAAGCACAAGCTTGGAGAGTGCAGAGCTGGCTGTGAATCTAAAAGCATGTCACACCTGCAACAGCAAAACACATCATTGCTAACGCAAAAACTGTCATCCCAAGACACACTTGCTACTAAACCTACAGCAACAACAGTATCACTTTCACTTCCAGTTTCTGTAATGGGTTGGTTTATCACACTTTTTCCACTACTTAATTCAAGCAAACACAGAAACAGCAAATGTCGACAGCTATGACAATAGAGAATATGGTGCAATGCTACTTGAATGACCAGAAGACTGATTGAAGCAAGAGTCATTGACCTATTAGAATGATAAAAGAAGAACAGTGGCCAGATAGCAGGAGGCTGGCAATAATGTTTCTAGCATGTCCAGGGCCTCATTTACAAAACCCTAGTGACACACTACACTACCAGAGCATAATGTTTTTGACATTCTGGTGCTGCAGTGTGCTGGCCTATATTTACAAGGCAACGCAAAGCCACATTGCATGGCTTTTCATGGCCTAGTAAATATGGCCCCTTCTTGAGCATAACTGTGTGTGAAAGGGGCATTCCATTGGTGTTGCTGTGGCTGTGCCTATGCAACACCCATGGAACCTGACAGACCCAACGCAGTCCCAGATTTACAAGGCTGAGAATGCATCAGATTCCTTCTCCACCTTAAGGGTGGTGTTAAAGTGGCACAACCTCTTACTATGTGTGCTGCATTCTAAAGCACACATAGACGGAGGAAAACACCATTAATGATCTGCACTTTCAAAGCTGGCTTGCAGCGCCACGCTGCATCATTTCCTCATAAATGAGGCCCTCAGTGAATACTCTGAGTAGGTTTTCAGTGCAGCTGGTTCAGTTTTCATGGGTACAAGTTCCGGTCACACTCCTTGAAATTTGGAGAGACTGATAATGATTAAAATGTATACACATTCTATCATCAACCTTACAGGGCTTCACAAGCTACAACTGTTGAATATGAGCGCTTTCTCAGACATCACAAGTGTGTCAAATGATCATTCTCGAAATGAACTCCCTAAATTTAAAGATGAACTCTACTTTCTGGATTAAAAAATTAACAAGAACACATGAGAGCTGTCTGCAAAAAAAATAAAACCTGTTTAGTTTTTTATATGTGGTGAGTATATTATTTAAAAAATCCTAATTGGACCAGTGTGCATGGTACAGAGAGTGTTGAAAGGTGACAAAAAAGAAACCTGTTTCCACCTGAGAGTGAAATGTACACTATCCAGTAAAGAATGGTATTTAGGTCTACAATGGATGCCTCAATTTCCTGAAGAAATAAGATACCTGCCTTCTATTCCTAACCCTTTATTCTCTGGCAGTGAAGATTGAAAAAAACTGCACAGATTATGATAGATAGATAGATAGATAGATAGATAGATAGATAGATAGATAGATAGATAGATAGATAGATAGATAGATAGATAGATAGATAGATAGATAGATAGATGGATAGCACATTATACAAGTAACTCACTAACTCAGTGAATGCCAAATGATGTGATGAATGTGAGGTGCTTGGCACAATATTTGGGTGATCATTCTGGATTAAAGCTTAGAAGTGTTGCTATGAATGTTAATTGATTGGCCTTTTCTTCTTTGCACTCCATCATCTATGTGTTTTTCTGAGACCTCTAAGTTTAAGTTGACTAGTCTAAGAAACAAATTATGTTTCTTTTTTTGTTGAATTTATATTTCACTTTTTGAAGGAAATAATATCTGCAAGACCAGTCAACGACATACACGAGAAGAACCCATCTCTGCCTAATTTTATATTAAAAAAAGGTGCAAAATGGTCTACCCATATGAATTGGAAAAAGGTTATGTTTTTGAATAATGCACGCTATGGCCTCAATTGGCAAATCTGGTTGCACTACTGACTATCAAACATTGAAATGTTGTGATATAAGAATATCATGGACAAAATATGAAGGACCAAAATATTGAAAGGTGTATATAGAAGAAGTATAGACTTACTATTGCTATCTCAACATTTTTGTACTTCAAAGATATATGTATATTGTTAAGGTACAAATATAGGGAGTTAGCTATCGAAACTCTACACTTATTAACCTTTCAGTATTTTTGGTCTCAGTTATGATATTCTGGGGGTCATTCCAAACCGCCCAAAGACTGCACCGCGGTCAAATGACCGCGGGGGTCATTTCAGCTTTCCCGCTGGGCCGGCGGGCGATCTCCAACAGATCGCCCGCCGGCCCAGCGGGAAAGCCCCTGCAAAGAGGAAGCCGGCTCCGAATGGAGCCGGCGGATTTGCAGGGGTGCGACGGGTGCAGTGGCACCCGACGCGATTTTCAGTGTCTGCTAAGCAGACAGTGAAAATCTTTGTGGGGCCCTGTTAGGGGGCCCCTGCACCGCCCATGCCAGTGGCATGGGCAGTGCAGGGGCCCCCAGGGGCCCCACGACACCCGTTCCCGCCAGCCTCTTCCTGGCGCTGTAAACCGCCAGGAACAGGCTGGCGGGAAGGGGGTCGGAATCCCCATGGCGGCGCTGCAAGCAGCGCCGGCATGGAGGATTCCCTGGGCCAGGGGAAAACCGGCGGGAAACCGCTGGTTCCCCTTTTCTGACCGCGGCTTTACCGCCGCGGTCAGAATGTCCCGGGAAGCACTGCCAGCCTGTTGGCGGTGCTTCCTCTGCCCTCCACCCTGGCGGTTTGAAACCGCCAGGGTCGGAATGAGGGCCTCTGTCTTTAATCTTCAGGCATCACACTGTAAATCACAAGTAATGAATGTGGGTGTAAGCAACACTTTTTTAATGCTTGGGTGATTAATAATCCAAGGTACTAGCAGCTTTTTGGCTCGTTGTCTGGGATTGATTAGATTTGCACTTATTTAATTGAATGATAATATATGTTCCACCCTCCTTAAGCACTCCTTGACTCTGAAACATCATCATCTTGTCTCATTTAACAAGGCTTATACTCTGCAAGTCATCTACATGGCACTTCTGCTTCGTAGTTTCTCTCTGTTTCCGACAGAGTCTATGTCAGAAGATTGCAGTTCTATCATTTGTACACCGTGTAATTTTCTTAAATATTATTCTAGATATTTTTAATTTTTTGTGTCTAGGAGCCTCAACATTTTTAAAGACTATTTGCATAAGTTAACACAACTGTGAATGTTTTTCAATACCGAATGTGCCATGCTCATGAAGTTACTGAAGATTTTTTCTTACCTTTTACAACTTTTTCCTTATACACGCTAGCCATCCATTGATTCACTTACTAACCTATTCGACACAGCCTTGCGAAGCATTGTGCTGTAATCTATTTCCACTCTCAACAAATCTCACACTTGGCGGGGCAGATTTGGTATGAGCAGCATTAAACCATCATAGAAGAAGGTGCAAAAAATTGTTGCCTATACTTTCCTCTGTACCCTGGCCTGAAAGGGCATCTTGGTGAAGAAAGAAGTGATAGCAATACTCAGTAGTTGGTCAAGCATAGCTAATGTGCACTTCTTTTCACAATCTGCCTGCCAAAGTTACCTCCCTCCAAACTTGAATGTTGTTTTTTAAAATCTTTTAGATCTGCTTTAGTAAATGTCTTTGTACACTGTACATTGGACTTTTTCTTTCCTTTTCACTCACTCTGTCATTTAGAATGGTGATCCATTTTCTGTTTCACCTGCTCCATCCAAAGTAAGACAATTATTTTGTTTCCTGCAATTTTTTTCCTGTCTGGACCTATTAAGGCAGCCAGCAGTTAGTCCCTATCGCAAAACTCATTAATCATCTGCTACTCACCAATATTTGAGTAGTTTTTTGAAAATTTTTGCACAGGTAAAAACTAAGAAGGAATGAGCGCTTAGGTTTGTAGTGGCAGGCAGTATAATGTAACAGGACATTGATTCTGTGTATGGTAAGTATTTCAATGGTAACTGCAGAGTGGAGCCAGGGCTATCACTGATGGGAGACTGTCAAAGTGACATCAAGTCAGAAAGGTGGTCCATAGGTTGAGTATTGTTCATTTTCCAACACTGAGGGCCTGATTATGAATTTGGTGGACGGTTTTGCCCGTCAGCCGAACGTCCGACGGAGAGGTTGTTGCCATAGTGGCTACTTCCCAGCTGGGCCTGTTCCAAGCACCCGTACTCCGCCAGTCTTTTCATGACAGTGTTACCGCCATGAAATCGCTAGTGGAGAACAAAGTTGTAATACCCAGGGCAGTGCTACCATGGCAGATTAGAACCGCCATGACCGCCAGACCGCCGGGACAGCTAATCCTGGCGGTCCGACCGTGGCACGACTGCCGTGGTCATAATTTGGCAGCGGTCCAAATGCCACCGCGAGTCTGGCAGTCAAGAGACCGCCAGACTCGTAATGACCACCTAAGTGTTGCAAGATCGAGACCTGTTTTGGGTATAGCCTGGCAAAAGAGCCCAGGTATATTTAGAGAGAGAGTGAATCAGGCATATTTTTGGGTCTTTGCTATGGACCAGTTTGGGGCTCACTCTCTGTTGGTGGGTAGGTACATGGACCTTCTATGGATTACCAGGGATCCCATGGGTTTTCAAACAGTAAAACAAACCACTAAGCTACTAAAGAAACTGTTATATGTAATACCCAAATATGTCGTTTTAAAAAAAGAAACAGTCTCCCAGACCTCCTGCAACAGGCACACCAGCCTTCCTGAACTAAAGGCAAATACAAGAATACCTACTCCTTGACCGTACTGTTACCAACCACATCAAGCCTGCGCCTGTTGATAGTGCTCCAGCCTCCTTCTCTTCCTTCAAGTCCCTCTGTCAGTGGAAGTCCACAGCAGTGGCTTATATTTTTTCCCATGGAACCTTTTTTTTTCAGTCCTCCTTCTAGGTCTGGCCTTGAACCAGACAACAGTATAGTCTAAAGAAAGATAAAAATGACATGAGAATGGCACCCAATGTAATCCCGCAGCTGTATATTGTCACTCAGTTCCTGGTTCAGGGAACAAATATTTTTACGCAAAGTTGACTTTCAGCCAAAACATGTCCTAGAAAAAGGTTTAGATATTAATGGGTTAGAACGTAGGGCAAGAGCCAGTGAAAGAAATGCAAAAAAGAACAATAGGAAGAAGACATGGGAAGAATGGCCACCTGCTGTGACCTCATTCAGAAAGTGGTTTTAGGTATGGCTGGACAGTCAGACGCTTGTCACACACCTCTTGTACCCAATACATTAGATGGCTGAGAGGTAGAGACAGAGAAATGGTCAGTCAAAGCTTACACCAGAGATAAACTTGCATATAAATGGGTTAGGAAGGTAGAAAAAGACCCAGTGAGAGGAATGACAAGACAATAACAAGAATGTTAGGATGAAGGCATGAGATGAATGTGCCATGTAATGTGACAGCATTCGTTAAGCAGTGGTGGTATGGGAACAAAAGTACTATCTATAATAGTTGTAAGCACATGTAATAAGGTATCTATTGCTTGATCAACCGATCATTTCCCCTGTTAGCCACCATCTTATGCAGAGTTACCTGTCCCACTAATAAGCTAGCACTAGAAATGACCTTCCTCCTCTACTAACATGTTTGCTTTTGTCAGAGTAAAGCTTCCACTGCACAGAGATGGAGAATGTGCTGCAACAGAAGAGACATTTAGGAGCATCACTACCTTAAGAACTGCCTCTTTCCTGCTCACATGCTGCCCTTAAACATCACCTTAAGCATAC
This sequence comes from Pleurodeles waltl, assembly GCF_031143425.1. NCBI lineage: Eukaryota > Metazoa > Chordata > Amphibia > Caudata > Salamandridae > Pleurodeles > Pleurodeles waltl. The sequence goes on from NC_090437.1 coordinate 1,248,762,072, forward strand.
ACATGCTCACTAATGCCACCCTAAGTGACCCCTTACTCACGTTGAAAATATATATTTTTTCATCTCAGTCCCCAGCATGGCTTGACATCCACTGCTGACACCCTTCCATGACATGACCCATTAATCACTCAGGACAAGAATACATTTTATTTTTATTTTGTAAATTCAAGATTTTAGCAAAGAGAAAATAAAGTTAAAAATAATTGGCATGATGTTGGAAATTACCACAAAGGATACTGTGATGGGCATTGTGGTGGGCAAGAAGAAAGAAAGGCAGGCTGGAGCAGGTTGGGGGGGAAGTGTCAGACCCCCAAAATGGTCAGTCAACTCTGTCGTGGCACATGGGATTTCTGATTGTTTTCAGGTTGAAATATGCCTTTGGGTTTATTTTGGACTTGAAGTGCCAGAATTAGCATGTTGCATAAAAATGCTTTTGATTTTCAAAGAATTTTGCATAATTGTTTTTAAAGTAGATTTTCCCACTGTTAGGTTTTAATTTAAAACCATTACAAAACATGTTTAGAATAGTTTTTAAGAAAAGGTTGCTTGATAAAATAAAATAAAAAACTTGGAAAGGCTTGAATACTAATCATGCAGCCACCCTTTAGAACAACCCTGCACGGTCTCCCACTATCCCTCAAGAATCTGGCCTTCTCATCCGAGGAGCAGTGCTATTACCAGTTGAGCTATAGATTTGGGTGGAATGAGTAGAGCTGTGAGGTTCCTTTCCGGGGACTTGGATGCTCTGGAGCCGCCGAGAGACAACAATGGTTTGTGGGATTTACTGCAGACAGCCACGTAGAGAAGATGCTTGCCAGAGATGTGCCAAGAGGAAAGTGCATAAGGCCTGGAGGGACACAATGGGTCATTGCAGAGGAGTTAGATATAGCCCTGTGGTCGTCCACATGTGGACACAGGGGCACCTTGCAGCAATGGGGGGGGGGAATCGTTTTGCTGGTGGCGTGAAACTGAGTGAGACGAGGGCCGATCCAAGTGGAGAAGTGTGCTGGTAATCCGGACGAGCTAAGATACTGCCATCAGAGGTGGGCGTGGACCAGGCCACAGGGGGGCTGGGAGACCCTCAGTTACCTACCTGCACACCTTCACCGGTGAGGTGCTGTTAGAAATGGGGTCTTTGGTTGACAGTCAGGTTACCCCCTGTTCAAGCAAGGACCCTCACTCTAGTTAGGATAAAAGAGAATCACCCTCAGCTAACCCCTGCTTACCCCCTTGGTAGCTTGGCAGAGCAGTAGGCTTAACCTCAGAGTGCTGGGCGTAAAGTATTTGTACCAACACCCACAGTAACTTAATGAAAACACTACAAAATGACACAACACCAGTTTAGAAAAATAGGAAATATTTATCTAGACAAAACAAGACCAAAACGACAAAAATCCAACATACACAAGTCAAGTTATGATTTTTTAAAGGTTTAAAATAAAAAGAGTCTTTAGGTAGTTGTAACACCACACTAGCGCTGCTAGCGTGAAAATGTACCTGGTTTGCGGCAAAAATAACCCCGCACGGGCGGTGTGCGTAGAAAATAACCCGGCACGGGTATATGCGTCGAAAACAGCTCGGCTCGGCGAGGCGCGTCGAAAAAGCCAGCCACGCGACGGTCCGAAGTCCCGCGGCGCTGGTTGCGATCTCTCAGCCTTCGTCAGCGATGCTGCGCGTCGTTTCTCCTGCTCCGGGCGTCGATTCTCCGGTCGCGTTTCCAGCGGCGTCGTTTCTCAGCTGCGGAGCCGGCGTCGCGTCGTTTTCTCAGCCGCGATCGGATTCGCGTCGATCTTTTCTCCGCACGGTGCTCGGTGCGTGTATTTTTGTCCTTAGGCTGCCAGCCTCTCCTTTCAGGGTCCCAGGAACTGGAAGGGCACCACAGAGCAGAGTAGGGGTCTCTCCAGAGACTCCAGGTGCTGGCAGGAAGAAGTCTTTGCTATCCCTGAGACTTCAACAACAGGAGGCAAGCTCTACATCAAGCCCTTGGAGATTTCTTCTTCAAGATGGAAGGCACACAAAGTCCAGTCTTTGCCCTCTTACTCTGGCAGAAGCAGCACTGCAGGAAAGCTCCACAAAGCACAGTCACAGGCAGGGCAGCACTTGTTCCTCAGCGATCAGCTCTTCTCCAGGCAGAGGTTCCCCTTGATTCCAGAAGTGTTTCTAAAGTTTGTAAGTTTGGGTGCCCTTCTTATACCCATTTTAGTCTTTGAAGTCACCTTCCTTCAAAGGGGACTCACACCTTCTTGTGAAATCCTGCCTTGCCCAGGCAAGGCCTCAGACACACAGCAGGGGGCTGGAGACAGCATTGTCAGAGGCAGGCACAGTCCTTTCAGATGAGAGTGACCACTCCACCCCTCCCTCCTAGCAGAGATGGCTAATCAGGAAATGCAGATCACACCCCAGCTCCCTTTGTGTCACTGTCTGGTGTGAGGTGAAAAACAACCCAACTGTCAAACTGACCCAGACAGGGAATCCACAAACAAGGCAGAGTCACAGAATGGTTTAAGCAAGAAAATGCTCACTTTCTAAAAGTGGCATTTCCAAACTCACAATCTTAAAATCAACTTTACTAAAAGATGTATTTTTAAATTGTGAGTTCAGGGATCCCAAACTCCACATGTCCATCTACTCTCTAGGGGAATCTACACTTTAATCATATTTAAAGGTAGCCCCCATATTATCCTATGAGAGAGAGACAGACCTTGCAACAGTGAAAACGAAATTGGCAGTATTTCACTGTCAGGACATATAAACCACATTACTATATGTCCTACCTTATCCATACACTGCACCCTGCCCTTGGGGCTACCTAGGGCCTACCTTAGGGGTGCCTTACATGTAAGAAAAGGGAAGGTTTAGGCCTGGCAAGTGGGTACACTTGCCAAGTCGAATTTACAGTGTAAGAATACACACACAGACACTGCAGTGGCAGGTCTGAGACATGATTACAGAGCTACTTATGTGGGTGGCACAACCAGTGCTGCAGGCCCACTAGTAGCATTTGATTTACAGGCCCTGGCACCTCTAGTGCACATTACTAGGGACTTACTAGTAATTCAAATATGCCAATCATGGATGAACCACTTACATATAATTTAAACAGGAGCACTTGCACTTTAGCACTGGTTAGCAGTGGTAAAGTGCCCAGAGTAACAAAAACAGCAAAATCAGAGTCCAGCACACATCAACAACCTGGGGAACAGAGGCAAAAAGTTAAGGGAGACCACGCCAAGGATGAAAAGTCTAACACGTGTCCCCCCCAGCTAAAAGTGGGGAGCAACTACCCAACCTCATGGGAGTTCTCATCACTAAGGCGGAAGAACCTGGACAGACCATCAGCATTGGCGTGTTCTGTACCGGGTCGATGTTCCACCGTAAAGTCCATCCCCTGTAGGGAAATGGACCACCTCAACAGTTTTGGGTTCTCACCCCTCATCTGCATTAACCATCTGAGGGGTCTGTGGTCGGTCTGAACTCGGAAGTGAGTCCCAAACAAGTAGGGTCTTAGCTTCTTCAGTGCCCAGACCACAGCAAACGCTTCACGTTCTATGGCACTCCACCTACGTTCCCTGGGTAGTAACCTCCTGCTAATGAAGGCTACGGGTTGATCTAGGCCCTCTTCATTCAGCTGTGAGAGTACTGCTCCAATACCATGCTCTGAGGCGTCTGTCTGTACAACAAACTCCGTGGAGTAGTCAGGTGCCTTCAGCACCGGTGCTGTGCACATGGCAGCCTTCAGGGCATCAAAAGCGTTCTGGCAAGCCTCTGTCCAGATCACTTTCTTGGGTTGCTTCTTAGAAGTCAACTCAGTTAAGGGGGTAACAATGGTACCATATCCCTTAACGAACCTCCGATAGTATCCTGTGAGACCTAAAAAGGCTCTCACTTCAGTCTGGGTCTTGGGAGGCTCCCAAGCCAGAATCGTGTCAATCTTAGGCTGTAGGGGTGCCACCTGGCCACTCCCCACCTGGTGTCCTAAGTACACAACAGAACCCTGCCCTATTTGGCACTTGCTCGCCTTAATAGTGAGGCCTGCCTTCTGCAGGGCCTCTAACACTCTCCAGAGGTGTTGCAGGTGTTCCTCCCATGTGGAACTAAACACAGCAATGTCATCCAGGTAGGCGGCACTGAACTCATCCAGTCCTGCCAACACCTGGTTGACCAACCTCTGAAAGGTGGCAGGGGCATTCTTCATCCCAAAGGGCATCACATTGAAGTGGAAGTGCCCATCGGGGGTAGAGAATGCTGACCTCTCCTTTGCCCCTTCAGTTAAGGCAATCTGCCAGTACCCAGATGTTAAATCAAACGTACTGAGGTACTTGGCAGCTCCTAACCGATCAATGAGCTCATCAGCTCGGGGGATGGGGTGTGCGTCAGTCTTGCTGACCGCATTGAGACCCCGGTAGTCCACACAGAACCTAAGTTCTGGAGTGGCACCAGGAGCAGTAGCCTTTGGGACCAAGACCACTGGGCTGGCCCAAGGACTGCTGGAGTGCTCAATAACCCTTAGGGCTAACATTTTGGAGACTTCCTCCTTAATGCAAGCCCTCACCCTGTCAGTCACCCTGTAAACCTTATGTTTAACAGGTGTACTGTCCCCAGTGTCCACATCATGTGTGCACAGGTGTGTGACTCCTGGGATCAGGGAAAACAGTGAGGCGAACTGTCCCAGCACGTGGCGACAGTCCCTCTGCTGTTCCTCAGTCAGGGAGGGGGAGAGGATCACTCCCTCCACAGACCCATCTTTCTCTCCTGCAGACAGGAGGTCAGGAAGAGGCTCACTCTCTTCCTCCACCCCGTCATCTGTCGCGAGGAGCATGGATAGCTCAGTTCGCTCAAAGTGGGGTTTGAGGCGGTTGACATGTAGGACCCTAAAGGGGTTCCTGGGGGATTGCAAGTCTACCAGATAGGTGACCTCGCTCTTTCTTTCCACCACCTCAAAAGGCCCAGTCCACTTATCTTGGAGAGCCCTAGGCTCTACTGGTGCCATGACCCACACTTTTTGTCCAGGCTGAAACTCAACCAGAGTGGCATTCTGGTCGTACCACCGTTTCATGTCCTCCTGGCTTGCTTCCAGGTTCTCCTGAGCGAGACGCCTGAAGCGGGCAGTCTGGTTTCTTAGTGCCAGCATGTAGCTAAATACATCCTGGGGTGGTTTACTAGGAGCTTTCTCCAAAGCCTCCTTCACCAGACTGAGCGGTCCCCTCACAGGGTGGCCATAGATGAGCTCAAAGGGGCTAAAGCCAAGTCCCTTTTGAGGCACCTCCCTGTAAGCGAACAGAAGGCATGGCAAGAGGACGTCCCACTTACGCCTCAAGGGCTCTGACAGGCCCTGAATCATGCCTTTCAAGGTGCGGTTGAATCTCTCAACCAGACCATTACTTTGGGGGTGGTAAGGGGTGGTGAACTTGTAGGTTACCCCACACACCTTCCACAGAGACTTCATATAAGTGGATATGAAGTTTGTACCCCTATCAGATACTACCTCCTTGGGGAACCCCATGCGGGTAAAAACCCCCATCAAGGCACGTCCCACCACGGGGGCGGTGACCGTCCTTAGAGGAATAGCTTCTGGGTACCGTGTGGCATGGTCCACCAAGACCAGGATGAACCTGTTGCCCAGGGCTGTCTTGGGATCCAGAGGCCCCACAATGTCAATTCCTACCCTTTCAAAGGGAGTACTGACTACCGGTAAAGGTTGGAGGGGAGCTTTGCATTTCCCCCCACTCTTGCCACTTGCCTGACAAGTCTGACAAGATCTACAATAAGCAGCTGACTGCTTGTTCATCAAGGGCCAGTAAAAGTGGGAGACAAGCCTCTTATAGGTCTTGTCCTGCCCTAGATGTCCTGCCAAAGGCACATCATGAGCCAAACCCAGTAGGAAGGTCCTGAAGCCCTGGGGTACCACCAGCATACGAGCTGACCCCGGCTCAGGAACCTTAGACTCACTATACAGGAGGCCATCCTCCCAATAAATCAGGTGAGTACCTGGCGCCCCGCCAGCCGCCTGGGCTGCAGCCTGCTGCCGCAGTCCCTCAAGAGTAGGGCATTCCTTCTGCGCTGTGCAGAATACTTCCCTGGTGGGTCCCCCTTCCTGCTGCCACTGCGACAGCTCAGGGACCTCCCCCAGTTCAGCCACCTGTTCCCCTGTAGGTTCCGGGGCATCACCCTCAGGCTCTGCCTCCTCCCGGACCGTGGGAACTTCTGGGGCGGGTTTCCCGCGCCTCCTGCCTTTCCTCTTCTTGGCGGTCCCCTGGGCCACTGTTTCAGGCTCCAGGGGCTCTTGACTACCCTGATTGGCTGCCATAGACCGGGTGGATACGCATACCCACCCAGGCAGACCCAACATCTCCAAGTGAGACCTGTGTTCCACCTCCTTCCAAGGGGAATCCTCCAGGTCGTTGCCTAGCAAACAATCAACAGGCATGGTTGGACTCACAGCTACTTTCCAGGAACCTGAGACCCCCCCCCATTCAAAGGAAACCTGCGCCACTCTGCAGAGGCGCTCAGAGTTGTCTACTGCAACTACTTGGTGAAGTACCCGGGGATCAATCTGCTCTTCAGACACCAGGTGACTCCTCACTGTAGTCACACTGGCTCCTGTGTCTCTCAGAGCCTCCACCCTCTGTCCATTGATGGTCACCCATTGCCTGTACTTCTTAGTGTTATCAGGCACTAGGTTTCTCTGGACCATCTCACTGTCCCCTAGTGAGACAAGGGTCATTTCTGCTGGTTCCCACCCACCTGAAACCAACTCCTCCCCAAGCGCTACACTGGCCAAACCCTGGGACGGTGCACCAGTGGGTGCCGGTGTACTTTTGGGGCATTTGGGGTCCCCCCTCACATGACCCACCTGGTCACATGAATAGCACTTACGTAGGGGACCACCTGCCATTGGCTTCCCTTTGGAGAACCATGGCTTCTTTTCACTGGGGGGTTGGGAATCCTTACCCTGGGAATCAGTTTGGGGCCCTTTAGAGAACTCATCCTGTTTGCCCTTACCCCCCCCTTTCTTCTGAGAGGGACCCTGCCCACCCTTGGCGTGGTCTCCCCCATACCTCTTTTGGACCCTGGTGCTCTCCCAGCGGTCCGCTTCCTGTGCAAGCTTCCTGGGGTCAGTCAGCTTGCTGTCAATGAGGTGCTGGCGCAGCTCTGGAAAACATAAACTGTACAAGTGCTCCCAAGCAATTAAATTGTAAAGCCCCTCATACGTGTTTACCTTACTGCCCTTCACCCAACCATCCAGTGACCTGCAACAAGAATCAACACATTCCAACCATGTTTGGGATTCCTTTCTCTTGTAGGATCTAAACTTCTCCTTGTACTGCTCAGGGGTGAGACCATACCTGGTAAGTAAGGCCTCCTTCATGGCAGGGTAGGTGAGACTCTGAGCATCCCCTAAGGCCGTCAGTGTGTCCCTCCCCTCTGCCTCAAAATGCTTCCACAGGGCTTCCCCCCAATGAGCTTCAGGGACCAGGTTCATGTGGAGAGCTGACTCATAACCCTTGAACCACAAGTAGATATCATCCTCCCTCTTATAATCCCTCACAAGGTCTTTTGGGATGTGTACCCTTCTCTCAGGCTGCACTGTAGAATTGCTGCCACCATCCCTACTGGACTGACTCCTCTGATCAATCTCTTTTAAACTGAGCTCATGAGCCATGTTTATCTTCCTTTCCTCAAGGGCCAGCTTTCTCTGTTCCACCTCTAGACTGAGCTTTTTCAGCTCCAACTGGTACTCCCTCTCTGCCTGTCTGTCCTGTAACTCTCCAGGTGTCAGACTCTTGGAGGACACACTGCTACCTGCCCTGGAGATTCTCCCCTGAGACATAGCAGGCCCACCCACTACATCAGTGTGAGTGACTTGCAACTCCTCTTCCCCCTCTGGCTCCTCATCTGTGTGCCCCTCAGCTGCTTTGGCTGCCACCCAGGCCCTCAGCGCCTTTTGCAGCTCATCCTTCTTGGATGAGCTCTCAATGGGACAGCCAACATTCCTACAAAACTGCTTCAACTGAGCCACCTTGTAGCTCTCCAATTTCTCCAAATCAAAAGCAGTTTCAGCTAGGGCATCTCCAGACTGAGACATGATGAGAGGTTAAAAAGAAAATATGCACAGTTCCAAAAACAGAAAAGCAAGTTCTCAAATGAAGTTTCAGCAAAGTCAATCCCGGGATCAGCGAAAAAAAAAAAAGAAACTGAATGCAGAGAAAAACAGTCCAAGTAAAAAAACAAAAATCACAAGACTAGTAGTATGTGGTCACGTAGTGGTCTGAGATCAAAACAGTAGTGTACACTTAATTACTGTATGTCAAGTACAAATACAAGTCTAAATCCCGACCGCTGGTCACCAATGTTAGAAATGGGGTCTTTGGTTGACAGTCAGGTTACCCCCTGTTCAAGCAAGGACCCTCACTCTAGTTAGGATAAAAGAGAATCACCCTCAGCTAACCCCTGCTTACCCCCTTGGTAGCTTGGCAGAGCAGTAGGCTTAACCTCAGAGTGCTGGGCGTAAAGTATTTGTACCAACACACACAGTAACTTAATGAAAACACTACAAAATGACACAACACCAGTTTAGAAAAATAGGAAATATTTATCTAGACAAAACAAGACCAAAATGACAAAAATCCAACATACACAAGTCAAGTTATGATTTTTTAAAGGTTTAAAATAAAAAGAGTCTTTAGGTAGTTGTAACACCACACTAGCGCTGCTAGCGTGAAAATGTACCTGGTTTGCGGCAAAAATAACCCCGCACGGGCGGTGTGCGTCGAAAATAACCCGGCACGGGTATATGCGTCGAAAACAGCTCGGCTCGGCGAGGCGCGTCGAAAAAGCCAGCCACGCGACGGTCCGAAGTCCCGCGGCGCTGGTTGCGATCTCTCAGCCTTCGTCAGCGATGCTGCGCGTCGTTTCTCCTGCTCCGGGCGTCGATTCTCCGGTCGCGTTTCCAGCGGCGTCGTTTCTCAGCTGCGGAGCCGGCGTCGCGTCGTTTTCTCAGCCGCGATCGGATTCGCGTCGATCTTTTCTCCGCACGGTGCTCGGTGCGTGTATTTTTGTCCTTAGGCTGCCAGCCTCTCCTTTCAGGGTCCCAGGAACTGGAAGGGCACCACAGAGCAGAGTAGGGGTCTCTCCAGAGACTCCAGGTGCTGGCAGGAAGAAGTCTTTGCTATCCCTGAGACTTCAACAACAGGAGGCAAGCTCTACATCAAGCCCTTGGAGATTTCTTCTTCAAGATGGAAGGCACACAAAGTCCAGTCTTTGCCCTCTTACTCTGGCAGAAGCAGCACTGCAGGAAAGCTCCACAAAGCACAGTCACAGGCAGGGCAGCACTTGTTCCTCAGCGATCAGCTCTTCTCCAGGCAGAGGTTCCCCTTGATTCCAGAAGTGTTTCTAAAGTTTGTAAGTTTGGGTGCCCTTCTTATACCCATTTTAGTCTTTGAAGTCACCTTCCTTCAAAGGGGACTCACACCTTCTTGTGAAATGCTGCCTTGCCCAGGCAAGGCCTCAGACACACACCAGGGGGCTGGAGACAGCATTGTCAGAGGCAGGCACAGTCCTTTCAGATGAGAGTGACCACTCCACCCCTCCCTCCTAGCAGAGATGGCTAATCAGGAAATGCAGATCACACCCCAGCTCCCTTTGTGTCACTGTCTGGTGTGAGGTGAAAAACAACCCAACTGTCAAACTGACCCAGACAGGGAATCCACAAACAAGGCAGAGTCACAGAATGGTTTAAGCAAGAAAATGCTCACTTTCTAAAAGTGGCATTTCCAAACTCACAATCTTAAAATCAACTTTACTAAAAGATGTATTTTTAAATTGTGAGTTCAGGGATCCCAAACTCCACATGTCCATCTACTCTCTAGGGGAATCTACACTTTAATCATATTTAAAGGTAGCCCCCATATTATCCTATGAGAGAGAGACAGACCTTGCAACAGTGAAAACGAAATTGGCAGTATTTCACTGTCAGGACATATAAACCACATTACTATATGTCCTACCTTATCCATACACTGCACCCTGCCCTTGGGGCTACCTAGGGCCTACCTTAGGGGTGCCTTACATGTAAGAAAAGGGAAGGTTTAGGCCTGGCAAGTGGGTACACTTGCCAAGTCGAATTTACAGTGTAAGAATACACACACAGACACTGCAGTGGCAGGTCTGAGACATGATTACAGAGCTACTTATGTGGGTGGCACAACCAGTGCTGCAGGCCCACTAGTAGCATTTGATTTACAGGCCCTGGCACCTCTAGTGCACATTACTAGGGACTTACTAGTAATTCAAATATGCCAATCATGGATGAACCACTTACATATAATTTAAACAGGAGCACTTGCACTTTAGCACTGGTTAGCAGTGGTAAAGTGCCCAGAGTAACAAAAACAGCAAAATCAGAGTCCAGCACACATCAACAACCTGGGGAACAGAGGCAAAAAGTTAAGGGAGACCACGCCAAGGATGAAAAGTCTAACAGGTGCGTTCCCCCTGGCTGAGTCAACTTTATCTGCCTCATCAAATTGGCAATATAGGGCCCCCCACATGAGTACAGACAGATTCAGAGGCCTCTGTGGACTACAGGCTCTCAGCATCACCAGGGAAGGAGAGTGAGGCGATGACACCTTGGCTCCGCCTTGGCCTCTGTGCTCCAGCACTTGTTGGCTCCACCCCAGAAGGCCTGAGATGATAAATTGGGGAGCCTATTTGATACACCGCTCCCCGCATGATGATTGACAGTGGGTGTACCCACCACATGACACAAGCCTCGCCCTAGGAGTGCCAGTCATATACACAGGTGGGTGGATGGGAGGGTCTCACTGGCAGCAGTGGGAGAGTGGTGTGAGCTTCACGCAGGTGGCTGTATCTCTGCGGCACAAGTCCCTGTTAGAGGGCAACACTTAGAACTAAAGTGGTGGTTGGGCGGGTCATTGAAAGCACCAGATGCTCTGTGAAGAGGATGGCACCCTCATAACGGCAAAAGACAAAGTGCCACTTGGTACCAAGCAGAGTACCCTTGACAAATGCACTCTACCCAGAGGACACCCAGAGCAGCTGGGGAACACAGCCATGAACCTGCGGTTCTAGACAATGCCACCCTTCTGGCAGCCATTACACAGTCCCGAGATGTTCTGGATGCCAAGATAGGTGCAGTAGGCTCAGAGTTTAGGCTGCTCCGCCAAGATCTTAGGAATTAAGTGGAACAAATTAGGGAAATGGAGGCCAGGGTTTTAGGGGGAAAGGTTTCATCACACCCTTGCAGCAAACAGTGACTAAATGTACCTCCATGACCAGGGAATTGGTGGCACGAGTGGAAGATGCAGAAGAAAGGGCAAGCTATAACAACCTGTGGGTTTTCGGGAGGGGTGTGAGGACTCATCAAGAACAGTTATTGCAAAACTCATAAAGTACATGAACAGAGATAATATCCTCAAATACGTCAAGACCCAAGATAAATTAATGTATCAATCACATGTCATAATGATTTCCCTGGATTACACCCAGTTCGTTCAACATCGTCAGTCCTTCCAGGTCGCCAAAACGTGCTTCGGTGAACTGAACATTCAATATATGCTCTTATATCCAGCGAAACTGAAGATGTTCTATCAAATGCAGATGCTGTTCTTTGATTCACCTGAGGAACTATTCCAGTGGACTGATGAAAGGTTCCATGTCAAAACTCATACCCCTCCGCACTTTGATTCAGACTCCTGCCAGAGCAGCAAATGGATCAAGACTGCAAAAACCCCAGAAAAATGTCTCAATAGGTCCCTTTCGTCATGGAGGGACTCCAGGCATGAAATTCAAAACCTAACTGCTAAGAGAGGGCTCTGCCCCTCAGACTTCAGGCACAAATTCTGCGAAGAACAAAGGCTGACAGTCATATATAAGTGGTATCTCCCACAAACTCTGAAAGGGTGTGTCTATATATGTGATTGTACAACAATTTATGTGAGAATGCATTTTCTCAAATAGTTAACCCATTGGGGTCAGCTGAGTGGGGTTCTCCATTGGGACCCCACTGTGATCTACTCTGTGACAGATACTTACTCTTCTCAAGGTATAGAGGAGGATGGGAACTTTGTCTTTATCATAGCTGTCATTGCACTATTATGGACACAGTGTTTCTTATGTTTTTTTTTTCTTTTTGGTTTCACATTTTCATGCATGCCTGATACCTTCTCTTTCACACATCCCACGGACAAAAACTATCACAAGCCCCTGACATGAGTACCTGCTGACAATCTGGTCCGGTTTACCACCTATGAGTAGAGTCATAGAAAATCAATGGCCTACTAGATAAGATTAAAGGAAGGGCAGGTCTGAAACAGGTGAAGCGGGTGGGGGTGAACACCCTACTCCTAGAAGAAACTCACCTTGTCAGGAGTTAAGTCCCTTGCCTAGCCAGATTTGGATACACCTTGGTATATCACTCTGGGTTTGCAGGGGGCTCTAGGGGCACAGGTGTGCTGATCGAGCAGACAGTCCCTTTTCAACATATTAAGATATGGATGGACAGACATGGCGACTACACAACAGTTGCAGATACGCAATACGGGGAATCTCTCATTCTGATAAGTGGATATGCCCCCCACTTCCTCAGACAATCCTTCATAGAATTTATGACAGGGCTCTGAGGTGAGTTGCCAGATGGACTCATGGTGCTGGGGGGTGCAACTGAAGTGGTGTATTTTCCTTGGCTATAAATAGATGGCACCCACAGGGCCAGCTGACAGATGACTCTTTCTTGCATTGCCTAATCTCACTATTCAACTTAGAGGTCAAGATACTGGCCCAAGCACTGATGAATAGGCTGAAACAGCATATCCCAGACCTGGGCCACCCAGATCAGGCAGGATTCAAGCCCTATAGGGTGACCCACATTAGCATATACAATGCAAGGCACTGGTAGAAAGGCTAAGGGAGCCATTGACATTCCTACTGGCAGGTATTGAGAAAGCATTTAATTCTGTGAGTCGAGAATATTTGTTCCTTCTCCTCCAACGCCTCAACTTCAGTCTACGATTCATTGCTTAGCATGATTATTATATACAGACTTAACACGTCGGTGTGGATGGGCAGAGTGGACATGTTCCTCATACAGCTGGGGACATGGCAGGACTGTCTCCTGTCCCCCCTAGTGTTAGCTCTAGCCATGGAGCTGTTACAGTCTGGGTAAGGATGGATGCACAATTGCAGGGATTTAAATGGTGCGAAGGACTGTCAGATAGGATAGTGTTTATGCTTACAACATCCTCTTTTTCCTCACAGCACCAGAGTCCACAGAACCCCAGATACTGCAGGTTATGCAAGTATTTGGAAAGACCTTTGGCCTACACATCAACACATCAAATTATACAATGTTGGCAATAGGCACTGGCCCCCAGAGACTGGGGTGGGCATCTGGCTTGAGAATTACCACCAAAAGGTAGAAAAATCTGGTCATCTTCATATCCCCCGATGAGACCGTAGGATGGAAAGCTGATAAGGAGCAGTTACTAGCCCGCCTTGGAGAGGACATAAAAAGTCTGGTCATAGCTCCCCTTTTCCTTGACCAAGTGGTCAGCCATCTTTAAGATGATGTCTCTGCCCAGATTCCTCTATCAACTGCAGAATTTCCCATACTCTATCCCACAACAATGGTTCTGCAAGCTGAACTCTATTCTCAACTCATTCTTGTGGGCAGAGGGACATCCCCCATATTGCACTTAAAAAGTGCTTCTAGTCCTCCTACTGTGGCAGTCTCGCCACAGCATGTATCAAATCATATTACTTGGCAGCACACCTCAAATTATAAATGATTGGTGGTATGACATGCAGGGCGACCCAGTGTATGCCCTGGAAAAATAGGCAATGGGGAACGCCCCACTAACTGCATATCTGTATGGTGGGGATGAGGAGGAAGGCCTTTTCCTGGTGACACAAGTAGTGCTAAATCTATGGCGTTTCTCACTCAAGCAACTGAAATAGTGGGTAGGCGGACAAAACAGACACCACCATGGCAAGGAAACATGCTTACATTGGTGGCCACCCTGGTGGGGTTCCGGAAATGGAACCTCATCAGTAAATCTGCTCTGGGGGATGTAATGCAAGGTACAGTTGTGATACCAATCCCTATAGGAGAAATATCAACTCCATTGTTGCCAATGCCTTAGATATCTCCAACTCTTCCACGCATTGTCCCCATACATAACCACATTGACTGCACTCTTCAGATCCAATCCCTTTGAGGATCAAAATTCTTTTTGCAGACTTATGGGACCATAAAGTCACAACAAATCTATCAAACACTAATTTCCAACAAACCAGATCTGGGAACTCCAGAGGAGACAGCCATTGTGGCCATGCTCCGGTTGATCCAATTTAAATGCCTACATAGGGAAGACTTTACTCGTCACCAGCTGTGATACGTGGAGGTGATTGCTTCCTGGACCTGACTCTGCTGTGGTGTAGGAGAGGGCACATTCCTCCAGATGTAGTGGGGCTGCCCTGTGTTAGACAGATTCTGGCAGGGGCTGTTGGTATGCCTGAGTGATCATCTATCATGACCGATCTTGAGAGACCCAAAAATCACTCTCCTGCACCTCATGGATCACTTAGGCAGAGATAGACATAAATTGTCCCTCCTCTAACTGTGGTTGACTCTTTCTAAATGAGATGTAGCCAAAGAGTGAAAAGTGTAGACTCCCCTGTCACTGGCAGTGTGTAAGGAGGGTATATACCACTGTATGAGTTTGGAGGTTGTTGCAGTTTACAAGGCAAGAGGTTGCCCTCAAAAACACCCTATAACATAGAAGGGATAGGCAGATTACAGGGGTGTGGACTTGGTGGAAGTCTGTCTCATTCACCACATGCTTCAAGATGAAGTCTGGGCTTTTCAGGGGGGAAGTAGACTGAACTGGGGTAGGACAGCCTATGCGGCCTCCATGAAGCATGTATGTATGGTAGTAGATGCAGGGTTGGTGGTAGAGAAGAGTTCTGATGGGAAGGTATATTCTTTTGATGTTGCTTAATTGGTTATAATGCTATTATATTGTATTGGCTGTCAGCCATGTTGTTTGGTCAAACTACAAACTCAATAAAACATGTTAAACAAAAAACTTATATAAGGTCCCATCCATTGATGCTTATTGTGGCTTTGTGTTCCTTCCTCAAAGCAAGTATCATTCTTGGTAAGGATTGGCCTAGGTTAAAGGCAGTGAGAGTGGCATGAAGAAAAGACAATGAGTTCTTATAGAAGGCATTCTCTGGCTCCAGGGCTATTGCAAAAGAAGGGTGATCGAGGAGATGGGATTTCTCGATAGTTTAGCTAAATAGTCATTGTAACCGGGCGTCTGGGAAATATAGATATCAAAAGTACAGACTACCACATATTGTGAAAAGTAGCTTATCAAAGAACACACTGAATGCATCCACATCCCAAATGTCACCTTGAATTTATTGCAAATACACCACTCATAATAGTAAATAATGGTGGCATAATACAAATACAGGACTAAAAAGAGTGAATCCAAAGTAAAAATAATTGTTGTGTTTCTCTTTTTTAGAAAAGGGATACCAAGATATTGCATTAATTTTCTTTAAAAAGAAAATATATATATTTTACACAAAGAAAATATGTTAAAACCTAATTGTAAATCATATACTACAATGTAAATTTGAGACTTAAAAACAAAAAAAAATCTAACTTTTCAAATCTATTAAATATATTATATTTCCTAAATGTGCAATAATGATGCACCTAAAAATTACCTATTTCAACATATGTTTTGAATTATGAAGACTATAAATGCTCCTATTGTTCTGTAAACTATTTACTTTGTCACTGTTTTCCTTTGTTGAACTCATTGCTACCTCACTTGCTTCTTCACATATCAGTCCATTAGTGATTAATATATTGTCCAGTGAGAAAACTGATGGGAGTGCTGCATCAAACTTACATTTATGTATTTATTTATTTAAACATGTATTTATTTGATGACATTACAGTGTTTTACAAAGAAGGCAAATCCTGTGATTGCTCAATCCAAACAAAAAGTATGTTGAATAGAGGATAATACATTTACGATATAGAATTATATGAAAGGCTAAGGGGCATATTTATACTCCGTTTGCGCCGAATTTGCGTCGTTTTTTTCGACGCAAATTCGACGCAAAACTAACTCCATATTTATACTTTGGCGTTAGACACGTCTAAATAAAATCAAATCATTAGCATTTATAAAGCGCGCTACTCACCCGTGCGGGTCTCAAGGCGCTAGGGACAAAGGGGGTGGTTATCGCTGCTCGAACAGCCAGGTCTTTAGGAGTCTCCGGAAAGCGGAGTGGTCCTGGGTGGTCCTGAGGCTGGTGGGGAGGGAGTTCCAGGTCTTGGCCGCCAGGAAGGAGAAAGATCTCCCACCCGCCGTGGAGCGTCAGATGCGAGGGACGGCGGTGAGTGCGAGGCCAGAGGAGCGGAGGGGGCGGGTGGGGACGTAGAAGTTGAGCCGTCTGTTGAGGTATTCCGGTCCCTTGTCGTGGAGGGCTTTGTGTGCGTGGGTGAGAAGTCGGAAGGTGATCCTTTTGCTGACTGGGAGCCAATGCAGGTGTCTCAGGTGTGCGGAGATGTGGCTGTTGCAGGGTACGTCGAGGATGAGGCGGGCTGAGGCGTTTTGAATGCGTTGCAGGCGATTTTGGAGTTTGGCGGTGGTCCCAGCGTAGAGGGTGTTGCCGTAGTCCAGGCGGCTCGTGACGAGGGCGTGGGTCACGGTTTTTCTGGTAAACCTAGCGCCAAAGTTCATGGAGTTTGCGTCATTTTTTTGCGTGAACACCTTCCTTGCGTTAATGATATGCAAGGTAAGCGTTCCCGTCTTAAAAAATGACTCCGATGCATATGCGTCGTATTTATACTCCCGGGCAAAAATGACGCCCGGGAGTGGGCGGGTCTAAAAAACCCGCATTAGCGCCGGATTTTAGCGCCTGGGTCAGGGCAGGCGTTAAGGGACCTGCGGGCTCAGAATGAGCCCAGAGGTGCCCTCCCCTGCCCCCAGGGACACCCCCTGCCACCCTTGCCCACCCCAGGAGGACACCCAAGGATGGAGGGACCCATCCCAGGCACATTAAGGTAAGTTCAGGTAAGTATTTTATTTTTATTCTTTTTGTGGCATAGGGGGGCCTGATTTGTGCCCCCCTACATGCCACTATGCCCAATGACCATGCCCAGGGGACATAAGTCCTCTGGGCATGGCCATTGGGCAAGGGGGCATGACTCCTGTCTTTGCTAAGACAGGAGTCATTTCAATGGGGGTTGGGCGTCGTAAAAAAATGGCGCAAATCGGGTTGAGGCGATTTTTTTGTCTCAGCCTGACTTGCACCATTTGTGGACGCCCATACGCCATTTTCCCCCTACGCCGGCGCTGCCTGGTGTACGTCGTTTTTTTTAACGCACACCAGACAGCGCCGGCGGCTAACGCCGGCTAACGTCATTGAATAAATATGGCGCCCGCATGGCGCTTCAGAATGGCGTTAGCCGGCGCTAATTTTTTGGGTGCAAAACTGCGTTAGCGCAGTTTTGCATCAAAAAGTATAAATTTGGGCCTCAGTAACTGAAAACTCCCTAATCTGAAGAAAAGCAGTAAATGGAGTAAATGTGTGTCAGAGTCACCAGATCCTCGGGGTCCGTGCACGTTCCCAACCCTTTCACCACAAGACAGCTCCAATACTCTGATTAGATTTATCACAGAGTCTAAGAGAGTCCAAGTGGGGAAAAGGGGATTAGGACAGGAACAGCTGGGAAGGAGACCTGTAGGAAGCAAAAGGTTAAAACACAACATCAAAATTACATCTCATGAAATCAGTACCATGCTACAACTCTAAGCTTCGTCTTTTCCGAAAAACATGAACAACCCTAGAATAATCCTAAAACTGGCTAGGCTTTAGATGACCGAATACCTGAGGAGGAAACAGGAAAAGTTAAATAGGACTTTCAGATTCTAGTACTTTCTTTAGCATGAGAATCAGGAAACACTCTGAGCAATTTCTAAACAACCATATGAATCTCCTTTTAGGAATACATATCAGGAACACACAACATTACATCTAGAACTCTGGTATTGTTGTGTTCATCTCAGAAAAAACATTGGGAAGTAAATTGCGCACATTGCAGATTTTTATATGAGTATTAAACACCATAAAGGTTTTTGCACCATGAAATCACACAACGTAGATTCAAGGAATAAATCACGCGACGTGTCAACTTGAAATGCTACCAAGAAAATGTCTTAGAATGGTAGTGCACAGTAACTTACATTATTTATACACGAGGAAAGAATTGCGCGTCTTGCCGATTCAAATGCCACCATACCAAAGCCAAAAAATGGTAGCGCACAATGAATAACATGAAAAAACACACAAGGAAAGAATCGCGCGCATTGCCGATTCGAATGCCACCATGTAAATGCCAGAAAATGGTAACGCACAATGAACAGCATGAATTACACACAAGAAGTGAATTGCGTGTTTCGCCGATTCGAATACCACCATGTAAATATCAAGAAAAGGTAGCGCCCAATCAACAACAAAGTTAAATGCTCATGAAACGAGTTGCACGTCTTGCCAACTCGTAAAACATCATGTAAATGTCAAGAAATATCAGCGCGCAATGAACAATAATGTAATAACGAAGTCAAATCTTTATGGAATAAATTGCACGTCCTCCCTATTTGCAAACCACCATGCAAATGTCAAAAAATGGCAGCGCACTAGTAATCTGTTATTCATTTAAGAATTAAAATCAAGAATATGAAGATTCTCAATTACGGTGTCGGGAAACGTCCAAACACCGTCTTACCGCCTGGAAACAGTGATCACCAATGAGAGATGAGTGCAGAAGACTGGAAAATCCAAATAGGCCGCCGGGACAGGAGCTCAGGAAGAAGCTGCTGCTCTGCACCGGGACCTCTGAATAGTGAGCACCGGAAGTTGGGCTGACTCTCTTTTATAGAGTCTTGGCCCAGCCTAGAACCACGCCCAGGCATGTTGCAGGGAAAGTCTCCAGAAGGCCCTGGAAAGGGACCACACCCTAACACACTCTGAATGTCTGCAGCAATACATTGTAAATGTACAGTATTTATAAACACCTTAAAAATTAATCTTTTGGATGGAATTCTGCAATGCAAAAAGTTAAACAATAACATATCATCACAATGCATAAATTACTTTATCTTGCGAGTGTTGGGTTTTTGCATTCTAGATGCCCGTAGAGCGTGCACTGTCCTGGTGTTGACAATGTGATTGAAAAAAAGGAGAGCTACAGCGTTCTGAAAGTCTATTATATAGTATTAGAGTCCTAAAGGCTAAGAGGGGAGAATCCAGGGGAGACATAATAGATGCAGCTTCTCAAAGGGAGGACAAAGTGAACACAGGAGTGAGAAAAATGTGGCTAGTAGTAGACAGAGTGAATACAAATGTTTCTACGTGCAGGGTGGAGCATGAAGGAGGAGAAAAACAAGAGTGAAAATAATGCCTGTTGGTATGTGTCTTTAAAAAGAAGAAGCTTCATCACTTTCTATAAGGACTCTAGCAATGTCAGGTATTTAGGCCCCTTTGTAAGAAGGCATTTTGGATTTCTCAACTGTAGGAATTTCTATTTTGGGCCATTAGGAAATGCAAAATTCAATTTCTGTATGAAAGAAAGCCATTTGCAGTGGTGAAAAAGTGATTTCTACCTTGTAGAAATTGCATTTTGAAAATCGCTAAATGGGAAATCGCAGATAGGGGTTTCCAAATTGCAAATCTCTTACTGCATGTACACATTATTTACTAATTGTATCTTGTCACAAAATGGACATTTAGGAAATGCTATTACCATTGATTTTAATCAGGTGTCCACCAGATGCAAACTATAAAAAGGCACCCAAAATGTATCAGGCTATTTCACAATGGTAGTTTTGTACATTCTGGTGATGAGGATGAGGATTTGAGCTGTGAGGCAGAGAAGGAGGAGGAGACAGGAGAGGATATTTAGGGTGAGTAGTTTGATAATACTTAATTGCTGAGTTACAACCTCAGGTACAGGCCGCAACAGTCGGAAGCAACACAATCCCACCACACATGCCATTATTGTGTTGCCTATACATCTTAGCCTCTGGCAATTACAAGGGGGTTCAAGCAGTGGTGGAGGTGTTTTTTAGGTTTCTTTGCAGGTTCCTTGACATCACTGTGAGTAAAGTTAACCAACATATATAATTCTCCAGTTCCCCCCAATTATTCCAACAAACCAAATTGATATTCTACAGGGTGGCACAATTCCCCAATGTCATTAGCTGTATTGATGGCACACATATTGCCATATGCACCCCTTCAGCAACTAAATACTTATGCAGGAATAGAAAAAGCTCACACTCACTCAATGTGCAGGTAGTGTGTGATGGCTCCTATATCATAACAGACCTTGTGGCCCATTTCCCAGGCAGCACCCCAACTCATTCATGCTCTGCCACAGTGGAATACAAAACCGACTGGCACAGGGTGAATTTGTTGATGGTTTGCTACTAGGTAAGAGAATCATAGACTCAATTAATACACTGGCCGGGATGGTGTGCATAATGTGACCTATTGGCTTTCCTTCTCATGCTCTTAAGGTGACAGTGGATATGCCTTACATCCGTGGCTACTCACACTGTACCTGCCTCTGAGAACAAGAAGTGACAGGCAGTGCAACAGGGTGTGCAGGACAGTGCGTTCAATAATAGAGAGGAATCTGGGATCCTGAAGTCCCACTTTCGCTGCCTTCACAAGACCGGTGGGGCACTACTGTACAGATTGGATAAATGCTGCAAGATAATCACCACATGTGCCATACTGTTCAATATTGCAATGAAGAAGGGTCTGCACAACATCCCCAGCCTGATTACAACTCTGATGATGACTTACCATCATTACATGTGCAGCAGGAGGGCACACGTGCAGCAGAAGGAAGTGCACGATGCACAGAGATCACCAACAACTATTTCTCAGGTAAGAGAAATTAGAACATCCAATAATGAGACACCTCACATAATGGTAATGCTTGTTGCATAACTGAGATACCACCTTTTATTCAGGTTTGAAAAACATTGTTTCACTCAACAGTCAACTGTATCCTTGTGGATGTAACATTAAGCCTGATGTACAACACCTCTTTGCGGTTGCAAAAGGCCAAATTTGCCATTTGCGACCACAAAATTGCCTGGTGCGATCCTTATTTTGCAAGTTGGTAGGCAGTTACAGACTCACAAAATAGGGATTGCAACTCGCGATGAGGAAGGGGCATCCCGAGGGCATCCCTTCCCAAGTTCGAGTCTCAGTGGTATGTATGATTGTTTTGCTTCCGTGAAAGAGGTTGCAAAACAATAACAGTTAACATCAATTTCAAATTGGTGTCAACCCATTCACAAACGGGAAGGAGTCTGCATGGGACTCCTTCCCCTTTGTAAATGCATGCAAAAATATATTTTTTAGTGCTGGCAGTGGTCCCACGGACCACTGCCTTCTCTAAAAAGCTGAAAAGAAAATTTTTCATTTTTCTTTTGAAATACATCCCATTCTCCTTTAAATGCTGCTTTATTAAAAAAACACTCACTGATATGATGGCCTGCTGAGCCCAGCAGGCCACCATCCCTGTAAGTGTGCCCATTCCCAAATAGATCGAAAATTGCAACCTGTTCATGAATATTTAGGAGGCAGGTCCTGTGCGACCCATTTGGTAAACGGAAACAGTGTGGTTCACACTGTTGTACATTTTGTTTTGCGACTCACAATTAGCGATTCGCAAACGCATCATAAATTGCAAGTCGCAAAACAAAAGGTCGTACATCAGGCCCATTGTTAGAAAATAAAGAACAAAATAAGTAATGGCAAACAGAACAAAGGCAATTCATTCCAGTACAGTAGTCCACTTCTTTCGGCCTCTTGGGTTGGGTGCTTTGTCAGCAACACTGGCCTGTGGGACTGGTGACATGTCACTCCCAGAGGTGTGTCTGCATGAACACCTGGTACTGCATGACTCCTGAACAGATGTTCCCTTGAGGGTAGACCACTCTTCCCTCTCAGGTGGGAGCAGGATTTTGGGGACACAGAGGTTGTGGGTTTGGATCTTCTCAAGGGTTGTGGTCACTTGTGCTAGCCCACATGCAACTGTCTGACAGCAGTGCCCCATGTCAGTCTAAATGTTCACAGTCTGCCTTGCTAGCATTCTTGTGGCTACTGCCAGACTGTTGATGGACCGGGTGAACGAATCAAACCTTGCCAGGTTCTGCCAAAGGTGCTCCCACTCATTTTCCACTAACCGCCGGTCCTGCCTCTTATCCAAATTCTGCAGTGACTTAGACATTTGTTGCCGCTGCCTACTGTCAGTCTGTATTTGCTTTGTCTACAGGCCTGAACAGAGTTGATGGCCCTCTCCAACCCACTATACTCAGGAGGACTCTCCAAAATCTTATCTGACACGTTCTCAGTACAGTCTGCTGATCTTTGCCATCTGTGTTGTGTGTGTGTCCTGGCCTCCAATGTTGTGGGGGCCCTGCTTTGTGATTGACCCTCGTTACTGTCCACAAACTCTGGCAGCAGTGAGGTGGTTGATTTCTTGCCAGTTGGAGTTGAGGTGATAGGCTGAGGGGATGGTGGGTTTGTTTCCTTAATGACCACATCAGGGTCAGTAGGCTCTTTGGCTGCATTGGTTGCTGACACATCTCGGCTGTGCTCTGTGTAAATACATGTAAAAAGTTAGTGTAAATATATGGTTAAAGTTTGCCCCCATTATTTTTGTGACTCTGTTTCTTGTGTTTTTTACATGTTTAAGTTGTAGAATTATGTTTGGTGCAGTGATAAGCACACAGTTCAGGAAGCAAATGATATGTACTACAACTCCCAAGATGCAGTGCCAGGGTGAGGTAAGCATCTCAATTGAGTTATACACACTGTGATGTATGATATATGGATTTTCTAACATTATGGCCCTCATTTTAAACTTGGTGGCCTGGACCGCCATGCCGGCGGTGACGGGAAATCTCGCCATCCGGCATATGGCGGCCCAGACAGCAACATAATGATGACAGGGAGGGCTGCCATAGGTGGCCCTCCTCCACCGCCAGGCTGCCACCGCTGCTGCCCCTTGGATAATGATCCCATTTCCACCAACCTTGAAAGGCTGGCAGAAGGGGTGCACTGGGGTCCCCATGCACTGCCCATGCACATGCCCCCTGTGCAGTGCCCCATCGCGCAGATCACTTCCCGATTTACGGGCAGTGATCTGCGCGACTTGTGCAGCTGCATCCGCCGCACAGAGGCATTGAGCTACCGGCAATGTCCCAGCCCAGCAGAATGTTAATTATACGGCTGGCGGGCTTCCAGGGGGGCTGGCGGTCACTGGAAAGACCGCCAGCATGAACACGCGGTGTAAACCGCAGTGCTCATAATGACCCCCTATGTTTTGTTAGGTAAGTAAAGGGAAGATGAGTTTCCCTTGCTGGTGCTTGCTGCATTGGATGTGTCCATGTCAGATGCTCCCAGTCCCACCATAGTCTCTGGTTCCAGGATCCCCTCTATGAGTGTCTCCATGGGATTTGGTGGGGATTGTTTTGAGGGTCCTGCACTTGCTCCACATCCCTAAGCCATACTGCTGGCCACCGTCTCCTTAATACCTAAACAACCCATTGCCACCCAAAAACCCATACTCACTCCAAACCCTAAAATTACCCTTGCCACTCAAAAACCCACACCCACCCTAAACCTGAAAATTACCCTTGCCTTCCAAAAACCCGTACCCACCCCAAACCCTTATATTACCCTTGCCAACTAAAAAATCATACCCTCCCTAAACCCTAAAAATTCCCTTGCCACCCAAAAATCCATACCTAACCTAAGCCCTAAAATTACCTTTGCAGCAAAAAAGCCATACCCACCCTAAACCCTAAAAATACCATTGCCACCAAAAAAACTATACGTACCATAAACTGTGATAAAAATTACTTTTCCCATATATACATATTTATATATACACACATATATATATATATATATATATATATATAATCACACCAAAATGAGAGCTGAGGTCCAGTTCCAGTTGAAAGCCAAGCTTTTATTCAAAATAAAATAGCAGCTCCCCAGAGTTCTGACGCATTTCGGCTTGAAAAGCCTCAATCATAGGAAAGTCGTTTCAGCTGTTCATGAGGCAAGTGCTTTTAAATCAGATATCTTGTGACTTCTTAATAACAGCATACATCTCCTATAGTGCACTAACAATGGTAATATTCTTGCTACAGAGTTTATTTCTCAATCTTGCTGAACAGCGTTTTACAAACTACAGTTCTAATCAACTTCAATAATCTCAGTGCATCAAATCTCATCATATGTTAGTCACATATAATCTGTATATGCTTCTGAAAAATGGTAGCTAGTAACATTTATATTTTTGTTAACAGATTACTGGGCTTATTATGGCCATTGCTTCAAAACTTTGGATACACTACCCTGATGGCAAAATATTAGAATTAAATGGTTGGACTTGTTTTACCGATTCTACGCGTATATTGACTCATAGTGGAGTGACACTTTGGATTTGATCATTTAAGAATAGATATTTTGAAGAAATGCCAGTTAGTGATTTAGACCACCACCTTTTCTCTGCAACATATCACAGGTGTCGGGTACATTAAGGTATTTTTTCTACTTTGGCTATTGTCACAATTCTTTTGCTTCAGCTGGCTCCATGGGTTTTTTGTATTTGTCTTAATGCGAGCTATAAATATTATGATGATAACGCATGCACATTGTGTAAACATTGCACTAATTCTGCTGCAATATAATATACAATTGCACTTGGTGTAGGCATTCCACCATGGTGGCCATAACATGATTCAAGGTTGATAGCTTCAGGTCTGTGTATCTATGTTCATTTGTGATGAAGCACGTGGTGGCTGTCGGGTGTGAATAAATTGAACACGTAGAATTGTATTGGAATAAGAAACGGATTTACATTTCCCGATAAAAGAAGATTTTGAAGCACATTACGGACTGGTCTGAGATACACATGACTTTATGACTGTTGCTAACAGAGTGCTGTGGTTGTATTGTTCATATATATATATATATATATATATATATATATATATATATATATATATATATATATAGATATAGATACATGTAGTCGTAGTTGGAGTCTTGCTTTAAGCAAGACTGCTGGCTGCTGGTTTAGGGACGACAGCACTGTTGTTTATAGGTGATTAGGCCAATCCTACAACAAGTCGCAACTCTCGGCCCAACCCTCCCGGCTCACAAGCAGTACTTCACCCAAAACCCAAACAGTAAACAGGTGATTTCTGGCAGTCTTTAGGCATGGACTCTAGAGTGCGACTTCAGGGGAATCATGGTTAAATGGAGAGTACCAATTTCTCACTTGAGCAATAAGTCTCAGTCACACATACGCGAGGAAGGAAATGCAGTGACGTTTTCAGTAGATTTTATGAACAAGACTGCAATTTACTGTAAAATGCATGAGCTGCAATGATTAGGATGATGAACAATGCAAGAAGCACAATTGTAAAAATGAGAGTCATTAATAGAAAGACCCCCACCATCTTGTAATAACATGAAATGTAAAATGTCCCCAAATCCCTAGCTCGAGAAACTAATCTCTAACCTAATGAGAACTAGGTGTGATAAACCTAATTAGCCAGTACTGTGTCCATGAGAAGAGCCCCCCTCAACCCTTGTTACCTTGAAATGAGGTCTATAGATCAGACAGGGTGGTGACACGAAGGCTGGGTCTTCATCAAGGCGACGTGTAGCATAAATAGCGTTGATGGCATCTGGTAGGAATCCCTCTGATAATCTTGTCTGCAAGAGATGTATTTACACAGATCTTGTAGGCCCCCTGATGCAGGTATGTTCCCAAACAATAGATAAGAAGGCATGCTTGGGCAGGAATTATATAAACAATTCCCTCCAAAAGTTCATTATGTTCCTGTCATACGTAAGTGAGAAAGGGACATGATGTGAATACCTACGCATATCAATTGTCTTTGATACTGATAGTGATGCCTTCACAGAGTGGCACTGATAATGTGAAATCAAAACCTCTTCCTAACTATAAACATAGCAGCCATCTTGGAAGAAATAATTAAATAAGTGTGCTAAAACAGAGCAGGCTAAAGAGGTTAAAAGTCATTTAGTCTGCCCAGCATGATTTACATTAGTAGTATCAATGTGAGGCCACATTTCTGCTACTCCTATCTCCTGTGTGGGGGGGAATAAAACATATCCACAACAAGTTACAATCTTCAAGACTAAAATTGCATAGGCAACTCCTGCTCTCATACGGCAACAGCTGTTTGTTCGGGAGCACATATCGTCCATTTGAAAGTATATGAAATGCTGGACGAATCAAAGGGACGGGAGTACCCTTAAGAAAACAATTCAAGTTTGTGACCCTCGCATTGCAAAGGCCATGAAGGGACACCTGATTGCAAATCATGGAATGACTAACAGTCACACTCGCTTCTGCTGAGAAAGATCTCTGTATCGCCGTTCAGACATTTATATTCAAAGGGCAACTCCCTCTCTTCTTTAATATACCTACCTCCTAGCCACTTGTATCTGCCCACAGCAAGATGTTTCAAGCATTTTGTAAAATGAAAGGTGGAAATGGGTAGATTTATAATGCCATATACATGCCGTACTGTTGATGGACTTTCTGTGACCATAAAAGGCAGCTTTTCTAACGTTTCTATATGAAGCTTGTTGACACTCGCTTCCTTTTTAGCCATTATCTGTTGTTCCCTGGATAAGTTAAAAGCAGCAAACATTCTGAATGATGTCAATGGCAGATGACACTTTGTTATCAAAGGAGTATATCCTGCTGGACAGGGTATTCTTGCCATTATCGACAACAGCTAAAGCCTTTTCTAAATTTTCCTTATCTATCTTCCTTAAAAGTACACCCAATTCTATGTCTTCAGATAGCATATTAATGAGGTTCTTAATCTGCTGCTAATGTGTTAGTCGGTCACCATTGCACATTATGTTCCTGTCACACATAAGTGAGAAAGGGACATGATGTGAAAACCTATGTATATCACTTGTCTTTGACGCTGATAGTGATGACTTCACAGAGTGGCACTGATAACTTGAAATCAAAACATCTTCCTAATTATAAACAACGCAGCCATCTTGAAAGAAATAATGAAATAAGTGTGCTAAAACAGAGCAGGCTAAGTAGGTTAAAAGTCACTAGGTGAGGCGGCACAGGTCTGCAAGCCAGAAGGCTAAGAGAACTCCTGATTCCTAATAAAACCAAATAGGTTCCACTACAATATGTATTTATATAGATACATGTGTCTTAAAGGCATATTCGTTGTAAAGGCATGTGTGGTAATGTCCCATGGGTGTTTATTATGGATGGTAATGGCATGCGGGGTTCAACCTTCACTGTAAAGGCTGTTTCCCCTACAGCACTAACCGTAATTTATGTTACAAAATGAACCCCCTCATTTTGTTCCTCCCTTAAATAAGGCCCATATTTATGGAAGGTTAGCCTCGCCTTAGCGCCCTTTATTTGGTGCTAAAGCGGCGCTAACAACTCCATAGTTATATTTTGACACTAGACCGTCTAGCATCAAAATATTGGAGTTAGCACCATTTTTAGAAAGCACGAACACACCTTGCATCTCAATGAGATGCAAGGTAGGTGTTTCCTTCCTAAAAATGACACTAGCCCCCAGCGCCATATTTAACTCCCAACGCAAAAATGACGCACAACTGGGAGACGGGCCTAAATAATGGCACAAAGGATGTTTAGCACCATTATTCAATGTGTGGTTAGACCAGGCATTACAGTGCAGGTAGGCCCATTTCCATGGGTAAACACCATAGAATGGGCACAAAGATGCCCACCCCAACCCACAGCAACACCACCATCCACATCACAGGGACACTACAGGAGGAGAGAGCCCATCGCAGGTAAATGTTTGTGTATGTGTGTGAAGTGCCATTGGTGGCCCCTTACATGGGCCCCCCTGCCTGGCAATGGGTATGTAGGGCTTGCCCAGGGGACATTGCTCCCCTGTAGTGGGCATTGGGCTAGGGGTAATTACTCCTGTCTATACTTAGACAGGAGTAATTCTTTGGCTGCTTGTGCATAAAAAAAAACTGCTAGGCTGACCAGCAGCCGATATGTTGCCGCTAATCAGTCTAACGTCATTTCAGACCCACTAGTGCCATTTCCCCTAACGCCATCCCTCTCGGGCTAGCATCTGTTTTTTGATTTCTTATCCCAATTGTGCATCATTTCCTAGATATGGCGCACGGATGGTGTTAGTGAATGGTGTTAGCCAGCGTTAAAATAAATTACACACAACTTCTTTAGCACAGTTGTGTGCCATTTTTCATAAATGTGGGCCTAAGTCTTTTAAGTTTTACCAGTTTGACTCAATCAAGATGGCTTCGGGTGTACCACACGTTTGTCATAAGTACGACTGTTATTTCTCTAGTTATTCTTTAGAACACTCTAGGAGGCTGCAGTAGAACACAAGGGAATCATCTGACAGTCAGCTCCTGTTGGGAGTGCATGTTTTACTGAAAATGCCAGACTTCATTCTCATAAGGCTGAGCAAGATAGTGTGAATTTTCAGTTCCTAAAATTAGTGAGGTATCATCAACAAATGATTTAAATTCTAACAAAAAAAAATTATCACCCTTTATAAGTCCTTGATTTGTGACCCTCAAACCCTGCCATTCACTTCAATACATTTCAATGGAGTGCCATCATGTATATTGGTTCCTGGTTAAACTGCGGACAGCCAATCAGGAGCCACAATGAGATTTGTGCTTAGGTCCACCCAGATAAACAAAGTTGGATTTCCTTAAATTTCTTCAAAACTACTGAACTGATTTACACCATACTGGCGACCACCAGTGGTGGTCGCCCCTAGGTAGTTATAGTTAGGATCATGTTTCAAAAGAAAAAGTGTTTTTGGCTTGCCTGTTTTTTTGGAACAGTTTGACGAATCTTCACAAAATTTTCCCAAAAATGTGCCCTGTGTTAAAACGGGGGGGGCGTCAAAAAAGTTGTATTTTTCATGTTAATTCCCATAGTACCTTGGAACAAGGCTACAGCCCGAACCACTGGGCAGAATTACTCCATGTTTGGCAGAGGGACCCCTAGGGCTAAAAAACACTTGCTGTGATTTCGTGACAATGTCACAAATTTGCTGAAATGTTTTGAAACAAAACCAAGCACAATCTCCCACACTTGTTTTTTTAAAAGCCCGCAGGTGGGCCATGTCCCAGGGGCATATTTTGGGAGCTTTCACCCCACAGCCCCTGGGAGCACCACCTCCCAGGGGCGGTTTTCAAAATTATTGTGGAGGGTCATGTGGTCCCCAGCAGCTCCGGGAACTGACACATCCCAGGGGCAGATTTAAAAATAAGTGCGGCCTTGAGGTCCCCCACAGCCCTGGGGGCCACCACCTCCCTGGAGCTATTACATTGGAGGGGGGCCTTGTGCCTCCTTCAAGGAGCCACAGATGCCCTGGGGACCGCCGCCCCCAGGGCGGGCTCCTGCTATGTACCAGGGTGCCCAGCCCAGAACATATCTGTTTGTTGTGGCTTGGCTGAAGCTTTACTGTGGCCACCAAGTCACAGCAAACACTTTGCTTGCAGCTGTCACACTGCTCTCCCTTGCTGTGAGCAGAGGTTTCCATCAATTGCTCTCACAGAGAGGGAGCTGCTTTACAGAGCAGAGGCGGGGAGCCAGCTACCAACATGGAGACCTTCAGACTCTCCCCCATGCTCCCCAACTTTGTGACTGGGTACCCTGAGAGAGCAGCCAGGTCACGTTGCCAGGCCCTGGGGCATGGGGTTCCCAGGGGCAAGATAGGCCTGGAGAGGGAGTCTGCGTGGCCAACCTCCCCTGAAAAAAATTATAATTAGGCCGCACCCCGGGCATGGAGGTTGCGGGGCTGAGATCTGCCAGGGAAAGGGGACCGTGCGGCTCCGTCCTACATGTTTAGGCTAGAGGGTAGGGTCCCTGGAGCCAAGATTGGCCCAGAGAGGGGGCACGCGGCCCCCAGCCCCTAAAAAAATTAAATGATTAAGCCAGGCCCCAGGGGATAGGATTCCCGGTGATGAGATCAGCCTGGGAAGGGGGTCTGTGCAACCCCTCTTCCCCCACAAAAAAAATTCAATGTTTAGGCCGGGCCCAGGGGGATCCCCTGGGCCATGATAGGCCCGGGCGGGGCATGCGGTATTGGGTTGTTATAGAAGGTTGGCTGCAGGGAATCACCACATGCCAGGCCCTGTGGTCAACCCTAGCTGTGCATGGCTGAAGGCGATATGTGGTGTGGGGGTAGGGTAGTTATAGGGGTTGGTCTCAGGGCCTGGCTGCAGGCCAGGCTCTGCCGCCAACCGCCACTGCATGTGGCCAAAGGCTGTGCACTGTGGTAGTTGGATTAACGTATAGTACTGAAAATTACTTTATGGTAAAGGAAACATAGAAATTCACTGAAAAAAACAAACGTTACAGGGGCGTTACAGTTAGGAAATAGAATTAAAGAGCCTTAGAAATTCACTGAAAAACCAAAGATTACAAGGACTTTATAGTTAGGTCCTTTCAAGTAACTATAAGTTGCTCCTGAAGATAACTATAACTCATGCCCTCGTCATGCACTGCTAATTACCCCAGATATTACTGCAATCATGACAACTTCTATAATGCCCTTACAACTATAAATAAAACATTAGCAGTCAAATTTGTGACGAAAAAGCTGTGCATGCTAGGAGCAGGAGTTATAGTTTCCTTAGGGTGAGAGGTATAGTTACTTGAAATAAATCTAACTGTAACTGCAGAATTTCTATGGTTTTGTACGAGTAAATTCAGAACTTAACTATAAAGTCCCTGTAACCTTTGGTTTTTCCAGTGACTATATATATATATATATGAATATATATATATATGTATATATATATATATATATATATATATATATATATATATATATAAAGTTATATATATAGTTATAGTCAGCACCATGTTTCCATAGAAAAAGTAGAAAAATAGTTTTTTTGATGAATCTTCAGGAAATGTTCATAAAAAAAGTGTGCCCGTGATTCTTCCTGCACTTGTAATGTTTCTGGGTGATTCATCAAGCAGGGGCCAAGAAATAGAGGAGGTCAAAAAATGTGCATTTCCCATGTTAATTCCCATAGGATCTTTGAGGACCACCACGGCCCGAACCACTAGACGTAATTGCACCAAATTTGGCAGAAAGCTAGTTTTTGTATGCATATTATGCTTTTGGTTATGTGGTGTAAGTCCATTCAGGAGTTTTCGAGAAATTAAAGGAAATACAAATTTGTATATTTCTGGCTGAATAATGACAAGCTAGTGCAGGGAAATGCAGAGCTCTTATTGGCTGCCAACACTTCAAAACAGGAAGTGTTGGCAGCCATTTGGGACTTGGCTTCAACTGACTCCCCCAAAAAAGATAAAAAATAAGAAAGGCTAGGGTAGAGTCACCTTGACCCCTTAGCTCTGGTGCTGGGGTCCCAGATGGACACCCCAAGGGCAAATAAGTATGTTTTTTAAAAATGTTTACTATGAGTGTGTGATGTTGTCATAAAAGTGCTGTTTAAAACAAAGGAGGAGGTTCACAAGGCCCTTCTCCTGGGCTTATCTCTGACCTAGAGACTGTCACTTTCCCAGGGGTTAATTTTTATTAAATGTGGGGATGCGCACCCTCCCACAGTCCCAGGGACCACCATCTCCCTGGGCCGTTTTGCTAATTCTATGTGGGGGGGGTGTGCGGCCCCACTGTAGCCCACGGGGACCGCCACCTCCCTGGGGCTTTATGCTAATTTTGGGGGGGAGGGGCGCATGGCCCCCCACAGCCCCGGAGACTGGAACCTCCCAGGTCTTTCAATAAATACAATGCAGGGGGACTGTGCAGCCCCCTCCCACAGTCCCCGGGACCACCACCTCCTTTGCAGGGCTGAAATAAAAAAAGATAGGGGGCCCGTTGCAGACCTCCTGCCCTGGGGTCCACTACCTCCCAGGGGTGACATTGAATGTTGGAGGGGGGCCACGCAGCCCCCATCAAGGAGCCAATGATGGCTCTGGAGACCACCAACCCCCAGGGCTGGCTCCTGCTATGTCCTAGGGTACCCACCCCTGGGCTATAGCTGTTTGCTCTGACTTGGCAGCAGCTTTGTCAGCGGTAGCCAAGTCAGAGCAAACACTTCACTCAAAGTGAGGGAGAGCTTTCACATAGCTCTGCCTCACTGGGCACGGAGGTTTCCTCTGTTTCCCTGCCCACAGACAGGGAAACAGAGGAACTAATTGCTTTTGAAGACAAGGAGCTGCATCTTTAGCATCTCCCTGTGTGCAAAAGCAATGCAGGCTGCCGCTGGAGGCAGGGAGCTCACTGGGAACGCAGGGGCCTTCAGGCTCCCACCACAGTTACTAGCGCAGACTGGGTGCCCTGCGGGGCACCCAAGATTGATGGTTGGGTCCCAGGGGTGTGGGGTCCCCATAGGCTAACATGGAGAGACTTTATTTTAAAATAATAATGTCTTATTTTCCATAGGAAGGAGCTAAAATAGCAAGTTTGGTATCATATTAAAAGTTATAATAAACCCAACAAGTTGCTACTGTTGGATTTGATATAACTTGAATAGAGAAATAGTTTTGGAACTCTTGCTAAAAGTTACCAACTTCAGCCCTGTAGTGCCCTTCTCTGATTGATCAACGTCTGGCAGCCTGAGCCAGGCTGCTTTAATGAGGTGTGTAGTGGCCTGGGCTGAAACAAAGGAAGAATTTAGTGGGAGGAGATCTGCCTTAGCAGATGGTAGAACAGGATGGGAGGAGAGCAGCCAAACTGGACTTCGAAGGAGAGAAGGACATTTGGGGCATCAACTTTCCTTCCCCCATTTCCTGCAGCCCCAAACAGCCAGGTGCACCCTGATTAGATTAAGAGAGGGGTGTAAAGGGGTGTGTTAAGGGAAAGTTCACCACACCAGTCGGTGGACTCAGCCAGATGTAAACTCTAAGAGTGAATTTTTTCCATCATGGATCCAGGTAGAAAACAGCTGATCAGAGTTCCCTGCATCAAGTTCTGGAAAAATAGCCCCGCTGACCAGTGACCAGTAGTCATTTAAGGATTTGGGCCACGTGCATGCTTGGAGTTGAAGTCCAAACCCCCAAGGAGCAGCTCAGAGGTTCTCGAACCTTGGGGTAAGTGGTGGACACTTGAGGGACCTTAAAGGTACTTCTGGAAGAAGATACAAAAGTTTGGAGAATGGAAAACTTTGGAGCAACTTTGGAAAAAATCTCCATAAGTGGGCCAACCCAATGGCGAGAGTCAAGCCGGCCAACGTTGAACACCACCCAGCCTGACTTGCAGGCTCATCCCGCTGAAAAGCTCCAGAGTCCCAGACTTCCAGAATTCGATTGGGGGACATGGAAAGGCAATCTGATGATGTTGTATCAAAGTCTGCTTCCTGAGGAGGGTCGTTCAACATCGGGGATTAAAAGCTCCAAAAAGGTTTCTAAGTTCGAAGGTCAAAGTTTGACTGAGGCCTCCCACGCAGTGTATCCGAGGAGGGCTCCATCGAGGTCGACCTTAACTTTTGACTTTGTAAAAGATATGGATAGTGCACCACTGCGCAAAGTCAGTAAAGTCCAGTAACACAACGTTGTCTTTTAAAAATCTTCATTTTTTATTATTGCTTTTTCTTGACCAAACGAGCAATCAGCCAACACGTTTCGTCCTACACAAAAGGACTTCTTCAGGGCTGACATGTAACACAAAAAGAATGTATATATCACACCAGGACAGAAAAGACACAATAAATACAAAAATAATTTAACAACAAAAAGAAAATGTACAAAAACATACAAAAAATCACCTCTAACACACATACTTATGATCATAAAGAACTCATAATCATAGGAGACAAGGGACACATGCTACCAGGAATGTTATTCACACATATAGTCGATGAAGACATATATATTAATATATCACATGACACATATTACTAATATTTACAAAGACAAAATACAAAAAACAAAATATAAACACTGTTTTTTTTAAAAAGGATATAATCTACATAGTTCTAAAGATTTTTATAATATCGCCATCATTCTGTAATTTTTAACAATATATTTATTGAAAAGAAAAAATAATGATAATACATTTTTTATATAAAGAGAAATAAATATGATATCAAACACATCATACCTTATATCTGCATGGTCTTTAAATTGATTGTCTTTCCATATTATTGGAATTAAATGTCCAACCTATTATTACTAAAAAGAATGACAACACTATGTAATATCCCACGGATTGAGAAACGAGTAACAACCAAAATTATCGACTACCCACACATAAATTTAATATTTTCAAAATTTTCAAAAGATGGAGAATTTCAAAAGAGGTCAACAAACTCCATAAATAAATAGCCCTACATAAATGGCCAAAAAGCCACAAAGAAAGATCACCAAAAGAGCCCATAATATAATTTAAAAAAAACATGAGAAATTGCACTCTAAAGATAATAACCAAAGCTTTTAAGAATAAATATATAAATATAGCTATTTCTATTTTACAAAAAAACACAGCTCATAAACCATAACCCCACAAACCTACAAGTGCTTTGACAAAAACATATATTTATAAATTCTAACACCACACATGTACTAATATGCTATTAATCTGTTGTATTACTACAAAACAACCCCAATTAACTTTTGACTTTGTCCCAGTCAGAAGAGTTCTTCCTGAAAAAGTTATTAAGTCCAAAGAAGAAGTTTTGACTGAGGCCCCCCACGCAGTGGATCCAAAGAGAGCTCCAGCGGGGTCGTCCTCAACTTGTGACATCTTTTCAGTCTGAAAGAATTCTTCAAGAAAGTTTGAGGTAACATTTTAACTGAGGCCCCACGCTCAGTGTAGTCGAGCACGGCTCCATCGCGATCAGCCTCAAATTTTGACTTTGCCCTGGTCGAGTGAGACCAGATGTCCAGAGTGGCTATTTTGCTTTCTAGGTGCTAGAAAACATGTAGGCCCTCATTTCCAATTTGGCATGTTGAAAAGGCCCCTAGTATGAGTTTCCTGCTGGCCCAGTGGAAAACAGCACACAAAATCGATGCTGGCTTGTAAATGAACCGTGAAAAGTGAGACGGGGCTGTCCATGGTGGCCCCTGCACTGCCCATGCCCCCGGCACCCCATCTCCACCAGCTTTTCCATGGCAGTGCATCTGCCATGTAAAAGCCGGCGGAGAGGGGGCTCATAATCCCCAGGATTAAGACCGCCGGCACCACCAGGCTTTCGGCCAGCAAAAAAGTGGCAGTGCTGGCGGTCTGACTGTGTTGTGTTTGCCACAGTCATAATGTGGAAGCTGGACCATCACATTGGCGGCGGTCCGACCGTCACTCTTGAGTCTGGTGGTCCTAGGAGTGCCAGACTAATATTGGGGGGCCTCAATCTTTAAACATTCATATCTCCTATTCCCTACACTGGATCTTTGTCATTTGAGAGATAAAAATATAAACTATTCTTATAAATTGGTGTTGGATTTTTATTTTGTTTTGTGTTTTACTTATGTACTGTTTTGTTGATATTAAATAATTTACACACCTAAATTAAGCCCAACTGCTCATGGTCAAGCTACCAAGGATTGAGCCAGGAATGTTTTTTTGAAACCTTGACTGGACCTAGTGGGGGTTTGTGGACTATTGCCAATTATGGGTACTTACCTGCCCTTACCAATAGTCCACTTTCCAATATATATATATAGATATAAACAATAGTTTTGGAGTTATTAAAGAAAAAAAAAATTGTACATCTAGAGACACAGAAGGTTGCCGGATCTGACAGATCTTAATCTGAGATATGATTAGTTGCCACCACTTCGACCAGGAATAGATGGCAGCCATCTTAGGACTCTGGACTTGTCCCAGGATCCAAAAACACATAAAAAGACACAAGTGGGCAGGTAGGAGTACCCTGATGTCCTAGGCCTGATGCTGAAGTCCCCAAGAGACCTCACCTGGGGCCACAAAACTTTTTTTTTATGTCACACCATTGGGAAACAAACCACAAGTCACATTTAGAAAAGTGCCATCACTGAAAGATAAATTAGTGAGAAGCCATTTTGTTGACCAAACAACAAAATGTGGCTAGATGACCTACTATATGGGTTACAAAATGTCACCAGTTGCAAAGCATGTGAAATTATAATGAACAAAGGCCCATATTTATGAAAAATGGCACACAACTGAGCTAATGCAGTTGCTAATGCAGTTGCGTCATTTTTCTTAACACAAGCTAGCGCCATTCCCTAAAGCCATCTGTGTGCAATATTTATGTAATGACGCAAAATGGCGCTAAGGAACGGCTAGCGTAAAAAAAGAAAAGACGCTAGCCAGGGAGGTGAATAGCGTTATGGGGAATCACACTAGTGGGTCAGAAATTACGTTAGGCTGGCTAGTGGCAAAATATCTGCTGCTAATCAGCCTAGCATCATTTTCTGACACACATGCAGCCAAAATCACTCCTGTCTAAGTTTAGACAGAAATCATGCCCACAACCCCAATGGCAACCACAGGGGACCAGTGTCCCCTGGGCAAGCCCAAAAATCCCAGTGTCAGTCATTTTTTGAATGGGAATACCTACCTTGCATCTCATTAAGGCAAGGTAGGTCTCCACTTCCAGAAAATGACTTTAACTCCATAAATTTGGTGCTAGACGGGTCTAGCACCAAAGTATAAATATGGAGTTAGTTCTGCACCGAATTAGAGTAAAAAAAATGACGCTAATTTGGTGCAAACAGAGTATAAATATGCCCCTTAATGCTTTTTAGCGCTTAGAAACAAATAGCGCCAATCTGGTCACACCTTGACCAGGGCAAGGTCAAAGTGAGGCCGATCACGGTGGAGCCCTGCTCGGCTACAACTCTGGGGAGGCCTTGTCAAAAGTTTACCTTTGGACTTAGTCATTTTTTTGAGATAAAAATCCTTCTACCGGGGCAAACCTGAATCTTGATCCGGATACACTGCCTGGGAGGTCCCGGTAAACTTCCTAAGTTCGGACTTAGTCACTTTTTGGGGGATTTTCTTCCCCAGCACGAACCTGCAAGTCAGGCCGGGTTGCGGTTGAGGGAAGCCAGCTAAAGTTGCTGCGGGGGGTCGGTCCCTTTATGGAGCTTTTTTCCAAAAGTTCTCCAAACTTCTGGAGCTTCTTCCAGAAGTTCCTTTAAGGTTCTTTTGGGGTCCACAGTTTACCCCAAAGTTCCAGAAGCTCCAAGATGCTCCTTGAGGGTACGGACTACATCTCCCAGAATGCACCTGGTGCAAACTCCTCTTTGGCAACTGGACAGTGGCCAGCTGGTCAGTTTCTTCATGACTTGGTACAGAGGACTCTGGTTAGCACATTTTCACCTGCAGCAAACAGGGAGTGCCTCCTTGAACCAGTTAAAGACAGGCAAAGTCCTTCTTGTGGTGAAGCCCAAGTGTGCAGCTGGTGTAATCCTTTAGAGTGCAGTATCCAGGTGCAGGTCAGGGGTCCAGCAGGGCAGTCCTTCTTCTTCTATACTTCTTCCCTTTCGGAATCTGGTATGGAGCTGATAGGGATCTGAGGTGTGGGTGCAGCTCTGCCTTATTTATCCTTGCTCCTGGGAGAAAAACAGGGGGGTCTTGGTCCTCCAATCAGGCGCAGGTTCCATCCCCCTGTGATGACAAGTTCCTGGGAAGTGTGTCAAAAATCTATCCCAGGGAGCAACAGTCCTCAAAAATCCATCATTTTTTGAGGTTACATTTGTCTGAGCCCACCCACTGGTGTGGCTTAAAATCTGAAACACACCCTTCTCCTGCAGTCTCCTAATCTAATCAGGGGGCACCTGTTGGAAAATGGGTTATTGGTAAGGGCAGGTAGGTACCTACACTTAGCAATAGGCCACTAACCTCCACTAAGGTCCAGTTAAGTCTCAGTAAATTAACCCCAGCTCAACCCTTGGTAGCTTGGCAACGAGCGTCAAGGCTTAACTTAGGAGACAGAGTGTAAAGCATTCAAATATCACAAAATAGTAATTAAATAAAACACAGGAAACAGTTTAAAAATCCAAAACCAATTTATAAAAATAGATCATATTTTTATCTTTAAAATGACACCAAAACAAATAAAATTGGAAAAGGGGAACCGGAGATATGAATTTGTAACGAATTATTTTTTTTTTAGCGCCTAGAAACAAAAAGCGCCAATTGGGTCATCTGGTTACACCTCGACCAGGGCAAAGTCAAAGTTTAAGGCCAACCGCGATGGAGCCCTGCTCGGCTACAGGCCGCGGGAGGCCTCGGTTAAAAGTTTACCTTCACACAGTCTTTTTTTCGAAGATTTTCTTCAGCGGGACGAACCTGCCAATCCAATCCGACCTCCTGGAGCCCTTCTCCGGATACGCGATGCTGGAATCCTCAATGGAGATTTTTACCTTCGGACTTAGTCATTTTTTCGAGGTGAAAATCCTTCGACCGGGGTAAACCTGGATCTTGATCCGACGTCCATGGAGCCCTCCTCGGATACGCTGGCTGGGAGGTCCCGGTCAACTTTTTACCTTCGGACTTAGGGGGTCATTCTGACCCCCGCGGGCGGCGGGAGCCGCCCGCCTGGAGGGAGCCGCCAAATGGCCGCTCCGCGGTCGAAAGACCGCGGAGGCCATTCTGGCTTTCCCGCTGGGCTGGCGGGAGACCGCCAAAAGGCCGCCCGCCAGCCCAGCGGGAAACCCCTCCCCACGAGGAAGCCGGCTCCGAATGGAGCCGGCGGAGTGGGTATGTGCGACGGGTGCAGTGGCACCCGTCGTGTATTTCAGTGTCTGCAAAGCAGACACTGAAATACAAAGTGGGGCCCTCGAACGGGGGCCCCTGCAGTGCCCATGCCATTGGCATGGGCACTGCAGGGGCCCCCAGGGGCCCCACGACACCCCTCACCGCCATCCTGTACCTGGCGGTCAGAGCTGCCATGGGGGATTCCCAGGGGGATTCCCAGGGCAGCGGAAAACTGACGGGAGACCGCCGGTTTTCCTTGTCTGACCGCGGCC
Source organism: Pleurodeles waltl (assembly GCF_031143425.1). Classification (NCBI taxonomy): domain Eukaryota; kingdom Metazoa; phylum Chordata; class Amphibia; order Caudata; family Salamandridae; genus Pleurodeles; species Pleurodeles waltl. Next base: position 1,248,801,187 of record NC_090437.1, read on the forward strand.
TTACCGCCGCGGTCAGAATGCCCTGCGGGGCACCGCCAGCCTCTTGGCGGTGCTCCCGCATCCCCGGACCGCCGGGGTCGGAATGACCCCCTTAGTCTCTTTTTTGGAGATTTTCTTTACCGGGACGAACCAGCAAATCTGGCCGGGTTGCGGTTGAGGCAAGCCGGCTAGAGTTGCCGCGGCGGGTCGGTCCCTCTATGGAGCTTTTTTACAAAAGTTGTCCAACCTTCTCCAAACTTCTGGGGCTTCTCCCAGATGTCCTTTTAAGGTTCTTTTGGGGTCCACAGCTCACCCCAAGGGTCCAGAAGTTCTGAGATGGGGGGTGCGGACTACAACTCCCAGAATGCACCTGGCGCAAACTCCTTTTTGGCCACTGGACAGTGGTCAGCTGGTCGCTTTCTTCAGGAGTTGGTGCAGGGGACTCTGGTTAGCACTTTTTCACCTGTAGCAAACAGGGAGTCCCTCCTTGAACCAGTTGAAGCCAGGCAAAGTCCTTCTTGTGGTGAAGCCCAAGTGTGCAGCTGGTGCAGTCCTTCTGAGTGCAGGTTCCAGGTGCAGGCCAGGGGTCCAGCAGGGCAGTCCTTCTTCTTCTGTTGTTCTTCCTTGTTGGATGTGGTAGGGAACTGAGGTGTGGGTGCAGGTCTTCCAGTTTTATCCTTGCTCCTGGGTGAAAAGCAGGGGGACCTAGTTCTCCAATCAGGTGCAGGGTCCTTCCCCCTGTGATGACCACTTCCTGGGAAGTGTGGCAAAAATCAATCCCAGGAGGCAACATTCTCCAAAAATCCATCATGGCTGAATCTGATTTTTGGAGGTTACATCTGGCTGAGCCCACCAACTGGTGTGGCTAAAAATCATAAACACACCCCTCTCCTGCCCTCTCCTAATCTAATCAAGGGGGCACCTAGTTGTCTGGGGTTGCAGGATGTGGGGGTGTTACTCCAAATGTCCTTCTCTGCCTTTGAAGACCAGTTTGCCAGCCCTCCCCCTTCCTGCCTCACCATCTGCTGAGGGGAGATTCCCTCCCACAGGCACATTCCTTTGTGTGAAGCAAGGCCACTTCACACCTCATCAAGGTAGCCTGGCTAGGCTTGCTAGAGGCTGGCCAATCAGAGCACAGCAGCAAAAACAATGCAGGGCTGAAATTGGCAACTTTTCAGGTAAAGTTTAAAACTCTTTACCTGAACAAGTTATATTAAATCCCACAACTGGAAGTTGTGGGATTTATTACAACAATTAATTTGATACCAAACTCTTGAAATGCATCATTTAAGGAGACTTTAAAAATTAAAATAAAGTATCCCCATTATAGCCTATGAAGGCCATTTACGACAATGATGGAAAAACAAATGTGTCTGTTTTTACCTCACCAGGGCTAATAAAACTATTATTATAAGGTCCCTGGTTATAGTTACATGGCACCCAGCCCTAGGGGCACATAGGGCACACCTTAGGGGTGACTTATATGTAAAAATAAGGTAGTTTAAAACTTTGGAACTACTTTTAATTCCAAAGTCGAATTTGCATATAACTTTAATTTAAAAGCAGCCAGCAAGGCAGGCCTGCCTTTAAAATGACACTGGCACCTCAGCAGTGGACTGTGGTCCCTAAACCTACATGCCCTACCATATACTAGGGACTTATAGGTAGGTTAACTTAGCCAATTATAATTAGCCTAATTTGCATATCCATTTTACACAGAGCACAGGCCCTGGGACTGGTCAGCAGTACCCAGGGCACCATCAGAGTCAGGAAAACACCAGCAAAAAGTGGAAAATGGGGGCAAAAAGTTAGGGGGCCTCTGCAATCAGTCCTGTTTTCTCACACAAGCCCCCCCCAGCCCACACGCCCAGGAGACTCAGCCCAACCCTGGGAGAGTCTTCCTGGCTTGTTAGGCGAGGAAGACAGTGAAGAAAACTGGCTGTCCCTTTGCAGGGCCTACTCTGCCTTACATCCTCCTGTCATGGTCACTCCCTCTGGGTAGTGAAGCCATCCCAACAGTGAAAGGACCCATGTCAAACTAAAACTTCCCTCTAGGGGGCTCTTCCTCCTCTCTCTCTGCCAACTTGGGTAGTGAGGTGCCCACCTCCCCTACTCCTAACTTTGCTAGGGCAACACCTAGCTTACCCAAAGAGGTCACCCAACACTTGAGCAACCCCACCATGACCAACAGGGTCAGGGGGCCTACTTTGCTATTGGCCCTGGGGTCTGCCTCCCAGGCCAAGTACAGTGCTGCCAGGAAGGCTAGCACCCAGCAGAGGCTACTGACAGCTGTCAGTACCCAGAGCCACCCCTAAGCTCTCCACTGACAGGTGGCTGAGCTGCTTTAGGGGCAACTGTGGGGTTCTGGCACCCCTCTTGCCGTCTAGAGTGGGGGGCTACCACCTCCTGTGGCAGACACCCTCTTTCCACTCTCCCTTCTGTCACTGCAGGGGCAACATCATGCATCTGGACAGCTGCCTGACTACTCAGGACTTCCTTGGGGTCAGTTGAGGCTGGTGAGCAGTGCCAACTCTGGGCTCCCCCCCTACTGGGGAAGAAGGCCTTTGCCTCCCTGGAGCTCTCTTTAAGAGTGGCCTACCCTTCCTTTTCTTCTTTCCTTTTCTTGGGGACCCCTGTCTCCTAACTGTAGGGACTGACTCCCCAGGACTTTGGGTTGGGGGGGCGCCCTGGGCGACCGCCCCATCTGGGACCAGAGTCACCTCTGGGAGGTCATTGCCCAGGATACAATCTAGGGGGAGGTCAGCACTGACTACCACCCTAAACCAGTCAAGGATACCCTCCCTCTCTAGGGGCACTATGGCTACAGGTTTGGAGGTGACCTCCCCTGTGGCTATCCTGACTTTCCTGGTATCTCCTGGGATACACATGTCTGGGGTCACTAACCGGTCACTCACTATAGTGTGACTGGCACAGGTGTCTTTCAGGCCAGTGGTAGGGATCCCATTCACCTGAATGGGGTGAAAGTGCCTAATCCCACCCTCAGGGATCACCAGCTTACCATCTGGTCCTGTCTCCCAGCTCAATGCTAGGAGGACTTCATCATCTGAAGAGTCCTCCTCCATGGCTACACTGGACAGCCCAGTGCTAACCACCTTCTTTGGACAGGCTGCATCTCCTATGAAATGACCTGTCTGCTGACAGTCAAAGCAAGCCTTACTGTCCAAGAGCTTTTTTAACCCTGGGTCTCCCTGTCTCTGCTTGTCAGAGTGGGAGTGGGATTTACTCTCCTCCTTCTTAGGGTTCTGGGGTACAGAGGGAGTCTCTGTGGTGGGCTTACCACCTCCCTCCTTAGGTTTTTGGGGACCTGACCCCCATTCTTGGAGTCTCCCCCCTGGGACTTGACAACCACCCTGGTTCTCAACCACTCATCAGCTGCCTCCCCTAGCTCTCTAGGGTTGGTCAGCTTAGAGTCCACTAGATGCTGCTGTAACCTTTCTTGGGTACAATTGGTCAAGATGTGCTCTCTCATGATCAGATTGTATAACCCCTCATAAGTATTTACTTAGTTACCAATAATCCAGCCCTATAGTGCCTTAAGTGAGGTGTCTACAAAGTCAACCCAAGACTGGGTACTGACCTTCTGGGTGTCCCTAAAATTCATTCTATACTGCTCTGGGGTCAGACCAAACTTCTTGGTTAAGCACCTCTTCATGCTAGGGTATGAATCTGCCTCCTCCCCCCTTAAGGTCAGAAGCCTATCCCTCCCTGAGTTGGGGACCAACTCCCACAAAAGGGAACCCCAGTATTGAGGCCTAACCCTTCTCATTTGGAGTGCCCTCTCAAAGGCCTCCAACCACTTGTCTATATCATCCCCCTCTACATAAGCAGGAACCACCCCCTTTGGTAATCTGGGGCAAACCCCCCCACCCATGGACACCTCAACTTCTCTGTCGCTGCCACCATCTCTTTTCTCTTTCTTTGCCCACTTCTTATTTTCTAGGGCCAGCTTCTGTACTTCCAATACTATAAATGCTAGCTGGGCCTCCATCTCTCTTTCTCTTAGGGACAGGTTCTCTCCTCCTGAAGGGACCCCCTTCCCCCAACTAGCTTTGGGACTGCCCCTAGTGACTGTATGTAATGAGGACCGGTCTTCCTCATCCTCACATAGGCTCAGATGCCCTCCCTCCCCTGAGTGGTGAGAGCTAGCATCCTCCCCTACTTCTCCCTCCTCTGGAGCTTCCTCTGGGTCTACCTCTTGGGCCTCAGCCCATGCTGTCAGGGATTTGATCAGGACATGCTTCCCGAGGTCAGTGGTTGCAGGCAACCCTCTTTCAGTACACAACCCCCTAAACTGGACTATTTTCAGTGTGGGTAGGCTAGCCAGATCAAGCTCCATGGTTCCCTAGTTTTGTGTCAACAAAAACGTTTTGCAAAAATTGGAAACAAGAATTTAGAAAAATCTCAAAAATTCAATAATTGAAATTAATCCAAATTAAAAAAAATTAAACAATTTTTGCACTAGGACAATTTAAAGGATTTTTAATTTGTTTTACTTAAAACTGTAACGTGATACTGAACACAAGTACAAGATCCCACCACTGGTCACCAAAAATGTTGGAAAATGGGTTATTGGTAAGGGCAGGTAGGTACCTACACTTAGCAATAGGCCACTAACCTCCACTAAGGTCCATTTAGGTCTCAGTAAATTAACCCCAGCTCAACCCTTGGTAGCTTGGCAACGAGCGTCAAGGCTTAGCTTAGGAGACAGAGTGTAAAGCATTTAAATATCACAAAACAGTAATTAAATAAAACACAGGAAACAGTTTAAAAATCCAAAACCAATTTGTAAAAATAGATTATATTTGTATCTTTAAAATGACACCAAAACGAATAAAATCGGATAAGGGGAACCGGAGATTTGAATTTTTAAAGAATTATTATTTTTTTAGCGCCTAGAAACAAAAAGCGCCAATCGGGTCATCTAGTTGCACCTCGACCGGGGCAAAGTCAAAGTTTAAGGCCGACCGCGATGGAGCCCTGCTCGGCTACAGGCCGCGGGAGGCCTCGGTTAAAAGTTTACGTTCACACTTAGGGGGTCATTCTGACCCCGGCGGTCAAGGACCGCCGGGGCCGGGGTCGGCGGTAGCACCGCCAACAGGCTGGCGGTGCTCCGCCGGGCATTCTGACCGCGGCGGTACAGCCGCGGGCAGAAGCGGAAAGTTGGCGGTGTACCGCCGACTTTCCGCTGCCCATGGGAATCCGCCATAGCGGCGCAGCTTGCTGCGCCGCCATGGGGATTCCGACCCCCTCACCGCCATCCTGTTCCTGGCGGTTCCGCCCACCAGGAACAGGATGGCGGTGAGGGGTGTCATGGGGCACCTGGGGGCCCCTGCAGTGCCCATGCCAATGGCATGGGCACTGCAGGGGCCCCCGTAAGAGGGCCCCACTTTGAATTTCAGTGTCTGCTCAGCAGACACTGAAATTCGCGACGGGTGCTACTGCACCCGTCGCACATCCTCCACTCCGCCGGCTCCATTCGGAGCCGGCATCCTCATGGAGGGGTGTTTCCCACTGGGCTGGCGGGCGGCCTTTTGGCGGTCGCCCGCCAGCCCAGTGGGAAACCCAGAATACCTGCGGCGGTCTTTTGACCGCGCAGCGGTATTCTGGCGGTTCCCTCCAGGCGGGCGGCTCCCGCCGCCCGCCGGGGTCAGAATGACCCCCTTAGTCTTTTTTTAGAAGATTTTCTTCAGCGGGACGAACCTGCCAGTCCAATTCGACCTCCTGGAGCCTTCTCCGGATACGCAATGCTGGAATCCTCGGTGGAGATTTTTACCTTCGGACTTAGTCGTTTTTTCGAGGTGAAAATCCTTCGACCGGGGTAAACCTGGATCTTGATCCGACGTTCATGGAGCCCTCCTCGGATACGCTGGCTGGGAGGTCCCGGTCAACTTTTTACCTTCTTACTTAGGGGGTCATTCTGACCCCCGCCGGCGGCGGATGCCGCCGGCCTGGCGGGAACCACCAGAAGACCGTACCGCGGTCGAAAGACCACGGCGGTCATTCTGAGTTTCCCGCTGGGCTGGCGGGCGACCGCCAGAAGGCCGCCCGCCCGCCCAGCGGGAAACCCCCTTCCACGAGGATGCCGGCTCCGAATGGAGACGGCGGAGTGGAAGGGGTGCGACGGGTGCAGTTGCACCCGTCGCGATTTTCAGTGTCTGCCACGCAGACACTGAAAATCTATGTGGGGCCCTGTTAGGGGGCCCCTGCAGTGCCCATGCCAATGGGCATGGGCACTGCAGGGGCCCCCAGGGGCCCCACGACACCCCGTTCCCGCCAGCCAGGTTCTGGCGGTGGAAACCGCCAGAACTAGGCTGGCGGGAAGGGGGTCGGAATCCCCATGGCGGCGCTGCTTGCAGCGCCGCTGTGGAGGATTCCCAGGGGCAGCGGGAAACCGGCGGGACACCGCCGGTTTCCCGTTTCTGACTGCGGCTGTACCGCCGCGGTCAGAATGCCCATGGAAGCACCGCCAGCCTCTTGGCGGTGCTTCCGCAGTCGTTGGCCCTGGCGGTCCATGACCGCCAGGGTCAGAATGACCCCCTTAGTCTCTTTTTCAGAGATTTTCTTTACCAGGACGAACCAGCAAATCAGGCCGGGTCGCGGTTGAGGCAAGCCGGCTAGAGTTGCTGCGGCGGGTCGGTCCCTCTATGGAGCTTTTTTACAAAAGTTGTCCAAACTTCTCCAAACTTCTGGGGCTTCTCCCAGATGTCCTTTTAAGGTTCTTTTGGTGTCCACAGCTCACCCCAAGGGTCCAGAAGTTCTGAGATGGTCCTTGGGGGGTGCGGACTACAACTCCCAGAATGCACCTGGCGCAAACTCATTTTTGGCCACTGGACAGTGGTCAGCTGGTCGCTTTCTTCAGGAGTTGGTGCAGGGGACTCTGTTTAGCACTTTTTCACCTGTAGCAAACAGGGAGTCCCTCCTTGAACCCGTTGAAGCCAGGCAAAGTCCTTCTTGTGGTGAAGCCCAAGTGTGCAGCTGATGCAGTCCTTCTGAGTGCAGGTTCCAGGTGCAGGCCAGGGGTCCAGCAGGGCAGTCCTTCTTCTTCTGTTGTTCTTCCTTGTTGGATGTGGTAGGGAACTGAGGTGTGGGTGCAGGTCTGCCAGTTTTATCCTTGCACCTGGGTGAAAAGCAGGGGGGTCCTGGTTCTCCAATCAGGTGCAGGGTCATTCCCCCTGTGATGACCACTTCCTGGGAAGTGTGGCAAAAATCAGTCCCAGGAGGCAACATTCTCCAAAAATCCATCATGGCTGAATCTGATTTTTGGAGGTTACATCTGGCTGAGCCCACCCACTGGTGTGGCTAAAAATCATAAACACCCCCCTCCCCTGCCCTCTCCTAATCTAATCAAGGGGGCATCTAGTTGTCTGGGGTTGCAGGATGTGGGGGTGCTGCTGGTTGCTCCAAATGCCCTTCTCTGCCTTTGAAGACCAGTTTGGCAGCCCTCCCCCTTCCTGCCTCACCATCTGCTGACGGGAGATTCCCTCCCACAGGCACATTCCTTTGTGTGAAGCAAGGCCACTTCACACCTCATCAAGGTAGCCTGGCTAGGCTTGCTAGAGGCTGGCCAATCAGAGCACAGCAGCAAAAACAATGCAGGGCTGAAATTGGCAACTTTTCAGGTAAAGTTTAAAACTCTTTACCTGAACAAGTTATATTAAATCCAACAACTGGAAGTTGTGGGATTTATTACAATTAATTTGATACCAAACTGTTGAAATGCATCATTTAAGGAGACTTTAAAAATTAAAATAAAGTCTCCCCATTCTACCCTATGAAGGCCATTTACTACAATGAAGGAAAAACGAATTTGGCTGTTTTTACCTCACCAAGGCTTATAAAAAAATGTTCATAAGGTACCTGCTTATAGTTACATGGCACCCAGCCCTAGAGGCACATAGGGCACACTTTAGGGGTGACTTATATGTAAAAATAAGGTAGTTTAAGACTTTGGAACTACTTTTAATTCCAAAGTCGAATTTGCATATAACTTTAATTTAAAAGCAGCCAGCAAGGCAGGCCTGCCTTTAAAATGACACTGGCACCTCAGCAGTGCACCTACGGGTGCACTACCTATGCTGTCGTCCCTAAACCTACATGCCCTACCATATACTAGGAACTTATAGGTAGGTTAACTTAGCCAATTATAATTAGCCTAATTTGCATATGCATTTTGACTCAGAGCACAGACCCTGGGACTAGTTAGCAGTACCCAGGGCACCATCAGAGTCAGGAAAACACCAGCAAAAAGTGGGGCAAAAAGTTAGGGGGCCTCTGCAATCAACCCTGTTTTCTCACAGCACCTAATTGTCTGGGTTTGCAGGATGTGAGGGAGGTACTGGTTTGCTCCAAATGCCCTTCCCTGCCTTTGAAGACCAGTTTGGCAGCCCTCGTCCGTCCTGCAATAACTCACGCCCTGAGGTTACTATAGCTCATGCCCTTTCCATGCACATGTTTTTCTTCATTATTTAACTGCTAATTCTTCATTGATATTTTTTATGAACAATAAAAGTTGTCATGATTGCCACAATATCTGAGATAATTAGCAGTGCACATATATATATATGTATATTGAGCATATACATTTTGTTTCTTTACACAAAGTATGCTGCACTCCAGGGAACTTCGAATTCAAAGTCCCAAGACAGTTGCACCGACACGTATTGACTTAACTGTTCTTTGGCACAGTTGGTAAGTCCTTCATCAGTTTCACTTTATACAGCATAGCCCATGTTGCACTTAATGAGGCATTGCCAGATATGTAGTTTTAATACTTTCATAATACAGAATGGACAGTTAAAATCAACACATTTGTATTATTTCACAGTATGTGTGCTCCAGGGTCCTATGTCTTATAAAATAATTGATATATCGGTTGTATAATATATTTTCTACAGCATTTTGTTTCAATTTATTCATAAATGTTTACTCAACATGTCAGTAGTACACTAGTTTGAGAGGCAGTTATAGAGGTGAAGAATAATTAAATATGGGTAAAGGACCATTGCTATCATTGGTATGTGTTAGAAATGGGGTCTTTGATTGGCAGTCAGGTTACCCGGTGTCCAAGCAAGGAGTCTCTCTCTAGTCAGAGTAAGTCGAACCCAATCCAAATTATCCTGTGCCCACCCTCTGGTAGCTTCGCACTGAGCAGTCAGGCCTAACTTAGAAGGCAATGTGTAAAGTATTTGTCCAATAAATCATGCAATAACACAGTATAAACAGCACAAAAGTACACCACACAGATTTAGAAAAATATAGAATATTTATCTGAATGAAATAAGTTCAAAACGATCAAGATTTCAAGTACACACTGAAATATCACTTTAGAGTATGATAAAAAGACTCTTAAGTTCTTAGAAGCAATAAGTGTCTCTTACAAGCACAAAGTACCTGGTTTGCATCTAAACTATCCGCAAGGGACCACACAGGAGGAGATGTGTGGAAAATGGGGAGGTGTGCGTCAGTTTCTCCGGGCGCACCCACACGATGCGCCGATATTTTTCACGCAGCCAGAGCCTTGCATCGATTTCTGGAGTATGGACTTGGATGCCCTCCGGTTTGCAGGGTATTTGGATGCCCCGGGGATGATGCAGAGAAATCCTGGCCATGCAGGATGAAGTCACAGGAGGTGCATCGGTCCGGTGGGCGATGCAGGGAAATTTCAGTTGCACGGCAGGCACTGCGTCGATTCTTCTCGAAGGAAGTCAGGCTGCATTGTTCCAGCTTGGCTCTGCATTGATCCAGTGGGCTGTGTATCGAAGTTCTGGTCGCAACGCTGGTGCTGTGTCGATTTCCACTCAGGGAGCCGGGCTGTGTTTTTCCGGTTCGGCGTGCAGTGATTTTCTCACCGCGATGCAGGCTGTGCTTCATTTCTGACAGGCTGTGCATTGAAATTTCACCGCACAGGGAGTTCATTGCAGAGATGAAGTCTTTTTGGACCTGAGACTTCAGAATACAGGAGACAAGCTAAATCCAAGCCCTTGGAGAACACTTCTCAGCAGAGCCAGAGGGCAGGAAGGCTGCAGGGTAACAACAAGGCAGCAGTCCTTTTCAGCAAAGCAGTCAGGTGAATCATTTGGGCAGCCAGACAGCTTCTCTTGGCAGATTGCAGGTGCTGGTTCAGAGTTTCTTCCCCAGTGGTATCTTGTCCAGAAGTGTCTGAGTTGGTAGGTTCAGAGGCCCTGCTTAAATACCCAAATATACCTTTGAAGTGGGGGAGACTTCAAAGAGTAGCTTAGAAGTGCACAAGGTCCCCTTTCAGTTCCATCCTTTCTGCTGGGATCCCAGTAGGGGATTTGGCAGTCCATTGTGTGAGGGCAGGCCACTGTCCTTTGAAATGTGTCAGGCCCTCCACCCTCCCAGCCCAGGAAGACCCATTCAGTATTCAGATGTGTGCAGGTGTGACTGAGTTTGGGGTTGTCTGATTGTGGGAAAACAGGGCTAATTGCAGAGGCCCCCATTTTTTACTTTTTGCTAATATTTTCCTGACTGATGGTGCCATACATACTGCTAACCCGTCCCAGGGCCTGTGCTCTGTGTAAAATGAGTATGCACATTAGGCTAATTATAATTGGCTATGTCAACCTACCTTTACGTGCCTAGCATATGGTAGGGCATGTAGGTTTAGGGGCCCGAGCATAGATAGTGCCACCATAGGTGCACTGCTGAGGTGCCCAGGGTCATTGGAAAGGCAGGCATGCCTTTCTGGCTGCTTTTAAATTAAAGTTACATGCAAATTCGATTTTGGAATTAAAAGTACTTCCAAAGACTTAAACTACCTTATTTTTACATTAGTCACCCCTAAGGCTTGCCCTATGTGCCCCCAGGGTTGGGTGCAGTGTAACATGGAAGAACCAAATAAAACATGTTTTATAAGCACTGTTTTTTCCCTCATTGTAGTGAATTGGCGTAATAGGCTCAAATAGGGAGACTTTATTTTAATTTAAAAGTCTCCAAAGGAGCTAGATATGACAAATGTAGTCTCAAACTAGTTATTATAATAAATTAAACAACTAGCCACAGTTTTAGAACTCTTTGTAAAAGTAACCAGTTTCAGCTCTGCAGGGCCCTTCTCTGATTGGCCTACCTCTGGCAGCCTGGCCAGGCTGCCTGGATGGGTCTGAAGTGGCCTGGGCTGAACACAAAGGAAGTGCCTGGGGGAGGAGATCTGCTCCAGCAGATGGTGAAACAGGACGGAGGGAGAGCAGCTAAACTGGTCATAAAAGAAGGGAAGGACATTTGGAGCAGCTCAGGACCTCCCCCATTTCCTGCAAACCCAGACAACCATGTTCCCTATTGATTAGATTAGGATAGGGCAGGAGTGGGGTGTGGTAAGGTTTCTTAGCCACACCAGTGGGTGGGCTCAACCAGACCTAACCTCCAAAATTCAGTCTCTGCCATTTTGGATTTTTACAGAATGTTGCTCCCTGGGATTGATTTTTGCCACTCTTCCCAGGAAGTGGTAATCAAAGAGGGTAGGGCTTGCCTGTGGTTGGACAGTTGGCTACCCCTGCTTTTCATCCCAGGAGCAAGGATAAATTTGGCAGAACTGCACCCACAACACAGATCCCTATAAAGAACAACATCAGAAAAAGAAGGACTGCCCTGCTGGACCCCTGACCTGCACCTGGACACTGCACTCTGATGGACTGCACCAGCTGCACACTTGGGCTTCACCACTAAAAGGGCTTTGCCTGTCTTCAACTGATTAAAAAGGGACTCCCTGCATGCTACAGGTAGAAAATAGCTAACCAGAGTGCCTTGCATCAAAACCTTAAGGAACTGACCAGCTGACCAGTGGCTAGTGGTCATTTTCAGATTTGAACCAGGTGCATTCTGGGAGTATGAGTCCTAACCCTCAAGTAACAACTCAGAGCTTCTGGAATCTTGGGGTGAATTGTGGACTTCTAAGGGACCTTCGAAGACATTCTAGAAGAAGATCCAGACGTTTGGAGAACTTTTGGAAAAAAGCTCCATAATGTGACTAACCCACCACGGTGAGTCAAGCCGGCTTATCTCAACCATGACCCAGCCTAACTTGCAGGTTCATCCCGCTAAAAAACCTCAGATCCCCAGACTTCCAGGATTTCACCAGGGGCTCCTGGAAAGGTGATCCGACAACCTTGCAACAAAATCAGCTTGCTGTGGAGGGTAGATCCCCTGACGAAAGGAAAAGGCCCCCAAAAAGTAACAAAGTCCGAACGTAAAAAGGTGACCGTGACTTCCCTCACAGCGTATCAGAGGAAGGCTCCAGGGACGTCGGATCAAGATTCAACTTTGGCCCAGACAGAGATGTCCGTCCTGAAAAATCATCTAAGTCCAAAGGTAGAATTCATCAACAAGGTCTCCTGTGACGCTTATCTGAAGAGGGCCACAGGTATGTCGAATAAGGATTGGTGACTTTGTCTGGCTGAAGAAAATCTTCAAGAAAAAGACTAAGGCCCTCATTACGAGGCTGGCGGTTATAAGAACGCCAGCCTCACTGTGGCGGTCCTAGCGCTCCAGACCTGGCAATAAGGGCCGCCACATTAATAGTTGTGGGGCTTGGCAGACACCAAGCCTCCACAACCCCTCCTGGCCCGCCAGTGCGGTCGCACTGCTGCGGACGGCGGTGAGCACCCTCCAACCTGGCAGCAGGCCTCAGCCTGCGGGCCTACAAACAGCACTGCCAACCATCAGGCTTTCTGTGCGGTCACCCCGCCACGAAAACCCTGGTGGTCACACACCCGGCGACAGGAATCTTCATTCCTGTCACAGGCACACACATGCACACATGTCCCCACACATACACACATCCCCCCACCTGTCCACACACTTACAAACACCCCCGACCCCTTCACGCACGCATGTATTCATATACACACCCAATCAGCATATGCATACATGCACTCAGACACCCTCACTCACTTGCATTCATCCACACAGACACCCCCACTCACTCGCATTCATCCACACAGACATCCCCATACATGCGCACATACACATACACACATTGACTTGCATACATGCATGCATTCACCACCCCATCGACAGACATGCACCCACACACAGAGGCACCCCCCCTTTCAGACCTTCACTTACCTTCTCAGTCTAGGAGAATGGGTCCTGGCGGTCTTGCATCACCAGCACCACCATGCCAGCAGGACGCTACCGAGCCATATTACGGCTTGCAATACACAGGGGGAGTCTTGCTGTCGTGGCGGTGGCGCCGATGCACCCGCCTCTGCACCGCCAGCACGACTGCTGGTGACTTTCCACCACAAAGATGGCAGACGGCTGCCAGCAGCCGTAGTATGACGGTCTGCAGAGTCAAAATAAGGCCCTAAGTCCATAGGTAACCTTTTTACTTAGGCATCCCGCTTGCTGTAGCCGAGCAGGGCTCCATTGTGGTCAGCCTCAAACTTTGACTTTGCCCTGGTCTAGTGTGACTAGATGATCAGATTGGGGCTTTAGGTTTCTATGTGCTAGAAAACATTAATTCATTATAAATTCATATCTTCGGTTCCACTTATTTGATTTTATTCGATTTGGTTTCATTTTAAAGATAAATACATACTCTACTTTCAATAATTTATGTTAGATTTGTATTGGTTTGTGTTTTACTTTTTTACTGTTTTGTGATTTTGAAATGCTTTACACACTTGTCTCCTAAGTTAAGCCTTGTCGCTCATTGCCAAGCTACCAAGGGTTGAGCGGGGATTAATTTATTGAGACCTGACTGGACCTAGTGGGGGTTAGTGGCCTATTCCTAAATTTAGATACTTAGTTCCCCTTACCAATAATCTACTTTCTAACAAAGCTAAAGAGCAGTAATCCCAAAGAAGACAGCATCTATCATTATCTAATGGGTTATACATCAAATCAAGTAGACAAGGGGAAGGGGAAGGAAAAAGATTTCAAAGGAGACTAAACAAGAGAAGTACTGAACATGAAACAAAGTAACAATGACCAAGTTGTTGACATGGTGTATTGGTGGAGATCAGTCATAGGATATAGTACCACCCTAATGGCATTTTGTAAGTGAAAAGGGCATATGCTCAGAAGCAAGAGGATCCTAACTGCATGAGATCAGAGAAATAGTTCCAGTGCCTTCAGTTTTGGTGGGTTGATGCATGTGAACTCTATGCGTGAGGGGCAGCTAAGAAGGGGCCACCAAACGTTCTAGGACCAGGTGGCCATACCGGGCTACCGGGCAGCTTATGGAATAGTTGTCCCATTGCAATCACATGCCACTGGTGAGTGAGGCATTGAGTCAGTGAGGGTGGTGCTGTTTGCCTCCAAGCTAATGCAATAATTTGCCTAACCACCTGCAGCATGTAGCCTCTAAGAACCCAATCAGCATGCGTCATGGCTGTGAGGTTAGGAAGTCGTAGTCCAAAGATCACAGTACAGAAGTTGGTGGGGAAGAAAATATTTCAACCCAGCTGTTCTGTGACTGAGAACCTCTTTCCAAAAGGTGTTGAGGAGGGTGCAAACCCACCAAATGTGCAAAGTCAGCTCTCTCCAGTCTGCATCCCCAGCAGAGAGCCCTTACCTTCTGAAATACACATCTTTGAGAGATAGATTCATAAAGAACTTAACATTCTAGAAAACAAACAGAACCTTATTCTTTACACTCTCTCGTTACAAGAGAAGGGTGCTTTTAGCACATTGAAATTCAATCACTCACTGGTTATAAAACCAGCTGATAAGGGAGGTGGGATTGTGATCTAGGACACTGATTTCTACAAACTGAAATTGCCAAACAACTTCCAAATACAGATCATTATATTAAGCTAGGTTTTGACCCTACCACTGTAATTCAGAAATTGATTCTTGATATTATTGAGAAAGTTAAGACTTAGGGTTTTCTGTCACAGCATACGTTTCAGTACTTGAATACTATGTCCAACAGGATACCTGTAATCTACACATTACCTAAAATACACAAGAACAGAGAGTCCTCCCCAAGAATTGTTTCAGGGTGTGGCTCCATACTTGAACCTTTAGGCTGTTATGTACATTTCCTTATCAAACATTTTGTTCCACTTACATAGTACTATGTCAGGGATTCTACAGACACGATTAATCAGATTGAACACCTGCCTTTTGACCTTATACACCAATTTTCCACAGGACGAGGGGATTAAGATCATCCTTGAACACAGAAACCGTCTGCACCCCCTCCCTTCTTGGTTGATACTTCAACTTCTTGAAGTGTGTCTCACTTGAAGTTTTTGCTTCTTTGATGGCTACTGTTACAAACAAATTAAGGGGATATCGATTAGGAGCAGTTTTTGCCCCCAATTTTGAAATTCTGTTCATGGACAATCTCAAGACACGTCAAATTCTCACCCGCTGTAACCCATATCAGGACATTAGTGTCTGGAAAAGGTATATTGACAACATCTTTTTGATTTGGTGTGGTTTTGAAGACACACTTATGGAATTTAATCAGTGGATCAATAGCAATTGTAAAGGGCTAAGATTTACACTTACACACAGCAGGTTCAAAATAGTTTTCCCAGATCTCAATATGAAATGTGTTGATGGAGAACTAGTCACACCTCTACATCGCAAAACCTACTGAAAGGAATACATTACTTTCATAAAAAAGTAATCCCCTTAGGACTCTGAAAAACTCTTTATGATATTCGCAATTCGTTTGTATCTGTAGGAATTGCTTTTTCAAGCACAATTTCCATTCGGAGGCTAATTTCTAAGCAAATAAATTGCCTGCCAGGGGATATCCCTGAAAATTAGTAAGACAGTCCATGAAGAGGGCATGGTATTGCTCGAGGGATGTACTTCTGACCCGCAAGAATAGGGAAGCTAATGATCGCTTCACATATGACACTACCTTTTCCACAGTATCAAATCAAATGAGGAAATGTATCCTTAGACATTAGCTGGTGCTCAACGCAGGTGAATTAAATGTAGATTCTACCTTGTTTGTGTTTTTATAGGAATAAAAACATTAAAGAGTATTTGGCTAAAGACAGTTTGCCACCATAAAACATAAACTCTAGTCTCACTGATCTTTGGGGTCTGCCTCCCTTGCTAGGACACTGCAAATGTGGGAACTGTATTGTATGTCAATTTACGACAGAGTCTAAAGAATTTATTATGGCAGTATTAAGATTGATTTGAAGCAGTTTTCTAATTGTTACACTAAAATGTTGTATATGCTATTTTCTGTCTATGCAACAAGATTTACATTGGCCAGACAACGCAAAAAGGTGTGCGTCCATATTTGTATGCATGTTCTGCCTGTTTGTCAGTGTGTTTGACTGTGTCACTGGGATCCTGCTAACCAGGACCCCAGTGCTTATGCTCTTGCTCCTCTAACTTCTGTCATTGCATACTGGTAACCCAGTATTTCATCCAAAATTGGCATACTGGTTCCCCCTTATAAGTTCCTAGTATATGGTACCTAGGTACCCAGGGTATTGGGGTTCCAGGGGATCCCTATGGGCTGTAGCATTTCTTTTGCCACCGATATGGAGCCCAGGTAAAGGCTTCTACAGGACTGCCATTGCAGCCTGTGTGAAATGATGCATGCACTCTTTCACTGCCATTTACACTGCACCAGGTCACTTATACGTCACCTATATGTAAGGCCTTCCAGCCCTAAAGGCTAGGTTCAGAGTACCTATGTGTGAGGGCACTCTTGCACTAGCAGAGGTGCCCCCACGTCATCCAGGACCATTTTCCCGGACTGCATGAGTGCGAGGACGCCATTTTACACGTGCACTGGACACAAACTTCACAATGATAATTCTGAATATGGTCATGTAAGGTGGATCTGCTGATTCTAGCATTGGTTGTATAATTCCATGCACTCTGAAGGCTTCACAGTGGACACCCAGTACTGCCATAACATCCTTCTGAGGCTTTCCAGGCAGCCCCAGCTGCTCCCACCTCACAGACAGGTTTCTGCCCTCCTGTTGCTCAAGCAACTCGAGCTCAGGAAGGCAGAAACAAAGGATTTCCTTTGGGAGAGGGGTGTTACACCTTCTCCCTTTGAGAATAGGTGTTACAGGCATGGGAGGGGTAGCCTCCCAGAGCTTCTGGAAATGCTTTGAAGGGCACAGATGGTGCCCTCCTTGGATAATCCAGTCTAAACCAGTTTAGGGACCCCCAGTCCCTGATTTGGGAATAAACTGGACAAAGAAAAGGGGAGTGACCACTCTCTTGTCCTTCACCACCCTAGGGTGGTGCTCAGAGCTCCTCCAGAGGGTCCCTGGGTTCTGCCATCTTGTTTTCAAGATGGGCAGGAAACTCTGGGAGTATCTGAGTGGCCAGTGCCAGCAGCTGATGTCAAAGCCCTCCCCTGATAGGTGCTTACCTGGTTAGGTGACCAATCCTCCTTTCAGGGTTATTTAGGGTCTCACCTTTGGGTGGTTCTTCAGATTCAGATTGCAAGACTCCAGCAGGGATCCTCTGCGTCCTTTACTTCACCTTCTCACAGAAGAAACTGCATCTGCACCCTCCAGGAACTCTACAAACTGCAACAAAGAAGCTAAGATGACTTCTGCAACATTGTATCTTCAGCAACTGCAACTGTTTCCCAGTTGTGCATCCTCACAGGACAGTCTGTCTACAGCCTGCACCAGAAGAGTGGAGGAATTTCCCCTGAAGTGAAGGAGTCACTTCCCTGCTTCAGCAGGCACCCTTCTGCAGCGACGACCAGTGGCTTGGGTTCCCTCTCCTGAAGAAGTGTGTGCATCCTGCATCATGGGTGGTGGACTGAAGTGGACTCCCCACGCAAGATAGTACCCCGTGCATCTTGTGATTTGCAGTTGCCAAGGCTTGTGTGCGATCTTGCATGAAGTTCTTTGTACCCAGCACAGCTCTGGCTCCCAGCACTCCTTTCTGTGATGCTCAGCTCTCTGAGTGGTTCTCCGACGCCATGGGATCCCTTTGTGCTGTGCTGCGTGGGCATCCATTTGCACCTTCTTTGTACCCATGCTGTGTGACTCCTGTGCCTATTACCTAGTCTTCTGTGGGCTCTCTGGACTGCTGAGAGCCCCCTCTGCCTCCCTCTCCTGGTAGAGTCGACCTGGTCCTTCCTGGGCCTGGGCAGCAGCATTTACCGCTAACCATGAGCTTTGCATTTACCATGGCTTGTTGGCAGGATCCAGCAGCGCAAACCAGACTGCAATCATCCATCCAGTGTGGGACATCAGCTGCAGCAACCAGGAACCTGCATCCGTCATCTTGGGTGCAGTACTGACTGTTGTTCTTCACCAGTGGTTCTTCTTTTGCACCTTCATCAGGGTTGGCAGGGGCTCCTGTTCTTCCTGGACTCTTCTGTGCTTCTTGGACTTGGTCCCCTTCTTCTGCAGGTCTTCAGGTCCAGGAATCCACTGTTGGTGTCTTGCAGTCTCTTCTAGTTCTTGCAATATCTTCTTTTGTCATTTTCTTGTGTGTTCTATGAAAGTTCCTGTGATTTACTCCTACTTTCCTGGGCTCTGGGGTGGGTTCTATTAATTACCTCTGGTATTTTGTAATACTCCCAGTGCCCCTCTACATACTACACTTGCCTAGGTTGGAAACCGACATTCGCATTGCATTTTTAGTATATGGTTTGTGTTCCCCCAGTCCCATTTTTAACTATTGTGATTTTTTAGTATTTACTACTGTTTTCTAACTGTTTACTTATCTGTTTTTGGATACTCCTGTATATATTGTATATTTTACTTGCCTCCTAAGGGAGTATAGTCTCTATGGTATTTTTGGCAAGTGTCACCAAAATAAAGTACCTTTATTTTTGTACCACTGAGTATTTTCTTTCATGTGTATAAGTACTGTATG
This sequence comes from Pleurodeles waltl, assembly GCF_031143425.1. NCBI lineage: Eukaryota > Metazoa > Chordata > Amphibia > Caudata > Salamandridae > Pleurodeles > Pleurodeles waltl. Next base: position 1,248,819,982 of record NC_090437.1, read on the forward strand.
ACTGTAGTGATATTGCATGAGCTTTGCATGTCTCCTAGTTAGGCCTTGGTTGTTCGTCCACACTACCACTAGACAGCCTGGCTTTTAGACGCTGACTACATACACTAAAAAGGGATAAATGGACCTGGTATAAGGTGTAAGTACCTTTGGTACCCACTACAAACCAGGCCAGCCTCCTACATTCATTCTATTGTGTACCTTTCTAATGATTGGTAATCTGTACATTGACTATAGTGGATGCGATATGGAGCTCTATATATGTATACTTGGGATTTAGTCTTTGGCTGCTTGTGTCGGCACTAGGACTGTGTTTTGAATGTATTATTATTTTTCTTCATAATTTCTGTAATATTACTGCTATTGAATGTGGCATGGATTGAGTCATCATATGAGATTATTAGCATCATTAGCAATCATTCTTTCTGACCGTTATATGTACTGTTCTATGATATAGGAGAAATTTCCATTGATTAACCACTTTTCTAAGATGGCCACCACAGTTCTTTACTTTCTAACCTCATACACTGTTCCACTCTGTAATCCCTTTTAAACTGGCCACCATGCTAGTTTAGACGCATGACGCGTCTCGTGTACTCGTACCTGTTTGATTCCAGGCAGAACTGCACATTTTGTCCATGCATGCTGGCATGTAAGAACACCTGTATGTTGTTGGGGTGAATTATATATTCAATATTACTTTGTAACGAGACGCCATATTTTTTATTGATGTCCTATTCCATCTTGTGTTGATAAAGTTGCCCTATATGGGAAGGGTATGGCCAGATGTGGGTCCCTTGCTCACTGTGCCACTGGATTCAAGCTAGTCTGGCTGATGAATGGGTGATACCCTGAAACCAGTCCCAGGATTCTTGTTTCCGGTCCAGGGAGGACCTGGCCTGGCAGTTTGGGCTGGACTGTTCTCATGGGGAACAGGATCAAGACTTATTTGCATATGGCTGGGTCCAAACTGGTGTGGCATGGTGAGCAAAAGAATGATGGATGAAACCCAGATCAGTGACTGGGGGTGAGTGTTTGAAAAGTTCCAATGCTATGTCCATCATCCTTTTGTGTTGCTATTCAATCTTGAAGCATGGTCTGACTGAAGGTTAGTTTGTAATTTTGCATGCTGTATGTTTGGCATTATCATTGTTATTATTTTGGTAGTAACCGAAGAATTGGTTTTCTAGCCTTGATATACTGATATGGTCGCACTGTGGATCAAGATTATGATATACTACCTGAAAAATTGGCTTTCTGACAGATGTCTCTAACAAGATTGATTTTAGTCGGTTGTACTATCAAGCACTTCTTGCATGGGTAATTATGCACATATTTGCATACTGCTGTGGCAACAGAACTTGTGTGGTTAGTTTGTTTAAGCACGGAGTGATTCCACTACCTTGCAAACACATATTTTCACATTGTTGTGTTTACAGAACATGAGTGGTTAGTTTGTGCAAGAATGGAGTGATTTTACTATCTTGTGACACTGTTTGGCATATATATCGGTTCTGCTCCTTTATTTTCCTAGGCGCACTATTTGAACGGTCAGCTAAAATTATCATTAGGACTATTGAGATGTTGACAGCATGGTGCTCTGCAAGATGAGTCACTCACGCACAAGTTGCATAGTGTGGCAGGGTTCTTATAACATTCAGCAGCACCTAACTAACTCTTTATATTCTTTTTCCATTCCTTTCCACCCTTTCCTTCTTTCTTCCTTCATTGCTCTTTGTTCCTAACAGATTTTTTGGTTACATAGCCAGTAATCATTTGGGCTCATCTCACGCATAACTGTTATGTCCTAATGATGATCCCAATATTCAAATAAGGGATCAAAACTCTGTTGACAACAGTACTTTGACTCTCTATTACAATGTATGATTTGACAGGAGCAATAGTATTGTAAAACTGTGTCTTCATTTGTGTGTATTTTTCTGTCACATGTGATATGCGTGAGCAGTTATAATTTGTTCTTGTTTACTAAGGCTGTTTTATATACCCACTACATTGTTTCTTTATTTTAGTTTGCCCCTGAGCATTCATTCAATGTACTGTTTACCTTGTTTACATTCAGAGTGCATTCCGCGATTTACGTAACAGGTGTATGTTTTCGACCAGGTGTGCCACCCTGTTCACATTATCCACTCCCTGGCAGTTATTCCACATGGTCAGAATCTACAAGGCTCTGGAGATGACAGTCAATCCTAGCTAATACAATTTTAGTGTAGAGCTTTGAGTCGGTATTTATGGGTGATAGGACGATAGCAGAGTGTTGGGTCTTTGCTTAGATTTGGGATTAAAGACATTTCTGATGCTACCATGAAAAGGTGTAAGGCCCTGTGGTATTGGTGAAGTAGTTAAATAGCCAAGTCAGGTGTTTAACCAGTTAAGGAAAAAAGAGCCTATAGAGGCTGACCAGTATGCTATCTGACCAGAAGGTTTACCAAGTGGTAAGAGATCCAGAAAGTGCAAGTCAGATTTCCTGCAGCGAAATTGGAGAATCAAGTTTTTTTTGCATGACCTGACTGCAGCGGGGTCCAGTCACATACTGCAAGGTGGGACTCAATTAATGTTTGGGGAACGTCCTCCCAGTTATAGAAAGCCTGATAGTAGGCTTGGAATTCCCATCACTTATCATGTTCTGAGATCCCCCAGACCTGTCTGATATCCACAGCTTACCACTGTGAGTTCTGGCCTACCCCTGACATAGTTGATGGGCCAGAAGGGTACCCACCTTGTTACCCTTCTCATAATGCTGTTGCTTGAGCACCCTATTCATCCTGTGGACTTGCAACGGACCCCACAGTATGGCCAGCTGTCTCTTATTTCAGTGGGTAGGGTTTACCTTGTCCTTTTGCTCCAGAGCCTTTTTTTCTGTGGAGTTCAGCTAAGCTTCCTGCCCTTACACTATAGCAATTTAAGAGATTATGGCCCTCATTCCTACTTTGGCGGGCGGCGGTCGCCAAGCGGGAACCGGCAGCAGACCGTACCGCGGTCAAAAGACCGCGGCGGTCATTCTGACTTTCCAAAAGGCCGCCCGCCCGCCCAGCGGGAAAGCACCAGCAACGAGGAAGCCGGCTCCGAATGGAGCCAGCGGAGTTGCTGGTGTGCGACGGGTGCAGTTGCACCCGTCGCGATTTTCAGTGTCTGCCAAGCAGACACTGAAAATCAATGTGGGGCCCTGTTAGGGGGCCCCTGCAGTGCCCATGCCAGTGGCATGGGCACTGCAGGGGCCCCCAGGGGCCCCACGACACCCGTTCCCGCCAGCCTGGTTCTGGCGGTGAAAACCGCCAGAACCAGGCTGGCGGGAAGGGGGTCGGAATCCCCATGGCGGCGCTGCTTGCAGCACCGCCGTGGAGGATTCACAGGGGCAGCGGGAAACCGGCGGGAAAACCGGCGGGAAACCGCCGGCTTCCCTTTTCTGACCGCGGCTTTACTGCCGCGGTCAGAATAGCCCCAGAAGCACCGCCAGCCTTTTGGCGGTGCTTCCTCCGTCCCCTACCCTGGCGGTCTCGGACCGCCAGGGTAGGAATGACCCCCTATGTCCCTTGTGGTAACCTTGAACCTGTCCCAGAGTGTGTGCCGAGAGACCTCCTGCTCAGTTTCATGGGCAAAATAGGTATTGATACCTTTACGGATTTTGTCTACATAGAGGGTGTTAACGCGTCCGTCTATGTTAATTTATACACATCAGGACTCGTTTTAGGCCGATGAATCTTTGGGCTCAGTGGTGAGACACCGTAGGACGAGATAACTGATCAATATATCAATCAATATGTCAATAACATTGTCAACAGTTAACACCAAAATATATCTTACTTTAGTCATTAATAAACCTTCGGCGCAATCATGACCTTTCAGTCACGAATAACCACACCTTAATGGAGTTTTATGAATTTTTTTCCCTATTGATTACAATCTAATAGCAAATGCATCAATCTCAAAACCAAGAAGCAAATAAACATAATCACAAGATGACAATCATAATACGCTTTCAACAATGCAAAGATCAGAAGCATAGACAATCAGATGACTATAAGCAGATCGTGATACATAGAACCTTCTAGAGATATTAGTTCAGCATAGCACTACGTCAGTCACGTCAGGTTGTCAGTCGGGATGAATGTCTCATCTAACCTCTAATTAGCATTGGCATGTTGGGCTTCATGCAAAACAATTTTGAACACCAATTCGGAAAACATCTAACTGAGGTCTCTAATCAAAAACATACAGCAGTTGGTACCTAGAAAGAAAAGGCAAATTAATACATTTCCATTATCAATGATTATATTTACCCTCCTCAGAATAGGACAGCGTACAGGATCAGTCTTCGTCTTCAGGACATCAGTTAGTTCACCGTCAGTCTATCTAAGTTAGAGGCAAGGGACACTCTCCTCATAAGGAGGAAAGTGTAATGGGGCAGTCTATGGGCAAGGTTGTTTTGTCTAAGTCTCAAATCACCAAATAAAGTGACAGAGTTTCTGGATGCAATCGATATCATTCCCTACCTAATGCCCTTTGTCTCTTGTGTCATGGGTTTTTAAACCTTTTTCGTAATACATTCCCCCAAGATTCTATTGGTCAGTCTCTACACCCCACTATCGGTAGCCTATTAAATTATACATTAAGTAATGCATTTGTCATTTCACGATAATTCCCTAATTCCTAATTGGTCTTCATAATTGACGTTTTCTGTAGGTGGCACATCCGGGGTTACTTCATCGTTTTTGCACATATCAGGTCAAAAGTTCTCTTCTTCTCGCTTCACCGTCCTTGGAAGTGTCCATTATTGTTTCGAAGCACATATCTTTTTATACGAAAGCTGCTAGCATGCGGATGGGAAAATTCTGCGTTGTTACGAATTTAGTAAAGAAAAGAACAATTGCTGGGTCATGGTCTTTTGCAAGTCAGCACACTGGAGAAACAGAAAAATATGCTTTAATATGAGAGTTACACAGCTAGTTCTCGACTCACGCTAACTTAAGATATATGGTTCCAATGAATGCAGTTTTATATGTGTTAATGTGCTCAGTTAGGCAAACTATAAACGATTATTTCTTACAGTCGACATTAGTTTATACATATGAACAATTCTCCACGTTTATGAATACGCTTCAATGAATATTTTTATTAATACAGCATTGTTAGACATAAGCATTTCACGTCTATAATATGTAATATTTAAACTACGCTCTCTCAGTCCCTCCTCTGATGACGCTCATCATCACACAATCTTTTGATCTTAATTTTTCACCTTGTGCATAATACGCATTTCAACATTCTGCCCTTTATGTGAGCTTTCCCATATTTCATTGAACATTTTCTCTCTTTCACTTTCTTCATTTCTTTTGGTTCTTTTAGTCCAATTTCTTTTCACTTTATCATTAATTTTACATATTCCCCATAATCCTAATAAACAAATTAAAACAATTAATAGACCCATCATAATTTTTGCAAGTACCCCATTCCAAATGTTGGTAAACCAGCTTCCCACTCGGGCAATTCCTTTCCCAAATTTCTCCCAAACACCAGGGGGCATATTTATACTCCGTTTGCACCGAATTTGCGTCGTTTTTTTCGACGCAAATTCGACGCAAAACTAACTCCATATTTATACTTTGGCGTTAGACGCGTCTAGCGCCAAAGTTCATGGAGTTAGCGTCATTTTTTAGCGTGAACACCTTCCTTGCGTTAATGAGATGCAAGGTAGGCGTTCCCGTCTTAAAAAATGACTCCCAGGCATGTGCGTGGGCCCGTATTTATACTCCGATCTTTCTTGACTAATCTCTGACTCTGAGACTTCTCCTCCTGAATTTGCTGTACCGGAATCTTCAAGTTCCTCTTCAACAGGACACGTTACCCTTTTTGTATGGCTGGCATCCAGTTGGGAACCCCGGCACACTTCACAGCAGTAGTGGTTGTTAGTATTACTTGATATGGCCCCTTCCAACGCGGCTCATGACACAATTTCCTCACGTGCTTCTTGACAACCACCCAATCTCCAGCTTGCAGAGAGTGTCCTGGTTCGCCGATTGGTGGTAACATGTTAGCCTCCACCTGGTGAGAGAAAGAGCGAATCACGTCAGCCAAACTTTTGCAGTAATCCAACACCATATCATCTGTAATATTCACTAGTGCATTTGCAGGTACCGCCGGTAACCTCATTGCTCTGCCCATGAGGATTTCATGGGGGGACAGTCCCATTTTCTTATCTGGCGTGTTTCTCATAGACATCAGTACTAGAGGTAACGCATCTGGCCACTCCATGTTTGTTGCTGCACACATTTTTGCTATTCTTGATTTTAAGGTACCATTCATCTGTTCAACTAATCCTGATGCTTCAGGGCGATAGCTACAATGCAACTTCTGCTCAATGTTGAGTGCGGCACACAGAAGTTTAATCACCTCATTGTCGAAGTGTCTTCCCCTATCTGATTCTATAGAAACCGGAAACCCGAACCTTGGTATTAATTCTCTGAGTAGTAGTTTTGCGACTGTAAGACTGTCATTCCTACGTGTGCGATATGCCTCAATCCAATGACTGAAAACACACACAATTACCAACATGTACTTCAATCCTCCACAAACAGGCATTTCAATGAAATCCATTTGCATTTTGTTAAATGGACCTCCAGCTCTCCCAATGTGGCTCAAAGTTACCACTGTTCCTTTTCCAGCGTTCATCTGTTGACAGACGACGCACCTGTGACAAGTAATTTCTGTGGCATGTCTGAATTTTGGATTGAACCAATCAATTTTGAAGGATCTGATCATGGCATCTCTTCCTAAATGCGCCTGCCCATGGTATAATCGGGCAAATTGTGACAGAAGACTATTTGGCAAAACCAATTTTCCTTCCTCTGAAACCCACATATCATCTGCTCTTTGTACACACTGCATTTTCTGCCAGGAACGTTTTTCTTCTTTGCTAGCACGCCTTTGTAATGTTTTTAATTCATCTAAGGTATCAACCACTCGTAATGCTAGGCTTAAGGTTGTGTCATTCTCAGGTTGTGGTAACAGTTCCCACTGCTCTTTAAATGATATACAGTTTAATGCACAGAATCTGGCAACTTGGTCTGCATAATCATTCCCCATTGACACAAAGTCTTGTGATCTGGTGTGAGCACTGCACTTCACCACGGCAATTTCAAGGGGCAACTGAATCGCATGTAACAAATCTCTTATTTGTTCTCCATTTTTCACTGGTGAACCAGAGGATGTCATGAAACCCCTCTGAGACCAGAGTTGGCCAAAATCATGCACAATTCCAAATCCATATCTGCTGTCAGTATAGATTGTCACTTTCAAATTTACAGCAGCATGGCAGGCTTTTGTAAGAGCCATTAATTCTGCCACCTGTGCAGAAAACACTTTCTCGAGCCAAGAGGCCTCGACTATGCCAGATATGGTACATACTGCATAACCAGCTCTCAATGTTCCTGTTGAATCTCTTAGGCAGGACCCATCAACCAACATAATGCAATCGTTTTCTTTTAACTGGGTATCCTGTATGTCTGAACGAGGTTTGGTACAAAGCTCAGTCACCACAAGACAATCATGCTCAAATTCTTCCCCATCTTTGATTTCTGTATTCTCATTGGGAAGTAGAGTTGCTTGGTTCAGCACAGTGCATCTTTTTAATGTAACATTTGGTGACCCCAAAATAATCGTCTCATATTTGGTAAGTCGTGCATTTGTCATGTGTTGCGTCTTAGTTCGTGTCAACAGAATGTGGAACCAATACTGTCAAAGTGTATCCCATGACTATGCCCTCACATTGGGAAAGGCTTTGACCAACTGCTGCGACTGCTCGCAAACAACCCGGTAAGGCTGCTGCGACAGGGTCCAAAGTAGCTGAAAAATATGCTACAGGGCGATTTGCATCTCCGTGGACCTGTGTTAAAACAGACAAAGAACAAGCATCACGTTCATGACAGAACAACAGAAAAGGTTTCTCATAATCAGGCATTCCTAGTGCTAGAGCCCTGCACATGCACTCTTTCAACTCTAAAAATGACTCAAGCTCCCTTTTTGTCAAAGTGATTGTGTACGGTTCATCCTTGACCTCTTTCCCTGTCAATTTTATTAAGGGCTTTGAAATGATCGAGAAGTTGGGTATCCACTGGTGACAGTAGCCTACCATTCCCAAGAACATCCTGACATCTCTCTTTGTTGTTGGGGGATTCATTTGTAGAACAGCTGTTATTCTCTCTTTTGATATTCTTTGGGACCCTTTCTCAATCAGATGCCCTAAATATTTCACTTCTTTTTGACAGTATTGCAACTTCTTAGGTGACTCCTTATGTCCATTCTTTCCCAAATGATTTAACAATGCAATGGTATCATATTTACAGCTGTCTCTGGTTTTAGATGCAATCAGCAAATCATCAATGTACTGCACAAGAGTCGAATTGAAAGGCAGCACAAGTGGTTCCAAATCCTTCTTCAATATCTGATTGAAGATGGATGGTGACTCAGAAAACCCCTGAGGAATTCTGCACCAACTGTACACCTTATCCAGAAATTTGAAACTGAACAAGAATTGGCTATCTTCGTGGAGAGGTATTGAGAAAAATGCTTGTGATAGGTCTACCACAGTAAACCATTCAGGATCACAAGGAACCTGGAACATTATTACCGCTGGGTTAGGTACCACAGGGCAGCATTTTATCACAATTTCGTTTATTTTTCTCAAATCCTGCACAATTCGAACCTTTCCACAGGGCTTCCTCAAACCCATAATAGGAGAGTTACACAGACTGCTCAGAACTTCTTTCAAAACTCCCTGTCTGAAAAAATCTGCAATTATCTGTGTCACTTCAATAAGGACATCCTGAGTCATATGGTATTGCGGTACTTGTGGGAACACTGCATTTGGCTTTATCTGCACCTTGACTGGCCCTACTCCCTTGATTAATCCGACCTCTTTTCCAGTCAAATCCCACACTTTCTCTGTTACAGACCCTTGTAGATCAGCAGGTAGATCGATCAAGGTAAACACTGGGAATAGAGTAATTAGAGGGTAATCTTCATTCGTCTCTCCTCCTTCTTCTATGAATTGACCCTCATCTCCTTCATCGTCACTCTTTGTCTGTACTTCTATTCCATCATTGGAACAGGTAATCGAACATTTAGTCTTACATAATAAGTCTCTCCCTAGTAAGGACACTGGGCTTGAGTCGCACACAACAAATCTATGCAGGCCTTGGAAGTTTCCAATTTCAACCTGCACTGGATCAGTAATTGGATTAGTCAGGTACTGGTTAGCCACCCCGACCACTCGTATGGTGCGTCCTGAAAGAGGTAATCTCGGTACTTCTGCACTGCGAACTGTAGAGCGTGTAGCTCCTGTGTCGACTAAAAATTAAACCTTATAGCCCATTACTTTTCCCTCTACATATGGGCCTCTCTGATCTACCTCTAAAGATGCTGCAAGCCTGCACTCTTCACTGTCTGAGCTGTCGTCTGACCAATCCCCATTCATGTCACTTTCACCTCTTAATGGGAATTGTTGTACAGTGTTGTTTTGGTTTGTTACCTGGCCTGTGACCTGCTGAGGAAGCGTCACCTGTTGCTGTCCCATCGGAGCTAGGGGTAACTGCATTTGCTGTCTAGGCACCATAGGGATCTGCGGTTGTATCGGTTGTGCTGACACTGTTTGGAAACGCGGCATTTGCATTTGCTGCATGGGTTGTACCCCTGGCATTTGCACCAAATTATTCTGAAAATTCGGGGTTTGGTGTCTCATTCTTGGACCTCGTGAATTTTGTAGTGTACCGGCATTAATGCTCTGCTGAACTGTACAATCCTGCACCATATTCGGACAATCCCGCTTCCAGTGCCCCACGCCCACGCACGCGTGACATGGTGACATCTTCTTTAATGCCTGACCGTCATTTTGAATAACAACATTATTCATGTCCGAACCACGGTTCACAAACCCTCGACCTCTGCCTCTTGGCTGGGCCTGAAACACACCATTCATTTGCGGTTGTTGTATCATTTGCTGGACACCATTTCCCTGTATTCCAGCTTGTGCAGCTCTTATCTGCATCACCATCACATTCTCCTTCAACTTTTTCTGCTTCAACTCAATTTCATCACTACAGTATTTCGCATACTGTAACACTTCATCAATCGGTTTAGCTTGCCAGCAAATCAAATTATTTTTTATCATCTGGCTGACCTCCGGTCTCAGCCCTTCGACGAACCTAAACACAAGATGGTTCATGTCCTTCGGTTCGATTGTCTCAGTACCACTGTAATGTTTGAATGCTTTCAACAATCTCTCATAATACGCATGTATTGATTCTTTAACCTCTTGAGAAGTCTGGTCGATTTTCTGCCAATCGGTCACTTTCGGCGACACCTTTTGTTTCAAAAACTCAATTACTTTATGATAATATTTCATCACCTCTTCAGAAGGTGCTCCAGTCACCTAATCCCTTGCCGGCTCCTTTGTGGGCCAATCTACCCCTCTCTTACACTCGAGCCACAAATCTGGCGGAACAATGATTTCAAACAAAGTATTTAATTCTTCCCAGAGACACTTTGCAAGCTTCACGAATCTATCTGTCTGTTGATACCACTCGATCGGCTTTTCTCTTAACCTAGGATAATCATTTGTAAAGGACAAAATGTCTCCCCTAGACCAAGGCACATGCACTAAGACACCACCAGCTGTTTCTCTCATAGGTAGGATTTTCACTGTCTCTAAACTAGGTGTGGCTGTTGTTTCATTAGACCCTGGGCTATCTCTTTTTCCCTTATCTCTTTTCCTTACCCACCGGCCTTCCCATTTCTCTAGTGCTCCCCAAATTTGTGCACTTTGAAGCAACTCTTTCAAGTGTGTCTTCATGCCTGCAGATCTCATGTGTTCAAAATCTTTAGTGTCAAAATCTAATCTGTAGCTCCTTTTCAGGTGTTTCGTATTTCCGATATCAATATTGTATTTGTCTGCCAAATTCGTTAATCTCTGGTGTACTTTGCCTACCTCTTTGGTAATCTTAGGGCATAAGTACCTCAATTCTGCCTCAGTGTATGATTCTAACCTATTCACTCCCATTGTTCCTTCCACCAACTCAGCAGCTTCTGCTCCTAATCGCACAAGATTCAAATATTCATCTTGTTTTTCCTTTTCAGGTTCAATTGTGGTCACTGTAGTCTTTTGTGAAGTACAAGTTTTCTCTAACCACTCATTTAACTGTTGTACTGTAAAACCTTGCAGTGAAATGTTCCCTGCATGTATCATTGGAGTGTGGGAGGTATTTGTACTCATAGTTTGGGGGGTCAAGACTCCCAACCCTGCTTGTCGCATTGCTTCAAGAGGTGCCCCTATGGGACTAAGGTCCATTAAGGGTCTCGATTGCTCGCATACCTGTCCTCCCTGGGCCATTATTTGTGGAGTTCTAATAGGCCCTCCTCTTATCACTTCATGAGTCATAACTCCCTGTTCGCATGTCTTTGTTTTCTCCTGTGCGTATAACGGCACTGGGGGACCGACAGTAATAGGTAGCGATATAGCAGCAGGTGTCTGACCTGGTCCCAAGCTTCTTGGAGCTGTAACACCATAGGTCTGCTCTAATGTACCTGGTACAGGTTCTATCAAAGGACCCGCTATGGGGTTATACCCAGGTATCAGCTGTGGCGGTTGTGACACTAGCTTTGGAGTTGATTCAATCTGTATTAGACTTGGCTTAGTATATATCGGGTCTGGCGGCACCACCAAATTCGTAGTAGTCTCAAGCACTGGGACATCGGGGTAAATTCTTTTTATCTGCGGTGGAGGCTGCAACTGTATCGGCGAGTCTGGTGCAGTGGGTACACTGACACCATTCTGTATCAAGGCTGTATCGCTAGTCTGTGCCGTATCAGTAACTCCCTTTTCCTTTGTCTGGTTCCCAGGATCCAAGCTAGTACTTGGAGCATTGTCGTTCACTGCATACGGTGGCGGATGATCATGTAACAATCTATCCATAAACGCCTCATCATCTGAATCATCCTCTTCTTTCCAGGACCTTTTGTTCTCTTTGAATTTGCCTGAATCTTTGTCGGTTTTGCAAGAAGCTTTCTTTCCCTGTGTCTCTTCTCCCTGTGTTATTGCCGGAAACAGCTTTAACCCATCTACTATTCCTCGTCTCCACATGTTGTTCTCACTGTCCCATCTAGCCTCTGCATAGGATTTTTCTGCCCTTGTCAATCTTCTGTGAAACCTTTCTTGCCTATGCTTAAGAGCCATCAGGTCCCAAATCGCCAAAGCCTCGTATTGTGCCGGTCTCGGAGGTGGTTTCTGCGTACTTAACATCCACCTCAAATTTTCTAACACCTTTGGATTGAATGTCCCATGTTCTGGAAATGCTAAACACCCCTCTTTCTCTGTTAGTTTGCGCCATTGTTTTATCCATAAACAAGGTGCAACACCCTTTTCTTCCATAACTGTATAAGCTGGAGTACCCTCAGGTGGTGTAGGTTCCCCATCGGTTGCAACAATATATACATCTCCTTTCAAAGCGCTTTTGAATGCCTTAACAAAATTCATTTTGAAATTCTTTTATTTCGTATTTAATCAGGGAACGGCTTAGTTCCCAGGACACTCTTCACCTACCCTTTTCTCAACCTATTGCCTCTCACGGACGGTAACCAATCCGTGCGCAACCCCTCTCGGCATCTGACCTATCTCAGCGCGGCACCACTGATGTCACACTCATACACACTGCAGCTGACAAAGTCCTGCGGTTTGTCCACACCTCACAAACTCCTTCCAACTCATACAAACTAATGCAAATTATTGCAAGCCCTTAAAATGACAATACAAATCTGCCGGTTTACTACAGGAAGGGTAACACATTTGCTTCAGAACTTTACAGAGATTTCACTTGAAGCCTCGGCCGCTACTCTCTCCTTCTCAGTTCCCACATACGCAAGCAGAATTCGACCTGCAAATCCTACTCTCGACTTGTCAATGACTCCTTCTAGTGCACTTTAGAACTTGTCAAATTTCCATCGAAGGTTTCACACATGCATTATAACTCGAAACTTGACTTGTCAACCAAGCCTGATTGACCTATTAAACCGCACAGATTACAACATAAACCACATTTATTATCATACTCCGGAGTCTTAGACCTCAATAGGTCCGTATATAACAACCAACCACATGGATAATTTTGAGCAATAAGCGCTGCATTTACATGAAGTACGGCGACTTCCCACTCTCATACTGTGGAGTACGCCCACTCTTTCTAAACAACACTTATTTTGGCCTAGACACACGCAAATTTTCACAACCACCTGCAAGATGCGTAAGATTTCATAAGCTCAAAAGACCCTAACCACGCATACTATGGCGCCGAGAACATTCCGAACTCATTTAGGCAGGCTCCGAGATCCCAGGAAAGCCATGGCGAACCTAGCCACTCATCATCTCTCTAAATTACATTATCACAGAAAAACAACAAATTAAACAATGAAACTCCGTCCTAGGGCCCCCAAGGGCCAAACCGTACTCTGCTACCAGAACTGTTAACGCGTCCGTCTATGTTAATTTATACACATCAGGACTCGTTTTAGGCCGATGAATCTTTGAGCTCAGTGGTGAGACACCGTAGGACGAGATAACTGATCAATATATCAATCAATATGTCAATAACATTGTCAACAGTTAACACCAAAATATATCTTACTTTAGTCATTAATAAACCTTCGGCGCAATCATGACCTTTCAGTCACGAATAATTACACCTTAATGGAGTTTTATGAATTTTATTCCCTATTGATTACAATCTAATAGCAAATGCATCAATCTCAAAACCAAGAAGCAAATAAACATAATCACAAGATGACAATCACAATACGCTTTCAACAATGGAAAGATCAGAAGCATAGACAATCAGATGACTATAAGCAGATCGTGATACATAGAACCTTCTAGAGATATTGGTTCAGCATAGCACTACGTCAATCACGTCAGGTTGTCAGTCGGGATGAATGTCTCATCTAACCTCTAATTAGCATTGGCATGTTGGGCTTCATGCAAAACAATTTTGAACACCAATTTGGAAAACATCTAACTAAGGTCTCTAATCAAAAACATACAGCAGTTGGTACCTAGAAAGAAAAGGCAAATGAATGCATTTCCATTATCAATGATTATATTTACCCTCCTCAGAATAGGACAGCGTACAGGATCAGTCTTCGTCTTCAGGACATCAGTTAGTTCACCGTCAGTCTATCTAAGTTAAAGGGAAGGGACACTCTCCTCATAAGGAGGAAAGTGTAATGGGGCAGTCTATGGGCAAGGATGGTTTTGTCTAAGTCTCAAATCACCAAATAAAGTGACAGAGTTTCTGGATGCAATCAATATCATTCCCTACCTAATGCCCTTTGTCTCTTGTGTCATGGGTTTTTAAACCTTTTTCGTAATACATTCCCCCAAGATTCTATTCGTCAGTCTCTACACCCCACTATCGGTAGCCTATTAAATTATACATTAAGTAATGCATTTGTCATTTCACGATAATTCCCTAATTCCTAATTGGTCTTCATAATTGACGTTTTCTGTAGGTGGCACATCCGGGGTTACTTCATCGTTTTTGCACATATCAGGTCAAAAGTTCTCTTCTTCTCGCTTCACCGTCCTTGGAAGTGTCCATTATTGTTTCGAAGCACATATCTTTTTATACGAAAGCTGCTAGCATGCGGATGGGAAAACTCAGCATTGTTACGAATTTAGTAAAGAAAAGAACAATTGCTGGGTCATGGTCTTTTGCAAGTCAGCACACTGGAGAAACAGAAAAATATGTTTTAATATGAGAGTTACACAGCTAGTTCTCGACTCACGCTAACTTAAGATATATGGTTCCAATGAATGCAGTTTTATACGTGTTAATGTGCTCAGTTAGGCAAACTATAAACGATTATTTCTTACAGTCGACATTAGTTTATACATATGAACAATTCTCCATGTTTATGAATACGCTTCAATGAATATTTTTATTAATACAGCATTGTTAGACATAAGCATTTCACGTCTATAATATGTAATATTTAAACTACTCTCTCTCAAGGGCTTCACGAAGAAGCCGTGGTGGGAGGCACCAACAAGTTGGCCCAGCCTGAGAAGGTGTGGCTTGATGTGGGCATGATCTGATATAGAGTTGGCCGCTATCTCAGCAGGCTCTAGGGTGTGGAGAAGAGTATGTGTTATAAAGACATAATCTATCCTAGAATGTTTGGGGTGGACATGTGAATGAAAATCGCAATCCTGGGAATCCAGATATTTGTAGCAACATTAGTTAGGCCCAAAGCTGTGATCTCTCTTTCAGTTGTGCAGGCAAAGTTCCCACGCACTGACATGTACTGGAGTGTCGGTCCAGCGCTCGGTCCCAGACCAGATTATTCTGTCTCCATCAACTCCCTGAAGCTGGTCACACAAGGTGCAGTGGATGTGAGAGTATTGCACTATGTTTGGGGCATATATTTTAAGCATACTAAGTCTATGTTTCCCCCATCACAAATGCAGTGCTAAAAAGTGACCCTCTCTATCCCGCGTCACTGTAGTAATGTAGGAGCCCAGAGCTAGTTTGCAAAGTATTCCCACTCCTAATGTTTTAGCTTCAGTGTATACCCAGTAGCATAAAGGGTATTTAGGGTGGGATATTCTATGTTGGTCAACTCCTTGGAGTTGGGTCTCCTGTAGAAAAAGTACATCTGGGGCATGTTGCATGATTGTGTGGTGAAGGATTATGCGTGGTAAACTTTTGCATGGTACTGGTACGCGTGGTAAAGGCATATGCGTTGTAATGGATGTATGGTAAAGGTATTGTGTGGTAATGGTTGCGTTTTAAAGGCTGTTTCCCATTTTATTTATTCCTAATCTATTGAGTAATTTAGGGATCAAATGTAAATGGTTTTACAACACGTTATAAAACAATCAAAAATAGAAACCGTATCGGCTGATATCATTGTGCATTTCGTAGTAACTACATTTAATAATTAAACTTTATGAACTGTAACAGGCTATATTACCAACCATTATATTTTTACACACACTTGAATCCTGTGGCTTTTGGGATTTCCTGCAGCAAGCAGGTGCAAAGAAATATAAATTGAATATAGATAGGAGCAGACACTTGCTATATAGAACAGTGAAATAGACGACTGTCTGAAAATCAGTACATTTCTTACAGTTACATCATCTGCAATATACTGTATATCTATTTTCCTTTAGTAAACATGCAGCCTCTTCAATGCAAACATTGCGAGTATTCATGGGCTTGTTTAACAGTTAATTGTACTACAAAGGCACATGCATTTTCGGCACTGATTTTAATAATTGAATACAAATAATTATGAGACAGCTTCGGAAAAAAATTCAAAAGGGATCGTAAAATACCTAGATCTCGGTGGAGTGTCATGTCTCTACAGATGTAACAGATGTACACTACGACGTTGCACCATGATTAAGTAACTAGATTAATAAGTGTAACGTTCAGAAGGTAGGTGGAAAATGATTGAGGGCATGATTTAGAGTAATGGATATCTCGTCCACCTTATTGCAATTACCATAGTCTATAATGGGATTGCAATAAAACGGACAGCCTAAAACTTTAATTCAGACCTTGATTCTAAAATGTTGAATATTAGTTCCAACTTCATATTTTCAATAAAGAAAGTTTGATGATCATGAAGGGAAGTCTTCTAAATACGACGCCTGCAATGAATGCAATGAAAATGGCCCTCTTAAATCATGAAGCAGAAATCAAGCATATTATGTAATTTAGAATTAGAACAGTTATGGTCATCTGTTTTAACTCTGAAAATTAATACCCTTCAGTACTCTGGAATGTAAAGAAAAAATCACATAAGAGAAAAAACTATCGCCCTCATTACAACATTGGCGGTAAAAGCCTCTTACCGCCGTGCAGAAGACCGCCAACACACCGCCACGGCTGCAGAATTCCGCCACAGCTATTATGACCCACATCTCGGAATCCGCCAAAATTCAGACACCCACACTAGTCCGCCACACCAAAGGTCAGTGATAAACTGGCGATAACAAAACCTCCACAGTCACGCCAACAGAAATACGCCCACACTATCACGACACACGAATCCACGCGGCGGTCTTTCAACCGCGGTATTCCATTGGCGGTACACACCGCCGAGCTCAAAATACACACACTTCTACAAAACATCCCCACATTGGATGATTCAAAATACACACACCTGAGACACATACACACACCACTCCCACACACCCATTACAATATAAAACACACACCCACATCACCCACAAACCCCCACGACAAAAAATACAGAAAGAAGGCCAGAGAGAGACACCACCAGCAAGTACAACAGCATCCACAGGCACATAACACCATCACCCACACAACTTCCACACACCTCACACAACACACCACTATATATCACCACACTTATCACCACATACTCCACCCCACACATCACCTACACCACCCCATGGCACGGCAAAGACACCCCAGGTTCTCGGAGGAGGAGCTCAGGGTCATGGTGGAGGAAATTGTACGGGGAGAGCCACAGCTATTCGGATCACAGGGTTAGCACACCTCAATTGCAAGGAAGATGGAGCTATGGCGAAGAATAGTGGACAGGGTCAACGCAGTGGGACAACACCCAAGAAATCGGGAGGACATCAGGAAAAGGTGGAATGACTTACGGGGGAAGGTGTGTTCCATGGTCTCAAGACACCACCTGGCGGTTCAGCGGACTGGCGGCGGATCCCCACCTCCTCCCCCACAACTAACAACATGGGAGGAGCAGGTCTTGGAGATTCTGCATCCTGAGGGCCTTGCAGGAGTAGCTGGAGGAATGGACTCTGGTAAGTCAAAGCTTTACTATTACATCCCCCACCCTACCTGCATGCTATCACATACCCCCACCATCGCCCTCACCCCATCACACCAAATCCTCACAAATGTACCAATATCACAAACCACCCATCCCAACACCAAGCCCTGCATGCAACAACAAAGAATGGACACCCATCACCAAAGCATGCACACTGCACATACCCATACACCCCCCTAAGCCATCATCACACAAGCTCCCACACAGGAATGCCAGCACTGGGGTACACGGTCACCCACCCATTGCACACCATGGCACACACAGATGCAATAATCATGCCTTTCCACCCCTGCAGGACCCCTACCCAGCGTCACCAGACAGGAGGGTCCAGACATGTCCACTCCACCCACAGAAGAGGCCCACAGTGATGACAGCAGCTCTGTCCAACTGGATCTAGATGACCAGCCCGGACCATCGGGGACCTCTGGACAGTCGGTTCCCCTCACACAGGCACAGGCCACCACAGACCTTCCCCCCTCTGGAAACACCAGCACAGGACCCACCCAACGGCCCCATACCTCCGTCCCCAGGACACGTCAATCAGCTGTGTGTCCACCACTACAGGGAACCCAGGATAACCCACCACCCCAACACAACAGGGACCTGGGGGCAGTGGCAGTGGGCACACAGGACGGTAGCCCAGGAACACAGGGGAACTGGGAGGGCTGCCGTGAGACAGGGGGCGAACAGGCCAAGGGAACCCACTCTCCACAAGGCCCTCTCCTCCATCATGGGAGCATACCACCACTCCCAGGAGACGATGGCAACGGTACTGGCCAAGTTTCAGGAGACCCAGCGCATGCAGGAGGAACAGTATTTGGGCTTCAGGGAGGAACTCAGAACCATCAGCTCCACCCTGGACACCATCGTAGGGGTGCTGAAGGAAGTCCTCAACACCAGGAGGGACACTGTGGCACTACAAGGGGCCCCTGACACTAGCATGGACGATGAACTGTCCACCACCTCCGCCGGCGCTAGTGGACAGGACGCCCCGGCACAGGACCACGACACCAGCACCCCACCCCCTGCAGACGGAGAACCACCCCGCAAACGGTCCCTGAGATCCAGGAACAAGACAGAGAACGATGCCAAGACCCCGCCAAGAAATGAGACCACCCTGATTGTCATCCTACTGTCCCAATATGTCACCCTGTCCATAATTAAACTGTCCCAG
Source organism: Pleurodeles waltl (assembly GCF_031143425.1). Taxonomy (NCBI): domain Eukaryota; kingdom Metazoa; phylum Chordata; class Amphibia; order Caudata; family Salamandridae; genus Pleurodeles; species Pleurodeles waltl. Next base: position 1,248,839,048 of record NC_090437.1, read on the forward strand.
CTCCACTTCCTATGCCCATATGGGCAATGCACCTGTGAGACTAATAGACTGGACTCTGCCATGGACATTCCTCTGCCATCACCCCTCACCATTTAACTTCCCCCTCCAATATTTTGCATTTAAATAAACACACCTAAAGCTCAAAATGATCTGGAGTCTGTCTGTGATTTCGAAATAGTGTATTTGCAATTACAGTGACAAAATGTTTTTGAAATAGTAATGTCAACATACCTATGTCACACAGCTCTAGTCCATGAGGAATTTAAGCAGATGAAACACAGTGGGACCCACATCTGTGAAACCGTAAGGGAAAGTGACAACTCAGTGACCATACAATGGGTGAAAACGACAGACAGGATAGAGGTAGTAGTGTAAAAGTACATGTAGTAGGCAGGATTGTATTCTCACCTGTGTTTCACTGAAAATATTGCTGGATCACTGAGTCCCTGTTCTGCATGTCTTCTTCCTCTGCTTCATCCTCATCACTGTCCACAGGCTCCACAGCTGCAACAACACTGCCATCTGGACCATCCTCCTGCAGAAAAGGCACCGGTTGTCGCAAAGCCAAGTTGTGAAGCATACAGCAGGCCACGATGATCTGGCACACCTTCTTTGGTGAGTAGAATAGGGATCCACCTGTCAGATGGAGGCACCTGAAACTGGCCTTCAGGAGGCCGAAGGTCCGCTCGATCACCCTCCTAGTTCGCCCATGGGCTTCATTGTAGCATTCCTCTGCCCTGGTCCTGGGATTCCTCACTGGGGTCAGTAGCCATGACAGGTTGGGGTAACCAGAGTCACCTGCAAATGGCGAGGGACAACTGTTAGACACACACTAACCTGTAGGGATAACCCCAGACAACCATTCCCACTGTCTTGCTTCCAGGGGCTCACCTAATAGCCACACACGGTGCCTCTGGAGTTGACCCATCACATAAGGGATGCTACTATTCCGCAGGATGTAGGCGTCATGCACTGAGCCAGGGAACATGGCATTCACATGGGAGATGTACTGGTCTGCCAAACATACCATCTGTACATTCATAGAATGATAACTCTTCTGGTTTCTGTACACCTGTACACTCCTGTGGGGGGGTACCAAAGCCACATGGGTCCCATCAATGGCACCTATGATGTTGGGGATATGTCCCAGGGCATAGAAATCACCTTTCACTGTAAGCAAATCCTTCACCTGAGGGAAAATGATGTAGCTCCACATGTGTTTCAAAAGGGCAGACAACACTCTGGACAATACGTTGGAAAACATAGGCTGGGACATCCCTGATGCCATGGCCACAGTTGTTTGAAAAGAGCCACTTGCAAGGAAATGGAGCACCGACAGCACCTGCACTTGAGGGGGGATTCCTGTGGGATGGCGGATTGCTGACATCAGGTCTGGCTCCAACTGGGTACACAGTTCCTGGATTGTGGCACAGTCAAACCTGTAGGTGATTATTAAATGTCGCTCCTGCATTGTCGACAGGTCCACCAACGGTCAGTACACCAGAGGATGCCGCCATCTCCTCACATGTCCCAGCGGATGGTGCCTATAACGGACAACAGCGACCACAGAGTCAAACAACTCAGAGGTACGTTCCCACAGTTTACACAGAACACCAATCATACACAAAAGGTGGCCTGCATGTGTGTTGAGACTAGGCCTAGGTATGTGTGACGCAGTTGAAAATGAGGCCATGTGGGCCCCTGAAATGGCGGCTGCCTGACCTCTAAAGTGGGACAATGGGATGTGAGCTAACTGCGCTGGCGTTGTACACCGTTGCGGTAGGCGGTCGGAGACCGTGGCGCAATGCTGCATTGGTTAACATTGGACCCTATGGGTCCCAGGAGCCAATGACGATGTACGCCGGCGGTGATGGTACGCACCTCCGCGGATGTGACCGCCATTTTCTATCACTTCAATCACTCGATACCTGATCTTCGACAGAAGAGGACCTACACTGCAAGTGCTGCTGTGACCTCAGTCTGGAAGAGACAATGGCTCGTGCGTCTGGGGAAAGGGCCCCTGCCTTCACATCGGAGGAGTTGGAGAAGCTTGTTGATGGGGTCCTCCCCCAGCACACGCTACTCTACGGTCTTCCAGACAAACAGGTAAGTACACAGGGAGCATGTTGTATGGGCTATGCCTGTTTAGAGAGGGCTGGATGCAAGAAGGAAGGGGGCAAAGTGCTGCGTGCATGTAAGACGGTGAGTGCATGTGCCACATGGCAAGGGTAGGGATGGGGGCCACTCACTATGACGGTGCAGTTGGTAATGACTTCTCTTCTTCCCCTGTACATTTCATGTAGGTCAGCGCCCACCAGAAGAAAGATATTTGGCGTGCCATCGCCAAGGATGTCCGGACCCTACGGGTCTACCACAGACGGAGCACCCACTGCCGGAAAAGATGGGAGGACATTCGCCGCTGGAGCAAGAAGACGGTGGAGGCTCAGCTGGGGATGGCCTCCCAACGTGGGAGGTGTGCCCGTCGAACCATGACCCCCCTGATGTTCAGGATCCTGGCGGTGGCCTACCCGGAGTTGGATGGGCGCTTGAGGGCAGCACAGCAGACACAAGGGGGTGAGTACACTCTCATTCTGCTGACTTAGCGCGCAGTGGAGTTGTCTGGGTGTGGGAGGAGGGCTGTGGGTTTTCCTCGGCCAGGGCGAGTTCCGTAGGCTAGGCCCCTCCGTAAGGCATGGCCCTGTGGCCCCCACCCCACCTCTGTAGAGTGCCAAGTACAGCTATTCATGCCCCTGTGTCATTTATGTGTGCAGATGTCGTCCATAGCCTTGTAGGCCATTTCCCAGGAATTGCACCGTGGAGCCCAAGAGTGCGGCGTAGTGCAGGGGGCCTATGTGTCTGTCTTGTCCGCCAACAGTAGCGGTAATCCATGCACTCAACATGTCCCCCCCCCTTTTTGTGGTCTTCCTGTTCTTGTGTGCATTAGCATCATCAGGCAGAGGAGCAGTGGCACCAGAGCACGAGGGAGCTGCATCCCACATGGCCCTGGAGGGCGAGACTACGGACTCGGAATTCACCAGTGGGACGGAGGGCAAGGGGAGCTCCACGGCGGGGACAGCGACACGGACTCGTCCCCTGATGGGAGCTCCCTTGTGGTGGCGGCAACATCTGTGCCCCCCGCATCCACAGGTACAGCCGCCACCCCCCTACCAGCACCGCCCTCCCAGCAGCCCCTCGGCCTTCGCCCCGTGCCCGCTCACCCAGGAGGGTGGGCATCACTTTTGCCCCAGGCACCTCAGCCCCTGCCCCAGTCACCCCTGCTGCCCTCAGTGAGGAGGCCCTTGACCTCCTCAGGTCACTCACTGTTGGGCAGTCTACCATTTTTAATGCATCCAGGGAGTAGAAAGGCAGTTGCAACAAACTAATGCATTCCTGGAGGGCATTCATTCTGGTCAGGCGGCCCTTCACCAAGCTTTTCAAACTCTGGCCTCAGCACTGATGGCAGCCATTGTCCCCGTCTCTAGCCTCCCCCCTCCAACTTCCTCCACCCAGACCCAATCTCCTGTACCTCTGCCTATCCCAAGCACACCATCAGACCAGCCTGCACACACCTCACCACACAAGGGAAGCTCAGGCAAACATAAGCACCACACATCCCACAGGCACTTACGCAAGCAACACACACATGCAGACACACCAACATCCACTGCCTCCACTGTGTCCCCCTCCTCGTTGTCTCCCTCCTCCCTCCCAGTCTCGTCTACACTCCTGCATGCACTACCTCTACAGCCACTACTTCCCTCACCAGCACACCCACCAGCACACCCCGCTCACGTACAGTCACCACCCCCACTACCATTCACACATCCCCTGTGTCCTCTCCCAGTGTGTCTGTGACGCCCCCTCCGAAGATACACAAACGCAGGCACACACCCACCCAACAGCCATCCACCTCATGCACCTGCACCCAAAGTCGCCAAACGTACACCTCCTACTACCACCACCTCTTCCTCTACTCCCAACACCCCTACTGCTACCTGTCCCAGTGTGTCCAAAATAATTTTCCTGTCCAGCCTTAACCTTTTTCCCACACCTCCCCCACCCCGTCCATCTCATAGGTCCCGAAGTAGCACCTCAGCCACAACATCTACGGGACCAGTGGTGCCTGTTGTCACAGGTATGTGGAGTGCACCGGCCACCAGGACAGCCAGTCTGGCACAGAGCCACAGCACAGCCAGTCCCCCCCTGTGAAGCATCAGAAGTTGGCCAGTGCCCGGCGGGAGAGGGGGAAGACTCCAGCCACCAAAGCCGCTCCCAGGGGTCCCGGTGGGAGTGTGAAGTCAGCTGTTACACCTCCCAAGGTGGGGAAGGTCCACAAGAAACCCGGCAAGTCTGGGAAGAGCTGCACGGCAGAGAAGACCGCCATCATCCCCGCTGCCCAGGAGGCCACGCCAGCCCCATCCCAGCTTCCCAGGAGGCCACCGCCAGCCCCAGCCCAGTTGCCCAGGAGGGCCCCGCCAGCCCCAGACCAGCTGCCCAGGAGGGCCCCGCCAGCCCCAGCCCAGCTGCCCAGGAGGCCACCGCCAGCCCCAGCCCAGCTGCCCAGGAGGGCACCGCCAGCCCCAACCCAGCTGCCCAGGAGGGCCCCGCCAGCCCCAGCCCAGCTGCCCAGGAGGGCCCCACCAGCCCCAGCCCAGCTGCCCAGGAGGCCACCGCCAGCACAAGCCCCGCTGGGCCATGAAGGACCGCCAGCACAAGCCCCGCTGGGCCATGAAGGACTGCCAGCACAAGCACCGCTGGGCCATGAAGGACCGCCAGCACAAACACCGCTGGGCCATGAAGGACCGCCAGCACAAGCACCGCTGGGCCATGAAGGACCACCAGCACAAGCCCTGCTGCACCATGAAGGACCGCCAGCACAAGCACCGCTGGGCCATGAAGGACCACCAGCACAAGCCCCGCTGGGCCATGAAGGACCGCCAGCACAAGCCCCGCTGGGCCATGAAGGACCGCCAGCACAAGCACCGCTGGGCCATGAAGGACTGCCAGCACAGGCACTGCTGGGCCGGGCACCGCCAGATCAAGCACCGCTGAACAGGGCACCGCCAACTCAAGCACCGCTGAACAGGGCACCGCCAAATCAAGCACCGCTGAACAGGGCACCGCCAACTCAAGCACCGCTGAACAGGGCACCGCCAACTCAAGCACCGCTAGCCCATGAGTGGCAGGGGCACTGACGCAACTGGGTCCATCACGGGGTGAGTGATGCACTCTGGGCACCAGTTCCCCTCCAGAACCAGTGGAGAGATCCATCCACTACCTCTGTCCTTCACAGGATGAAGCACTCTGGGCACCAGTCCCCCTCCAGAACCAGTGGAGACATCCATCCACTACCTTTGTCCTTCACAGGATGAAGCACTCTGGGCACCAGTCCCCCTCCAGAACCAGTGGAGAGATCCATCCACTACCTCTGTCCTTCACAGGATGAAGCACTCTGGGCACCAGTCCCCCTCCAGAACCAGTGGAGAGATCCATCCACTACCTCTGTCCTTCACAGGATGAAGCACTCTGGGCACCAGTCCCCCTCCAGAACCAGTGGAGAGATCCATCCACTACCTCTGTCCTTCACAGGATGAAGCACTCTGGGCACCAGCCCCCCTCCAGAACAAGTGGAGACTGTTATCCACTTGAGAGACTGTGGCTTTGCACTCCCCAGGATATGGCAGTGGGCAACCCACCCACTGGAGAGACTTGAGAGACTGTGGCTTTGCACTCCCCAGGATTGAACAGTGGGAAACCCACCCACTGTAGAGACTTAAGAGACTGTGGCTTTGCACTCCCCAGGATAATGCAGTGAGCAAACCACCCACTGGAGAGACTTGAGAGACTGTGGCTTTGCACTCCCCAGGATAATGCAGTGGGCAACCCACCCACTGGAGAGACTTGAGAGACTGTGGCTTTGCACTCCCCAGGATATGGCAGTGGGCAACCCACCCACTGGAGAGACTTGAGAGACTGTGGCTTTGCACTCCCCAGGATATGGCAGTGGGCAACCCACCCACTGGAGAGACTTGAGAGACTGTGGCTTTGCACTCCCCAGGATATGGCAGTGGGCAACCCACCCACTGTAGAGACTTGAGAGACTGTGGCTTTGCAGTCTCCAGGATATGCCAGTGGGCAAACCACCCACTGTAGAAACTTGAGAGACTGTGGCTTTGCACTCCCCAGGATTGAACAGTGGGCATTGAGCCCCCTTGTGGATCTGGCGTCGTGCACTCATCTGGCTGAGGTGCCCTCCCTTCCCTTCCCCCTGGGGTGCCTGTTGTATTTCTATCTGATGCCCCTGCAGTGTTCTCTCTGTTTTGATCGGGTATCGAGTGTGGGCCTCGCCCATGCATTTTGGGCCCAGTGGTCCACAGACTATAAATGGTGCAATACCTGGACTTGTATTATTGGTGTATATATTTGTTTATAGTGTATATATATTTTTGAGTACTGTATTTTGATAGATTACAATGGTTACACTAATTTCCTTTTGTCTTTGCATTCTTCCGGGGGGCTTGGGGGGAGTAACTGTAATGTTTCAACATGTATTAGTGTGTGTTGTAGTGGGTAAGGGTGGGGGTGGTGGTGTTGCGTGTGTGTGTCCCTGTTTTTTGCCTCCCCCCTTTTTTGCAGTACTCACCGTGGTCTTCGCCGCCGGCGTTCGTGCTCCTGGTAGAGGAGCAGGAAGACTATCTCGTGGGGTGTGTAGAGGTGAGCGTTTTCCCTTCGGAATTCCTGTTTCTGCCGTGTTTTTATCCGCGGTGAATCTGCCCCGGAAAAGGTGGCGGATTGGCCTGTCATAATAGTGTGGGTGGTACATTGTCTCCCGCCTGTCTATTGGCGGTGACCGCCAAGCTGTTTGTTTGTACCGCCGTGGCGGTCGGAGTGTTAAAGTGGCTGTCTTTGTTGGCGGTTTCCGCCACGGTCGTAATTGCAATTTTTTTACTGCCGGCCTGTTGGCGGTCTTACCGCCGCTTTAACACCGTCCGCCAGGGTTGCAATGACCCCTATATTCGGTGCTCATATAACTGAAGCAGCAAACACTTCAGACAATCTTCTCTAGATAATCTTTGTGCTTACTTTACTGAAAACGTTGCAAACTGCAGTGCATCTCTCCCTTAATTGAGGATAACACTATCTTAATTTCCCAGACAAGTGCTCTGACTCATTTTGTCTTTCATTGATTTGCGTCATTGACCTACCCTTGACATGTATTTAACCTTAGCCATCTCCAGATGCTGACTGAATTGACCTATGGTCATTGTTTGGCTAAGCTGATAAAGACGTTTTTGACTACTGCAGGAGAGGACCAGAAGGGTGTATTCATCTTTTTTGCTTTAGATATAGCTCCTCTTGCAGATTGTAATTCTGCCCAACCAAAACCCCAGCTGAAGATCACAGTAGAACCTGAGATATTTCAATAGCTTTTAGTTGATTTCCACTTACTAATTCAGGATAAATTGCTTGGCTGCTTGCCTACAGAAACATGCATCTTTATATTCTACATATTTATTGATTTTGTTTTATTGAAGGTTCTTAGTATAGCACATGCTAACTCTGTACACAAGGTGGCAGAGCGTTTTACAGAGAAGAACAAGCAAAACCTATTTAATAAAAATAAGAATTTAAGTATTCGACAAAATATTGATATCTTTGTGTCCAGACTTGGAGAGACCAGATACAATGTGTGAGGACTGGTTAGGAATTGTCTTTTGAATATTTTGCTTCATTTCTCTTTTAAAAGCAGACATCCATTTTATGTTTATTGTAGGATATTTTGACAGATTGTTTGTGTATAGTAGGGACTCAATTCTGCTGTGCATGCTTCTAGTACACCAGGGATGTTATGAACAAAGGAAAGGTCAGAATTTCCATAGAGTCACGTCTTGTTAATTCAGGGTTACAGAGGGACCTTGCAGCCAATACTTAAAGAGTGTTGATTAATAAATCTGGACCTGTTCCTTATTTCTGAAAACCTGGAATGGGACAGTTGTACTCCACCCGGCAATGCAGTATATGTTGCTGCTGGTGTTCACTGTGCGTAGTATATTAGCAACCCTCCTAACTCCATGGACATCATTTAGGGGTCACCACAATCCTTTTCATAGGTACCAACAAAAGTTGCTAAATTGACCTCAACCATCTGGTAGCTTGGCACAACTCAGTCAGGCTTAACTTAGAGGCAATGTGTAAAGTAGTTCTGCAGCAAACAGACCATAATAAAGTAGAAACACAACACAAGTCAAACCCCAAACAAGTTTAGAAAAACAGAGTAAAATTTATGAAATAAAATGACATCAAAATGACAAACATTCAATCAGTTTAACCAGATATGGGAGTTTTTAACATTGTAGGTGAAATTAGCGTGGGAATGTCACTATTTCAGGCCGACTGCAATGAAGCATGGGTCAGATACAGGAACCAGTTCTGAAGAAGATTTACCTTTTTCAAGTCCGGTGTGAAGAGTTCTGTTCTTGATTGAATGTTGTGGATGGTCACTGTCAACTCAAGGTGGAGGTCTTGCACTGCCAGTCATCATGAGTTGTCACTATCAGCACAATGAGCAGGTCCTGCTGGAGCTTTCCATTGGCAATCATCTCCAGTGGCCAATGCTCAGCATGAACAAGCCACATTACTGTTTCAAGAAGCTCAAAACCTCTGTCACTTCACTCTTTTTACTAGCAGAATTTTCACTGATGCAAGCCAACAGTCCAAGACCTGGGGGCATATCTTTGGGATCAGGGCTCACTCCAGTAAACACCAGCAGCAGTGCTCTGGCAGTTCCAGGTAGCTCCAATCGGGGCTGGTCAGGTTGGCAGTTGCAGGGAGGTCTCTGGAAGTTTGTTGTGTCCTTGTAGCTCACACATGAGGTCATCCAACTGGCCTTTAGAGTCCCTCTAGGTAGCTTTGGTTCTAGGCAAGCAAGTCCAGACTTCCTTCTTCAGTCAGCAGAGAAGTCCCTCTTCCTCAGACAGCAGAGCAGTCCTTCTTCTGAATCTTCACCAGGTTCAGGAGTGTTATCATGAGAGATGCTGTGGGTCCTACTTTTATACTCCATGTCCGCCTTCATGTGGGGAGGATTCCCTGACCTACCCACAAACCTGGTTCTGGTCAGTTCTTCCCATTTCCCTGGCCCTAGCTCCAGACTGTCTAGGATGACAAAGGTAAGTACAGACCTGGTGCCAGGTTCCTTTTTGTATGCTGCAGGCAGGGACATTTGAAATGTCATGAGGGAAGGGTACAGATCCTCCCCAGCCATCCTGTCAGGAACACCCTTTCCTGCACACCCAGTCTTCTTTAGTATCACTGTCTGGAGGAAAACCACAAACCACAACAGCAGAGCCATGCACAGTTACGTAACTCGTGACACTGGCAAAAAAACACAGTTGGTTTGGGCAGAAAATGCTAACTTTCTGAAAGTGGCACTTTCAAATTTGAAACTTAAAAGCTAGCTTTACCACCAAGGATAATTTTACAATTCATTTGAGTGTAAACTCCAGTTCTTTATCTGTTCCCAATATGACAATAGTAGCTAGAAAGTGTAAGAAGGTAACCCAGTGTCAGCCTTTGGCATAAATAGTCTTACAACTGTGAAAAATGACTTGGAGTTCTCACTGCTAGGATGAGTAAAACTTAAAACCACATGTCCTACTTTTTAAAATACCAAGCAATCTGTCCTATGAGACTTTAGGGCCCACATTAAGGGTGACATAAGTATTAGGAAGGAAGGTTTAGATCTTGCAAAACAATTACTTTGCCAGGTCTATATGGCACTTTAGAACTGCGATAAAGGCTGCAGAGACAAGCTTAACACATTTTTAAAAGCTGTTTTAGTGGGGGGCACAAGGCTGTTGCAGCCCACTTGAAACATTTAATTTACAGACCCTTTCTACATGCAGTACCATGTATGGACCTACAAGTAAAATAAATGTAACAAACAGTTGTAGACCAGTTTTATCATGTCTTTGAGGAGTGAGAGCACACACGCTTTACCACTGATTGTCAGGTGAAAAGCTTGCTAAAATATGTTTGTTAGACATGGGGTCTCTAGTTGGCAGAGGTATACACCCTTGTCCAAGTAGGGACCACAATCCTAGTCAGGGTAAGTCACACACAATCCAAATTATCCTGTGTCCACTCTCTGGTAGCTTGGCACTGAGCAGTCAGGTTTAACTTAGAAGGCAATATGTAAAGCATTTGTGCAATAAATCATGCAATAACACAGTGAGAACACTACAAAAGACACAACACAGGTTTAGAAAAATATAAGATTTTCATCTGATTAAATTAAGCTCCAAACGATCAAGATTTGATAATCACAAGTTGAAATATCACTTTTGTAATGATAAGAAGAGTCTTTACTTCCTAAAAGCAGCAATTGTCTCTTGTAAGCACAAAGTACCTGGTTTGAGGCAAAATTACACACACGAAGACCGCAGAGGAGGATCTGCGGTGGGATCTGCTTTGAAGGTCCGGTCGGAAAGTTGGCGATGCATCGACGGCTGCATCGTTCTGGTGATGCAGTGATTTTCTCACTGCTGGACCGGCTGTGTCGATTCCAGCAGGCTGTGCATCAAGTTTCGCCACACAAGGATTTTCTTTGCAGAGATGAAGGCCCTGGGACTTCAGGAACAGGAGACAATCTCAATACAAGCTCTTGGAGAGCACTTCTCAGCAGAGCCAGAGGCCAGCAAGGCAGCAGGGCAACTGCAAGGCAGCAATCCTTTACAGCAAAGCAGTCCAGGTGAGACCTTTGGGCAGCCATGCAGCTTCTCTTGGCAGGTTGCAGCTTCTGGTGCAGAGTGTCTGTCCCAAGAGGTGTCTGATCTGGTAAGGTCAGGGACCCAGTTTATATACCCAAAAGTGCCATAGAAGTGGGGGAGACTTTAAAGAGTGGTTCTGAAGTGAACAAGGTCCCCTTTCAGTACAACCCTGTCTCTCAGGGCCCCAGTAGAGGGTTTGACAGTCCTTTGTATGAGGGCAGGCCACTGTCCTTTGTAATGTAAGTGTCAGGCCCTCCACCCTTCCAGCCCAGGAAGACCCATTCAGTATTCAGTATTCAGATGTGTGCAGGTGTGACTGAATGCCCTGTGTTGGTCTGGGTAAAATGCACACGGAGCTGTCAACCAGCTCATCCCAGACTTAGATTGGGGACAGGCTGTAAGGCACAGAAGAATTTAAGTGCAGAGAAATGCTCACTTTCTAAAAGTAGCATTTCTAAAATAGTAACAAAAAATTCAACCTCACTAGTCAGCAGGATTTTGTATTGCCATTCTGGCCATGCTAAATATGACCTGTGTACCCCTTTCTAATCAGAATCTACCACTCAAACAGTTTATGAGGGTAGCCCTAATGTTAGCCTATGAAAGGAGCAGGCCTCACAGCAGTGGAAAACGAATTTAAGAGTTCTCCACTACCGGGACATATAAAACACACATGTATATGTCCTGCCTTTTACCTACACAGCATCCTGCCCTCTGGGTTACCTAGGGCCTACCTTAGGGGTGACTTATATGTAGAAAAAGGAGAGTTTAAGGCTTGGCAAGTACTTTTAAATGCCAAGTCGAAGTGGCAGTGAAACTGCAAACACAGCGCTTGCAATGGCAGGCCTGAGACATGGTTAATGGGCTTCTTATGTGGCCACTAGTAGCATTCAGTCTACAGGCCCTGGGCATATGTAGTGCACTTTACTAGGGACTTACAAGTAGATCAAATATGCCAATTGTGTATGAACCAATGTTACCAAGTTTAAGGGAGAGAGCATATGCTCTTTAGCACTGGTTAGAAGTGATAAAGTGTGCAGAGTCCTAAAACCAGCAAAAACAGTGTCAAAAAGTGGGGGGAGGCAGGCAATACGTTGGGGCTGACCACCCTAAGGCTGTCAGGTCTAACAATGCTCAACAAAGGAAGCTGAGGCAGACAAAGATCTGGGGTGATGCTGCAAAAAGGTTGTATATAAGAAGTATTAAAGTCAATTGATGCTTTTCTGAGAGGTTATGGGTGATTCGAAAGGACGTTGATAGTTAGGTAGACTGCGAGATTAACACAATGCATCTAATTCACAAAACATCAACTCTGCATATTCACAACCTAAACAGTGAGGTTAAACCTAGTTTGATCTTCATACAATACGCAAGAATGAATAACCACAAGGCCTCTGGGCCAGGTTCAAAGTGAAATTATAAAAAACAAACACATTATGGAGGCTGTTTACATCTTCTGATTGTATGTACTTCGATACTTGATTCAAGAAACTCTGCAGGGCACTTGCATCAGTATGTCTACTGCAGATAACATGACATTCAAATGTGTTATGAGCTTTGTTTGAAATTTACTTTAAACACAAAACTGATTTACACTACAAATAGTGTTTCCTGCTGAGCTGGATGGAAGATCATATTGAGTCAGTATTCACTACATTTTGCATAAATATAAACATAAGGTACTGGAAGGTTTCCCTTTCATGGTCTTACTTTTTCTGTCACCTCATGAATTTAAACATTTAAACACGGAGTTTTCATTTTGCATTTTAATTGTCCAACCACAGGTGTTATATATATATATATAAACATATGTATTTTTTTCTGTTCCATTTTCCAAACATCTTTCTACCAATTATTATCTTTGCAATTCCTTGTACCCAGAAGAAGAATGTGTATACATTATACTAACAAATTCATTCTTATTGCAAAACCCTGAAAAAGATTTATATATTTTGTTAGGATATCAAATCACATAGCCCCTATACTCTGGCAAAAAACTAGGATATTGCACTTCTCTGATATGCATTGGAATATTACAGTTTTATATAGATAAGGCAAACTTAGTATAGTACAGGGATTACAACATAGAAAAGAGAAAAATATGCAGTCTTATTTGTTGCCAAACAAATGCATGGACTATATAATTATGCAGCAATGGCTAAATGGAATGCATGGATGAGCTAAGTGATTAGCAAACAACCTTTATAAGCACACCCAACCACCAGGTCAATGACTGCAAAGGCATACATGAATAATCGAACTACATGCATATGCACCTTAATGTCATTTACAAAAGCAGGAAAACAACATCACTTATAGGAATGAAAACATCTGAATCTTTGAAATCACTGCACAACAAAGCAACAGGACTATTTGCTCCCTTTAAACACACATATTGCCTATCATAACATAAAACACGAATTGGAAAAGCCAATCAGTCTTGTTTTGTCATTGCTTGTTACTTGCATTAGCTTTGTCTTATAATTCATGGTCTCTCCACTTGTAATAGGTTCATCAATGTAGTTTATTAGATAATGAACAATTGACACCGTAAGTGCTCCCATTCCAGCCCCCAGCTGACACAAGAGAGACCCCTCTCCCCAGCATGGTGTAGAATGTAGAACGTTTATACATGCCATAATAATTCTGTACATCAAGACAAATATTAACACATTTTCCCCCTTTACAGAGATCATGTATACTCTCCTGCATACAATACATATGTTCAGAAGAAAACTGATACACATAAAATACTAATTATCCAACTTAAGTTTTTGGAGTGAAAGATACAAGAACACATACATTCCTTCCAAAATATGTAATCCTCTAAATATTTTGGTGGCATAGTACTCTACATCTATCTTCTCTCTCGCTTTGTTATCTATAATTTTCTTCCTCATCACACCTCCTTTTCGTACTCTCTTCTTGCACTATTATTTTCTTGCCCAGTACTTTTTCATCACCCATCATCATGTGACCACTACACTTCTCTTCTGGTGTTTCGTGAGAACTTATTTTTCTCCCATTTGTTTTCGCTTTCCTATAATGAACTCTAAGCATGTTCCAGTATCCTCCATTCTCTAAAATTACAAACAATCCATGTACTTCCCTAACTTTGTATGGGCCATTAAATTTGGAAAACCCTCCATTAATCCGGCCTGATTTCACCTTCACTCATTCTCCCATTATTATCCGTCTGTCAACTTCTTCCCTTCCTTGATTAGTATCTGCTTGACTCACCAACATTTTCATCCATGCTGGAGACATATTTGTGTTAGCCTTCCTTCCCCTCATCACATTGAGAGGAATCTTCTCCATATCTCCATTCTCAGTGGTACGATACCAGATTCGCAGTGGTGGTCGGATACCCGCCGATGCAACACATTATGACCGTGATGAAAGCACCACGGTCTGACCGCCAACACAGCCACTTTTTCCCTGGCCGATGGCCTGGCAGTGCCGACGGTCTTAATCCACCAGGGTAGCGCTGCCCTGGGTATTACGACTCCGGTGTCCGCCAGCATTTGCCTGGGGCCCCCAAGGGCAGCCCTGTTGTGCTTTGCACTGCCTGAATTACAAGCAGTGAAAAGCGCGAATGGGTGCTGTCGCACCCAAAGCACCGCAACATTGCAGCTGGCTCAACTACCAGTCAGTGTCAATGTTCTGGATAGTTTACTGCGGGGCTTCTTCCACCTGCCAAACTCAGAATGAGGCCCTAAGTCACTCACTATCCTTTGACATCACTCTTTCTTGCTACAGCCATTTGAATCACTCCCTTATCCATGCAGTTTGCCCTCTCTACAATTTCATTTGCCTTGGGGGATATATGAGGAGGAACAAGAATGTAAAATCCCACAATAACGCAAATACCTTGTCATCTCTTCTTTATATTAATTGGGTACCATTGTACACTTTTTCCAGAACTTTCATAGTGCTTTCTGTTGTGATCTCACACATGAATGTTACTACTAGCAACGTGCTATATACATCCACCATTAAAAGAGCAAACCCAAATTCGGAGATAACTCCCCCCATATGTCCTATAAAGTCCAAACATACAGTGTGCAATTGAAGTCCCAGATCACTTATCACACCCATTATTGACTGTTCTCCAATTCTTTTTCACCTTCCCTATAATCATCACATCATACAACCCATTTGGTCAACTTGTTGATTCATGCCTAGCCACCAAAAGTGTTCTCGTAACCACTTCTTCATTCATGTTTGACACAAATGACCTTCATGTGCTATCATAAACAATTCAATGCTTGGATTTTCCAGAGGTACTACTCTGTCTCCTCTCATGACAATCTTCCACCATAAACTGATAATTCATCTATTATTTTTACATATGGTCTTACCGCCATAGGTATACTGCTCTCTCACCTACTTCCCTTCACAATCATACGTATAACCAGTTGTAACACCTCATCTTTGTCCATGCTTCACACCATTTTTTCTCCTAATAGCTCATTGACTCTATTCTAGTAGATCCTCCACACTTGCTACTGTCCCTTCTCCATCAAATGCTTCTACTTTCTGTTTATCCACTTCTTGCCAAGTTACTGGAAATCTAGATAAGCTATGTGCCTGACTATTTTTCCATCCAGGAAGGTATTCCACTGTGTATTGATATTCTCGCAAACGAGATGCCAATCTAGCTAACCTCACCGATACATCCTCTGCTCCTCCAGTAACAAAATCTTCAATAATGGTTTATGATCTGTTCATATAATGATCGTAACCCCCGCAAATACATCCTGAAATACTCAACAGCCCATACTGCTGCTACTGCTTCCCTTTCTATCAATGAATTATTTCATGCTTTGTGGATCAAAGAACGGGAAGAAAATACCACTGTGTTTTCCCCATCTTTGTGTTTCTATGACAGAAAGGCAACCAGTCCTACTGCACTGGCATCTACTATAGCTATGGATGTAAGCTTTGTATCAAATGATGTTAACACGAGTGCAGAAAAAATTAGCTCCTTTATATTTACAAATAATTTTGTTGATCCCCTGTCATATTTGCATCCTTTTCTCAATAACTTTTCCACATTCTCAGTTTTCTCCAAAAAGCTCCTTACAAATTTTGATTAAAATTCAATAAGACCAAGGAAGGAACTCAATTTGTCTTTATCCACAAGAGTAAGTGTTTTTTTTTTAGCCTCTAAAAGATTCTGCTTTGATCTCAGCCCTGAAGATGACAATGTATACCCTAGGGTCTCTACCTTCTCAACACAGAATTTACATTTCTCTTTTTTGAGAGTTAATCCTGCTTCTATTATCTTGTCTAAAACTCTCCTGAGAACCATAATATGACTTTCAATAGTATCCCCCAAATCAAAATATCATCTTGAAAATAAAGGGGCATATTTATACTCTGTTTGCACCAAATTAGTGTCATTTTTTTTTTACTCTAATTCGGTGCAAAACTAACTCCATATTTATACTTTGGTGCTAGACCCCTCTAGCACCAAATTTATGGAGTTAAAGTCATTTTTTGAAAGTGGAGTCCTACTTTGCCTTAATGAGAAGCAAGGTAGGAGTTCCCGTGCAAAAAATGACTCTATGGCCATAACACCATATTTAGGGGCATATTTATACTCTGCGGCATATTTATACTCTGTTCGCACCGAATTAGTGTAATTTTTTTTTACTCTAATTCGGTGAAAAACTAACTCCATATTTATACTTTGGTGCTAGACCCATCTAGCACCAAGGCCCTGATTTAAACTTTTTTTGCACCGCATTAACATCATTTTATGACACAAAAGTGGCGCAAACTTACAAAATATTGGCCCTTATTTATACTTTTTGCTGCAAAACTCCACTAACTCAGTTTTGCACCAAAAAGTTGAGCACCGGCTTGCACCATTTCTGTGCACCAGCCGGGCACCATATTTATGGAATTGTGCAAGCCGGTGCAAAGGGTAGGATAGAGTTTTAAAAAATGACTTTAGTCGGGTGGGGCTGGCAGTATAGAAGAAGAGGGTTTAGCACCAAAAAATGGCTTTAAGCAGGTTAGAGTAAAATAAAAAATGACTCTAACCAGATTAGCGTCATTTTATGGTGCTAAACCTACCATGCCACATGACTCCTGCCTTAGAAAAGGCAGGAGTCATGCCCATCACCCCAGTGGCCAGCACAGAGGACAGGGGTCCCCTGGGCATGGCCATTGCACCCGGTGCCATGTATGGGGGCCCATTTCAGGGTCCCCTATGCACTTTCAAAAATAAAATGCACTTACCTGTACTTACCTGGGATGGGGTCCCCCATCCTCGCAGTCCCTCTAGTGTGGGTGGGGGTGCCCCTAGGGCCTAGGGAGGGCACCTCTGGGCTTATTCCATGGTGTTCCACCATGGAAATAGGGCCACAGGTCCCCTAACACCTGCCCTGACCCAGGTCTTAAAAAATGGGGCAAAGCAAGCTTTGCCCCATTTTTTGACCCTTCCTCCCTCCCTTGCACCATTTTTACATGGGAGTATAAATATGGTGTTAAGGCCATAGAGTCATTTTTTTGCACGGGAACGCCTACCTTGCATCTCATTAAGGCAAGGTAGGTTTCCACTTCCAAAAAATGACTTTAACTCCATAAATTTGGTGCTAGACGGGTCTAGCACCAAAGTATAAATATGGAGTTAGTTTTGCACTGAATTAGAGTAAAAAAAAATACGCTAATTCAGTGCAAACAGAGTATAAATACGCCCCTTAGCGTCAAAAAATTATGCTAATCTGGTCAGAATCATTTATTTTGACTCAAAACTGTCTAACGTCATTTTTTTTTAAGCTAGCCTACCCTTTGCACCGGCTTGCACCATTCCATAAATATGGTGCCCAGCTGGTGCTAAAAAATGGTGCAAGCCGGTGCAAAACTTTTTGGGGCAAAACTGCCTTAGTGCAGTTTTGCACCAAAAAGTATAAATAAGGCCCAAAGTACTCCATCTAAACCCCTTCAAAATGTGGCTAACCGTCCCACGAAACACAACAGTTGCTGACGATAATCCAAATGGCATTCTGGTAAATTGGAATACCCCTTCAGTTGTTATGAATGCAGTCTGGTGTTTTGAGTCTTTATGCACCTTAATTTGATGGGTCGCACTCCTTAAGTCTAGTTTGGAAAAATACTTTGACCCCTTCAATGACAGTATTAGTTCATTTATATTGGGAAGGGGAAAAATAGCAACTACTATATTTTTAATCAAGGTACATAAGTCTACACAAAATCTGAATCTTCCATCAAACTTCCTTGTGATGGCTACCGGAGAAATCCAACTCAACATTGATATTGGTTCTATTATTCCTTTGTCTTTCATTTCTTCTACCATTTGTGTATCCTCTTGTCTTGGTATTATGGGAAATTTCTGTATCTTATGTTGTATTGTTATTGTGTCAGACTTCAGCAGTATCTTATGTACATAGCCTTTGAGCTCTCCTATTTCAACAGAACACTCTTTATCTGCATCTTCCACAATCTGTTCCACTGTAATTTTATCTACTAACATGACTTGACTAGGAGATCTAGGATTGAAAATTAAATGGAGATCATACTGATGTTCCCAACCTAGTATTGGAGGTCCACTTTTCACAACATAAACCTTCTCTTTTACATTCCTATCCTGAAACTTTATTTTCACCAACATAAATCCTATTATTTCTCCCTGATATCCCCCACGGTGGATATATTTTGAAAGAAGATGTACTTTGGGCCAATGCAACATAAACAGCTCTCTAGGTATCATTGTATATAAGGCCCTGAATCTACCATCAGTTGGACACTCTTATCTTTGATTGTAAATGTAGCCTTTGGTCTGCATCATCTCCCACTCTGTTTGATTCTCCAGTACACATATAATTTTATCACTATTCAAGTTGTCTTTTTACACATTTTACTATTTTCCTTAAATTTGTTGTTTTACTTTCACATATGTGCAAAGTGCCCTTTTCGTCCACACTGCTTACAGTTGTTACCTATGGAAAAACAATACCTAAATTAAGATGTATGGTAATTGCTCCCACATCTTGTACATATTTTCTCCATTTGTTTGTTGGCATTTATATTATAATTACTTCCTTTCTTGTTAAACATACCCTTCTTTGTATTCTTAAAATAGCCTTTATTTGTACTGGGAACCACTTTTCTTTCTTGCTCAACAGATGATTTGTTAGTATTGCTCTCTTTTTTATCCATTTGCCTCATACATTGCTCAGACTGCTCATCCACCTTTGCTATTTCTATAGCATCATGCAATGAGGGTTTTTTCGCTGCCTACAGTCTCTCCTGCATCCTTTTGCTTTCACATTGCGCTGTCAACTGATCACAAATCAATTCATTTCTCATGTTTCCAAACTGACATCTTAGCAGTAACTAATGTAAACTCATTACAAATTGATCGATAGTTTAATCACTCTTTTGTGACTGCGTGTAAAACTTAGATCTACACATCACTACATTAACGTGTTTTGTAAAACATTTCTCCAATCTCGCTATAGCTTCCAGGTATACATCATCATTCAAAGCCACAGGCAAGTATTTAAAAATGTGTTGACCTTCATTGCCTAGTGTACATAGTAATAGGGCTTTTTTCTTGATGTACAAAAACTCCCTCCCATCTAAAGATTCTATGTAGTACTCAAATATCTCTACCCATTCTTCCCACATGATCTGTGGTGCTCCAGGTTGAGGTAGAAATAGTGGTGGGGGAATGATTGCTGCCTCCATGTTCTTGTGTATAGAAGGTGTATAACTAACTGCATACGCTAGTTGCTCAGCAACGAAGGTGTGCCTTATATCACTTACTTATAGGTGTGCCTATCACTGTGTGTCTATCATGAGAGTCAGGCACTTGTATATTGGTGTGCCTATCACCGCAATATTGTTTCCTTTATTGTGCTCTCTCGCTGGTGTCAGGCTCCTATAGGTGTGCCTATCACTGTTGTGCACTGAATGGTGTTAGTCACTTATATGTAAGGTGTGCCTATCACCAATGATCAACACAGATGTGTCAAGCACATAGTAATCGGTGTGTCTGGTACTTCGTACATAATGTCTGGGCCATGCTTGTAAGGTGTGTGCGGCGCTAAACTGTCTCTGTACACAATGTTGTGAGTCATTGTCACCGCTGATGGGTGCAACGGTTTTCCAAATGACTTGTGTATATTTTAGTTGTAATACTCCTAATCACTAAAGATGGCTGCCAGTGCATCATCTAATGTGGCTTTCTATGGGAATTTGACTTGTTTTTACCCAGCATTCCCACGTGAACTTGCCTTGTTTAAAGAGAATCGTTTGTGTGCCCGTGTTCTCCATATAACAGCAAGCAATTGAGGTATTTATATTTAACGGCTGCGCATTTCAATGTTTACGCCATAGCAAACATTTAAAGTACATGTTTTCTTTCTCACATGCTATAACACGGTCCAACAAAAAACAGTCTGGCAATCCTTGCACATCTTTTCTAGCAGAACTCTCTCAAACTCCCACAGTGCTATAATATAGATTGATCTTAAATTTGTAGTGGTGTCTTGCACCAACCTATTCTTGGCATCAGTAAGCAATGTCACGAGGATGGATATCATCACCAGTCTTATAATTCATGCTCTTCCCATTTGTAGTAGGTTCATCAATGTAGTTTATTAGATGATCACAGTTGACACTGTTGATCCTCCCTCTCCAGCCAGCCGTCAACTGCCAGAAGAAAGAACCCTCAGCTCAGTGTAGAACATAGAACTTTCATACATGTCATAATAATTCTGTACTTCAAGACAAAGTACCTAAAGACATAGTAACATTGCAACACTTTGCCTATGATAATAGAATTGCAATGCAGGAATTGAAGCAGCGACATAGAAAGATACATGCTTTATCAGATACTGCACATAGCTTTAGTCATAGATATGGTGGATCTAAAAAATATACAAACTATAATTCAAATATGATGCAATGTTGCCTTTGAGGTCCCCCATCTACATCAGGTGTCAGCTCCTTGTTCTTCATGGTGTGTGTCATGAGCCAGCTGTGGGTATTCTTGAAAGCATTGTTGGTTTGACCTTGTGCCAACTACTCTTGCTGAACCAGGTGTTTTTCTACTGGCAGTTAATATTCTGGACATTCTAGTCACTTATCTCCCCAATAGCTGATTTATTTTTCTTCTCTTGATTACTTGCTATTTCTTGTTCATTCCCTAGTCATTTTGGGTGAAGAGTTAGCATAACTTTCAGTTGCTTTTGAGGTGTTAGTTTGGTCCTGTCCTTGTGCTGGAATCATCGAAAATTGATGCAAAACCACAGTCCTTATCATTCATGTGTTTGTGTCTGTTTTGTCATCTAAATTGTGATTGATATAGTTTTTACATTATAAATGTTTTAGCAATGCCCGTTTTAGGGTCTGATCAAGAAAAGCAAATCAATGTGTTAGAGCCTATCTGGCCCAAGCACAAAATAGTTTCTTTAAATCAAAATTCTACTTTCAGAAATTGACATGAAATATTGGTGGAGGTGAAGTTTATGAAAATTACATAGTAATTCATGCAAATTCTGTATTCACAAACACACACCTCTAACAATTCAGGGGAGTCTAAAAAGCAAGAGCTCCGACTTTAGAACTGGATACCCAGGGAAATCACATTGAGTGCGTAAATACAAATGAAGAGGATCTGACCTTCTTTAATATAGTCTGGTGCTGATGTAAATCACTCTAATGTCCTCGAGCAAAGTTTGTGTTTCATAAAACCGCAAAAAATACATTAAAATGTTGTATCTGAGTTTGCCATTTCTCCTTCAGAGACATGATCATATGCCCAAAGAGCCAACATACTGCTGCTTGCAGGCCACAACCAGCTCAAGGGTGAGAAGGCCCGGCCAACATACCATTCAGATCACATGCAATACACATCGCAACTGGGTAAGGAAGGGACCAGGAAATAAACTTTACATAGAAGGATGCAGTACATTTATCTTGATACCTCACATGTAGGACCCTAAAAGACGGATGGTACAGGAGGCATATTTTCAAAAGTGAGATTTCATACCAACCTAATGGTGGTGAAGTAAGAAGTGGCACACAGAACATATCTGTAATCTGCTTCATTGCATCATACCAAACTGCATTCTAATGGTCACCTATTTGCCAATGCTATAATGACCACGGGATCATTCTGCAACATCCCTGATAACACCTTTCAGCATACACCTGGACAACCGCAGGTAGAACAACTTGCTAAGGCTATGAGAGGTGCTAGCTACCATCCATAGCCAATAGTGGTAAACTAATGTACTTCCGTACACTGGAAACAACACTGAGCAATGAAGGGCACGGGTTTCAACCCAGAATGCACCTTCAAATATAATTAGTTAATTAACACGGAACACTTTCAAAGCCACCTACAAAAAGATAGCATGGGCAAGAAGACCATTTTGGTACTATGTCAAAAAGCACTTGTGCCATGGACATTTGACGGATTTAGTTTGAGTAAGTCAGAAAACTTCAAGAGCTGTAGAACACTAGCATAAAAAATGCTGCCAGTAGCCTCAACTGATATCCCAGGATAAAAACTCCTGTGGGCCGGATTCCCAAAGGTAAACTTAGACCAAAAGTCTGTGGGGCATATTTATACTGTTTGGTGCAAAACTGTACTAACGCAGTTTTGCACCAAAAAGTTAAGCACCGTCTTGCGCCATTCCTGAGCACCAGCCGGGCGCCATTTTTATGGAATGGTGCAGGACCGTGCAAAGGGTGGGCTAGCGTAAAAAGTAAATTATGTTAGCCAGGTGCTGCTGGCGGTATGGGAGAAGGGGGTTTTGCATCAAAAAATTACGTTAGTTTGGTTAGAGTAAAAAAATATTACTCTAACCAGCCTAGCGTCATTTTCTGGAGCAAAACTATCCATACCACATGACTCCTGTCTTAGAAAAGACAGGAGTCATGCCCACCACCCAAGTGGCCAGCACAGGGGACCAGTGCCCCAAGTTTGGCCCCTGATGGCACTTTAATTAAAAACAAAATTACTTACCTATACTTACCCTACTTACCTGGGATGGGGTCCCTATCCTCCGGTGTGTGGGTTGGGGTGTTCCTGGGCCTTTAGGAGGGCACCTGTAGACCCATTCCATGTTGTTTAACCATGGAAATGGGTCCACAGGTCCCTTAATGCCTGGTTAACCCAGGTGTTAAATAATGGTGCAAAGCAAGCTTTGCACCCTTATGTAGCCCCTCCTCCCACCCGTGCATCATTTTAGCGCGGGAGTATAAATATGGGGCAATGGGGACAGCACCATTTTTTAGATAGGAAAGCCTACCTTGCATCTCATTGATTCAAGGTGGGTTCATGCATCTAAAAAATGGTGCAAACGCCAATATGTTGATGTTAGATGGGTCTAATGTCACAATATAAATATGGAGTTGGTTTGCGCTGAATTTGTGTAAACAAAATGACGCAAATTCAGCACAAATGGGGTATAAATATGCCCCATTTTAGACCAAAAGTGTAAACTTACACCAAAAGTCTAACTTTACTCGTAGTAAAGTTAGGCTTTTGGTGAAAGTTTACACTTTTGATCAAAACGTAGACAAAAAGTGTAAACTTGCACCAAAAGTCTAACTTTACTAAAGGTAAACTTTTTGTCTAAGTTTACCATTGTGAATCAGGCCCCCTGTGTGAACTTAATAATATTTCAACAGAGGCTCTAAAATACCACAACTGACACCAGATACACAAAATGCAGCCATCAGAAAACAACAATGTGGTATACTGGAAATCCTCGCGATGAGCAGTAGAATAATAAATTGTCGGAGACACCAAGCAGGATGTAAATATATATATATTGATAAGGTTTAATTCAGAAAGCCAAGGAGGTCTCACGACCTCATGCAGCATCGAACGGCTCCTGCAACAACGGTGTAATTCAGACCTAACCGGACCAGAGTTCCAGAGCCTATCTGGTGTAACCCACGAGGCCGCAGCTCCATAAAGTAAAATAAACACAAACGTGATGTCACCTTTATATGATGCTGAGCAGCGTAAAACTAGATACAAATATATGTGAAAGTACAAACAAACCAAATTACTACAAACAACCACAAAAGACATGAGAAGGTGGCAGGCATGACACATGACCAAAACACAAAATGCTCTTTGTTGCACAGGAAATACAGTTACATGTAAAGCTGTGCTATCATTCTTCAAAAAGGCGAGAGAGCCCTCCAGAAAGCCAACTCAAGTGCCATGTGTGGGTGCTATTTATTTGCAAAAGCACAGACAGTTTTAAATGTAGGAACAGTTCAGGAACAAATACTGACAAATGAGGCTTCCTGTCGTATAACATTCCGTATTGTGACAGGCTGAGAATTTTTTTTAGCAGAGCCTCATTACAGATGCACAATACCAGGATGGCAACGGGAAACAGTCGGGGCTTCTACCTTTATAAGAGGATACAGTGCAGAAATCCCTGCAGTTGATATGGAGCCAGAAAGAAAACACCTATCATCCTGCAGGTGAAATGCAAAGGTGAGTGGATGGGTGGATATGACTAGTTTTCTCCACTTGACAGGTACATGATTCTCATCTCAGTAACAGCACGATGTGCTTGTGACGTAATGTTGTAGAAGGGAACATGACATGTCCCAGTGTAAATCCTGGCCAATTTTTAACAAGGTCTGTAACTTGGGAATTTTCCAAGTACAATTCCATAGTGAGGGAACTGTTAGGCATAGGCATGTGCGTGACACTAGGTGAATATATTCTGAATGCATTCCAGAATTCTCTCTGTGATGCTTTAGCATTATGTCTAGAAGGCACTCCAATGAGCCACCAGAGGTTCACATACCTTAAGTCTACTTGGATGATGTAAATCTCAGACGTTCACATTAGTAAGACGCTGCTTTGCATTCTCAAGCCCTATAGTGCATGTAAAACTGGCAACGTTCCATGGACATCAATCCAGGGGTAGCGGAAGTGACATCACATGCCCTTTGACTTCCACTTTCACTCACAGAAACATTCTTAAACATACACACACAATCACAGTTGCATACACTGTCTCTCTCACCCGCAAGCACACACACAACGTACACTTAAAAGCATTTTTTACTTACCTCATGTGCAATGGAAGGGCATATTATACTCCGTTTTTCTCTCACTGATAGTGAATGATATTATTACTATTTACTATTAGAGTTATAAAAATTGACAGAAAGCAAAGATAATGGAGCCCCAATGCACGACCTTAAGGACGAGATGTCACTGTATTCCTGGCACTCAATTTGCCACCTCTAGGGCCAGAGATCGCAAAGGCAGTGCCAGCGGTCACAAAAGGCATGCCAGGGGTTGCAGCTGCTAACCTTGGTAGCCCCTACATGATGTCCATGTTACGATCTCCTACAATACACTATGAAGCTTGAAGAGAGGAAAATAGGCATGGATTATTATCGAGTATTTCACTACCGACCTCTACAGGCCTTGACATCTCTGATTAATTTTAGTGGTGCATTAACTGTAAGTTTGTCCCATGTCATGTCTATTCGCATTAGTGTGTGCCACTATATTATTTTCCATCTTAAGAATCCCGATATGCACCATTCCTAGAGATTCACTATGTCACAACTACAACATGCACAAAAAACTAAGTTGCAGTCTACATACAGTGAGTATCCTTCACTTGCTGTGTTCTCTCCCATGACATTGGGCGTGTCAGCTTCCACCCTCAGACCCATAACAATAGTGTCACTCACATTTCACCTTTCTCATAATGCAAGGCTGCTACAGACTAGCAACCAGCAGGCCAAGTGCATGTCTCTGCAGAGGTAAAACTTTGCACTAGCAAAGCTTTGCCAGAGGGTGGCAGGATACAGAGTAGCACATGTAGCACAATACTCATGCTGATATTTTAGATGGGGGAGCTGGTCGTTGTGGATGAACAGGATGATAGGTGTTAGAAATTAGGTCTTTGGTTGACAGTCAGGTCACTCCCTGTTCAAGCAAGGACCCTCACTCTAGTCAGGGTAAAAGAGAATCACTCTCAGCTAACCCCTGCTTACCCCCTTGGTAGCCTGGCAGAGCAGTAGGCTTAACCTCAGAGTGCTAGGTGTAAAGTATTTGTACCAACACACACAGTAACTTAATGAAAACACTACAAAATGACAAAACATCAGTTTAAAAAAATAGGAAATATTTATCTAAACAAAACAAGACCAAAAAGACAAAAATCACCATACACAAGTCAAGTTAACAATAAAAATACAAAAAAGAGTCTTTAAGTAGTTTTAAACACACACTAGCGCTGCTAGCATGAAATTTTATCTGGTGTGCGTTTAAAATAACCCTGCACGGGTGTGTGTGCGTCAAAAATAACCCTGCACGGGCAGAAATCCAGCCGCACAATGATCCGAAAACCCGCAGCGCAGGTTGTGATCTCCCAGCCTCCGTCAGCGATGCTGCACATCGTTTCTCCTGCTCTGTGCGTCGATTCTTCGGTCGTGTTTCCTGCGAGCATCGTTTCTCAGCTGCGGAGCCAGCAGCGTGTCCTTTTTTCAGATGCAGATCAGAGTTGTGTCAATCTTTTCCCCGCACGGCGCTCTGTGCGTGGATTTCGTTGTCTTTAGGCTGCCAGCTTCTCCTTTCAGGGTCCAAGGAACTGGATGGGCACCACAGGGCAGAGTAAGAGTCTCTCCAGGTGCTGGCAGAGAGAAGTCTTCACTGTCCCTGAGACTTCAAACAACTGGAGGCAAGATCAAGCCCTTGGAGATTTCTTCTCAAGATGGAAGGCACACAAAGTCCAGTCTTTGCCCTCTTACTCTGGCAGAAGCAGCAACTGCAGGATAGCTCCACAAAGCACAGTCACAGGCATGGCAGCTCTTCTTCCTCAGCTACTCATCTATTCTCCAGGCAGAGGTTCCTCTTGGTTCCAGAAGTGTTTCTAAAGTCTGTGGTTTTGGGTGCCCTTCTTATACCCAATTTCTCCTTTGAAGTAGGCCTGCTTCAAAGTAAAGTCTCTTTTGAATGTGAAATCCTACCTTGCCCAGGCCAGGCCCCAGACACTCACCAGGGGGTTGGAGACTGCATTGTGTGATGGCAGGCACAGCCCTTTCAGGTGAGTGACCACTCCTCCCCTCCCTCCTAGCACAGATGGCTCATCAGGATATGCAGGCTACACCCCAGCTCCCTTTGTGTCACTGTCTAGTGTGAGGTGCAACCACCCCAACTGTCAAACTGACCCAGACAGGGAATCCACAAACAGGCAGAGTCACAGAAATGGTATAAACAAGAACATGCTCACTTTCTAAAAGTGGCATTTTCAAACACACAATCTTAAAATCACCTTTACTAAAAGATGTATTTTTAAATTGTGAGCTCAGAGACCCCAATCTCCGCATGTCCATCCGCTCCCAAAGGGAATCTACACTTTAATCAGATTTAAAGGTGGCCCCCATGTTAACCTATGAGAGGGACAGGCCTTGCAACAGTGAAAAACGAATTTAGCAATATTTCACTGTCAGGACATATTAAACACATTACTATATGTCCTACCTTAACCATACACTGCACCCTGCCCTTGGGGCTACCTAGGGCCTACCTTAGGGGTGCCTTACATGTACGAAAAGGGAAGGTTTAGGCCTGGCAAGTGGGTACACTTGCCAAGTCGAATTTACAGTTAAAACTGAACACACAGACACTGCAGTGGCAAGTCTGAGACATGATTACAGAGCTACTCATGTGGGTGGCACAACCAGTGCTGCAGGCCCACTAGTAGCATTTGATTTACAGGCCCTGGCACCTCTAGTGCACTTTACTAGGGACTTACTAGTAAATCAAATTTGCCAATCATGGATAAACCAGTTACATACAATTTTACACAGAGAGCATATGCACTTTAGCACTGGTTAGCAGTGGTAAAGTGCTCAGAGTTCAAAAGCCAACAGCAACAGGTCAGAAAAAATAGGAGGCAGGAGGCAAAAAGATTGGGGATGACCCTGCATAAGCAAAAAAGTCCAACACGACCCCCTAGCAGCCTAAAGCCAGGGGAGAGCAATCAATACCTTGATGTACTTCCCTGATTCGGGTGATAGAATAAGGACCCAGGCCCACAACAGCAGGGGCATGTTCCAGTTCTACGCCTTCCTGACTCCAGTTGGATCCCTCTGTCCATACTCTCAGAGCCCAATAAGCTAACCCAGGGGGAACCCTTCTCCACATCTGCAGATACCATCTGTGCAGCACCTAACTTTACTTTGCTTACAGATGTATCCCAATGGGCAGATAGTACCACCAGGGCCAAAACAGGGGTGTTGCCCACTCCACCCGTGGGGTGTGACTCTCGCCCCCCCCAGCTTATACGTAGAATGGTTGACTTTAGTTACAGACTAATTAATTGTTCTTTCTGAACCCTCTTAATTATGAAGATGTAATCTTTCAGCCAACCCTATTTGGTTAACAATAGTTTTCCAGTTTAATTTGGATTAATCTCACTACTGTGTTCAGGTTTTTATTGCTATTTTACTAGGGTTGTAACTAATCAGTGTGAGAAAGTGGTTTGTCAGTTGAGGAGGATTGAGGTCCACCACAAGTGATAAAAGCATTGTCTTATGTCCAGTTGAAGGTTTCAATAATTAAATTCTGAATTAAACCATTAGGGCCAGATTTACAAGACACTGGTGCAGCGCTGTGCAATGCCAAAACCTGCAGTTCCATGTGGCACCAGTTGTTAAATGCAGGGCTGCACTGTAATCGGAAGAATACAACATAGCCCTGTGTTTCCCCCTACACCAGTGCTAAATTACGCTGCCTACGCCAACACAGGTATCCTTGCACCATAGTGCAAGGGTGTCTGCGTCAAGGGGAGTGATTGTTTATGTGCAGGAAGTTATCCCTTCCTGCACATAAACAATTTACAATCATGAGTTGTCACCTCAGAATGCAGCACACATAGAAGTACTAAACTGTCATTTTTGAATGATTATTTATGTGCAGGAAGGGACACCTTCCTGCATAACCAATCATCCATGGCAGAAGGAAGCACACATAGAAAAAGCAAGAAATTAGGAGGAATTAAAACATTCCTCCTCATTTTGCTATGCTAATGCCACTCCTGGGGTGTTGTTGGTTTTTGGTGCTGCCACAGATTTACGATTTCTCATGAATCTGGGACAGCATCAAAAGCAATGGGTGTTGCAATGGAACGGCCACTGCAACACCCATTGCATTCCCTTGTGACACAGAAAACTGCGTCAGAGGGGCCCATATTTACAAGCAGGCATAACGGTACAAAAATTGGGGTTACACCTCCTTGCACATATGGAGCAGTGGTTAGCGCCACCAGAGCGTCACAAAAAGTAATGCTCCAGTGGCAATAGGGCCTTGTAAATCTGGCCCTTTGTACCTACTGTAGAGAATAAGCAAGCTTAACTTAGAGAACATGTATAAAGCATCTAGAAGTACCAAAACATTTTAAAAGTCAATAATAAGACATAATAAAAATCCCATTCCAATTTATACAAACAGTGTATAATTTAATTAATGAAATTACACCAAAATGGGAAAAACCCAATAAAGAGAACCAGAGATCTAAAGTTTATTACGTCACAAAAAATAGCTTGAAGTGCCAATGTGAGCCAACTGGTTATGGTAGACCAGGACGTATGCACCATTTCAGGCCAACAACGATGGAGCCCTGGTTGTATTCACCAACTGGGTTTGACCTGGGTGGAAAATTTACTGTGTGGTTTAGTATAAAAAATGGAATGGGAGTCAAAATACTTCAGCAGGGAAAGGCAACAGCCTTTATCTAAGGAGGGTTCCACAACGTGAGATAGGCAATGAATGAGGTTCTAGTTAAACTGTTTTTTTGCAAGAAAAGCTCCAAATGAGAAAATGTGACCAGGGGAGTCCTCTCCCCGGCCAGATACTTTTGGCATCTTGGTTGAGTCAAGATTTGTACCTTTGGATTTGAACTATTTTTTTTCTCTCTCTCTGAATGCTCCAGCAGGGAATGGCTGCTCGATTATCTGAGGAGGCCTCCACAAGGCTGGATAGCTTTGCATCAAGGTCACGCTGAAAGCTGCTGCAGAGAAGCTCAAAGCGGGGGAAACCTGTTTCTTCATCCCAAAGGCCATACATTTCTTTGTGCCTAATTTTCAGAGGTGATAGGAGAAGTCAGTGGACCCAGGACCTCATGAACAGCATATGGCAGCATATGGCAGTCAAGAACCAAGCAAATCCTCAAAGGTGTCAGGTTGGGTGTCCCATGGGCCCACAAATCCATGGACCAGCCCAAAAATAAAAGACTGAGGGGCATATTTATACTCTGTTTGCACCGAATTAGTGTCATTTTTTTTTACTCTAATTCGGTGCAAAACTAACTCCATATTTATACTTTGGTGCTAGACCCCTCTAGCACCAAATTTATGGAGTTAAAGTAATTTTTTGAAAGTGGAGACCTACTTTGCCTTAATGAGATGCAAGGTAGGCGTTCCCGTGCAAAAAATGACTCTATGGCCTTAACGCCATATTTAGGGGCATATTTATACTCTGCGGCATATTTATACTCTGTTTGCACCGAATTAGTGTCATTTTTTTTACTCTAATTCGGTTCAAAACTAACTCCATATTTATACTTTGGTGCTAGACCCATCTAGCACCAAGGCCCTGATTTAAACTTTTTTTGCACCGCATTAATGTCATTTTATGACACAAAAGTGGCACAAACTTACAAAATATTGGCCCGTATTTATACTTTTTGCTGTAAAACTGCACTAACTCAGTTTTGCACCAAAAAGTTTAGCACCGGCTTACACCATTTCTGTGCACCAGCCGGGCACCATATTTATGGAATGGTGCAAGCCGGTGCAAAGGGTAGGCTAGAGTTTTAAAAAATGACTTTAGTCGGGTGGGGCTGGCAGTATGGAAGAAGAGGGTTTAGCACCAAACAATGGCTTTAGGCAGGTTAGAGTAAAAAAAAATTACTCTAACCAGATTAGCGTCATTTTATGGT
The DNA here is from genome assembly GCF_031143425.1 of Pleurodeles waltl. Classification (NCBI taxonomy): domain Eukaryota; kingdom Metazoa; phylum Chordata; class Amphibia; order Caudata; family Salamandridae; genus Pleurodeles; species Pleurodeles waltl. The sequence goes on from NC_090437.1 coordinate 1,248,869,796, forward strand.
GCTAAACCTACCATGCCACATGACTCCTGCCTTAGAAAAGGCAGGAGTCATGCCCACCACCCCAGTGGCCAGCACAGAGGACAGGGTTCCCCTGGGCATGGCCATTGCACCCGGTGCCATGTATGGGGGCCCATTTCAGGGCCCCCTATGGCACTTTCAAAAATAAAATGCACTTACCTGTACTTACCTGGGATGGGGTCCCCCATCCTCGCAGTCCCTCTAGTGTGGGTGGGGGTGCCCCTAGGGCCTAGGGAGGGCACCTCTGGGTTTATTCCATGGTGTTCCACCATGGAAATAGGGCCACAGGTCCCCTAACACCTGCCCTGACCCAGGTCTTAAAAAATGGGGCAAAGCAAGCTTTGCCCCATTTTTTGACGCCTCCTCCCTCCCTTGCACCATTTTTACATGGGAGTATAAATATGGTGTTAAGGTCATAGAGTCATTTTTTTGCACGGGAACGCCTACCTTGCTTCTCATTAAGGCAAGGTAGGTTTCCACTTCTAAAAAATGACTTTAACTCCATAAATTTGGTGCTAGACGGGTCTAGCACCAAAGTATAAATATGGAGTTAGTTTTGCACTGAATTAGAGTTAAAAAAAATGACGCTAATTCAGTGCAAACAGAGGATAAATATGCCCCTTAGCGTCAAAAAATGATGTTAAGCTGGTCAGAATCATTTATTTTGACTCAAAACTGCCTAACGTAATTTTTTTTTAAGCTAGCCTACCCTTTGCACCGGCTTGCACCATTCCATAAATATGGTGCCCAGCTGGTGCTAAAAAATGGTGCAAGCCGGTGCAAAACATTTTGGGGCAAAACTGCCTTAGTGCAGTTTTGCACCAAAAAGTATAAATAAGGCCCTGTGTGCCTTCACATTCTAGCTCTGAAAGGATCATCTGGAATTATTATTTACTTGAGTTTAATTGAATCACAGGCCTTTGCACAATATCACTTTTTGGCACCTACACATCATAACGTATTGCACCCATGAATTAGGGTGAACATGAAGACAGACACTTTCTTTTGGCAATTCATGGTTGATGGGAGTTGTAGGATATCACAGTTTTGGCTATGTGGGCAAAGATGACATAAAAGTAGAATTATTCCATAAACTAAATAGGAGCCTCTGGACCTGTGGATTGTAGATTGAATGCTACACCACAGAGCACCACCATCAACTCACAGAGTCTATTATCCAGGATTCTTTTAAATGAGTGAATCACTTCTAATGGTTTGTAGGGAAATGCTTAGTAAATTGTTTCCAGTGTTTTTTTATTGATATGACTATTTCATTTTCCGTTTTATTGTTTTTACAGATGGAAACATGGAATATAACCACTGAAAAGATTTGCAGTCATTAGGTGCTTAAAAGTAAAATATTTTTCTTTGAGTATTGATAGAATTCCTGATCAGAGAGTAACAGCGGACACATTCAACATGGCCTTTCAACCTACAGTGGACACACAATAAATAAAAGGTCACACAGGTCAGGTATCCCTCTAAATGTACCTCAGTCCCCTTATTTCCGAGGTACTCCTGGAGGCCTGCAGAGCAGTAAACTCCATTTCCTAGAAACACAACACCCCGTTTTGAGCCTCACTCACCATGGATGTTCATTAATAAAAGGCCAGGCCTACTAGCTTTTGTCAGGGTATCACCACATGATTTCAACAGTGGAACATAAGCCCTTCCACAACTAAACATTTCAGTATGAAATTACATTTTATTAAAGATATACGCTGATTTATACTGTCCTCTAGAAATTATGCATTATGACTGTGAAGATTTTGTGTTAGAGTTTTAGTTCTATATTGGAACCAGGTTGCCTAGCAAGCACTGAAAACAAAACAATAAGGACACATGCCTCCCAAGGCCCCTGTTCTGAGAATGCTTGTTTGTTGACCCAAACTCTACCATAAGACTATGGTGCTTTCTATTAATTTGATTGAAGGGACTGTGAGAGTGCATTGCTACTTATCTGGATGTCTCCCACACATAGTAAACTTTCTAAATAACCTTCTGGGGCACCACCATGACAATTATGCAGAAAATTAGTCAAGGCCCTATACTTTATTGTGGATGTTGTGGTGGCGTTCCTGGCCAAAATGCTGTCGGGAAATGTTTCCTTTTCATTGTTTTTCTTTCCTAAAGTACATGGGGGACCAGGAAGAGAAGACTGAGCAATCTGTGCCTATTTTGGCTCTCTATCTGACATTTCCTTCTGATACCGGGCAGCATGGACAGCATCTCTAGCTCTTCCTGCCCAACATTTCCTCTGGGTAGGAGCATGGGAAGAGAACTGGGGGAGACAACAGCATTGCACATGCCTGGTGTGCATCCACACTTTACGGCCTCAGGGCTCCTCGGTCTTCCCAGTCTGGAAGATCTCTTCTGCAATCCCCATCCTCTAATGTGAGGGGTTATTTATATATAGCTTTCTTTTTGCTCACTGTTCCCCTTGGGCACTGATTCTCCCCAGATCTTCTCACAAGATCACTTTTGTGACTAGATGATTGGCAGCTGTGCCTCAGAATACCAGGGCACCTCTAGCTCCTGATAAAATCAACACACATGAAAGTCAGCCATCAAAAGCAACATTTCTGGCTATGCTGGGCCAATTTTGTTGCTTTTTTCCCTGACTGTTGGGGGCGTGCTTCATGAGTGTGGGCTTCATACCTCCTATGCCTATCTGAAAATCACCTTACCCATGTTTCTTTCTGTAACACTTCCCTGTGTCACTCAAGTCAGATTACACTATGCTCCTTGCATCTCCCTGGCCCTGTGGGTTCCTGGTCTTCGACAGGGTGCCTCTGAGTCCAGCAGAAGTCAAGAGGACCCCCTTTGAGGGGCTCCAAAACAGAATTTGTTCACAGAAGTCCAAGAGTACCCTCTTCTTCAGGCTTCTCAGCAAGGACACCTTCAACTGTCCTCCAGAAGAAATGGAGAGGCCAAGGCCAATGGCCCCATAGAAAGAGTTCACAAAGTAAAAGAAGCATAAGCTGGAGTCTTTTCCAGGTGGAGGTTCGTAAGCAAGCTGGTCTCTCATTCTTTTAGAAGAAAATCTTTTTTTTCCAGTGCCCTGGTGCAATAATTATAAATTGGAAGTTGAGTGTTCTAGAAAGTGGTTGGCTATACCTTACACAAAGATACCACAGCTGACCTCCAACCAACTAACATTTCCTGGGAGCAGGCTCATCACCTTGCCCAGCATTTTGGGATTTCCAAAGAAGGCAGAATTAAGTGATGGCAAATAGAAGGCAAGCAAAGTGAATTACAAGCCACAAAGCCAACAGTGAGCAATGGGTGAAATGCATTGTCAGGAAAGCTTTCAGAATGTCCCAAGGATGTCTTTAGGAAATGAGATAGCTGCACTGTTTGACAGGCTTTTACCTAAAGAGGGACAAAGAGTAGGTGTGTTCTTTTATTGCCAAATAATAACATTCAATGCAATCTGAACAATCATTAATAAAATTAGCATTGAATAAAGTGTGACAAACAGTAAAAATAGCATTGGGTCAATTGTGACAATACCTATCTTAAAACAGTATTAAAAGAAAGATGACAAAATAGGTAGCAAATCAAGTTAAAAATCAATAATTGTGTTAAAATTTGCTACAATATATATATATATATATATATATATATATATATATATATATTACATGATGGTCTTGATGGGGACAGGCTGGATCCGGCGGAACGCGTTCACGATTTTTGGTTTTGGGGGAACCAGTGATTCCTGTGTGAGCAGACTTGCTACATGTGTCATGAACTTGGTGGCCTTGCATGATAACTGTATGCTATGATCGTTCAAATGGGCCAGGACTGTAGACCGACAATATCTGATCTGAAGGGCCCTCAAAGCTGGACCCAACAATTTTTATCTAAGCGGTAAGATGGCGGGTCACATGCACAAGAAGTTAAGTAAACTTTCTTGGCTGTGGCCACACAAATGACAATGGGTGTCTGGCCAACACTGCATCCGGGAGGGAACAAGGAAAAGTGCCCAATGAAAATAGAAGAAAAGAGTGTTGAGTAGGCACTGCAATGTGAGATGTTGGGTATGGTTGCGGTCTCCTCGTGGTGTTAGAATGAAGGACTGCCCATGCATGTCATTTCTGTGTAAATGCTACCTTAATCAATGAACTGAGATTCTTAATTTGCAGCCTTATTATAAATTTTGTTAAAGGAGGTGAAGTCCATACTAGAGTTCCAGGCACTCTCAAGCTTTAGATTCCTTTTGGCTTGCTGGAGAATCATTTACCACAAGTTTAAATGGTTGGACTGCCTCCTCATTTCCAACCAACACATAGTGATCAATGAAGCTTGTAGAGCTGCCCTAAGCTTCCAGCAAAGTTTCCCGAGGTCAGCATTCCTTGACGGGCTTTGGTGGAACAGGCCAAACTCCATTCTGACCTGTGTTTGAGATGTGTGATATGGAAGATGAAACAAGCGTTTAAAGAGAGACAAATGGAGTGGGTTTAGGGTGATTGCATCGCTCCCCTATAATAATTAAGAGCCGTACATGAGTAATGAAAGGAACTTTGCCTTAATGACAACAAATAATGCTGAGATGTGCTGCAAATCCTATTTTGTAGTAGTGTAAACACAAACTGTTGTTTTTGGCTAGGACTGTTCTGTGAAAGAGAGGCTCTCTGAGGGAATTCATTACCACTCCTAAATATTTATTTGATTTAGATAATTCTAAAGGTTATTGGAAGCAGTCCACTTGAAACTTAGGTGACTACCCCTTGTATTGGCAGAAAAGCATTCCACTTTTGTTTTATTTTTGTTTAGTTCCAACCCCAAAGTTTGAGTGTACTCTGCCAATTGAGTCATCAAATCTGGGGGGCAATTGGAGTTTGGCTTAGTAGAACAATATTATCAGCATATTGAAGACATCTGAGCACTTTCGATAGTTGACTATCAGGATCAGCCATGTAAAAGTTAAATAAGCAGGGGGCTAATGTGCACTTCTGCTTTCGGCTGGTGTGCATGGGAATCTTGCAGGTGATTCTATGACCATTACCGATTTTGATTTGGACCCTAATGTCTGAGTACTCGTTGATCACAGCTTCCAGTAATTTAGGTGGTGCACCCCAGTTGGCGATTTTGGCCCAAAGTTGCGCCATTGGGTCCCTGTCAAATGCTGCTTTCTAGTCTACAAAGCAAGCATAGAGTTTTGATCTTTTGACTATGTTTTTCTCTGCAAGGAGGGTGACTGCAAAGAGATTGTTTATTGTGCTCCTGCCTATTCGGGAGCCAGTGTGCGTTTTTGGAATTATTTTTGCAGATGAGATCCAGGCGTCAGGTCTGCTAAAAGGTTGGAGTCGTAGATCTTTGCTTTAATGTCATTAAGAGCAATCTGTCTGTAGTTTACTAGGTTAGACTTCAAGACAGATGTGTAAATAGGATGCAGAATACTGCCATGCTAGGAGGTGGCATAGAATTGGATTGGGAAGGCATATTTGAACAATAGAGTAAGGTGAGCAGCCCAAGAGTGTTGATCCTGTCTAAGTAAGGAATTTGGGAGTCTGTTTGGGCTGGGCCCGCCCACTGATCTGAGTTGCCTGATGGTGTGCTGGACCTGCAAGTCATCAAACCATGGGCTTGCAGGTACATAAAGTGTATCAGTATCATAATTATGCCTCAGCAACCTTGTGTGCTTTTGGGAATGCGATTGTTACTCATGCCTCTTTGCTTCTTTGTGGAGATGCCCTTATGCTCCTGCGCATCAAGAACGTACCACCAGAATCAGCGGTAAATGCAGTGGGGCCCTTTGGAAAGCTGTCCAATCATTCTGGCAAAAGGCGGGAAACCCTTTGCCTACTACGAGGGTGGGCGGGGCGAGGCCCAGTGGGTGCCGCTTACAGGTTATTTATAAATGGAGAGCCCTGTGTGAACGGGCTCGCCCGCTCACAAGCTACACAGCACCCGGAATAGACGTGTCGGACCTCTCCGACACGTCACTTCCGCGTTCCCACGTTGCCGTGGGAACGCCCGCGGAGGACGGATGGCGTCCTCCTGTTGCCGCGGCAACCCAGGAGGGGTTCCGGGCCACGGCCACAACGCAGCGGGAAGTTCCCAATGAAAAGGGACTTCCGGACGCTCAGGAGGAGAGAGGAGAGAACGAGCGCGAAGGGAAGAACGAGCACGAAGGAGAAAACGAGCAGCAGGGAGAGAACGAGGAGGAGGAGGAGTACGAGCGAGAGGAGAGACGAACAGAAGGAGCAGGAGGAACGAGAGGATCACGGAGTGGAAAGGAGACGGAGAGGATTGTCCAGGACAGCAGCCCAAAGGAACACCCCAGCTCCAGCCACGACCCAAGAGGGTCGTGGCTTACCAAGGTACGGTCTTGGTGGGAACACAAAAGGGGTTATCACGACTAAGAGGGCACTGGGGAAGGGGACAAAGACAGAGGGAGGGGAGGATTTTGAAGGGGGTTTAAAGAGCACAAGAAAAACCACGAGAGTCACAAAAGTGCACTATTGAGAGTTTATTCACTTAACCCTAACTCACCATCATCACCCCCCTGGTGCCCTCCTCCCCTTTAATTTAATAAATCATCAAGCGCATTTAATTACCCCACTTACCTTAGCGTTTCCTTTTTGTCACCACGGTACCACCCATTGGAGGCTGTCACCAGACGGGAAGAACACTCACCTAGGAAGAAGAAGAGACAAGACAATCAAGAAGAAGGAACAAGAGACAGTACCCTAAGAACTGAACCCCTAAGAGGAAGAAAAGAGACAATTAGAGACATTTCTTTAAAAACTCCAATAAACCTTTTATCTGACCAGCATACTTACTCTCTGTGGGTTATTATACCGTTCGACCTACTGCACCCTTCTCTCTGCTGTCTCCAGGAGAGGAAGATAGAACCCACTCATCACAGTCAGATACAGATTACGCTCCAGTACATCATTAATTCACCTCCATAAAGGATTTAAGTCTTTTTCTGGTACGGAACCACGAGCGCACACACTTGTTTTGCCTTTGCCCAAGCCCAAGAGTTAGGATGGGTTGTCCTTTCCAGAAGTGGAGCTTCGACTGGGGCACCTGCTACATTTATATGTGTAGGTGCTTCATGTTGATGTTTTGTTTCTGTAAAATAAGCATAATGGCCTACCCTAATGGAGTATTTTCTACCAGCAAGTCAGTAAGCGTTTCCTAGCATGTTTTAAACGCCTTGTTCAGGACACATTCACTCACACACTGGTTTACTTAGTGCAATAGGCCATTTATTTAGGACAGGATTGCATGTTATACATAACATTATATATACTGAACTTCAAACTCTTAACTGTAAAACTCCCCACCCTTCCCTTTTTCCTTTCATCCCCTGCTTGATTTGGGCATCCCCCACACTATCATCCTTCACCTGCTTCTTTCTCCCCCCTGGAAGGGTGGCCAGGCATGCATCTGACTCTCCACCCTCCCCCATCTACTGCCACCAAACCCTGACTGCAACCTGCCCTAACTGGCGATCACCCCAGAATCCCTACCTAGACTCGAGTCCAACCCTTTAACATCTACCCTTATTATGTAGGGTGGGTGGGCAGCCAAAGGCTTCCACCACACGTACAAGCAGGCGTGGAAGAGGCCCCATATTTAAACCCAACCTGTACTCCATCCCCCAGGAACCCCTCCACCAATCCCGTCCCCTGTATGTCATTTCCTGCCCCGAATGCTCCCACATAGAGACTAAACTGTGTCTGCTCTCCGCGGGACCCTCCATCGGGACACATTTACTGACACACTGGTTTACTTAGTGCAAAAGGCCATTTATTTAGGACAGGATTGCATGTTATACATAACATTATATATACTGAACTTCAAACTCTTAACTTTAAAACTCCCCACCCTTTTGAACTTCTCTCCATTCCTCTTCCCCCTTCATTCTTTCACTAAGCCTCTGTTCACTCATCTTCCACTTCAATTCACCTACACATTCCCCTTTTCCTTTCATCTCCTGCTTGCTTTGGGCATCCCCCGATATCATCCTTCATCTGCTTCTTTCTCCCCCGTGGAAGGGTGGCCAGGCCCACATCTGACTCTCCACCCTCCCCCATCTACTGCCACACAGCACCAACCTGTTAGGCATTTTGCTGCCCCACTAGCAAACCAACTGCAACATTGCAACCTCATACTGCTTCTTTGAGCCACATCTTTTCCCCCAACAAACCCCCCACGATCAAATGCTGCTCCGTCAAATAGTATGCATTGCCCAGTTCCGAAAGATGTACACCATCAGCCCAAAACAGACCTGGTTCCCCCTCTGTAATGTCTTCATGTTTCAATACTTTAATACCGTCTGTCCAGCAAAAGATCCTCATTGCCCTGTTGAGCTTCCTCCGAGCCCTCTCAATAGCCCCATGCATCACCGCCCCTCTCCACTTTCTTCTGGGTACAAACTCTGCCCAGACTACGCAAGTGCTGTGCATCTTCTGACAAATCAACTCCAGATCCCGTTGCATATGTTGCAGTAAGGTGAGCCCAGAATGCCTTACCAGATAATTTCCCCCCAGGTGCAATATCAGCAGATCTGGGCAACCCCGGCTTGGCATGACTGATGTTAAAAAAGGAAGCAGCTTTTCCCCCACCATACCACTTCGTGTAGGCAACTCAGCAGTCCCAAAGATCGTCCATAGATCTGCCGTTTGGCATACTTCGCCACCCAATGTACAAATGAGTGGCCCACCACCCAAGTGAAAATTTTCCCAGTCCAGGGGCCATCTACACAACCTGCAAGAAGAATAAATGTCGAAGGGATTTGCAAACAAAACACTTGCAATAATGATCATCTGTTTCCCCCCAACTCAAGGCCGCACATATCGCTCGCAGCAGCTAGACCTCCACTTGCCAATCCGCTCCAACAAACATCAACTGCTCTCTCTCCTACTGCTTTCCCCACTCCCAAAAGCTCTGAGACACGGAAAGCCCCAAAAAACATCCACACCATGCACAGGTGAAACAAAGCCAGCTCATGTCCATCAGAACAACACACCAGCAAAACATGCAACAGCTCCAGCAATAATTCAAAAGTGATTGGTTCCCTTGCCTCCTTCCCTACACTCCCCCTGGTCCTACCCCACCCTTTCACCATTCTCCCTATGATATCATCCTTAGCTGGGTCCCAACCAAAAAACAACTTCCCATAAAATGAAACAACTGCCAACTTGCCCCCAATTGTTGCAGGTGACAAACCTCTCCTGATTAAGAACAAAACAAAATGCAGCGTACGAGACTGCAGCACTGACTCGTTCTGCACCCAAAAATTCCCTTCAAAATTTTCAAAGCTCTGAAATTCAAACCATGCCAGATGGTAATTTTTTCGGGCAGATTCTGCCAGCGACATCTCTACCAGTTTAATGATCCTCATGCCCCCGACCCCCAAATGTCATCCGGGATCGCCGTCTTGTGCCGTTCTGCTACTGGTGCCAAACTGCGAAAACAGTACCACTGTAAATGAGATAGGGAATCTACAATAGCATTATTTACCCCCGGAATGTGCACAGCTTTAAATACTACATTCAGTGACAAACATCTGAGCATGAAACATCTCAAGAGACGCAACACTCTTACATCTTTTGCCCTCTGCCTGTTCACTAGGTCCACCACTGTCATATTGTCCACGTGAAACACCACCGTCCTTTTAGCCAGTTCGTCCCCCAGACTGTCAAAGCCACCAACAGTGTAAAAAACTCCAAAAGGCAATACTCCTGCCTTACTGCAACCAACTTGCCGCCCACTGTTCCACACACCACATTGCATCCCAAAAAAGACTGAAACCAGTAGCTCTTGCAGCATCCAAGAAAATGTGTACCTGCCAGACCGTATCTTCATCCTGAAACATCATGGAGACCCCATTGAACTGTGTCAAGAAAGTTTCCCACACTCTGACATCCTCCCATAAGTCCATCGACACTCGAATCCGGTGATGCGGGAGGGAAGCACCTGACATGGCAAGGCCAAGTCTCCTGCAAAAAGTCCTGCACCCCTTGACGACCCTGCATGCAAAGTTAAGGTAGCCCAATAACTGCTGTGCCCTGCGTAGTTCAATCTTATGCAATGATCACACTTGATTAAAAAATTCCAAAATCTCCGCAACCTTCCTAAGTGGCAAACGAGCTACCAGGCTAACCGTGTCCAGCTCAATTCCCAAAAAAGTCAATACACAACTTGGCCTTTCAGTCTTCTCGGGGGCCAATGGAACACCCATTTCCCCCCGCCAATCTCTCAAAGCATGCCAAAGCCCGTCCACAAGCATCTGAGCCAGCCGTCCCACGAACAGAAAATCATCCAGATAATGAGTCACCTCCCGATGTCCACACACTTTCACAAAGACCCACTGCAGGAAGGTGCTAAACATCTCAAAATGTGCACAGGAAATGGCGCATCCATCGGGAGGATGCTGTCCACAAAAATCGCCCATCCATCAGTATACCCAGCAAACCGAAATCCTCTGGGTGAGCAAAAGCCTGAAAGCTGCCTTAATGTCACATTTTGCTAACTGGGACCCTTTTCCATATCCCCGAACAAGCTGGATGGCATTGTCAACGGACGGATAAACCACCCGCGTATCTTCAGGAGCAATAGAATCATTCACTGACGCCCCCTCCGGCCATGACAAATGATGAATGAGACGAAACTCCCCTGATGCTTTCTTGGGGACCACACCCAGAGGAGAGATCATCAATTCATCCATAGGCCAATCGCAAAAGGGGGCCGCAAGTCTACCTTCAGTGACTTCCTTTTCCAATTTGTCCGCTACCACCTGTGGCATGTCCTTGGCAGACTGCAAATGGTCTGTCCATCTCCTGCGTCTCGGCCCTTGTTAACCTATTTGAAACCCTTTCAGAAAACCCCATTCCAGCTTGTTCGCCATGTCCCGGTCAGGGTACATATGAAGGCAGGGCGGCAATACCACTAGCTTAATTGGCGTAGGTGCCCTTTGGTGCAGGAGCGCCTTGCATCCCTCTCTCCCTAGCCGCTCTCCACTGTTCCGCTGGGCTATTGAGGGAAAAACATTGTGTTACCGGGTGCTTATCCCCATGTTTAGAGCAGTCGTGCTTAAATTTGCATGGATATCTGGAGCAGAAACCTTTATTGAAATTCCAGCATGCCCCTGAGGTTGGAACCTGAGGTTGCTATCCCATCCCCACCCCTGGTGGGGCGGGACGGGACTGAAAGGGCTTATAGATCACTGGGAGACCACTCGCGGTATAAGTGGAGGCTGCCAAATGTGAGAAAGCCACCGACTACAATCAAAGCTTGGAGTCCACATCCCCGCAAGGCTTGTCCGGATTCACACTTACCCTTGCCTGAAACTCCTCATCATAATTGAGCCAGAAAACCCCCCAAAATGCATCTGTGCTTTCCTAATGATGTTCATAAATTTGAAGAGCGCAATGGCCCTTTCAGGAAACTTCTCACAATATATACTAGCATATACTAGAAAAGCAGATGTCCAATTATGCATAGTAACTGGCACCCAGGGTCACCGAGCTAACTCCCATTCCTCCTCTTTTAAACCTTTCTTCCCCTGTATGTCCCTGTGCAACAGTTTAAAAACATCGACATGCTCCGCCAAGTGCGATCCCCACGGCATCGACAAACACATGCAGGGAAGTCTCTTCTTATGCCCAACCCCCACTTTATCTTCCCCATCTTTTTCCGGCAGTGTTGTGCTCGCGCTTTCGTCAATACCAGCAGCGTCCGGTATGGCCAATATCTTACAGTCCCCTACCTGTGTCGCACTAGACACAGGTGCTTCGTGAATGGAATGATCACCTACCCCAATGGACTTGTGCATTTTTGACACAGCCATACCATGACCACTACCCCATACCGACCACCATTCGCCCTTAACTTGAACTCAGGGCAAGGCCCTGTGTGCCACTGTCGGCACCTGACACCCTTGCTCCTCCTTACGCGCTGCCCCTTGCAACGCTCCATCCACCGCTGTCACCTGTAAAACAGAAATGGAAGAGGGGGTAGCACTGCTCCTGTGCCCCCCCTTTCTCTCTGTTCACCTCGCCCTTTATGAAGCAGAAAAGGAAAGACTAACAAATATTCATATATCATGTAACAAAATCATATAAGATAATGTGATTTTAGCAAAGAAAATAATGTATGTAGAAAATGTGCCCACGAAGTAGATCGCCATTATTATAAACGAGCTTAATTAATCATGAAAAATCGACAATGTAGTAATCCGTAATAATTATAATTGCAGATGTATTTTATGATTTACTCATTAAAACTGTTATATGCTTAGCTTACATTTAGCAGAGGCTTTGACCTAGTTGCCTGGTCTCATTTTTAACGAATGACTAATGCACTTATCTCAAGGTTGCGTGCTAGACAAGTTTCATCCCCTTTGAAGCAAGGTCAGTTTCTGCAGGTGCAGACAATAAAGACACTGATGCCGAATTAATTGGTAACTTTGTTGCTACTTGTGTTCGAAAACTCCAAGGACACCTTATGCGTAGGTGAACATTAAGAGAAGGACACTATTCATTGGTTAAAGAGAAACCACCCTATGGACCCTCCAATGGAAGACCCTGAAGAATTTGGAACGTTTCTTTACTTAAACCCACCGGACAAAGAGAAGCCAGCCATTTTCTTTGATGCCATTTTAAAGCCAGATTCGAGGAGCCATTTTGATGACACTTTGATGTTTTTTTTCTCTATCCCAGAGAGAGAGAGATTTTAAAGAATTCTCACCCTAGAGACTTTAACTTTAACTTGATCTTGCCCTGCCCAGTCCATAACTCTTGTTCCCCCATTTCCTCGCTGCTGCAAGGAAAACTTGCCTTAAACTTTGCCCCTTTGAAGTCTGCCCCATGCTGATCGAACCGGTACCTGAAAGACGAAGACTTACCTTGAATGCTGATTGTAATTGGTAATTATAAAAGGATAAAATGTATTATGCATTGTGTTTTCCTTCTTAGGTACCAACTGCTTATTTTGACAGAGCCTAAGCTAGAAGTTTTCTAAATTTATGTTGACTAAATTTGTTTTGCATGGAGCCCCACATGCCAGTGCTAATCGGAGGTTAGTTGAGGTATTCACTTGATGCACCGTGCTGAATTGAAATCTTGTTATGCTGACCAATGTATGCAATTAGTCGAATTCAGTTACTCTTATTAGTGATTTGCATTGCTATAACTGAGTGCATTATAATCCAAATCTTGCGTAGATTGCGTTTCTTCTGTCGCTATGGACAGCTAGTAATGTTCGTATATGTGTATCATTTGATTTTGAGACTTACTTACATTGTTAGCTTTGTTAATATAGGGAAATAAACTCATTAACTTTTAATAAACAGGTGTGGTTATTCATGACTGAAAGGTCATGGTGTGTCTAATTACTGATTTTCTGTTTAACTAATTTGTTGATTGATTACTAATCGAGTATTGGTTATTGATTATAAATGATTATTGATTATTGATTTGAGGAATCCGACAATTCTTTGGATGAGGAGAACTCAACCCGGTCAAAGGGTTCACCGACCTCCGTCGTGTCCAAGTAAAATATTTTATAAGGACTGGACGTCAGTAGATGGTAGCAAAGATTAATGGTTTGGCCCTTTGGGACCCCACCCGAACAATAGATGGATTCAAGTTAGAATTTTCTTTAATAAAACAAGTTGGAGAGATGATGATGCCCTAAGTCCCCAATGACTTTCCCGGAATCTCGGAGCTTGCGAATGGAGGAAATGGAGGTGTGAGGATATTTTCGGCGTTTCTAGTGACGGTATGAGTGAAGTTAGGGTTTCGCGCTTGCATAGCTTATGCCGCAGATGAATTGTGAAGTTTGAGAGGATTTTAGGGGGTTATGAACTCCAATCAAAATTTTAGAGGAGTGGTACTACAAATTGTGAGAGTAGGGAAGTCGTCGAACTTCATCTGTGTGTAGCGCTTTGTGCAGGGAAAAAATTGTCCACGTGGTTGTTGATGTTGAGACGGGCCCTGTGAGGTCAAGAGACTCCGGAGTATGTTGAAAAGTGTATGAGACACTTGATTGATGTTGTAATCTGTTCGGTTTAATAGGTTGATCGGGCGTGGTCAACGAGTCAGTGTGAATATTGAGGAATGAAAGAAAGTTTTCGACTTTGAGATTTGACTAATTCTAAGGTGCACTAGAATAGTTCATTGATCAGTTGAGAGCAAAGTTTGCAGGTCAAATTTTGCTTGTGAAAGTGGGAAACCGAGAAAGATGGAATAACTGCCGAGGCTAGTGAAAAATCCCTAAGGTTTCTGAAGCAATTGTATTTCCCTTCCTGTAGTAAACCAACAGATTTGTTTTCTTCTTTTGATTAGTGCTCGCAATATATTGCAGAAATTATTTTTGAGTGAAGCTGAATGAAGGAGGACAAGCCGCAAGACTTTGTCAGCCGCAGTGTGTGAGTGTGACGTCACTAGGAGCCGCGCTGGGATACGTTGGTTGGTGAGAACTGTCGCGCACGGATTGGACGCAGTCCGTGAAGCGCAATTGGTGGGGAAAGGCAAGCGAAGAGTATTCTGGCAATTAAAGTCACTTATTGATTACATTTTGAGAAAATAAAAGACGGAAAGATTACATTTTTCAAAGCACTTAAGAGTGCCTTGAGGGGAGATGTATATATTAAAGCAAATGTAGGAGAAGAAACACCGCCTGAGGGTACACCAGCTTACATTGTAATTGAAGAAAAGGGTGTCGCACCATGTCTTTGGTTAAAACAATGGTGTGAATTAACAGAAAAGCATGGAAGTGTAGCGTTTCCTATCCATGGGACTTTTAACCTAAGAATCTTGGAGAATTTAAGATTTGCGCTATACGACATGAAAATACCTCCAAGACCAGCACAGTTTGAAGCATTAGCAATTTGGGAACAAATGGCTAGAAGGCAACTACAAAAGAAATTTGAGACAAGAGTGAGAAAAGTGGAAAAGACACTAGCGGATGCTAGATGGGATAGTACTCAAAAGGTTTGGAGATCAGATATATTGCAGGGAATTAAATTGTTTCCAGCAATTACTGACGAAGCAGAGATGGAAGGGAATAAAGCTACCCATAAAACAAACAGGAGTCAGTCCAGAGAAAGAGAAAACAAGAGAAACTCGAAAAGGTCAGACGAATCAGACGATGAGGAGTTCATTCTGCAATTTCTAAATGGCCGTCTACCACCATATGTGGAAAACGAAAATGGCCCAAGCACTAGTACTGCCCCTCCAGAACCAATACAGGGTACTGTAGCCCCGAATTTGAGAATATTGCAGAGGCAAAGTAGTCCCGATATGCCCTTTACACCAGAAATACCACAAGTTCAGAGAATATATCCTGACATAACTAAACTGTTAATGATTATCAACCACAGGTCCAAAGACGCTATTATGATGAGCATAATTTGGAAATGACTTCTAATTTAATGGTGCAGGGATGACAGAATGACCAAAAACTGACATTGATTCAAACCGAATCAACACAAATTTTAATGCCTCAAAAGATGCAAGAAGTGCCAAAGTACATTCAAACATCAGAAAAACAGTTAGACATGCCAGCAATGATGAACCATAATGTGGGAATTAACGTGCCACAGCATTTGGGGAACAGACAGAATCTGGACGCAATACCTTTGCCTATCACTGTAGGTCCGCCAGTACCATTATATATACAGGAAAAGCCAAGTGTATGCGATCAAGGTGTAATGACGCAGAATGAGACAGGAAGAAGATACATAGAAAATACCCAAGAAACGACTCCCGTAGGAACACTGTCAAATAGATCTGGGTCTTTGTTGGAATTTAGTCCAATTCCAATTTGTGTTCCGTCAACTGTGGTAAGGTAAAGTCCACCACTAATAGTACCGCTAACTTCAACAACAGAAATATTAAAGAAACCATCAGTAGCAGTAGACGTAGATGCTACATTAATGGGACTAAATGCACAACAGTTAACACAATGGTTGAACAGTCTGAATTCCCAACAGAGTACACCCAAGGGGAAAGGAGAAGAATATTTGAATCAAATAAGATTGGGCATGGAAGCAGGTGAACTCGTAGACGGAACGATGGGTTTGAACAGGTTAGAATCATACAAGGAAGAAGAGCTGAGATACATTTGCCCTAGAATTACAAGAGAAGTAAGCAGCATACATAGGAGGTTACAAGAAATTGCAGACAGACACAAAATAGACATAAACAAAACCAAGCATTTGAGCAGAAGTTACAGGTTAGACTTTGAGACAAAAGATTTTGAACACATGAGGTCTGCAGGAATGAAAACACCCCTTAAAGAAATATTGCAAAGCGCGCAGGTTTGGAGATGTTTAGACAAGTGGGAGAGTAGGTGGGTTAAGAAAAAGGATAAGAAGAAAGAAAGTACCCCAGATCGGAATGATAAAGTACCACAGAATGATGATCTTATAACCATGTTACCAAAGAGAGAAACAGCAGGGGGAAAACGTATCCATGTACCATAGCACAGGTGTGATATTCAATCCTTTACGGATGATTACCCTAAGTTAAGAGAGAAACCGATCGAATGGTATCAACAAACAGATAGATTTGTGAAACTCGCAAAATGCCTTTGGGAAGACCTGAATACTTTATTCAAAATTGTGGTTCCGGCAATTTGTGGGAAGATTGTAAAAGGGCTGTAGATTGGCCAACAAGTGAACCAGAAAGAGATAGGGACTCAGGTGCACAGTCGCCTAGGGTAATGAGCTTATACCATAAGGTGATTGAGTATTTGAAAATAAAAGTTGCGTCGAAAAATGTAGATTGGCAGAAGATTGACAGAACAGCACAGGAGGTTAAGGAGTCAATACATGCATACTATGAGAGATTGTTGAAAGCATTTAAAAATTACAGTGGCACAGAAACGATTGAGGCAAAGGACATGCTCCATTTTTTGTTCAGATTTGTGGAAGGATTGAGACCCGAAATTAGCCAGATGATTAAAATGCATTTGATTTGTTGGCAGTCAAAATCGATCGATTAAGTGTTGAACTATGCAAAATACTGCAGTGATGAGATTGAGACAAAGCAGAAAAGGTTGAAAGCAAAAGTGATGGTGATGCAGATTAGAGCAGCTCAGACAGGTTTGCAAGGTTTCCAACAACAGTTGCCACAGCAGCAACAGCAGGGAAATGCTAGGTTTCAGCCACAGATGAGAGGCAGAGGCCGAGGAGGCTTTGTGAATAATGGTCCTGATTTAAATACTGTGGTGATTCCTAATGGTATACAGGCAATGAAGAAAGTCATGCCATGTCACACGTGTGGAATCGTCGGACATTGGAAACGGGAGTGCCCGATGTTGGTGCAGGAAGGTGTAGGTCAGCAAAACAATGATGTCAATACATTTCAGATTATGAGAGGACCAAAAATGAGAGGTCCGAACCCAAATTTCCAAAATAATGTAAATCAGATGCAAGGTCTACAACCCATACAACCACAGCAGGTGCAAATGCCCCGTGTACAAATGGTACAATCGCAGCCAATGCAACAGCCATTTCCTATGGTACCTAATCAGCAAATGCAAGTACCCTTAGCACCAATGAATCAGCAACAAGTAATGATTCCTCAACAGGTTACAGGTCAAGGAATTAATCCAAGTAACACAGTGCACCAATTCCCGTTACACAGTGAGAATAGAATAAACAATGAATGGGAAAGTGAAAGTTCAGATGAGGAGGGAAATTGTATGCTTGCAGCATCTTTGGAAGTTGATCAAAAGGGACCGTATGTGGAAGGAAGAGTTATGGGTCACAATGTTTCATTTTTGGTTGACACATGAGCTACACGCTCTACAGTTAGAAGCATCGAAGTACCAAATTTGCCACTTTCAGGGAGAACAGTTCAAGTAGTGGGAGTAGCAAACAGGTATCTGACAAACCCAATTACAGATCTCGTGCAAGTCAAGATTGGTAACTTCCAAGGGTTACCTAAATTTGTGGTGTGTGTCTCAAGTCCAATATCCCTATTAGGAAGAGATCTATTATGCAAATTAGGATGCTCGATTATGTGCTCACATAATGGAATTAAAATTCAGACGAACAGTGATGAGGAAGAAGAGGACAGCTTAGAAGAAGATGAAATGGAAACTGTTGATGAAGAGTATCCTCTGATTACTCTTTATCCTATGCTCACTGAAGCAGATATTCCAGCTGATCTACAAGTAACTGTTGAGAAGGAAGTGTGGGATATGACAAGGAAAGATGGACGATTTATCAAAGGAGTAGAACCAGTGAAAGTGACTGTAAAACCTAATGCAAATTTTCCACAGACTCCACAATACCATATGCCGCAAGAAACGCTCATGAAAGTCGCCCAACTCATTGACGAATTTGTGAAACAGGGAGTGCTGAAAGAAGTACTAAGTAGTCCATGTAATTCACCAATCATGGGACTAATAAAACCGAGTGGAAAGGTCCGAATTGTTCAAGATTTGAGAAAAGTAAATGACATAATAGTCAAATGTTGACCCGTAGTACCAAATCCAGCTGTAATAATGTTTCAAATTCCCTGTGATGCAGAGTGGTTCTCAGTCAATGATTCATCACACGCATTCTTTTCTGTGCCTCTTCATGAGCACAGCCAGTTTCTCTTTTGTTTCAAATTCCTGGACAGAGGGGGTGATTCTAACCCTGGCGGTCGGTGATAAAGCGGCGGCCAACCCGCCAACAGGCTGGCGGTCCAAAAAATGGAATTCTGACCCTGGCGGGAACCGCCAACACAGCCCGCCACATTAACACTCCGCCCGCCGCGGCGGTACAGACAAACAGCGCGGCGGTCACCGCCAACAGGCAGGCGGCAGACAATGTACCGCCAACAGTATCATAACTCACCAATCCGCCACCTTTTCCGGGGCGGGAGCCCCGCCGATAAAAACACGGCAGAAACAGACTACGAACGGGAAAACGCTCACCTCTACGCACTCCACGAGGATGGAGGACAGCATGGAACCCGAATTAAACATACTACCTGCTCTCGTCTACCTGCTCATCTACCACGAATACGAACGCCGGCGCAGACGACAACGGTGAGTACTGCACCTACGACACACGGGAGGGGGGAGGAGTAATGCTTACGGGCACACACATATGCGACCCCCACCCCCCCAAACTATGTACACACCAATGCAGAGCAACAAGTCACAGTGACACCACCCAAACCCCCCTGATAAATGCTAAGACATAATTAAATTGTGAATAAAAATGTATGTACATATTAGGCTTTGAAAAGTTATGCTCAACTAGCCAAAAAATCAATATCAAAATAAGTCTATATACAGTGCAATGGCTAACCGAGGCAATTAGTCCTGCACATCAAAAGAAAATCGAAGTGTCCGTGGGCCAAAGTGTAACAACACAAGGGCAAAGCCCACACAGGAGACCTGAGTCCTCTGGAGAGAACACTGCAGGGGCATCTGAAGAAAAAACTACAGGCACCTCAGAGGGAAGGGAAGGGGGGGGGACCACAGTCACATGAGTCCACGACGCCAGAACCACGAAGGGGCCACCATGCCTACTGTGCCATCCTGGGGAGTGCAAAGCCACAGTCTCTCAAGTCTCTACAGTAGGTGGGTTGCCCACTGTTCCATCCTGGGGAGTGCAAAGCCACAGTCTCTCAAGTCTATACAGTGGGTGGGTTGCCCACTGTGCCATCCTGGGGAGTGCAAAGCCACAGTCTCTCAAGTGGATTACAGTCTCCACTGGTCAAGGAGGAGGCATGGTGGGCACAGTGAACCGTTAACAGTGCTTGACAGGAAGGGCCCAGCGGAGTGGTGCTTGAGACGGCGGGGCCCAGCGGAGCGGTGCTTGAGACGGCGGGGCCCAGCAGAGCGGTGCTTGACAGGAAGGGTCCAGCGGAGCAGTGCTTGACAGGAAGGGCCCAGCGGAGCGGTGCTTGAGACGGCGGGGCCCAGCGGAGCGGTGCTTGAGACGGCGGGGCCCAGCGGAGCGGTGATTGAGACGGTGGGGCCCTGCGGAGCGGTGCATGACAGGAAGGGCCCAGCGGAGCGGTGCTTGACAGGAAGGGCCCAGCGGAGCGGTGCTTGAGACGGCGGGGCCCAGCGGAGCGGTGCATGACAGGAAGGGCCCAGCGGAGCGGTGCTTGACAGGAAGGGCCCAGCGGAGCGGTGCTTGAGACGGCGGGGCCCAGCGGAGCGGTGCTTGACAGGAAGGGCCCAGCGGAGCGGTGCTTGAGACGGCCGGGCCCAGCGGAGCGGTGCATGACAGGAAGGGCCCAGCGGAGCGGTGCTTGACAGGAAATGCCCAGCAGAGCGGTGCTTGACAGGAAGGGCCCAGCGGAGCGGTGCTTGACAGGAAGGGCCCAGCGGAGCGGTGCTTGACAGGAAGTGCCCAGCGGAGCGGTGCTTGACAGGAAGGGCCCAGCGGAGCGGTGCTTGAGACGGCGGGGCCCAGCGGAGCGGTGCTTGACAGGAAGGGCCCAGCGGAGCGGTGCTTGAGACAGCGGGGCCCAGCGGAGCGGTGCATGACAGGAAGGGCCCAGCGGAGCGGTGCTTGACAGGAAGGGCCCAGCGGAGCGGTGCTTGAGACGGCGGGGCCCAGCGGAGCGGTGCATGACAGGAAGGGCCCAGCGGAGCGGTGCTTGACAGGAAGGGCCCAGCGGAGCGGTGCTTGACAGGAAGGGCCCAGCGGAGCGGTGCTTGACAGGAAGTGCCCAGCGGAGCGGTGCTTGACAGGAAGGGCCCAGCGGAGCGGTGCTTGAGACGGTGGGGCCCAGCGGAGCGGTGCTTGAGACGGCGGGGCCCAGCGGAGCGGTGCATGACAGGAAGGGCCCAGCGGAGCGGTGCTTGAGACGGCGGGGCCCAGCGGAGCGGTGCTTGACAGGAAGGGCCCAGCGGAGCGGTGCTTGAGACGGTGGGGCCCAGCGGAGCGGTGCTTGACAGGAAGGGCCCAGCGGAGCGGTGCTTGACAGGAAGGGCCCAGCGGAGCGGTGCATGACAGGAAGGGCCCAGCGGAGCGGTGCTTGACAGGAAGGGCCCAGCGGAGCTGTGCTTGACAGGAAGGGCCCAGCGGAGCGGTGCTTGACAGGAAGGGCCCAGCGGAGCGGTGCTTGACAGGAAGGGCACAGCGGAGCGGTGCTTGACAGGAAGGGCCCAGCGGAGCTGTGCTTGAGACGGCGGGGCCCTGTTCAGCGGTGCTATTCTGCACGGCGGGGCCCTGTTCAGCGGTGCTCTTCTGCACGGCGGGGCCCTGTTCAGCGGTGCTCTTCTGCACGGCGGGGCCCTGTTCAGCGGTGCTCTTCTGCACGGCGGGGCCCTGTTCAGCGGTGCTCTTCTGCACGGCGGGGCCCTGTTCAGCGGTGCTCTTCTGCACGGCGGGGCCCTCTTCAGCGGTGTTCTTCTGCACGGCGGGGCCCTGTTCAGCGGTGCTCTTCTGCACGGCGGGGCCCTGTTCAGCGGTGCTCTTCTGCACGGCGGGGCCCTCTTCAGCGGTGCTCTTCTGCACGGCGGGGCCCTGTTCAGCTGTGCTCTTCTGCACGGCGGGGCCCTCTTCAGCGGTGCTCTTCTGCACGGCGGGGCCCTGTTCAGCGGTGCTCTTCTGCACGGCGGGGCCCTCTTCAGCGGTGCTCTTCTGCACGGCGGGGCCCTCTTCAGCGGTGCTCTTCTGCACGGCGGGGCCCTGTTCAGCGGTGCTCTTCTGCACGGCGGGGCCTTCTTCAGTGGTGCTCTTCTGCACGGCGGGGCCCTGTTCAGCGGTGCTCTTCTGCACGGCGGGGCCCTGTTCAGCGGTGCTCTTCTGCACGGCGGGGCCCTCTTCAGCGGTGCTCTTCTGCACGGTGGGGCCCTGTTCAGCGGTGCTCTTCTGCACGGCGGGGCCCTGTTCAGCGGTGCTCTTCTGCACGGCGGGGCCCTCTTCAGCGGTGCTCTTCTGCACGGCGGGGCCCTGTTCAGCGGTGCTCTTCTGCACGGTGGGGCCCTGTTCAGCTGTGCTCTTCTGCACGGCGGGGCCCTGTTCAGCTGTGCTCTTCTGCACGGCGGGCCCTGTTCAGCGGTGCTCGTCCAGTAAGTCAAGGGAGCCAGACCTGGCCTGGACTCCCTGCTCAGTCGCCCTCCGACCGTGCTGTTGCTGGACCCTTCGGTGACAGAGTCCTGGGCCCTTTGGTGTTCTCCCTAACACCCGGGATGGGGCTTGTGGGCCCCTCCTGCTCTGCGCTCCTGCTGGCTGACTTCTCCGCCCTGCTGCCCTTTCGCTCCTTAGATGGGGCTCTCGGGCCCTTGCCTCCCCTAGCTGTTGTGGCTGGTGAAGTGGGCGAACTTGGCTCCTTGGGGGCAGCCGTGTCAGTCCTCTCACGGCGGCCCTTTAGTTTCCGGGTCCTCTTGCCTGGGGGGGGGGGCTGGCTGTCCCCTTGCTGCTGATTGAAGTGTCACTGCTGGCAAAGGGTGGACTCCAGAACCCATGCACCACAGTGACACTCGAAGCTGGGCTGGTGGTGGCTCAGGTGCTCTTGGGACTCTTTGCAGATGGAGGGGGTGGGTCAGTGGAGGGAAAGAGGTCAAGATTAGCGAGGAAAACTTTCTTAGGACCAAGGTAATAGGTAGGAGAAGTGGTGATGGGAGTGGAGGAAGAGGATGTGGTTGTAGGAGAGTCAGGTGTGCTGTCTTTGGGTGCAGGTGCTTGTGCTGGAGGCTGTCGTGAGGTGGATGGCTGTTGGGTGGGTGTCTGCCTGCGTTTGTGTGTCTTGGAAGAGGGGGTGACAGACACAGTGGGAGAGGACACAGGGGACGTGTAAATGGTAGTGGGGGTGGTGACTGCACGTGTGCGGACTGGACTGGAGGGTGTGCTGGTGATGGAAGCACTGGCTGATGGTGGTGTGCATGCAGGTGTGAGTGTAGACGTCACAGGGAGGGAGGAGGGAGACGAGGAGGGGGGGACACATAGGTGGTGGTGACTGTTGGAATGTCTGCATCTGGGTGTTGCTTGCGTGAATGCTTGTGGGTTCTGTGGTGCTTGTGTCTGGATGAGCTGCCCTTGGGTATTGAGGTGTGTGCAGGCTGGTCTGATGGTGTGGATGGGATAGGCTGAGGAACAGGAGACAGAGACAGGCTGGAGGCAGTCAGAAGAGGGAGGCTGGAAACAGGGACAATGGCTGCCGTCAGTGCTGAGGCCAGAGCATTGAACGATCGTTGATGGGCAGCCTGACCCGAATGAATGCCCTCCAGGTAGGCATTGCTCCGATGCACCTCCCTTTCTACCCCCTGGGTGGCATTCAAAAGGGTAGTCTGCCCAACAATGATGGTCCTCAGGAGGTCAATGACCTCCTCACTGAGGGCAGCAGGGGTAACAGGGGCAGGGGCTGAGGTGCCTGGGGCAAAGGAGACGTAGGCTGAGGGGCTGCTGGGAGGGCGGGGCTGGTGCGCTGGTTGGCGGCTGTACCTGTAGAGGCGGGGGGCCCGGATGTTGCCGCCACCGCTAGGGAGCTCCCATCTGAGGACGTGTCGCTGTCGCTGGTGTCACCACCGGTCCCCGTTGTGGTGCTCCCCTCGCCCTCCGGATCACTGGTGCCCTCGGCGTCTGTTCCTGGTCCCACGGGGCCTTGTGACTTGCAGCTCCCTCGTGCTCCGATGCCAAGTCTCCTCCGCCTGATGATGCTAATGCACACATGCACAAGAAGATGAAGAAGAAGGGTGGGGGGAGAAAAACGAAGACCAGGTTGAGTGCATGCAATGTCAACACCGTGGGCGGAGAGGACAGACACAGGAGCCTCATGCACTAAGCCGCGCATTCGGGGTACACTACTCAGTACTTCTGACTAGGACAACAGGTCTAGAGACGACAAAGGCGCACATGTGTGATGCTGGACCATCGATAGCTGTACTTGTCACCCTACAGAGGTGGGGGCCGGGAGCACAGGGCCATGCCTAAAGGAGAGGACTACACTACAGAAAGCGCCCTGGCCTAATGTCACCCACAACCCTCCTCCCCCACCCAGACGCCTCCACTGCGCAGAGAGATAGCAGAATGGGCTGATACTCACCCCCATGTGTCTGCTGTGATGTCCTCAAGCGCCCATCCAAATCAGGGTAGGCCATCGCCAGGATCCGGGACATCAGGGGGGTCAGGGTACGACTGGCACCCCTCCTAGGGTGGTCTTCCTGGTCCCGCGGCGGATGTCCTCCCACCTCTTGCGGCAGTGGGTGCCCCGTCTGACGTGGACCCCCAGGGCCCGGACTTCCTTGGCGATGGCACGACAAATGTCCACTTTCTGATGGGCGCTGACCTATTTGACATGTACAGGGTGGGAAGGAAAAATCATCAATTTTCTGCATGTTAGATGCGATTGGCCCCCCCTCCCCAACCTTGCATATGGCACATGCTCTCATATGTCGTGCGTTGCACTCCTCATTCGCCCCCCACCCCACCAACTTACATCCACCCCACTCCACACAGGCATAGCCCATTCAATGTGCACCCAGTGTACTTACCTGTTGGTCTGGAGGACCGTAGAGTAACGCATACTGGGGGAGGACCCCATCCACAAGTTTCTCCAACTCCTCAGACGTGAAGGCAGGGGCCCTTTCCCCAGTCGCAGCAGCCATTGTCACTTCCAGACCGAGGTCACAGCAGCACTTGCAGTATAGGTCCTCTCCTGTGGAAGATCAGGTCTCGAGTGATTAAGCAGATAGAAAATGGCGGTCACGCCCGCGGCGGTGCGTACCGCGGCGGTGCGTACCGCGACCGCCGGCGCACATCGTTATGGGCTCCTGAAACCCATAGGCTTCAATGTTAGCCAATGCGGCTTCGTATAGCGGTCTTCGACCGCCACGGTGTGCCACGCCAGCGCATTGACCTCACATCCCATTGTCCCACTTCACAGGTCAGGCAGCCGCCATTTCAAGGGCCCACATGGCTTAATTTGTACTGCGTCACACAGGCCTAGGCCTTGCATTGCCACACATACACGCCTTTCAATACATTGATAATCGAGTGCTATGCATGCAGTGGTGAACGTACCTGTGATTTGCTTGACTCTGTGCTCCATGTTGTCCTTCCTAGGCACCGTCCGCTGGGACTTGCGAGGAGAAGGATGAATCCTCGCGTGTACCGACCGCGGGTGGACCTGTCGACAATGGAAGAACGCCATATAATACTACGATACCGACTTGACCGAGCCACTATACATGAACTGTGTGCCCAGCTGGAGCCAGCCCTGATGTCCTCCATCCGCCAACCCACAGGAATTCCCCCTCTAGTGCAGGTTCTGTCAGTTCTCCATTTTTTGGCAAGTGGCTCATTCCAGACAACAGTGGCCATGTCATCTGGAATGTCTCAGCCTATGTTTTCAAAAATCTTGTCTAGAGTGTTGTCTGCCCTGACGAAACACATGCGGTGCTACATTGTATTCCCTGAGGAGGTTGATTAGGCCACTGTGAAGGGTGATTTTTATGCCCTTGGACATATCCCCAACATAATTGGTGCCATTGATGGGACCCATGTGGCTTCAGTACCCCCAAAAGACGATGAGCAGGTGTACAGAAACAGGAAAAGTTACCATTCTATGAACGTCCAGGTGGTCTGTTTGGCTGACCAGTACATCTCCCATGTGAATGCCAAGTTCCCTGGGTCAGTGCATGACGCGTATGTGATGCGAAATAGCAGCATCCCTTATGTGATGGAACAGCTACAGAGACACCGTGTGTGGCTAATTGGTGACTCTGGTTACCCCAACCTGCCTTGGCTATTGACCCCAGTGAGGAATCCCCGGACCAGGGCAGAGGAACGGTACAATGAGGCCCATGGGCGAACTAGGAGGATCATTGAAAGAACCTTTGGCTTCCTGAAGGCCAGGTTTAGGTGCCTGCATATGACAGGGGGATCCCTGATGTACTCACCAAAGAAGGTGTGCCAGATCATCGTGGCCTGCTGTATGCTTCACAATCTGGCATTGTGACGTCAGGTGCCTTTCCTGCAGGAGGATGGTCCAGACGGTGGTGTTGAAGCAGCTGTGGAGCCTGCGGAGAGTGAAGAGGAGGAAGACGAAGAGGACGACCCAGACAACAGGGACAGAGTTATACAACAGTATTTTCAGTAGCACACAGATGGGAATCACTAACGCCATTTAACATTTACTGAAAGCCCCCTGCATCTTTACTTTGTGTATTTCCCCCCAGTTCTTTTAAACTGATGTTTGATTTTCCCTTCCCTTTTCAGTGCTGTATGACCCACTGCGTGACTTCTGCTTGGTTAGCCCATGGACTAATGCTTATTGACATCGGTATGTTATCATCACATAAATAACAGAACATTATTGAACAGTAATGTGTTATACATTTGTAAATAATACAGGCTGACTCCAGAATGATTTCAGTGCAATGAGTGATTTATTTTTAGTGCTAGATATTGGTACATGATATCAAAACGGTGATGGGTGAGGGTGGAGTTATGTCCATGGCAGAGTCCAGTTCTCGGTTGCACAGGTGCATTGTTCATATGCCTGTGGAAGGATGGAGCAGGGGCAGTTCAAGGTTGGACAGGGTGACACTGTGGGACAGTGGAATGACATCCGGGGGGATATTAGGCTGGCGGGGGTCTTGGCATCCTACTCTGTCTTCCTTTGAGATATCAGGTTCCTCTTGCGGGGTGGTTGTTCTTCAGCAGGAGGTGGGGTTCTGGTGGCCCGTCGTCCTGTGGGGGCCTCCTGACCACTAGCGCCGGCGGAGGTGGTAGTCTGTTCCTGGCTAGTGACAGGGGCCCTTTGTGGTGCCACATGGTCCCGCAATGTGGTTTCTATACGGTTGAGGGCCTGGACTATGGTCCCCATAGCGGTAGCAATGTTCCGGAGTTCATTGCTGAACCCCATGTACCGTTCCTCCTGCTGTGCCTGGATCTCGGTGAACCTGGCCAGTACCGTCGCCATCGTCTCCTGGGAGTGATGGTATCCTCCCATGATGGTGGTGAGGGCCTCTTGGAGAGTCGGTTCCCTGGGCCTGTCCTCCCCCCCCCTGTCGCACAGCAGCCCTCCCAGTTGCCCTGTTTCCCCGGGCCTCTGTCCCCTGGACGGTGTGCCCACTACCACTGCCCCCAGGTCCCTGTTGTTGTTGGGGTGTTGGGTCAGCCTGGGTGCCCTGTAGTGGTGGACACACCGCTGATTGACGCGTCCGCGAGACAGTGGCATGGGCCTGCTGGGTGGGAGCTGTGCTTGTGTTCCCAGAGGGGGTTGGGTCTGCTGTAGCCTGTGTCTGTGTGTGGGGAACCGACTGTCCAGAGGTCCCCGATGGTCCGGGCTGGTCATCAGGTTCTAGGTCGACAGAGCTGCTGTCCTCGCTGGGGGCCTGTTCTGGGGGTGGGATGGACAAATCTGGACCCTCCGTGGCGGTGTGTTGGCGTTCGGGCCCTGCAGGGGTAAAGGAGTATGGTTATTGTTTCGGTGTGTGCCGTGGCGTGCATTTTGAGTGCCCTTGGCCCCCAGTGCTGGCATTCCCTTGTGGGAGGTGTTTGAGGGTGGTGGGGGGGGGTGTATGGGTATGTGCAATGGTCATGCTTTGGTGGTGGCTGTCTATGGTTTGTGTTGGCATTCAGGGGTTGGTGTTGTTTAGGGTGGGTTGTGCTGGTGAGACATTGGCAGGGAGGTTGTGTGCTGGGAAGTTGAGATTGGGGGTGAGGGTGGGGGGGGGTTGGCATGCTGGTGGTTGGGGGGGGTGAAGTAGTTGAGATTCAACTTACCAGAGTCCATTCCTCCGTGTACTCCAGCGAGGCCATCAGGATGCAGGATGTTTACCACCTCTTGCTCCCATGCTGTGAATTGGGGTGGAGTGGGTGGGGGTCCGCCGCCAGTCTTCTGCACAGCGATGTTGTGTCGCAACACCATCGAGCGCACCTTCCCCCGTAGGTCGTTCCATCGCTTTCTGATATCTTCCCGATTTCTGGGATGCTGTCCCACAGCGTTGACCCTGTCTACGATCCTTTGCCATAGCTCAGCCTTCCTTGCTATAGTGGTGTGCTGCACCTGTGTGCCGAAGAGCTGGGGCTCAACCCTTATAATTTCCTCCACCATGACCCTGAGTTCTTGGTCCGAGAACCTGGGGTGTCTTTGGGGTGCCATGGTGTGGTGTGGATGAGGTGTGGGGTGGTGTTTGTGGTGATGTGCGTGGTGATATGTGGTGATGTGTGCGTAGATGTGGTGTGGGTGAAGAAGTTGGGTTCCTGTGTGTGTTGGGGTTTTCTATTGCTGTGCTCGCTCTCTCTATCTCTGTCTCTCTCGCCTTCTCTCCGATTTCCAACTAGTGGGGGTTTGTGGGTGATTTGGGTGTGTGTTTTATAGTTGATTGGATGTGTGGGAGTGTTGTTTGTATGTGTATCAGGTGTGTGTATTTCAAATTGTCCAATGTGGCTGTGTTTTGGAGCTGTGTGTGTATTTTGAGCGCGGCGGTGTGTACCGCCAATGGGATACCGCGGTTGAAAGACCGCCGCGTGGATTCGTGGGTCAGAATGGCATGGGCGTGTTTGTGTTGGCGTGACGGTGGAGGTTTGGTCATCTCCAGTTTTCCGCGGCCCGCTGATGAGGCGGACTTCCTTGGATGTCGGATTGTTGGCGGTTTCACAGTTGGTGGTCAGAATGACTGTGGCGGTTTACCGCGGCCGCGGCGGTAGAATGGCGGACTTCTGACCCGCGGTACGGGCCTTTTACCGCCGAGGTCAGAATGACCCCCAGAGTCTACAGTTGGTATCGAATTTCTCAAGGGTTTTCAGAGTCACCATCAATTTTCAATCAGAATCTAAAGACAAATCTGGAATCATTGGAATTACCTTTTGAATCAACCTTAGTACAGTATATTGATGATTTACTTATTGCATCCAAAACAGAAAATGACTGTACCGTTGACACTATTGCTCTACTGAATCATTTGGGAAGGAATGGACACAAAGTGCCTCCTTCGAAATTGCAATTCTGCCAAAAGAAAGTGAAATATTTGGGTCACCAAATAGAAAAAGGGTCGAGAAAAATAATGAAAGAAAGAATAACGAGTGTACTTCAAATGAGTCCTCCCAAAACAAGAAAAGAGGTGAGAAAGTTTTTGGGAATGGTGGGCTACTGTCGCCAGTGGATTCCCAATTTCTCAACACTAGCCAAACCTTTACTGAAACTGACCCAGAAAGATGCACGGGATGAAATAATGTTGAAAAGAGATTAAATGGATGCCTTTATTGAATTAAAGGAATGCATGTGCAGAGCTCCAACTTTAGGTATGCCTGATTACACAAAGCCTTTCACATTGTTTTGTCATGAACGTGATGCATGTTCCTTGTCTGTCTTGACTCAAGCCCATGGTGGCGTAAACAGACCAGTAGCATATTTTTCAGCTACGTTGGATCCAGTCGCAGCAGCCTTACCAGGATGCTTGCGTGCTGTAGCAGCAGTTGGTACGAGCCTGAATCAATGTGAAGGAATAGTGATGGGACATCCTTTAACAGTTATGGTCCCTCACTCAGTCGAAATACTTTTGACACGTTCCCCGAACACAGCACATGACTGGTGCTAGACTTACAAGGTACAAGACAATCATTTTGGGATCACCTAATGTGCAATTAAAAAGATGCACTACATTGAATCCAGCAACTTTGTTTCCCAGTGAAAATGTTGAAATTGAAAACGTTGATGATATCGAGCACGATTGTCTTCAAGTGACTGAATTTTGTACAAAACCAAGACCTGATATCAAAGATAGTCGATTGGAAGAAAATGATCAGATTATTTTTGTTGATGGTTCATGTTTGAGAGATGCACTGGGAATATTGAAAGCAGGATATGCTGTATGTACAATAACTGGTGTTCTAGAAGCATCTTGGCTTCAAGGAGTTTACTCTGCACAAGTAGCGGAACTAGTAGCCCTTACTAGAGCTTGCCAACTATCCGCATTAATGAAAGTCACCATTTATACTGACAGTCAGTACGGATTTGGAATAGTGCATGATTTTGGACAATTGTGGTCACAAAGAGGCTTTATGACCTCTTCAGGATCACCAGTGAAAAATGGTGAAAGAATAAGAGAATTGTTACATGCTATCCAGTTACCAGGAGAAGTAGCAGTGGTAAAATGCAGTGCACACTCGAAATCACAAGACTTCATTTCTTTGGGAAATGGATTTGCAGATCAAGTTGCAAGGTTTTGCGCATTGAACTGTATATTGCTCAGAGACAAATGGAATTTGATAAGTGAGCCAGAACTTGAACCAAATGAAGCCTTTGCTCTAAAAGTTGTGGACACAACAGAAGAACTGAAATTCCTACAAAATAATGTTAGTAAGGATGAAAAACTCTCCTGGAGTAAATTACAATGCGTAAAAAAACAGATGATTTGTGGCTTTCAAGTGAAGGGAAATTAGTTTTGCCAGACAGTCTCTTGTCCCAAATAGCTAGGTTATATCATGGACAAGCACACATTGGAAGAGATGCCATGATTAGATTATTCAATATTGATTGGTTTAATCCCAAATTCCGCCAAGTTGCTGAAGCAGTTTGCCATCGTTGCGTCATTTGCCAACAAATGAACGCAGGGAAGGGAAGAGTGGTAAATTTGAGCCACATTGCGAGAGCAGGTGGGCCATTGAGCATGATGTAAATGGATTTAATTGAGATGCCTATGCATGCAGGCTTGAAATATGTGTTGGTGATTGTGTGTATTTTTAGTCACTGGATTGAAGCATACCCTACACGCAGAAATGACAGTCTCACAGTTGCAAAGCAACTCTTGAGAGAATACCACGTTTCAGATTTCCGATCTCTTTAGAATCAGATAGGGGAAGTCACTTCAAGAACGAAGTAATCAAATCACTGTGTGCAGCACTGAACATTGAACAAAAACTGCATTGTAGCTACCGCCCTGAAGCATCAGGACTAGATGGAGCAAATGAATGGCACGCTGAAATCAAGGATGGCGAAAATATGCGCATCCACAAACTTGAAATGGTCTGACGCGTTGCCCTTGGTGTTAATGTCAATGAGAAACACACCTGATAGAAAAACTGGACTATCACCACACAAAATTCTCATGGGCAGAGCCATGAGACTTCCAGCAGTTCCTGCAAATGCTCTTGTAAATATTATAGATGATATGG
Source organism: Pleurodeles waltl (assembly GCF_031143425.1). Classification (NCBI taxonomy): domain Eukaryota; kingdom Metazoa; phylum Chordata; class Amphibia; order Caudata; family Salamandridae; genus Pleurodeles; species Pleurodeles waltl. Next base: position 1,248,900,868 of record NC_090437.1, read on the forward strand.
TATTGGACTACTGCAAAGGTCTGGCTGATGTGGTCCGCTCTTTTTCTCACCAGGTGGAGGCAACCACCTTGCCACCGATCCAAGGTCCGGACACACCCTGAAAGCAGGTGACTGGGATGTGATAAAGAAGCATGTGAGGAAGTTGTGTCTGGAACCCCGTTGGAAAGGACCTTTCCAAGTGATTCTGACAACTACCACAGCAGTGAAGTGTGCGGGAGTTCCCAAATGGATTCACGCCAGTCACACGAAAAGGGTGACGTGTCCCACAGAAGAGGAAATTGAAGCACTGAAATTTCCAACAGCTAACAGGAAAGTACCAGACACTGAGACAGAATGAAGAGAGCCTGAAAGCAAACAAGAAGAAATTGAGACAGAAGAGATATTCTCTGAGGAAGACAAAGTCGATCCTTTTGAGGAGAACAGAGAAGAAGCCTCAGGAGGTGACCAAGATCCTACCTCAGGTAAAGAAGCAGGAGAGCCTGATAAGAGGAGGGCTTTCCCAGAAGCAGACGATACAGAAAAAGAAGGAGAAGACCTGACTGACCTCCCAGGTGAAGGAGACAAGACAGAGCAAAGTGAAATTGTTCCAATTCTTCCAGAACCAGTTGCAGGTCCATCAGGTGAAAGCAACGTGAAACAAAGACAAAGCATATCAAAGACTAAAGAGACATTGAACGCAAACAAACGGCCAAAATTGAAGGAGAAAAGAAAAGAAGTGCCTATCGTAATAACCACATCGAATGAAGACAAAGACACAGCCAAAGAACAAAACATAAGCGAAACAGAATTGAAAGGAGATGCAAAATTGAAAAGGAAAAGAATAACCAGCAGAAGATATTCTGGTCCAGAATGGGCATACACAGCCACTAACGATTGGTCAGATGAATTTCTATCTCTTAGTCTTGAAAATGAAGAAGCAGAACGACACTTTGGTACTTTAAAAGTGAATTTCATGAACATTACCGAATAGGACATTGATAACCTGATTGACTTTTGAAAACGATTTTGAAACAAGGCTGCTAAACCGATAAGAGACTAAGCTGCTAAAGAAAACCGTGTGAACTTTGACCTCGTTGATCCTACATATATCTGCAAATTTGGTTTGATAAACTATCTTCAACTTTCTGATTCTATATAGATCATGACAGACACTACTACACAAGGACATAAAATGAAATATTGTAAATACATGTGTATAGGTCTAATAACTGCATGTGTACTAATAATTTTGGCAATAATTCTTGGAATGCATGGAGAGAATGAAAGAGACGCGAATTATGCTTCTACTTTCAAAACTACTACTGAATTAACTCCTTTGAAGAAACTCGAACAAGACGAAAAATATTTGCATGATAAGAAAGAACTCTCCTCCAATGTCTTCTATCGCTTGCTGAATGAGTATGTTGAGACAATGGATGCGAAAGATTGTTATGTATGTACATAAATACCTACCTCAGTAATAGAGGGGGTGACATATCATAGCATGCCTCTTACGTATGGAATAACATGTAGTTTGTTACTAACCAGATTTTATGGCCAAGAGTATAGTCAATACTTCTATTCCAATCATGATGTCGTATTTTCATATGTCCCCATAATTGAGTACTTGAGTAAAGTAGCAAGAGAGTACTATATAAAATTAGTTAGAGGTTTCTTTGAACCATTATCACCTTTTTCCACAGTTCACGCTCATAAAGAAAATCTTACATGCTTACTTTCACCCGTAGAGAAAAGCTTTTTAGATCACACTGAAGATAGAAGGAAAATGGTAAAGTAAAAACTAAAAAAAGAATTCCACAAAAGGACATCTGTAGATAACTATGCTTTTGCCGCAATAAAGACACAAGAGAAACTAGCTTTAGATGCAATACACATAGGGAAACTTTGTATATATAGACCTAAATCATATTATGACACAATCTTTGTAGGAACAAGTGAATGTAAACACGTGTTTTTATTCCAGAGTAAATGGACGTTCATGTTAACTGGCCTAGATCCAGCTACTCCAGGAGTATATTATATTTGTGGACTCAATGCCTATTTTCGTCTTCCAAAAGGATGGTATGGGAGATGTTATTTGGCAATAGTAATTCCAAAGATGTATCTACTAGACGACTTAAAGAAATTTCCAAAGCTGTCTGAATTACATCCTATTCAGAAAAGGGAGAAAGCTTCTGGTGTGGTAGGAGATATATTTGGAGCAATAAATCCCTCAGTAGGAGTTATATTGAATTCAATCAAAATACAAAAGTTGTCTACTATTGTGGATAACATGCTGACAAATTTCTCAGGAGCAATGATCTTGATGGATACTGAACTTGCTGCAGAAAGAGCTATGACTCTTCAAAACCGGCTTGCTTTAGACATTCTTTTAGCAAAGAATGGCGGCGTTTGCAAAATGCTTAGTGCACGTCACTGTTGTTCATATATACCAGACAACAGTAAACAAATTAGAAATATGCTTGCAAATTTAACTAACAATAGTACAGATTTGAAAGAATTGAAGGAACCAGGAGTATGGGAAAAGCTTGGAAAAGGATTGGCTTCTGTGGGAAATTGGCTCAGCAACATTTGGAATGGAATATTACTGAAAATAGTAAAAGGGATATTAATAATATTAATTTGCTTAATAGGTATTTGGGGAATATGGAAAGCTATTAAAATACTGAAATCAAGAAACAAGAGAAGAATTGAAAAGAAAGACCAAAAGAGGAAAAGGGAGATGACTGAAATGCCAAATTACTAAAACATAATTTTAATGAAATAAAATTTGGGGTGGAAGATTTAATGTGATGACATAATTAGTCATCAGAGGAGGGATTGATGAAGCAGAAAAGGAAAGACTAACAAATATTCATATATCATTTAACAAAATCGTATAAGAAAATGTGATTTTAGCAAAGAAAATAATGTATGTAGAAAATGTGCCCACGAAGTAGATCGTCATTATTATAAACAAGCTTAATTAATCATGAAAATTGCCAATGTAGTAATCGTCATAATTGCAGATGTATTTTATGATTTACTCATTAAAACTGTTATATGCTTAGCTTAAATTTAGCAGAGGCTTTGGCCTAGTTGCCAGGTCTCAATTTTAACTGCATAGTTTTCACTTGTATCAACAAAGACGTGTTTAAACTTTAAAAGCTGTATTTTTCCAGTAGAATGACTAATTCACTTATCTCAAGGTTGCGTGCTAGGCAAGTTTCATCCCTTTTGAAGCAAGGTCAGTTTCTGCAGGTGCAGACAATAAAGACACTGATGCCGAATTAATTGGCAACTTTGTTGCTACTTGTGTTACAAAACTCCAAGGACACCTTATGCATAGGTAAACATTAAGAGAAGGACACTATTCATTGGTTAAAGAGAAACCACCCCATTGACCCTCCAATGGAAGACCCTGAAGAATTTGGAACGTTTCTTTACTTAAACCCACCGGACAAAGAGAAGCCAGCCATTTTCTTTGATGCCATTTTGAAGCCAGATTCGAGGAGCCATTTTGATGACACTTTGATCGTTTTTTTCTCTATACCAGAGAGAGAGAGATTTTAAAGAATTCTCACCCTAGAGACTTTAACTTTAACTTTATCTTGCCCTGCCCAGTCCACAACTCTTGTTCCCCCATTTCCTCGCTGCTGCAAGGAAAACTTGCCTTGAACTTTGCCCCCTTGAAGTCTGCCCCATGCTGATTGGACCGGTACCTGAAGGACGAAGACTTACCATGAATGCTGATTGTAATTGGTAATTATAAAAGGATAAAATGTATTATACATTGTGTTTTCCTTCTTAGGTACCAACTGCTTATTTTGACAGAGCCTAAGCTAGAAATTTCTAAATTTATGTTGACTAAATTCGTTTTGCATGGAGCCCCACATGCCAACGCTAATCGGAGGTAAGTTGAGGTATTCACTTGATGCACCGTGCTGAATTGAAATCTTGTTATGCTGACCGATGTATGCAATTAGTCAAATTCAGTTACTCTTATTAGTGATTTGCATTGCTATAACTGAGTGCATTATAATCCAAAATGATTTTGAGACTTACTTACATTGTGTTAGCTTTGTTAATATAGGGAAATAAACTCATTAACTTTTAATAAACAGGTGTGGTTATTCATGACTGAAAGGTCATGGTGTGTCTAATTACTGATTTTCTGTTTAACTAATTTGTTGATTGATTACTAATCGAGTATTGGTTATTGATTATAAATGATTATTGATTATTGATTTGAGGAATCCGACAATTCTTTGGATGAGGAGAACTCAACCCAGTCAACAGGTTCACTGACCTCCGGGGTGTCCAAGTATAAGTATTTTATAAGGACTGGACGCGCTATCATCCTCCTGAATCTCCCCTTCTTCCCATTCATCCTACTTTTCCTCCTAATCCAATTCCACAACAAGCTCCTCTTCCATAGCACACTCGTCCTCCACACCTCACTTATCCATTAACTCACTCCATTCGTCCTGCTCCCATCCCACATGGTGCCTACCACCACTGCTGCCAGCACGGTCCCGTGACGTAGAGAAGGCCGCCAAAGACCACTCTAGTGCTTCAGAGCAACGCCCTGAGGCCGTGTTGCACCCCGTTGGTGTCACCTTCTTACTGCCAGCCTCCTTTGCTGGAGGACCCCTCGGCCGCCTACTCTCTCTCCCATTTGGGACCCATACCCAGCTACCTAGACCCTCCTGTGGAGATGTGCTAGATGTCGTCCTCTGACTCCCCACCTTCCTTTATGGCTGCTGCCCGCTCTCCATAGCCGCTTCCCTGTCCCTGCACATCTGGGCCGACTTCTCCTCTGTCTCCACCACTGCCTTCCATTGTTTGCGTATCCTGGCCTCAATGTCCACAGGGGACCAGTCCTGCGGTGCTTCCTGACTTGAAACTCTCCCCGTGACAACCAGTTTACGGGGCCCTGCTTGGGGCCCTGAGGCCCCACCTAGCCCAGGACCACTCCTCCTGCACCTCACACCCAATAGTGACCGGCAATGCCTAGGTGCATGCCTGCCCTGGCCTGCCCCGGCCTGCCCCTTTCTTTGAAGCAGGGGCCCAACTTGGCCCCTCCAGTGCATGGCCACTGGGCCCTGCCCCACTGTCTGTGTTTGAGGGGCTGCCCAAGCCACTAGTGCCTGCCCCCAAGCCAGAAACCAAATTGGGAGTGTGCCCTTGCCCAATATTGGCAGGCTCCGGCACTGCTGTTATGGCAGCTTGTTTAGGAGGTCCTGCCCCCCTCCCTCCACCTGACCCCTGTGATGTCCCGCGGGGCTCATAGCAGTAATAATAGCCAGGGCCAGACGCTCTGCGTCCTCTACCCCCAACCAACCGCCTCTTTTTGGGCCTCTCAGGGGAGGTGTAGGCCACCGGATGAAGCGCGCATGGGGCACGACATCCCTACCCAGGCCTGGTCCAGGACACCAAGCCTGAGTAGATCGGCACAGCCGGATTCACCAATAGACTGTGTCTGCTTGCGCGGAAACCTCCATTGTATTGTACACTAAGGCTACATGATGGACCACAGGGGAAACGTCTCCAGCAGCCTTGTGTGCCTTTAGAAATGTGATTGTTGCTCGTGCGTTTTTGTTCCTTTGTGGAGATGCCCTCGTGCTCCTGCGCAGAAAGCACCCACCACCTGAATCAGCAGTAAACGCAGTGGGGGCCCTTTCGAAAACTTCTTGCTTTCCTGATTAGTATCTCCTTGACTCACCAAACTTTTCATCCATGCTGGAGACATATTTGTGTTAGCCTTCCTTCCCCTCATCACATTGACAGGAATCTTCTCTGTAACTACATTCTCAGAGGTACAATACCAGATTTGCGGTGGTGGTCGGAGAGCCGCCAATGTGCACATTATGGCGGTCATTCTGACCGCGGCGGGCGGCGGTAGCCGCCCGCCATGCGGTTACCGCCATTTGCCCGCTCCGCAGTCAAAAGACTGCGGCGGCCATTCTGGCTTTCCCGCTGGGCCGGCGGGCACCCGCCAAAGGAGCGCCCGCCGGCCCAGCGGGAAAGGCCCTGCAACACAGAGGCCGGCTCCGAATGGAGCCGGCGGTGTTGCAGGGGTGCGACGGGTGCAGTTGCACCCGTCGCGATTTTCACTGTCTGCTATGCAGACAGTGAAAATCATGCTGGGGCCCTGTTAGGGGGCCCCTGCACTGCCCATGCTAGTGGCATGGGCAGTGCAGGGGCCCCCAGGGGCCCCACGACACCCGTTCCCGCCATCCTGTTCCTGGTGGTAAAAACCGCCAGAAACAGGATGGCGGAAAGGGGGTCGGAATCCCCATGGCGGCGCTGCTTGCAGCGCCGCCATGGAGGTTCAGCCCTGACAGGGGTATTCCGGCGGGAAACCGACGGATCCCCTTTTCTGACCGCGGCTTTACCGCCGCGGTCAGAATGGCCACTGAAGCACCGCCAGCCTGTTGGCGGTGCTTCCGTTGCCCGCAGCCCTGGCGGTTTAGGACCGCCAGGGTCAGAATGAGGCCCTATGTCCGTAATGAAAGTGCCACAGTCTAACCGCCAGCACTGCCACTTTTCTGCCGGCCGACTGCCTGTCGGTGGTCTTGATCTTAAGCAAGCTTTTGCCAGGGGTCCCATGGGGGCCCCTGCACTGCCCATGCACATGGCATGGTCAGTGCAGAGGCCCCCATGGGCAGCCCTGTTGTGCTTTGTACTGCCTGAATTACAGACAGTGAAAAGCACTGCAACATTGCAGTTAGCTCAACTACCAGTCAGTGTCAATGTCGTGGATAGTTTCCCGCTGGGCCTCCGCCGCCTGCCAAACTCGGAATGAGGCCCTAAGTCACTCACCATCCTTTGATGTCACTCTTTCTTGCTGTGGCCATTTGAATCACTCCCTTATCCATGCAGTTTGCCCTCTCTACAATTCCATTTGCCCCCCGGTTATCTGAGGAGGTACGAGAATGTAAAATCCCATAATAACTCAAATACCTTGTCTTCTCTTCTGATATGAATTGGGTACCATTGTACACTGTTTCCAGAACTCTTGAGAGTGTTTTCTGTTCTGATTTCACACATGAATTTTACTACTAGCAACTTGCTAAATACATCCACCATTAAAAGAGCAAACCCAAATTCGGAAATAACTTCCCCAAAGGTCCTATAAAGTCCAAACATACAGGCCCTCATTACAACCGTGGCGGTCGGTGTTAAAGCAGCGATAATACCGTCAACAGGCTGGCAGTAGAAAAAATGGGATCATGACCACGGCGTAAACTGTCAACACAGACACCCACTTTGACACTCCGACCGCCACAGCGGTAGCGACAAACACTGCAGCGGTCACCGCCAACAGACAGACGGTGACCACCACATCACAACCCGTCAATCTGCCAGCTTTTCCGAGGTGGTACCAACGCCATCAAAAGCACGGAAGAAACAGTCTATGGAAGGGAAACCACTCACCTCTCGACACTCAACGAAGAACCAGGATGCCATGGAACCCGAGTTACAGGTCCTGCCCATGCTGGTCTACCTCCTCATCTCCCAGGAATACCAAAGGCGGCGGCGACGACCATGGTGAGTACTGCACCTGGTACACAGGGGTGAGGGAATGAAAAAGAGAGTGACACACACACGCAACACACAACACCTCACCCCCACCCTCACCCACAACACCATACACACAAACACATGCAACAACATTACATTTACACCCTGTAACCCCCTGGAAGAATGCAAGGACAAAAGGAATTGAGTGAAATAAGTGATATTTTTGAAATATGCAGATATACGTAACGAATAGATAAACACAATATACAAATATTTACAATATGTACAAAAGGCCGTACACTGTCCTTTGCAAATGTCCATAGCCACTGGGCCAAAAATCATGGGCCAAGCCCAACCTTGACTCCTGCCTCAATACGGAGAGAACACTGCAGGGGCATCAGGTCGAAAACACACAGGCACCTCAGGGGGACAGGGAAGGGGGGCACCTCAGCCAGAAGATGGTACTACACTACTGCTCCTCGAGGGGGCTCCATGCCCACAGCGATGTCCTGGGGAGTGCAAGGCCACAGTCTTTCAAGTGGGTGGTTTGCCCACTGCTTGGTCCTGGGGAGTGCAAAGCCACAGTCTCTCTAGTGGGTCATTTGTCCACTGCTTGGTCGTGGGGAGTGCAAAGCCACAGTCTCTCTAGTGGGTGGTTTGCCCACTGCTTGGTCCTGGGGGGTGCAAAGACACAGTCTCTGTAGTGGATGGTTTGCCCACTGCTTGGTCCTGGGGAGTGCAAAGCCACAGTCTCTCTAGTGGGTCGTTTGCCCACTGCTTGGTCCTGGGGAGTGCAAAGCCACAATCTCTCAAGTGGATGCCTTCTTCCACTGGTTCTGGAGGGGGCCTTGTGCCCAGTGTGCTTCATCCTGCCAAGGATAGGGAGAGTGGATGCATTTCTCCACTGGTTCTGGAGGGGGACTTGTGCCCAGTGTGCTTCATCCTGCCAAGGATAGGGTGAGTGGATGCATTTGTCCACTGGTTCTGGAGGGGGCCTTGTGCCCCGTGAAGCAGCACCTGGGGTGTGGCAGTTCACATTCCCTCACCTGGGTGTCTGAGGCACGAGATTTGCAGGGACGAGGTAGCATGATACTCCATGGTGGCAGGGTCAGACTCCATCCTGCGGCCTCTAAGGCTGTCAATTGGTGGTAGTGCCGGTGGGGGTGCTTCCAGTGGTGGTGGGAGGCTTCAGGCAGTCTCCTGCAGCCTCGGATGGACGCACATTGGGGCTGCTGCTGCTGGTAGTGGTCCTACTGCCAGCGGTGCAGGTGGCAGTGCTTGCGGCGGTGATGCTGGCGGTGCTGTCCGTGGTGCAGGTGCTGGTACTGCCAGTGGTGAAGAGAGGCACTAGCCCGTCTCCTGCAGCCTCGGACGGCTGCCCACTGGGGATGCTGCTGCTGACAGTAGTGGTGGCAGCAGCGGGGCAGGTGGCGGTGCAGGTGGCGGTGCTTGCGGCAGTGCCGGCCGCGGTGCTGACCGCTGTACAGGTGGCGGGGCTGTAGGTTCTGATGGTGGGCACCAGGCCCTCACCTGGAGCCTCCGAGGCCTGAAGTGCCAGGTGTCAGTCTGCTGAGTTTGGGTGAAGGTGCATGGGCTGGATGCTGTTGTGAGGTAGATGGCTGTTGGGTGGGTGGGTTGTTGTTTGCGTTGTGTACTTTGGGAGGAGGGGTCAAATACACACTGGGAGAGGACACAGGGGATGTGTGCATGGTTGTGGGGGTGGTGACTGCTCATGAGGGGTGTGTTGTGATGGGCGTGCTGGTGATGGAGATAGTGGATGAACATGTAGTGCATGCAGGTGTGAGTGTAGATGCTACTAGGAGGGAGGTGGACGAGGAGGAGGAGGGGGACACAGTGGAGGCAGTGGATGTTGGAGTGGTTGCATGGGTCTGGTGCTTGTGTGAGTGCCTGTGAGATGAAGTGTGGTGCTTATGTTTGCCTGAGCCACTTTTGTGTGGTGATTTGGGTGACTGCTGGTCTGAAGGTGTGCATGGGATAGGCTGGGGTTGAGGGGATTGGGTCTGGGTAGAGGAAGTTGGAGGGAGGAGGCCAGACACAGGGACAAGGCATTGCATCAGTGCTGAGGCGGGAGCTTGAAATGCTCTTTGTTGGGCCACCACGCCAGAGTGAATGCCCTACAGGTATGCATTTGTTTGTTTCAATTGCCTCTCCACACCCTGGATGGCATTCAGTATGCTTGACTGCCCAACTGACAGGCATCTCAGGAGGTCAATAGCCTCCTCACTGAGGGCAGTAGGGCTGACTGGGACAGGGCCTGAGGTGCCTGGGGCGAAGGAGATGCCCATCCTCATGGGTGATCGGGCACGGGTAACACGCTGAGGGGCTGCTGGAAGGGCGGTGCTGGTAGGGGAGTGGCAGCTGTACCTGTTGTTGGGGTGGGCACAGAGGTGTCCACCGCCACCATGGAGCTTCCATCAGAGGAGGAGTCGTTGTTTGTGGTCTACCCTCCTGTCCCCGTCGTGGTGCTCCCCTCGCCCTCCGTCCCACTGGTGCCCTCACCCTCAGTGGATTCAGCCTCCAGGCCCATGTGGGATGCAGCTGCCTCTGTCGCTGGTGCCTCTGCTCCTCCGCCAGTTGATGCTAATGCACACAAGGACAGGATGACAAAACAAAAAGAGGGGGGAAGAGACAGAGGATACACTTGGTCAATGCCAGCAACACCACTACCGTTGGCGCACACAACACACAGGGAGCAGCCCTATGTACTCGACCATGCCCACCCATTTCCTAAGACAGTCACAGGCCCACGGGGTACAATGCCTAACGCCAGCATCTGCATCAGAAACCCACAGGACCCTGCCCAGTAGTAGATGCCCACTTACACTATTGGGGTAGGAGTGCGCCAAAGCCTGCCCAACAAGGGGCCTGCCCTGCCATGATTGCCCTGGCCTAGGGGAACCCACAGCCCACATCCCCCACCCAGGTACCTCCTAACGCGTGCAAAGTCAGCTTTCAGAATTTGTACTCACCCCTTTGTGTCTGCTGTGATGCGCTCAAGCACCCACCCAACTCCGGATAGTCCACCGCTAGGATGCGGAACATCAGAGGGGCCATGGTGCGACGGGCACCCCTTCCTCGTTGGGAGGCCAGCCCCAGCTGGGCCTCCGCCATCTTCTTTGACCAGCGGCGCAGGTCCTCCCATCTCTTGCGGCAGTGGGTGCTCCGCCTGTGAAAGACCCCAAGGGTCCACACCTCCTTGGCGATGGCACGCCAAATACCCATTTTCTGGTGGGCGCTGACCTGGATGAAAATGTCAGAAGAAAAGGGAATTAATCACCCATCCGGACCGTCAGACTCATTGGCCACCAGTTCCCACCCATCCCTGACGCGCATACAATAATCACCTTACATGCTGCACTCTGGCCAGGATGCCTCAGCATCCCCCAACATGTGGCTTACATCCACAGCACTCCATATATTCATGGCCCACCCATCATGCTCACAGTGTACTCACCTGTTTGTCTTGAGTAACGTGTACTGGGGTAGGACCCCATCCACTAGTTTCTCCAACTCCTCCGCAATGAAGACAGGGGCCCTTTCCCCAGACACATGAGCCATTGTCGCTTCCAGACACAGGTCACAGCAGCACTTGCAGTGTAGGTCCTCTCCTGTTGAAGGTCAGGTAGCAAGAAAGGGATGAGATAGAAAATGGCGGTCACATCTGCAGCGGTGCGTAGCATCACCACCGGCGTACATCGCCATTGGCTCCGGGAACCCATAGGGCACAATGATAACCAATGCGAAGTTGCGCAGCGGTCATTGACCACCTACCGCGATGGCACACAACGCCAGCGCAATTACCTCATTTCCACTCGTCCCTCCTCACAGGTCAGGCATCTGCCATTTCAGGGGGCCACAGGGCATGGCACCTAACTGCGTCACAGCAGACACTGGCGCGGCAACTGATTCTAGGATTCACATTTTGTTTCTGTAAAGTTAAAAAAAAACAGCATTAGTGTAATAGATGTGGGAATGTGGCCCTCTGCTCACTGTTCTCTTCCATAGGCTCCAACCGCTGAGGCTACATATGAGATGGCGGCATCCTCCGGTGTACAGACCCCTGGTAGACGTTGCAACAATGGAGGACAGATACATTATCATAACCTACAGACTTGATTGTGCCACAATCCAGGAACTGTGTGCCCAATTGGAGCCAGACCCGATATCAGCTATCCGTCAGCCCACTGATATACCCCCTCTAGTTCAAGTCCTGTCAGTGCTCCGTTTCCTGGCAAGTGGTTCCTTCAAACAACAGTGGCCATGGCAACAGGGATGTCTCAGCCAATGTTCTTTAATGTGTTGACCGGAGTGTTGTCAGCCCTACTGAAAGACATGCACAACTACATCGTGTTCCCCCAGGTGGAGGATTTGACCACAGTGAAAGCTGACTTTTATGCCCTGGGACATATCCCCAACATCATAGGTGCCATTGATGGTACACATGTGGCATTTGCCCCCCCCGGAGAAATGAGCAAGTTTTCAGGAACAAAAAAAGCTATCACTCGATGAATGTGCAGATGGTGTGTTTGGTGGACCAGTACATCTCCCATGTGAATGCCAAGTATCCTGGCTCTGTGCATGATGCCTTTATCTTGAGGAATAGCAGCATCCCATATGTTATGGGCCAACTCCAGAGGCACCAGGTGTGGCTAATAGGTGAGCCCAACCTCTCTTGGCTACTGACCCCAGTGAGGAATGCCAGGGACAAGGGCAGAGGAACGTTACAATGAGGCACATGGCCGTACAAGGAGGATTATCGAACTGACCTACGGCCTCCTGAAGGCCAGATTACGTTGCCTTCATCTGACTGGTCGATATCTGTACTACTCACCCAAGAAGGTGTGCCAGATCATAGTTGCCTGTTGCATGTTGCACAACCTGGCCTTGAGACTCCAGATGCCTTTTCTGCAGGAGGATAAGCCTGGAGATAGTCTTATGGCAGCGGTGAACGCTGTGGACAGTGAGGAAGAGGAGGCAGAGGAAGAAGCTGTTGACAACAGGAGCAGCATTATTCTGCAATACTTCCAGTGACACACAGGTAAGACATTGTACGTTCATATTACATTTCAGTTAACTGTTGGACATTTTACAGGTCAGCCTCTTGTCCTTATGTTTCTGCCCACTGACTTTAGCCTTTGCCATGTCTATTTTCAGATCCCTTTGCCCCACTCTGGTTCCTGCTATGTGTACTGCTGCCCACTACAGGTCATACCAATGTATATATAACTGTACTTATGGATTGAAATGTTTACAGCTTATTAACCGAATACATGTTGCAATCAATTGACAGACTCCGTACTTGTATTTGATCCAAGGGTGTTTATTTCAGTGCTCATAAGTAGAGGGGGATGTGCAATGGGCAGGGGTGGTGGTAGAGGAAGGTCCAGTTATAGTCCAGTCTCTTGGTATCACAGGTGCATTGTCCAAGGGGACATAGGAAGGGGAGTAATGGCAGTTCAAGGTGGACATGATGACATAGTGGGAGAGAAGGGTGACAATCAGGAGCATCTTATTTCCTGGCGGAGGTCTTGGCAATGTTCTCTGTCTTCTGCCTGTATCGCAGGGACCGTTTGTGGGTGGTTCTCCTTCTGCAGGGGCTGGGGTGCTGGTGGCCTGTTGTTCCTGTGGTGGGGCCTCCTGTCCACTAGCGCTGGCGGAGGTGGATGGCTGTTCATCTGTGTGGCTAGTGTCAGGGGCCTGTTGTTGTGCCACTGCCTCCCTCATGGTCTTGACCATGTCACCCAGCACCCCTGCAATGGTGACCAGGATGGTGTACATGTTTGTTAGGCCATCCCCGATCCCTAGGTTCTGTCCCTCCTGCAGCCCCTGGGTCTCCTGCAGCTTGGCCAGTATCTGGCCTATGGTGTCCTGGGAATGGTGATATGCTCCCAGGATGTTGGAGAGAGCCTCGTGGAGAGTGGGTTCCCTGGGCCTGTCCTCCCCCTGTCACTCAGCAATCCTCCCAGCTCCCCTGTTGTCCTGTGCCTCTGTCCTCTGAACCATGTGCTTACTGCCACTGGGTGTCTTTGGGGTGCCATGGATGTGGTATGAGTGGTAGGTGTGAGGATGTGGGGGGTGATGTGTGGGGGGAGGTGTTGTGGTGTGTGGTGTGAGGTGTGTGGATGGTGTATGGGTTCTGTGCCTCTGATTGAGGGGGTTCTCCTTCCTTGTCTCTCTCTCAGTTGTCAAATCCTTGGGGTCGTAAACAATTGTGGGTAATGTGGGTGTGTGTTTTATAGTAATGTGAGTGTGTGGGGGTGGTGTGTGTTTATGTATCAGGTGTGTGTATTTTGACTTGTCCAATGTGGTGTAGTTTTGTAAGTGTGTGTATTTTGATTCATGGGTTGTGATACTGTGGGCGTGTTCCTGTTGGCGTAACGGTGTGAGTTTTGGTACCGCCAGTTTATCACTGATCTTTGGTGTGGCGGACTTGTGTGGGTGTCTGTATAGTGGCGGATTTTTCTGTGTGGCTCATAATACCAGTATCTGATTTCCACTGTGGTCACGGTATATTGGCGGCCGTCAGCACGGCGGTAGGTGGCATTTACCCCCACGGTTGTAATGAGGGCCACAGTGTGTAATTAAAGTCCCAGATCACGTATCACCCCCATTATTGACAGTTCTCCAACTCTTAGTTTTTTTTTCACCTTCCCTACAATCATCACATTGTATAACCCATTTGATCAACTTCTTGATCCATGTCTGGCCACCAAAAGTGTTCTCGTAACCACTTCTTCATTAATTGATAGAAAAAAGATTGGGAAGAAAATTAAGGGAAAGAAAGCGCTCTCGACATTCCCCTCCTTAGTAATAAAGATATAACCAGTTCAAGGCACGGTGCTCTTAGCCTGGAGGATCTTCCCCTTCCTCCAATAGTGTCTCAGCAGAGACAAAAGCAAATTCCAACAGAGACCAAGGCACTCATGAAATGCAAATGTAAGATCAATAGTTCATAAATATTGTATTATCAGATCAATAGTCAATTTTAGATAGATCGTATAAGTGAACAAAATTTCCAATGAAGTCCTTTGGATGAATAGTTCATCTTTAATGGAACACAAAAACAGCCATGGGAGGAAATACTCCCCGTGACTTCCTCAGGGCTGCAAAGAATATCAAAACACATAAAGATAAAATAGACATATATATAATATACAGATGACTCAATACAGACATTAATCATGACAGAAAGAATTGTGTACAAACAAAACAAGAAGAAAAAGCCACGTGACTTAGTGATCATCACACTTGTTATATTCTAGTGAATCATAATAACAAACAGTGGCAAGTCACGTGAGGAGAAAGAGAGAATAATTCTGTACTTCAAGACAAAGTACCTACAGACATAGTAACATCACTTTGCCTATGATTGTATAATTGCAATGCATGAATTGAAGCAGTGATTTAGAAAGATACATGCTGTATCAGATACTGCACATAGCTTTAGTCATAGATATGGTGGATATTAAAAATATACAAAATATATTTCAAATATGATGTAATATTGCCTTTGAGGTCACCCATCTACATCAGGTGTCAGCTCCTTTTTCTTCCTGGTGTGTGTCATGAGCCAGCTGTGGGTATTCTTGAAAGCATCGTTGGTTTGACCTTGTGCCAGCTACTCTTGCTGAACCAGGTGTCTTTCTACTGGCAGTTAATATTCCTGGACATTCTTGTCACTCATCTCCCAAAATAGCTGATTTGTTTTTCTTCTTCCTCTCTTGATTACTTGTTATCTCTTATACATTCCCTTTTCATTTTGGGTGAAGAGGTGGCATAACTTTCAGTTGCTTTTGAGGTGTTAGTTTGGACCTGTCCTTGTGCTGGAATCATCAAAAATTTGATGCAAAACCACAGTCCTTATTACTCATGTTTTTGTGTCTGTTTTGTCATCTAAATTGTGATTGATGTATTTTTTACAGAAATGTTTTAGCAATGCCCGTTTTAGGGTGTGATCAAGAAAAGCAAATCATTGTGTTAGAGCCTATCTGGCCAAAGCACAACATAATTTCTTTGAATCAAAATTCTACTTTCAGAAACTGACATTAAATTTTGAATCAGATGAAGGTGAAGTTTATGAAAATTACATAGTAATTCATGCAAATCTTGTATCCACAAAACACACACCTCTAACAATTCAGGGGAGCCTAAAAAGCCAGAGCTCTTACTTTAGAACTGGATACCCGGGGAAATCACATTGAGTACCTAAAAACAAGTGAAAAGGATCTGACCTTCTTTAATATAGTCTGGTGCTCATGTAAATCACTCTAATGTCCTCGAGCAAAGTTTGTGTTTCCTAAAACCGAAAAAAATACATAAAAATGTTGTATCCAAGTTTGCCATCTGTCCTTCAGAGACATGCTTATATGCCTAAAAAGCCAACATACTCCTGCTAGTAGGCCACAACCTGCTCAAGGGAGAGAAGGTCCGGCCAACATACCATTCAGTTCACATGCAATGCACATCGCAACTGGGTCAGGAAGAGGCCAGGAAATAAACTTTACATAGATGGATGCTGTTAGACCTGACAGCCTTATGGTGGTCACCCCTAACTTTTTGCATACCTCCCTCCTCTTTTTAGATACTGTTTTTGCTAGTTTTAAGACTCTCCCTTTAAATATAGTAACATTGGATCATACTGAATTGGACTATTCTGCCACCCTTAAGTACTTCAGTAGCCCTTTAACCTTGTCTCAGGCCTGGCATTGCAAGGCCTCTGTGTTCAGTTTCACTGCCAATTCGACTTGGCATTTAAAAGTACTTGCCAAGCCTAACAACTCCCTTTTTCTACATATAAGACATACCTAAGGTATGCCCTTGTTAACCCATAGGGCAGGGTGCTGTGTAGGCAAAAGGCAGGACATGTACCTGTGTAGTTTACATGTCCTGGTAGTGTAAAACTCCTCAATTAGTTTTTACACTGCTTTGAGGCCTGCTCCCCCATCACAATAGAGTCACTCACATTTAACCTTTCTCATGATGCAAGGCTGCTACATACTGGCAACCAGCAGGCAAAGTGTATGTCTCTGCAGAGGTAAAACTTTGCACTAGGCAAAACTTCGCAAGAGGGTGGGAGGATACAGAGTAAGATTAGTAGCACAATGTTCATGCTCATATTTTAGATGGGGGAGCTGGTCGTTGTGGATGAACAGAATGGTATGTGTTAGATCTGACAGCTTTAGAGTGCTCTTTTCCCAATCCCTCCACTTTTCTGACCTCATTTTTGCTGACTATTGGACTCTATGCACTTTACCACTTCTAACCAGGAATAAAGAGCCTGTGCTCTCTCTACTAAAACATGATAACATTGGCTTAACCCCTACTGGCATATTCAATTTACTTAGAAGTCCCTAGTAGAGCACACTACATGTGCCCACAGCCTGTAAATTAAATGATACCAGTGGGCCTGAGGAACTGATACTTCGGCCAGCCACTTACGTACCCCAATAACCGTAACTCAGGCCTGCCATTGCAGAGCCTGTGTGTGTAGTTTTACACTGCCATTCACCCTTTTGCCAGGCCCAAACCTTCCCTTTGTATAGCTATAAGTAACCCCTAAAGTGCAATGTATTTAGAAAGCAGGACACATACTTTTAAGTTTTACATGTCCTTGTAGTGAAAAACTCCCAAAGTTGTTTTTCACTACAGCAACTTCTATCTCTCCCATGGGATAACATTGGGGCTGCCATATTACATTGTATAAGTGTAATTAACACACTTATGGCAACAAAAGCAAACAAACACAAATGATGGACGGAATGCAAAAAAAAAAAACAGATCTGGGTTTAACATGTGACTGAAGGTAAATGTTTGATTTGTTCTGCACTCCATCCATCACCTGTTGTTTTTGCATTTGTCACCCTAAATGGGAAGGGTATGATCAGACGTGGGTCCCGTGCTTTCTGTGCCGCCAGATTCAAACTAGCCTGGATGATGAAGGGTGATACCAAAGGATGAAGGGTGATACCGTGAAACAGGTCCCAGGATGCTTGTTTCTGATCCAGGGAGGACCTAGCCTGGCAGTTCAGGCTGGACTGTTCCCATGAGGAACAGGATCAAGACTGATTTGCATATGGCTGGTTCCAAACTGGAATGGCATGGCAAGCAAAGAAACTGATGGACTAAATCCAGATCTGTGACTGGGGGTGAATGTTTGATTTGTTCTGCATTCTGTCAATCATTAGTTGTTTTTGAGGACCCATATACATTCAAAAGAGAAGTAGCACTCACACCTGTTTCTCTGTCAATGTTCATGGGCAGTGCACTCATAATAAGAAAATATCCAAATGTGGTCTCAGCTTAGATGTAGAATGGTTGACTTTAGTTACAGACTAATTCATTGTTCTTTCTTAACCCTCTTAAATATGAAAATGGAATCTTTCAGCCAACCCTATTTGGTTGAAAACAAAAATCCAGTTTAATTTGGATTAATTTCACTACTGCTTTCAGGTTTTTATTGCCATTTTACTAGGGTTGTAACTAATAAGTGTGAGAAAGTGGTTAGTTGGGGAGGATTGAGGTCCACCACAAGTAATAAAGGCATCGTCTTAGGTCCAGTTGAAGGTTTCAGTAATTAAATTCTGAATTTTCAAGACACTGGCCCAGCGCAGTGCTGTGCCAAAACCTGCAGTTCCATGCAGCACCAGTTTTGAAATGCAGGTCTGCACTGTATTCACTAGAATGCAGCGTATCCCTGTGTTTCCCTCTGCACCGGTGCTAAATTATGCTGCCTATGCCAACACAGGCATCCTTGCACCATAGTGCAAGGGTGTCTTCGTCAACGGGAGTGATTGTTTATGTGCAGGAAGGTACTCCTTCCTGCACATAAACAATTTACAGTGATGATTTGGCACTTCAGAATGCAGCACACATAGAAGTACTAAACTGTCATTTTTGAATGATTGTTTATCTGCACATAAACAATCATCCATGTCAGAATGAAGCACACATAGAAAAAGCAAAAAAATTAGGAGGAATGAAAGCATTCCTCCTCATTTTGCTATGCTAATGCCACTCCTGGGGTGTTGTTAGTTTTTGGTGCTGCCACAGATTTACGATTTCTCATAAATCTGGGACAGCGGAAAAAGCAGTAGGTGCTGCGATGGAACAGCCACTGCAACACCCATTGCATTCCCCTGTGACACATAAAACTGCGTCAGAAGGGCCCATATTTACAAGCAGGCATAACGCTACAAAAATTGGGGTTACATCTCCTTGTAAATATGGAGTAGAGGTTAGCGCCACCGGAGCGTCACAAAAAGTAATGCTCCGATGGCAATAGGGCCTTGTAAATCTGGCCCTTAGTACCTACAGTAGAGAACAGGCAGGCTTAACTTAGATAACATGTGTAAAGCATCTAGAAGTACCAAAACATTTTAAAAATCAATAATAAGACATAGTAAAAATACCATTCCAATTTATGCAAACAATTCAATTAATAAAGTGACACCAAAATGATAAAAACCCAATAAAGAGAACCAGAGATATTATTGCATTCACTAAAAATAGTGCCAAAAAGCTTGAAGTGCCAGTGCCAGTCAACCGGTTATGGTAGACCGGGACTTATGCACCAGTTCAGGCCAACAACGTTGGAGCCCTTCGCTTCTGGTGGTCCGACCGGATCCATTGATGCTTCATCAGGACCAACCATAAACAAAAAAAGGTTTTCAGAGGGTAGGTCCACCATTATGGACCAGTGATTAATATTGTCACTTTGAGTCCTTGAAATGTGCTTCCCAAGGAACCCGTTCTCTATTTGGGGATGGGTGACCTGTTCTAACCAGTTTACTTAAATGCAAGTGACCGGTGTTATCTACCCTAACTTGTGAGTTTTTTTTTGATGAAGAGGTGATAAAAAACTTGTTTTGTTTATGCTTGGTCCTGATGAAGCGTCAATGGATCCGGTCGGACCACCAGATGCGAAACATGTCGACCCTAACCCAGAGGTCCTATAATATTTAGAGTCCTCTGTAGTATTTTTGAAAGTCATTGAGCATTACATCTCGAACTGGTACTTTAAATTTTTGATTTTAACCTTGGTCTTCATCCCTGTTTAACTGATTAAAAATATAATGGTACTTTTTGGATGAATAACCAATTTTAACTTTTTTTCCCCTCTCTATTGTGTACTGGTGCCGAATTACAAGCATCACGGTCTGGATAGTTGAACCTACCAGTCACTATCAGAGTAGTACGGTTCAGAGCCCCCACATCGGGGTGCCCACTAGGCATTGCAGCCCCGGCCTGGCGAGGAGCAATTCCCGATGATGATGCTAGTCATCCATTGTGATGCTTGAGGGCCCTTGCTCCTGAGACTACTGGTCTCAAAGTTTGACAGCTTTATTGAAACAGTGTATTTCTTACATATTCAGATGCTTTTGGCGTCTTGGTTCCAGCAAAGTTTCCCGACGTCAGCATTCCTAGATGGGCTTTGGTGGAACAGGACAAACTCCATTCTGACCTGTGTTTGAGATGTATGTTATGGAAGATGGAACAAGCGTTTAAAAAGAGATGAATGGAGCAGGTTTAGGGTGATTGCATTGCTCCCCTATAATAATTAAGAGCCTTATATGAGTGATGAAAGTGATGAAAGGAAGTTTGCCTTAAAGACAACAAATAATGCTGAGATGTGCAGCAAATCCTCTTTTGTAGTAGGTTGAGCACAACGAGGCTCTCTATGTGTATCAATTACCACTCCTAAATATTTATTTGATTTAGCTAGTTCTGAAGGTTTTCAGGAAAGTGTCCACCTGAAGCTTAGGTGACTACTCCTTGTATTGGAAGAGAAGCATACTACTTTTGTTTTATTGTTATTTAGTTCCAACCCCAAAGTTTGACTGTACTGTGCCAATTGAGTCATTAAATCTGGGGCCCAATTGGAGTTTGGCTTAGTAAAACAATATTATCAACATATTGAAGACATCTGAGCACTTTCGATAGTTGAATATCAAGAACAGCCATGTAAATGCTAAATAAGCAGGGGGCTAATATGCACCTCTGCTTTCATCTGGTGTGCATGGGAATCTTGCAGGTGATTCTATGACCATTACCGATTTTGATTTGGACCCAAGTTTCTGAGTACAAGTTGATCATCGCTTCCAGTAATTAGGTGGTGCACCCCAGTTAACCATTTTGGCCCAAAGTTGAGCCCTTGGGTCCCTGTCAAATGCTTTCTGGTCTACAAAGCAAGCATAGAGTTTTGATCTTTTCACTATGTTTTTTTCTGCAAGGAGGATGACTGCAAGGAGATTGTTTATTGTGCTCCTGCCTGTTCGGGAGCGGGTGTGCATTTTTGGAATAATTTCTGCATAGGAGATCCACGCTTCAGGTCTGCCAAAAGGTTGGCGTCACAGACCTTTGCTTTAATGTCACTAAGAGCAATCTGTCTGTAGTTTGCTAGTTTGGACTGCAAGACAGATGTGTAAATAGGATGCAGAATGCTGCCAGAAGGTGGCATAGAATTGGATTGGGAAGGCATATTTGAACAATGGGGTTAGGTGAAAGTTGATCCTGTTTAAATAAGGCATTTGGGGGTCAGTTTGGGCTGGGCCAGCCCTCAGATCTGAGTTGCTTGATGGTGTGCTGGACCTGGAAGACATCAAACCATGAGCCAGCAGGTAAGTCAAGTGATGGTATCAGTATCGTAATTATGCCTCAGATTTACAATGCATAACTGGTTTGTTTCCTCCAACACACCAGAAAAGTAAACCCTGCATTGACTGGCATCGTATTTTTCCCTGTTCTATCTTTGTCACCATGGCAGTGGCATGCCTGGGCTTCTCAATGATTTTCAATTAATTAACATATGAAGATTTCTCCCCTGCTCCCTTTCTCTACAAGGAGAGGGCTATTTTCAAAGGAGTTGTGGATATGCCAAAAGGCCACTAGTGTACTTAACTTGGTCCACCAGGGAAATTCAAAGCCTGAATCTCATTAGGTATAGTTTACGAAAATGTAAGAAATGACAAAGTACACCAAGGAGTGCATGTATGTCAAAATAAATAGTTACATACTTAAAGCTAGTCCAACATTGTATATTGCAGTTTTAACCCCAAGTGTAAATAAAGAGAAGCACTAAAGACAATTTTTTTTTAAAATTGTCAAAAAGAAAGGGAATATTTATTTTTGGATGTCTAATTAACCTATAGGGCCGGCTTAGGCCTTGATCAAAATCAGTTTTATTCTGGATCCCATATTTTCCATCAGTGTGCAGATACCTGGTTAGGTCACACTCCTCCTGCATGTGTTGCCACTTATGTGCAAACTTGCTCACTTGTAACCAGCAGTTGGCCTTATTTTAAAAGATGGTCACTGATGGAAACAACTCAAAACCATTTTGAGTGTGCTGTACAGTGGATGAGACTCCATAACTTGATTTCACTCCAGGCAGAGATCTAAAAACTAGGTCAGTGGTTCCCAACCTGTGGTCCGGGGACCCCTGGGGGTCCGCGAAGCCTTCTCAGGGGGTCCGCGAGAGCCTAGAACATTAAAAAATATTAACAAATATTGACAAATTAGGTCCCCAGCTTCCAGTAATGACTCAGGCGGGGGTCCCCGGATTCCAATGATGATTCAGTGGGGGTCCCTGAGTTCCATTAATGTTAAAGTGGGGGTCCACAGAAATCAAAAGGTTGGGAACCACTGAACTAGGTAATAATAAACATATGTGAGGGGAGGGAAATTAAACTGTTCAGAACCTGCTTCTTCACTCTCATTGTATCATATATTCAATTTACTCACATAGGGCAAATGTCTTTTGGAAAAGATCTCTGCTTACATTTGTTTATCACTATTCATTAGATGAGACAGCGCCTTTTAAAGCAGGTTCCACACTGAAAATCCTCTGGAGAAGGAGAGCTATTTCCCAATATTAGTGGTATCAATATCAGTGAAGGGTACCACACTAGCAATAAAGAGTTGCATTCCCCCCATAGCTTAGACAGGCGGAGGATATCCAGACTCATTACTACAGAGAATCTATTTATGTATAATAAACCACATAGCAAACATCATGAAAACACAAGAAACCATAATCATGGCAAAATAATAAAGAATTTATTGGCATGCCATAGATAAAAGGCAAAGTTTACAGAATAGGCATTGCAGAATAGTAGTTATAGCACTGTATTGTAGATGGAAATCACCAGCAAATGATTGTCGATGATTGACAATAGCCTTATGCCAAATACCATTTTTTCCAGTGTTGAATAGTTGAAGTGCTCAAAAAATGTTTGAGACAAGGTAATTACTGGCATCACTTTATAAGGTACAGACACAATCAGCAGTGCGTGTTGGCAAATAACAAACTGGAAGTAGATTTGAAATACTCCAATTATAGAGCTAAATGGATACCTTATGCAAACTAGGTCTTGGAAACTGTATCAGTGACTGTGTAGTGGAGTGGCCAAGAAATACAAAAAAAAGCCAGAGGTTTCAGTATGGTTGGATTGTTACCAGATTATTATAAACATATTATTATGAACAAGCAAGAGATATAAAACATTGATCCACCAATGAGATACCAGGAGTCATAATGAGTGAGTTAGAAAAACTAAATATAACTATCAGAAAATAAAATGCATCTATTTCAGTGCAAGGACACCTCTTCGTCCTTGATCTGTTATGGAGGCACTAATAAAGTCAATAGTAAATAGCATGATGAGGAAACAGAAACACTCCTCTAGGCTGATCCAAAAAAGTGAATGATACTGTATTCAAACAATGGCAGATCCAAACCAATAGATGTCAAGCCTCTTTTTCTATATTTCTTTTGCTGATCAATGACAAAATCACTGGCAATGGCAGATCTAAAATAACTAAGACTGAAACATCTCTGATGTGATGAAAAAATTAAATTGAAATGACTGCAGGAAAATGGCAGAAGAATCACTTGCAAAGAGGTATATTTACAGAGGAATGGCTACTCGAACATTTGTATGGACTTTGTAGGAAACGTAAGCTCCTGGGATCAAGCATGCCCAGAAGAAATTCAGGGCCATATTTATGACTTCTGACGCAATGCTGTGTTGCAGCAATGTTGCATCAGAAAAATCTGCACTGTGTTGCAGCATTTCCTTTCCCCATGGATGTGCCATATTAATGAAGTGGCACACCATGGGGGAAGGACCAAAGAGCCGTCACCCATTCCAGTACAAAGATTCTGACACAACAGTGTTGGGAACAGTGCAAAACAGTGCAAGATTTTGCACTGCAAGTACTCCCTGTGTCTCGCAAAGCTGATTTGCATGCCCTAAAGTACATGTACATGCCACAAATCAGTATTGCATCATGCAGGGGTGTGCTGCCTTGTGGGAGCGCTTAAAAAGCCCAACGCAATCAAGACAGAAATACTCCAAAACTGCTGAGATGCGTGGAAGGAGCCTCAGGGAGCCAGGAGGGTAACAATATCAACACAGAAGACTTGCCAACATCCTAGGGTAAGGAGGTCTAACTTCAGTGAGGAGGAAAACCTGATTTTAATAAGTGATGTGACAAAAAATGAACATCTGCTATTTGTCACCTCAAAATTGCCATTAGCAAGGAAGGATGACAAGTGCAGGACAAAAGAAAAACTGTCCAGGAACCATAATGCAGCCATGAGGACCGGAGGAGGACCAGATGTCCAGGAGGGCTTGGATTCATTGGAGGAGCAGGTGGCATCCCTTATTCCGACAGAGTTGTTAGCTGGAGTGGAAGAGTAGGAAAGTGCCGATGTGAGGTCCAGGAAGAACTACAGGGTGAGTCAAAGTAAGAAACCATGCATTACCAAACTGTCATGCAGAGCAAACCAGCAACACGCTTTGCTGCACTGTGCTGCGCAGCATGGTGTGAAAGGGAAAGGGCAGGAATACCCAACATGTCAACGTATCCATCACATGGCTGTCCTTTCCATGGACAGTGCCAATTTTATCAGCCCAGTCCAGCCCTGCAAAGTTTTCCAGGTCCATTAGTAATGTACTAACCCCAGTCAAGGTATTACCTGTCACTACGGGGACCTATTGTGACACTTATCCTTTCACTTACTTACTGACTTACTTACTTACTTACATTCACAGAACAGGGCTAGAAGTTACAGAATACACAGTAAAAAACCAGGACTGGAGCAGCACATCATGCATGTACCTGGGAAGTCTGGCATATATGCCTGTGCCAATGCAGGCCCTCTTTCAGCATCATGCTATTGTGCTTGTGTTGGGGTCAGGCAGCTAAAAGTGTTCTGTAATGTAAAATTAGTTAAGGTGTCTTTGTAGAGTGTCAATGTGTCACCTAAGAGGGTCTCCAGGTTCTGCGGAGGTGTATTCACTGCAGCTAGGTTCAATGAAATAGCCATGTGTCCAGTTTTAAGTACAAATCCATATTTCACACAGCCGATCTGATGTGCTGGGGGAGGTTGTCCCAGTTGTAACTGCCATGTATGAGAACAGCTTAACTCCTGGCATGATTATATAGTGGGGGTGTGGGTGAGTGCACAGTGGAGGTTCATGATTGGTCGTGGAAGCGTAGGTGGTGTGTGGGCTAGGTGGGTTCCTGGTAGTATGGTGCCTTGAAGGTGTTTCTGAGGTTCTTGAACTGTCAGTGTGTCTGAATGGTGAAGCAATGTACGTTTCTTGGGTAATATATGATGTGTGTGCCACATGATAGGCTGAGTAATAGTCTTGCAGTGGTGTGTTGAATATTTTGCCTCTTGCGTAGCAGGTGTGCACAGATGCTGTAGTAAAGGTTATTGGTGTACTACTGTCAGCATGCGATGATGATTTGGGTGGTGGTCATATATGTGTCAGGAGATAGCCATATGAAGAAATGTCTGACCATGCAAATAAAGTGAAAACAGGTGGAGGTGACTGTGGCAATTTGAAGTTTCATGTAGCCATGTTGGTCAATAGCATATTCTAACTACTGTTTGTAGTGTTGGTGTCTCCTGAGAGTTAGTGTATGATCTGGGTGTCACCAGTGTAAGAGATGAGGTACAGTCCCTGGGTCTGAATTGTGATTACCAGAAGCGTCATCTACAATGCACAAGAGAGTGGGCCAGAGTGGAGCTATTTTCTGGAAACTGTGGATTCTATAGATGACTCCCTTGGGTTCTGCATACAGCCAATCATTAAGGAGGCTGTCCACTTCAGAGATGCTCAGTAGTTCTTAGTGTTGTGGAGTTTGGAGTTGACATTGTGTGTTAGAAAACTTTAGGAATTTCCAGTCAGATTTGGATTATGGCTTGTACTGGCCCTTCCCCTTACATGCAATGCAAAAAGGTGACTTGCCATGTAGTGTTGTGTGGATGTTTCTGAAAGATGAATCCTAGGCCCCAATAATGCACAAATTGCATGCAAGACAGTACAGCAAGGGATCTTTGTGTGAAGGTCTATGTGAAATGCAGAGTGCCAGATAGTGTGAGGTTTAATAATAATTGACATGTCTTGGCCAGGGCTGGGTCACAAACAGATGGCTGGAGCAAATTCAGGCACTCTTGTTATATGGAACAACGGTCTCTGCACTGGTGCTAAGAGGCCAGTTTTGCAAACGTGCAGGCAGACAGCAGAAACACATAAAATGTGGCCCATTCTTGCACTCACTCTTTCAGTCAGGGCAGCAGGTTGCTGTGCTGTGTTGCGTTGTCTGAAATGTATATAAACAGGCCACCTGGTGAACAACATACATGTATTGCCATGGGAAAAGAAACAATAGTACAGCATGGCTATGTACACTTGTGCAAATATAAGTTCTACATATATCTTTGTACTTAAAAGTCAATAAATATACTGTCTGAATGCTGCACAAATCCTCTCAACATATTTCTATTTTTTTCCAGTGGGACAAACAATACGTCCTGGAGATCATACTGACCATGGTGCCCAACCTGTTGAGGATGCCATCCTGCCCCCCTTCCATGGATGAAGACACCTTTTAACAGCTCCTGGGCAGTTTTAAACATTTCCATCCGGAACTAGCAAAGGAACATGATGCTGTGGGGTCTCTGGATGAACTAACACATACTGGACATGGACCATGAACCATGAACCAATGACATCACAGCTGAGGCCCCTGAGAACCCCCAACTTGCTTTTCAATGGTAAGTGGTAAGAGTACAGCAGCCAATGACTGATGAGGTCCGGTTGGGAATGGAGACCATAGTGGGAACTCTTGAAGGAGGATCTAGGTGTGTTTGCTCTAATAAGGGGTTGTTGAAGAATATCACAGACATGTATTCTTGGCTCCATGGGATTGATGTGTCCTAGCTGACATCACTGGTGTCATGCTGCAGAAAGAATAACAAAACCAGCATTCTACATCTGATACCAATGAAGTTGTCAGGCAGCTGGGGGCCATTAATATATCCATCCAGTCCCTGGAGGCAAGATAGAGTCCTTCACAGCAACAACAAGAGTTCTCCATAGCAATGTTGTTGCTTTGTTGGCTAATCAGCAAACCCTTGTCAGGGAATACCATGCTTCCTTGCAATCATAAATGTTTTTGGGAACATGGGAGTCACATCTGCCTCTGATGTGTGTGTGCCAGAGGCACCTAACATTTCTCAGATGTCTACCATTCAAACACCAAAACTTCCTGGGGAGATAGATGTATACTTTCCCAGTTTCCAAAGAAGAACATCCCGACAAATATTTGTGAATGACCCCTGGCCAGCTTTCCTGTCTGTCCTATACAGGACAACATGCCACCCTCTTTGTATGCCAGAACAGTACTCTTTGTTTTGTGCTGTACTTTATTTTGTCCACTTGTGCCCTTAAATCCTTTGCAACACCTGATAATGGCAATGCTTTCCTCCTCATTGATCTCACTACACACATGTAAATATGTTGTAACATGCATTTTTACACACAATACTTATTTTATTTTTCATATGTGTTTGCAATATATTCTAAGATCAAACCTCCTCACATGATGTAATGTGAGGATAGGAACCACTGGAAAAAAATAAATATGAATTTTGGAAAGCATATTGAGATCTGTATACTTGTTCCTCAAAGTCTACAAAGATATTGTAACTATAACCCCAAATGCTACTTTTGTTATGCTGCGGAAGAGACATCTCAACTTAATTGCACTTGCTGGCTTTGTATGTGCACATACACCAATTACACCCATTGCAATGTTATGATGAACAATGCATGCCTTATCAATGTCATGTCAGAGTGTATCAACAAGATGCATTTTCTTGATAGACACACTGGGGCATATTTATACTCTGTTTGCACCGAATTAGCGTCATTTTGTTTTACTCTAATTCGGTGCAAAACTAACTCCATATTTATACTTTGGTGCTAGACCCGTCTAGCACCAAGGCCCTGATTTATACTTTTTTTGCGCCACATTAACGTCATTTTTTGATGCAAAAGTGGCGCAAACTTACAAAATATTGTCCCTTATTTATACTTTTTGAGGCAAAACTGCACTAACTCAGTTTTGCACCAAAAAGTTTAGCACCGGTTTGCACCATTTCTGTGCACCAGCCAGGCACCATATTTATGGAATGGTGCAAGCCGGTGCAAAGGGTAGGCTAGCGTAAAAACAAATGACGTTAGGCAGGTTAGAGTCAAAATAAATGACTCTAACCAGATTAGCTTTATTTTATGATGCTAAGGGGCATATTTATACTCTGTTTGCACCAAATTAGCATCATTTGTTTTTACTCTAATTCGGTGCAAAACTAACTCCATATTTATACTTTGGTGCTAGACCCAGCTGGTGCTAAAAAATGGTGCAAGCCGGTGCAAAACTTTTTGGTGCAAAACTAATTTAGTGCAGTTTTGCACCAAAAAAGTATAAATAAGGCCCGCAGTGAGAAGGTTCTGACAAAACCATTACCACCTATCAATGGGATGTGTGTGGCATGTGAGCTCAAAACACTGTCAACATCAATGTTGCAATGTAAAGATTACAACATAATTTCTACATGTGAAATCGTCACTGCTCAACAATAACAAACCCTGGATGGTTGTACCAATAGTAGCCAGATAGCCATGCCCATAGCCCTCATGGATTAACATTACTCTTGTGCCACCGAAGGATGCAAAAGGGCAATCCAATACTGTAAATGAGAGTGAACAAGGCATGCAAGTGGGCCTGTGTATACTGATAAATGTTGAGTAACTCAATACAGATCAAAATAGACAAATTAATTTATTCTGCCACATACAGGCCTCATATGTGTTGAGCACATACAAGTTTAGCATAGATGGAACACCAGTGAACCTGTGTTAATTGGGGCAGGGAAAACCTTCTGCACTGCTGAGTAATTCACAGAGGTTTGCTCACTCCTCATTCCAATTGGAGTGTAGAGTGAGGGCAGAACTCCACCATCCACTGTGTGGCTACACTTTTTTCTCATGTGCAGCTCTCTAATGTTAAGTTGGCAAGCGAGTGTTTGCATCCCCTAGCACAATTTCTGGGTGCTAGAATGCCTCCGGGCATGATTTCCCAATATGGGTGGTCTAACCAGGTCGCTACCTTCATGTTAAGAAAGCTTCCAATTGCATTGAGAAAACTGCCACTTGAGTAGAAAATCTACTTGAGTTGCAGGAAGAAGCTGCACCCTCTGGTGTGCCACATCATGCTATTCACGCTGATTTTACAGTGCAGAACAAGTTCTCAGCGCTGAAAATCAGCGCAAACAGTGCAACGTACAGAAATTCCCCCACTCATGGAACTCCGTGGAATCTCATGGAGATTTTAGGTAACTCCACAGAATTCAACAAAGTGAACCACTGCGAGGTCCTCCCAGGTCTATTGTTAATGCTACACCTCCCCAGGGGAAGGGTAAATGGGAGGCATGTATGAAAACATTTTTGTTGTTGACTTTTTCTAGGTGAGCTCCATGATGTGGCACACTATGCAAGGATAAATTCAAATAATGATGGGCATTGTCCAGGCAGATGTCACTTTCTGCATATTCAAATTCGACACAATGCAGATCTTCTTGTACAATGGTGCAAGGATGTTAGAGTTAGTGCTTTGCAGCAGCTTAGGTCACAATGCAGACGGGGAGCAGCATTCTTTAATAAAAAGTCAAATTAAACACTTACATACCCACTTCCTTTCACACAGGGTGCTACAGTCAGAGACTACCTGTATTTTGCAGTGTGTAATCTCACTTTCTGAGCCCCACTTTCCTAAAGTATGGAAATGGTTCCATACAGAATTCAAATCTGACTAATACCTACAGTTATCCAGAAGCCTCTGACAAAGCAACAAATGCAACAGGACAATTTGTCCATCTTTTCTCTACTCGTCTAACACAATAATGCCATCTTCTACAATGTCATGAACAGTGTCGCCGAATGGATGAAGACCAACTGCCTCAAGCTCAACACTGACAAGACAGAAGTACTGATCTCTGGGAAGAAAGCCACCCCTTTGGAGGACAGCTGGTGGCCCTCCAAGCTCAGGCCCACTCCCACACCAACATACCACACCCGCAACCTCAGCATCATCCTCAACAGCAAACTCACAATGAAATTCCAAACCAATGCAGTCACCTCCTCTTGCTTCCACACCCTCTGCATGCTCTGAAGAATCTTCTGATGGATCCCAGTCAACACGAAAGAACGTCACCCAGGCCCTAGTCACCAGTAAGCTAGACTATGTTAGCACACTCTACTCCAGTATCACCACTCAACTTCTCAAAAAACTCCACACCATACAGAATGCAGCTGCTCGACTCATCCTCATCCTACCCAAATGAACCCACATCACCCCGCTACCTCAAGAATCTCCACTGGCTCCCCATCCAGAAGAGATGCCAGTTCAAGCAACTGACGCATGCCTAAAAAGCCCTGCATGACCAAGTACTAGCATACATCAACAACCGTTTGAATTTCCAACAACCCGCCAGACACCTGCATTCCACCAGCCTGGCCCTCCCACATACCCCCATATTTGTCGAAGTTACAGTGGGCCGTTCCTTCTCCTACATCGTCACCAAGACCTGGAGCTACCTGCCCATCCACCTACGTTCAGTATCCTCACTGTCAAACTGCAGAAGGAGACTCAAGACCTTGCTATTTGACTAAAACCAGCAGCGCATGGATACCCCCCAGGGGTGATAGTGCAGCACTTTGTAAACCTGATTGATTGATTAATAAATATATGTTCTATATACCTGCAGTACAATGACATCTCCTAATACAATATGTCAAACTGACCCAAGTGAGGTAGCTGTAGATGCATATTATATACATTTAGTCACAATTTATTATAATGCATATCACTCATACCAGTGGTTCACACTCATTCAGTCAATGGCAAAATCTAGAGATTGCCTAGATATGTTCACTTTTGGTATTGGACTTGCATTATGCAAGAGGGGGGCAAAGTTTTGGCAAAACCTGTGTGAGAGGCGTTAAGGTAAACTAGTACAGCTTCTGAAACTCTGCATTTGATAAGTAATCTGGAGACATGCAAGGCAGCACACATTGCTGACATGGGAGCCAGTCCATAGATGCAGGGTGGATGTCTCACTGCTGCAAGGCTTTTGAACACTTCACCAATTTAGCATCATCTGTAAACCTATAAATGTAACATAATACTTCATGTATACCGGTGTACACACAATAGGAGCAACTTTCGATCTTAACTTTTCTATATACTCATTTTCCCTGTGATGCATTCATCATGACACAGCAAAATGCCAAAAAGTCTTGCCTGGCCAAGAACTATATTGCTTACAAGATAGATCCCCTTGTACCATGATGCAAATGTTTCAGGCCTTGGTGCTAGCCAGGCAAAAGTATACCACCAGCAGGAAGCACAGTAATGTGCTGTATCCTTATATCACTGTTTGTCCCTGCATTTTAACTTTTGCACAGTGTGGCAATTTGGCTTCACTTCTTGCGTTGTATGACTGGTTTAAAGAAATGCCACTAAGGGGATATACTGGCCTTTTGGCTGCAATTGATATGCCAAACCATGTGAGTATTTATTATTGATATCTGCAGAATATGGGCCAGTTGATGAAAAATGTTGCAAATGTGCCAAATGTATAAATATGAAAAAATCGCCACAGCCTCACAATTGCATTATGCCAGTGGTCCTGTCTATATTCCTACTACATTAACATGCCTCCATGCCAACTCCAAATTACTCTGTGGACATGGGCTGTTGTGTTTGCACACTGAGGTCCCTATTTATACTTTTTTAGCACAGCATTTGTGTCATTTTTTGACGCAAAAGCGGCGTAAGTTTGCGCTCTTTTTGCGTCGAAAAGCAGCGCAAATGTGGTGCTAAAAAAGTATAAATATGGGCCTGAATGTTATTTCTTACCAGGTGATGAATACCTCCCCATACAAATCACACTGTTACAACTATCAAGAATCACACACAGATGTCACATGACACTTTCTGTTGGCGAACTTTCAAGTAACATTTGTTTTGTAGTGGTCCTACGTTTAACATCATGACACATACTTTGCCACCCAGTACTGTACTCTTTGCTTGTGCATATGTTGATCTTATCCAGTGGTGGACTTTCTGACAACCCTACCTTCCCTAATGGCAGTTTGTACCTCCTCAGTGAAATACTCCTTACTCAACATGTCAGGTGACATGACTTCCAAATGGACTGTCCGGTCATCTTACCTTTCAAGAAGTGTTGGCAATTAAAATAAATGAACATGTATACTCCCAATAAACAATGTGTGGAACCTACAATCATGTTTTATAATATTTCATACCCAACAATTTGGACAAATCGACAAAGAGTTTTGTATGTGTTTGTGCTGAAAGGCTGCATAGACCATGCTGGAAGTATAATGTCATATCCCACTTCTTTGCAACTAAAGAAGAGTGAACTTAAGTCACTTGCACCTGGTGTATTTGGAAATACATCTACAAAGTGTACATCAACTGCAGTGGCAAAATAAGGAATGTGTTGTTTCCAAATGAAACTTTAGAGTGTGACAACAAGCAGCAGTTACTTGAATGACAAACAGAGAAAAGCTCTTTCTAAGCACACAAAGAATTACCTACTATAAATGGGATGATGGGATGTGCAAGGCATGTGAGGGCATAACACTGTTTCACCCATCCACATATATATAGCCCAGTGAACATGACAACGTGATCAACCTAATATGATAAGCTCTAGGCCCAAAGTGAAGAGATACTACAGTAAAATAATTTGCAAGGTTGAACTAAAAATAGCCAGACAATCATGCCCATACTCCTCACAAATTTGCATCATACCTGTGCCATACAAGGGTGCACCAGGACAATCCAATACCTTGAAAGTCAGTAAGCAATAAGAGTAAGGGCTTCTTGTTGGGGCCCTCTGTGAATAATGCTACACTAGGCTAAGTACATAAATGTGTCCCTCTGTGACTGAGAGTTGTCATATGTGTTGAGTACGTCTGCAGCTACACATGACATCTATTCTACATTGTAGAGACATATTTTTGCATCAGAGCGGGGCCAAGGAAGCATAGGCAATGCAGCACCTCCCCAGGGGAAGAGGACATGGAAGATGTATGGGCATGAAACTTTGAAAGTAGTTAATCAAAGTGAGCTGCGTGAAGTACCACAGTTAGCACGTAGGCAAGGAGGATAGAGGTTCTCCAGGCAGATGAGGATACATTTATAATTTTTCACCAGCAAGCAACTCTGACTCACCCCCTGCACAAAGGTGAAAGGGTGTGTGCCATAGTGACAGGCACCAGTGTGTGTCCCATCACAGCCAGTAATCTGTAATCTGTAGTGACAAAACTCTCCCAACTATACCTTCCCTATCTCTTTCACACAGTAGGAGACTATCTGTGTTGTGCTTTGTGTAACCTCACCCAAAGAGGACTACTTACAGTGTCTAAAGAATGGTAAAGGGTCCATAGTTTACTCAAATGTGCTCATGTGATTGACACTTGCCCAATGGCCTCTGACAAAGCAGCATATACTGTCAAAGATTGCAGGGCATTAGTTACATCATGTACTCAACTCAACTTACTCAATGATAACAACTCTTAATTATGAAATGATGATGAAGATGTAACAGTAGAAAACAATTTAATATTATGAAATCTATCTAAACAACCTACAATTACCTAGCTTATACAACCTTAAAACTATCTTAAACTATCTTAACTTATCTGAAACTACCAATACCATCCTATCCTACACTAACTAACAACACTAGACTAAAATATCTTAACTTATCTTAAACTATCTGAAGCACTATACACAAATGTCAAGTTCATCACTACCCCCTACCCCCTTAATACATGTAGATTGGTACAATACAAAAACATGTACTAACTATACATGTAAAGCTGATATAATATTTTTTAGTATTATTGTTTCTTATTTCTTTTTGTTTTTTTTTAACACTGAACATCAACACCCCCACCCACTTACAAACCTAAAACTACTAAAACAGATTTGCAAAAAACTACCTGTTAAAATATGTACAAACTAACACCTAACTACACTATACTTATACTAAACCCTAAATAACATTATGCCTAATAGCTATACAGTAAAAACAACAGACTAAAAAGAGAGAGTTAATGTACCGAAGGAGAGTTCATATCTATTCAGAAACCTGTACCATGGCATCTTGGATGTTCAGTACATGTTCTCTTAGGTTGTCCATCCTCCTATTGATTTTCCTGAGTTCCTGCAGGATTAAATATTTGAATACCGATCCTCAGGTTTTTCTTGGTCTCCTGGACAGTGAAGATGGTGGCTGGGAGGCAGCAGGTGTCCCGGGTGTGGCATGGGGTTGGGCTGGCAGCTACTGCTGCTGCAAACTTAAAGTGACATTGGAAACCCTGATGCTGCTTGTTGGACTTGCATGTCACACTTCAAGTAACCCATCTCCTTGGCACTTTCGTACTGTTCGCCCATCTTTTGAAAGGCCTTGGAGATGTGCCATTATGTGGCAGTAGCGATCCTTACGAACTGCAAAAGCTTTTGACTGGTCAGCTGTTATGTTACCTAGGGAAGTAAATTAGATTTTTTTTTAGCTCAGTCTGTAAATGTACATGATGTGTTTGAAAATATAATCATATGTGTCTGTCCAGACAAACTCATAATGATGAGATAAAGATATGGACTGTATTCTTTCAGGAAAAATATATCTCTCACTTAAGTAAAGCACATTGAGTCAAGTGTGGTCAGTGTAGGTGCACAATATGGAAATGTAGTCTCAATAGGATTACAACCATATCATTCAGA
The DNA here is from genome assembly GCF_031143425.1 of Pleurodeles waltl. NCBI lineage: Eukaryota > Metazoa > Chordata > Amphibia > Caudata > Salamandridae > Pleurodeles > Pleurodeles waltl. Next base: position 1,248,935,572 of record NC_090437.1, read on the forward strand.
TCAACAAGTCACACTCATGATGATGTGTTATTTGTAATTACACACAGAGCACACAAATTGAAACTTTGTGTCTTGGTATTGCATCATGCAAGTGGGCTGAAATTTGCTCATCTACACACATGAAAATTGACAAGGTAAGACGGTCAATGTAGTTTGCCTCTACCTTGCATAATTCGTCTTAAGCCACAGTAGAAAGCACACATTTCAGATGTTACTTACTTAGTGTCAAATAGCCAAAACCCATATGGGGGTAGTAGTTTATCACCTATAAAACATTACTGACATACATTTCACCAATTTAACGTCAGGTACATGGACTGTAATGGGAAATATAGCTTCTGATATACACTTGTACCAAAAATGTTTTGATTTTACTTATTTCAGTACACTCACTCTCCAAGGGCTGCATTTGTATGCATACATTTTAAATAAGGCAATGCATCTCAGTAGTGAGTGTATGCATGCTAGGGTACTCCTCTGTACAAGAACTTTGCAGCATGTACGGAATGGAACCTTGCACAATGATACAGGTTGACTACATTGGTGCTGGCCATTCTTTTGAAGCCCACCAGTACCTGAATTTCTGCATGTGAACTTTTATACAGTGCAGCAGCATTACGATATATCTTGCATTATGAATTCCTCCAATAAATGTCTCAAAAGGTATATACAGAACATGAGTTTGGAATTACAATGCCAATCCTTGTGGAGACTTGTCCGTTTGTCGAGCTGACCACACAATGCCAATTAGGATGAATCAATGAATTGGGCCTACCTACATTCCATGAGCTTTATAGCAATTGCAATTTCACATAGTGATGATATAAGCTACTCTGAGGAAGGCTCAAGTACCCCTGAGGCTGAATTACAACAACCATACTTTGGGTTAGTGTGAGAATTAGATTTTTTTATGTCCGTAGAAATAATATACTAACACCCTTACAGAAGCACACGTTACCATGTTCTTTATTTTCTGTCACAGCTCAAATCCATGATTTCGAATAACTTCACCCTATCACAACAACATTTTCAGCATCTATCCTAGTCCTGATAAATTGAGTTTGATGGTAACCCTGCTGACACTGTCCTGCATGATTTTATAATTAGGCTTTTGATTTGACACACAGCTACAGGGAAAGGTATATGTCTACAAACATTTTCAGTGTTCCACACTAGGTATCTTCAGCTACACCTACGGTCAGTAACACTGGAATTAGGTTGCAGGAGAGGTCAAATGAATGCAGCAAATATGAGCATAGTGATGAAGGAATATATGTGGCATACTGACACAAATTTTGTATTACTCTGATTTTGTGATTCCTTCCTGTTCACACTTGGTAACAGTGTTTGTGTATTAATATTGCACATCATCAGCACCTGTTTTGGGCAGATGCAACATAAACATTCCCATACAAGAGTATCAGTATTCAGTAGGCTTTGCTGCTACTTGTGTTGAAACATGATTTGTTATATTTGTTAGTAGTGCACATCTGGAGAGTATGCGCCATAGGATGCTTCCTGAGCCAAAAGCAACCGGACTATATATAAAGTAACATAACCACAGATGTAAAGATGCTTTTATAATGTGGGCCTGCTTACATTGATTCTCAATTTACAATGACATGCCCTCTTGTTCATTCCAAATGATTCTGTGACCAAGTTATGTTGTGTTGGCACACTGACTGTAAATTGGTTGCAGGTGATTGATACATTCCAAAACACATCACAATGTTACAATTCACATAGATCACCCGCAGAAGTCAAAAAGCTATATACATGTACTTATCACGCTTACTGGGAGCATTGGGGTCCCTGATTCTGTTCACCTCACTGTGGCTGTGTGGGAGATGACCATCTAGAAGTCAAAGATATGGACATTGCATTGTGAATGGTGCAGTTACACACAGTCAAAAATCAATGCTAAAAACAATGTCATCCCAGTATTTCAGATATGTCCAATACTCCTGACACACATATGTGAACATTGTATTAATATGGGATGCAGCTTGCAAGGCTTAGTTGGCTGGATGAGGAAGGCCAGAGGTATTTATTATCACATGTCTGGAGCATGCCTTAGGCATGTGATGTTTTCACTAATGCTGGTCGGCATCATGTTAGGCCCACATTATACCATGACACATGGGTGAAACCATTGGCCTTAGTTAGAATGAAGAATGAAGTAGTGCTGTGATGGAAAAGGTCAGGTATGCACCGTATGTGACCGTGTAAAGGCCATGTCAGATTTTTAATGGCACTGGTGCACAGAGTGCTGACTAGTGGAAATTCTATGTACCTTTCACAAGGATAAGCGCCATGTAAGCAGGTTTGTTTCGTGTTCTCATGTAAGGCCCACATTTCTGCACTATTACATTTGTCAGGGGCAGATTAAGCTGTGTATGTGTGAAGCATAATGCAGCACACATGGAAAGTTTAACATAAATACAGATTGAATATATATTTTCTGCTTAGACATCAACGGTGGAGCTCTGGCATTTTGGGAGCATTTCCTGGTCATTCACATATGTTAAATAAGGGAATGCTCATTACTCCATGCATTTTCATTGTATACAAGCACCCACTATCAATTGTTCAGTCCCTTGTGGCAAGATATGGCAACACAGCTATTGCCACTGTGCTGCTTTACAATGGCTTAATGTAGCCATTCTGAGGCACACAAAAGTTCTGTTAGGTAGCTTAATTTCTTTATATAAATTCATTGCAATGCACATGTTACACGTTGCATGATACAATTTGAATAATGTCCCTTAAATATTTAAGTTTCGCATTACTGTTGTAGCTACATTAATACGTCAGATGGTACACACAAACATACCTGCTGGGCCTCCAATCTCCAGTCCAAGCAGGTCCACAAGACCAGCCTCCCATGCCACCATGTCAGTCCAATTAAGTTTTATTGGGATGACAGTCCGATCCTGACCAAAATAGTTATTGAGGTACCAGTGAACAGGCTTACACCTGTCCTTCCAGTCCATGGGTGGGGTAATCCTGGCTGACACTAATCCCCAGAGGTCATCATCCTGGGCTGATAATGTATGGTGAGTCACTGGTGCCCACCCAACTCTCCCTTTGAAAATGCTTTCCCCCATCCCTTGCCAACATGTCCTTATCCCTCACTGATAAACAAAACCTCAAAGAAACATCCCTTAAAACTATACCTACCCCTATTTTATAAAACCCCTAAAAAGTAGCATAGCTGCACCTGGTGCATGGTGTCTGGTGTCTGAGTTTGTGCAGGCAGTCATAATGGCATCTGCGCAGGGTGAAAAGGAGGTATACACAACAATATTTTATATACAGCTTGCCATTTACCTGCTGCAGTGCAGCACAGCATGGTGACTTACAGCACTGCATGACAATATTAATTATTCAACCACCACTGTTTAGTTTGACAATACCTTTGAACTGTTTTAAGGTGTTCCACATAGAACACAAAGTACCACAATCACATATTACCCATGTTTTATAGTTCAAACTGTGTTAGGTATGTCTTGAACAGGTACATGAATTCTGTAAATTTTCTGTCTTACTCACATTTCCTGTACAACCTGCTGTTGTGCAGGGTTGAGTGCACACAGCACCAGACCTTTTGAAGAGGAGTGTGATCCAGTAGGCCTCACTGCAGTGAACTAGGGTTGAATGCTAATTTACACTACTACCGTACACTACAAAACATATCTCCACTTCAGCTCTGGCTTAATCCCTATAATGAGGGTAGGTGTTTTTGTGGCCATCCTGGGCCAAGGAGACTATAATCCTTGAAACAGGCCTAGGTCATGGCACCCATGCAAATTCCCTGTTCCCCTTTGGATTTATAACAGAGTTAGTGAGACACACAACTATGGAGTTCTAACCTTGGGGCAGGCGGGGTAATCATCAACCCCCTCTCATTTTAGCAGCTTCATTGGGGGTGGAGTGCTTGATGGGCCTCTTCTTTCTGCAACAACTTGTCAAAGACTTATACATAACATGAAAGGGTGGGTGACTTAATGAGCGTGTGAAAGGATGAATGAGTGAGTGAAAGGGTGGATGAAGAGATGGATGAGTGAAAGGGTGAATTGGTAGATAGAAAGATAGATGGATAGTTAGATAGATAGATAGATAGATAGATAGATAGATAGATAGATAGATAGATAGATAGATAGATAGATAGATAGATAGATAGATAGATAGATTTAGAAAAGGATGGACGAATGGACGGAATGATCAAAGGTGAAATACTAGATGAAAGAATGAATTAATGAAAGGAGAAATTGTGGATATCAGCAGGTAGATGGAGGGATGACTGGATGAATGGATAGACATTTTTATGGAAGAGACAAGGAAGGTCTTCTGAGGAGGGTTATGAAGACTTGCTTTGCTTGCTTTGTGCCAAAAGAGCTTTGGTTCAAATGCTCTTAAAATGCAGAGGGTAATTTCATAACCTTCATCTTCATTGCACCATATTCAGTGAGAATGTATATGTACACATACAATTGTGCTTGACATTTGACATAGACGCTTCATACATTTACTATCTCTGTATTCTTCAGGTGATGTGATGTTCTGGTAGAGGCCTTGGAGCCTGCTTGCATTGCTGTGCAAAGCATGATAAATGTGTATTTTGTCAACTGTGGCAAGATATGATATTGACATCAATCTGCCCCAGAAAGATGCCACCTGTGTAGTGTTTAGTGGACCTCCAACTATAAAATAAATGTATGCCTTCTTTTGATATGACATTTTAACATGGACACCTGGGAGGAGGTCTTTGTCCATGACAACTGTGAATGCAGCACACTCAGAAAGAGGAAAAACATTGAGAAATAAAGATATTTCGCCTTGCAATGCCTTACCTGGAAAGATGTCGATTTTTTGACTCATTCCCAGGTCTACAACTTCTGGTAAATTTGGAAATACATCAAAATCCATGGATGAGAACACCCACACAAACACATATGGATTGTCTCTCTGGGGAAGCATAATGCAACAAAGTGATTTGTGCTGCATTGCTTTACTCCAGATTCATGAAGCCACTCAGGCCCCTGAAAGGGGGCCTTGCATGGCTTCATAAATCACATTTTCGACTTGAGTTGTGCATGCACCACCTTGTGTGATACAAGAGCGAGCAACCCCACTTATAAATATACCCCTCAATGTGTTGCCTTTACGTAAGGATGACAAACCTTAACCTCTTGAGCATTATGAACGTGACCTTCACTTCCTTTTCAATCGGGCACTATCGGTGTGGCGGTCAGTTCCAAGTGCCAAGGACAGGAAATCCCTCTGATTATGGCACCAGAAGGATTCAAATTTTTTCAGGTTGGGTTCCTGAGGAAGAGCTTCTTCCTAGCAGCTAGAGGCTGTTTTTTTTTGTTTGTTTGGTAATGATGATCTACTCGTATGGTGCACTGATGTCGTTACATTGAAATTGAAAATAATATGAAGAGATCAGCTCATTTCACTTTCACTGCATCAGTGCTCAAGAGTATATCTCAGCCCCGAGCACCAATTTAGATGGAAGAGGTATCGATGGAAAGGGGAGAATTTGCTTTTGCTAGTTATGTCCCTCCCTAGTGGATTCCTGCCTGTGGGTTACCAAAGGATTACTGTTGAGGGGTGAGAAACATCCGCTGCCTTTTGGGCTAGTTGTCACACACTCAACTGGTTCCGAATGTGAAGAAAATGCTGGGCCTTTAACCCCGCACAAGATAGGGAATCAAATCAAGTAACAATAACCTTAATTTACTAACTGCCTCGGGGAAAAAGGGGAGTTAGGATAAAATAGGAAATAAAGAAATAAACAGGCTTGCATCACAGCTGCTCTGCTGCTTTGCAAAACTGCAAAGGTGGATTTGTACTCCCTGGACCTTAGTGAGTGGATACGGATGCAGTGCACTGGAAACAAGAAGAGTAGTTGACTAACAGTACTTATGATATGATATTTAAACAGCTATATACAACAATAACACTTACAGGCTGCATATTAATTTAGGCTTTACAGCACATACAAATTCAAAAGGAAAAAAATGAGTTTTCTGTCACTCCACAGAATGTCCAATATAACAAAGTTCAATACAAAAGTTTGAGAATCACAATTATGAGCTCGGAGTCTTTCCGAATTCTAATTACATGGAGCCTGTCTAGAATACAAACATGACATCTTTTAGATCAGTCAAATAAAGTTCAGAACAACCATGAGACAAAGTGTTAGGAGCACTAGGACTTTCAAAACGTAGGCACACATAAGGTCCAAATTCCAAGAATGGGTTGAATCTCCTCAAAGGAACTCAGTCATAGACAATGCTCCAAACTGAATTGAGGATTGGGGAGCACTAACCTGAGAAACAGTACTTACCCTAGAAATAAGTTCTCCAACAGGAGTCCAGAGGTAGGCGGAAGGCTGAGGAGCAAGAAGCTACAACAGGAGGTTGAATTGTAGTTCAAGGTAAGAAGACACTGGAGACATCAACGGAGTCAGGATCACGTGATCACAGAAAGGCTTGGAAGACTATGGCAATAAAGGTTCTGGGCAACTCAGAAGGTGAGTGCAGGGAAAATTCTTGCAGAGGACTGGGATGGGGCCAAGCACCGACTCTGGGTTTAGATGGGGTGTATATACCTGATGTAAAGACTGTTCCACTAGGGAACATAGTTCACATGGAAGGGCGGGAAAGTTCCAATAGAAACCTGGGAGAAAACATGTGTTAACCTAACAAATATGACTTCTCACAGGTGCAGGTGCAAATGATGGGTGGAAATCAATTAACCAACGGGAGGAACCAAGAGTTAAAAGGGCACTCCAGTTGGGGCCAATGACCACAGCAGGTAGAAAAATATGCCTAATGGTTACATGCAATAGATAAGGGAGATCGGGCTAATAATTAGGAAGGACATGGTACTCTTACAAGCGTGTTACAGGGGAAAGCAAAGGTAGAGGAGGTTCAAAGGGGTGAAGAGCTCTGGTAGGGAAACAAGTGTTTGCCGGAGGCCGTGAGGTGCCACCGGGGAAAAGAGACATGAGCCAAGTAGTATTATTCCTTTACAAAAAGGCGCAACGGATTATATTTGAGGGAGAGAGTGACCCTTCTGGTAGTGCCCCCCCCCCCTGAATTCTCACAACAGATCCCCCCTCAAGGCACGTAGGAGGTCCTTATCTCCAATCTGTCCCTTGGAGGCATACATCCCTTAAGATCTCAGGGCAGTATTTTGAAGGAGGGAGCTGACCTACCTGGCAATGGGTTAGTGTTCCCTCCTTCCCCAGACAAAAATCTTTCTGCCACCCCTTGGAGGACAGATAGGAGGTTTTGACCTCCAATCTGCCCCTTCCCATTGGGCAGAAATCCCACTAGACCCCAGGGAGTTACTTTTATTATTATAAAATGAAGTGGGACAGCCTGTCCAGACAACAGGCTGGGTCCCAGGCCCCAATGACCCTAACTCATCTTTTTGACTGCCAGGGGCAAATCAGAGGGCTTTAGCTCCAGTATGCCCCCAAGGGGGCAGAAAGCCCACTAGACGCAAGGAAGGGATTTTTGAGGGGAGCAGGTATCCTGGTAATGGGCTTCTGCTCCTCCCCTCTCAAGCCACAAAGGTCATTCTGATATCCTGGGGCCACATGGGAGGCCTTTACCACCAATTTGTCCCGGGTGGGCAGAAGGCCCACTAGACACTAGGAATTTATTTTAAGAATAATAAAAGAGGTGGGGGGCCGGCCCAGGCTTCAGGCTGAAACCCCACCACTGAATGAATGAATAAATGGGGGATTTATAAAGCACATGACTTTGAGGAGTGTACCAACACTAGAATTAGTAAAACAGTTGTTGTGCCCCCAGGGGTCGATTTGATGGATGTATTCCTAATCTTCCTCTTCCCATGGGGCAGACAGATTAATAGAGACCAAGGGTAAAATAGCCCCCCTCAAAAAAGGGTGACAGAGGATCACCCAGTCATTGTGTTATGCCCTATCTCAGGACTGATGTACCAGGCTTTGTGCTCCCTTGGGGACAGATTGGTGGTGTTATCACAGACACTGCCCTGAGGTGGACTATAAGACTATATACACCAAGGGAAAATACCCATACCCCAGAAAAGTTATGGGGATGGCTCACCCATGCATTGCACCATGCCCCCACTCCTGAGTGAGTTCATCAGACTTCCTGACCCTGGCGGATGGATTTGAGGTATTTGTCCAGAGGTAATTACTCAGAGCCACATGCCATTTCATTGTTCTTATGCACATAATGTCATCTCAGTTTGGACCCAGGTATAGGTTAATCTATCTTTACCCGGGTTCCAATGGAACCAGTGCAACCTGAACTGCCAAGCTACATCGTAGCTGAACCGGAACATAAGAAATCCAGGGCTGGTTTTGCTCTTGTTAATGGTTCATAACACCTAGAATGGGTGCAGCAGTCTTTCTGCCCCGCAGCCCCTGCCTGACCCCATAGGGACAGAGAGCCCTTTAGACACCAGGAAAAAAGTAACACTAAAAAAGAGGGGGTGAGGGCATCTCATCAAGGCATTGTGCTGTACCCACACACTGGATGCATCATTCCCCCCCCCCCCAAGGGATGGATTTTGGATTGTTTATCCAAAATCTGTTCCCATCACGCAGAAAGTCCACTAGGCACCAGGAATTTTAACATAGTGCAAAAAACCAGGAGGTTGCCTGTAATCTGTTCCAATGGGGGTGACATATAAAGCCCACTAGACACCAGAGATTTTAGATTTTGGCAAAGCAAATGGGTGCAGGCAGCTCACACTTAGATTGGGGTCTGTTCAATTCTGACATCATGCCCTACCCCTTCTCCACCCCTAATGTCTCAAAAGTCTTTCTGTTCTTTCCTCTGGAGACTACAGAATGCCCATCCCTTTGCCAAGCAAGAGGTAGCTTCAAAACCTAGGGGTGTTTTTCCAGCGAGGCCACCAAACAGAGACTAAATTCCAACATTATCCTACTTGCTGTGATGAATGGCTGCACGTTTTGGTCTTGGACCAGCCACAACATTGAGAAACCTTACAAACCCAGACATTTCTGTAAACCACACACTAAGGGGAGTCCAGGGTAGTGTGTTTTACATGGATTCCTTATTCATAATGCCCTGTAGACCCACACTTTGCCTAAAATCATGCATTTAGCTGTCTTAATTTGCAGTGATCAGCACATTTTATACCATAAACATTCCGCCTCTTTGCTTGATAAAAACACTAAAGTCCACAAACCTCAACAAGGAGAAATCAGCTGCTATATTTGGGCCTGGGCCTGACAACTACCCATGGAAACCTATTAAACCCAGACATTTATTAAAACTAGACACCCAGGGGAGTCCAAGGTGCACTTGCATCAATCCCATGGCATTTTCATCATCACAATGCTCTGCAAACCTCAATCATTTCCTAAATTACACATTTCCTTGCAATTCTGTAGCATAACCTTCTGGAATCAGCAGGAATGCACAACATTTTTAGCATCAAGAGTTCATCCACTTGTTCCAATAAAACCTCTACCCACATGTGTGGCTGGGTCTTGTGCCCGCTTCAGACACAGGTCAAACCAGGTCCCACCAGGAGGGGGGATTAATAGTTTCAGCCACCAAAGTGAAGGAGCCCTTCTTCATCTGTTGTCAGTCATCAAGGCATTTAACACCATGCCAAAAGATATTTTGAGCACATAGCAGCCCACCAACCTCTCCCGCCTTCCTACAATCGTGACGAGCTCTGGTTTGAAAACCGCTGCCATGGACCATTTATTTAATGTCCCTGCAGAAATATTACACTGACAGGTTGGAGTGAAGTACACCAGACAAAAAAAAATACTACATCTAATACAGTGGTTCATATTTAACTTTTAGGGCCTGAGTTAAGAGGCACCACCATAATTTTTGTGATGCTAAGGCGGTACTAAAGTGGCTTTTTACATGTGCCATATTTACAAAGTGGCTCGATGTATGCATTGTTCTACTTTGCAAACCCTTGCGCCATATTATGCCTGCGCCAGACTCAATATATGCAAGGGTGGGCATTCCCCCATTAGAGGAGCTGAAAAAATGGCACCAGGAAAGCTGAGAGATTTCCTTGCGCCAATTTTTTTGGCACTTTTAATGTCTGCTCAGAGTCTTTTTCTCTCTCTATCTGTGCTTAGAAAGAGGAAACGAAGAGAGAGATTGAGATATTTCTCCTTGTTGCTCCTCCCCTGCAAAAGCGTAGCATTTTGAAGCTGTCCCAGATTTACCAGTATTGGTAAATCCGTGAATGCACCAAAATCCATTGGTGGCTTCATGGGAACACCCATGCTGCACCCATGAAACGATTTCCTGGGGCAGAGTAATGCAAGGCAGCGCCATGCAAGGTAGTCTTGCGTTGCTTGTTAAATCTGACTTAGGGATTGCATTGCCCTTGAGATGCAGGCGCATTACAAACCCTTGATAAATCTGACCCCAAATGTGTTAAAAATAGCACCTCTTTGTTCACAGCTCTTCGAAACATCAAAGATTCTAATGCAGGGTAGCATTTGTCAAATCATAGGTTGCCTTTACACATTGCTTACTACAGCAAAATTAGTAAGTGTCAGGCTCTCTTTGATACAAAAGAGCTGGGCTAGAAAACGCACTAGATCTATGGCTGTGCTGGGTAGTATCTCCTGGGTTCAGACATTAATCACTGCAACGACGTTTCCTCTAAGCGATGTAATGGGCCTTGTCAGTCCCATTATTCTCCTCCATCTCGTTTGCTCGAGGGTCATTGCCAGTGATCCACACCAACAACCAAACCACACAGAAATAAATGTTGAAGCACTTTTGCCGGCAGCAATATTTCGCGCGGTACATTGCAGATGCCACTCCTTTAGAAGAAATAGGAGCATTATTTACAAGAATATTTACAGAATCTGAGCACGGTGATCTCTGAGGCAAGGGTGCACCCGCTGAAAACTTTCAAAACGAGTTTTTTTAAATGATACTTAATTCTGGGACAGTAGAAACACATGTAACATTTGCGGCTGGACTAATTCTGACAATGCAATTAATATAGCTACGTTTTTCTACTAAAACTAAAAATGTATGCACATCATATCGCAAGATCGTGGTCATCGATTCACCTAAATATTGAGGAGGAAACGTGACCCTGATAACATAACTACAGAAAATGGGGGCTCATAAGGGGATTCCAGGGCTGTAACCAGTCTTAACACGTTGTACACATGGGACAGATTTGGGGCCGAATTTAAGAAAAGAGGCACTGCATCCAATGCAGTGCCACATTTCTTGTGTCCCCGTGCACCCCCCTAATGCCACCATGTGTGCACTGTATTTATGATACAGTTCACCATGGCGGTATTAGGAGCAATAGTGTCAAAATCTGTGACACTATTGTGGCGCTTTGCTCCATTAGCATAAAAAATGTTGACGCTAGTGGAGAAAAGTGCAAGGTGGCCCATTGAATATAATGGGTGCGTCCTTTAAATGCATGCTTTTGACAGGCCTTAAAAATGATGCCAAAAATGGTGCAATGAAATCTTGTAGATTCATGTGCACGCATTGTGCCACTTTGTAACTATGGTGCAGGGAAAAGGCCACCATAGCACTTCCTTAGCGTAAACAAATTATGCTTAGGTTGAACTAAAGTGGCACAAGGGGCTTTTAAATCTGCCTCAAAGTGAGGGCTTCTGTTGCACGTGCGTCACACAAGCCAAGACAACATCCCTAACTGATTTACTAAGCTAAGCAAAGCCGCCTTCCATGGCTCCCCATTGTTTAGTAAATTGAAGGTAACACAAGGCAGCACATGGTGTGTGTGCTAGGCAGCACACAGTGTGCCAACGCAAGAAAGCAGCAGAAATGTGCCGTATTTATGTACATATGGCGCATTTCTTATGTCTCCCTTTCACGCAACGCAGAGAAACAAGTCGCCTTCCAGCACTACAATGAGTGAAATGTTGGTAAATCTGCCCATGTATTTCTAAGAGGAGGGGCCAATGTACACAGCAACAGAAACAAGGAACAGTTTGTGTGCATAATAAAATAACTGTTCAACACACATGTGAACAGTGCGTGAGACCATATAGCATACATCCACAATATACTGTGCGCCTTATACCCTGTAACACATACATAAGGTAGAAAATAATATGGACAGTACCAAAATCAACACACAAACAGGTGCAACTCATCAGCTCACTCTGCAAGCAGATTCTACAAACAATAGTGAAATTTTGCAAAATGCAGTTGTTACATTGAGAGAGCGTAGCTTAAATATTACATATACTAAAAGTGAAATGCTTATATCAATGATTAATGATGCTGCATAGAAAACTACAATAATTAGTGTTTTGCTTAAACACGCATTTGAATTACGACTATAATGTGTGTGGTCACAAATATATACGTGAACTAACATTGATGAGTAAAACTGTTTATGCTATGATTTATATTAACACTTACGATATTGCATTTATATTAAAAATCTCATAGGCCTTAAGTTAGCATGAGTTGCAGATTTAGCTGCCTAGCTCTCATATTAAAGCATTTTCTCTGTTTTTCAGTGTGCTGACTCGCAAAGGGCCATGACCCTGCATTTGTTCCTTTTCTCCATGTTATGTAACCATACAGATTCAGTTCTCATCCGCATACTAGCTGCCTTAGTACGAGTTTAATACAATTTTGAAACAAAAGTAGATTAATGCAATGTACAAGGACATTAGACCATGGACAAAGGAACTCATGACCCGAGAAACGTGCCAAGTGGTGAAGAAACCCCCGGATGTGCCACCTCCGAAGGAGTCAATTATGAAGACCAATCAAAGTGTAATAAATTATCGTGGGGTGACAATTGGGATTACCTAATGTATAATTTGATAGGTTAAAGATAGTGGGGTATAGTGAATGTCCAATAGAATTTTGGGGGAAGGTATTACGAAAAAGGGATAAAAACCCATGTCACAGAAGGATCGAGAGATCTAGGTAGGGAATGCTATTGATTTCATCCAGAAACTCTGTCACTCTGTTTGGTGACTTTGAGATTGAATAAACCATCCTCACCCATAGACTGCCCTTTACACTTCTCCTCCTTATGAGGGAAGTGTCCCCTGTCCTTTAGATGAGGTTAGACTGATGGCGATTTGACTGATGTCCTGAAGACGAAGACTGATCCTGTGTGCTGACCTAATCCTGGAGGGTAATTATGACAATGCGATTTGTAATTTGTCTCTTTGCTTTTCCTTTCTAGGTACCAACTGCTCATTTTTTAATAGAGGCCATAGCTAGATGTTTTTCAAATTGGTGTTCTAAGTTGTTTTGCATGAAGCCCCACATGCTAATGCTAATTAGAGGATAGGATAGGAGTTAACTCTGACTGACGCAAATAGACAAATGACTGATGTTACGCTTTGCTGAATTGAGACGTATATGACATTTGCTGTATTCTGATCTGTGTTCACGCCGTGTTATGTTCTGTTAGAAATGGGGTTCAAACAAGGACCCTCACTCTAGTCAGGGAAAACGAGAATCACCCTCAGCTAACCCCTGCTTACCCCCTTGGTAGCTTGTCAGAGCAGTAGGCTTAACTTCAGAGTGCTAGGTGTAAAGTATTTGTACCAACACGCACAGTAACTTAATGAAAACACTACAAAATGACACAACACCAGTTTAGAAAAATAGGACATATTTATCTAAACAAAACAAGACCAAAACGACAAAAATCCGACATACACAAGTCAAGTTATGAATTTTTAAAGATTAAACTCAAAAATAGCGCTTAGAAACAAAAATGCTTCGAGGAGATGTTAACACGGCGTCGTGACGGAGTCGTTCCCAACAAGCCGACATCAGCGGCGCCGGACACGGAGTCGTGTAGACCCCCAACTACAGTTCCTTTGGTGAAGAGTGAAACCGAGCCGATGCGCGAAGTCGGGGATCGCGGCATCTGTGCGAAACGTTGAATCCGTGCACTTCGAGCGGCGTCGGTCACAACGTGGTGCGGCGAATTCCACGGAGTCGCAGACTTCAGCGGGCTGCTGCGGCGTCGGGCCTGCGAAGAGCGTCGCGTTCCAGCGAAGGTCACGCGTCGGGTGCAGGCGGCATTACCGGATTCAGCAGCGGCGGCGGTCCGGAGTTGTCCGAAGTCGATTTCCTTGGATTTCCACCAGCTTTCCTTTCAAGGGCCCAGGGACTGGATAGGGCACCACTTGTCAGAGCAGGAGTCTCTCCAGAGACCCCAGGTGCTGGCAGAGAGAAGTCTTTGCGGTCCCTGAGACTTCAAACAACAGGAGGCAAGCTCTAAATCAAGCCCTTGGAGATTTCTTCACAAGATGGAAGGCACACAAAGTCCAGTCTTTGCCCTCTTACTCTGGCAGAAGCAGCACTGCAGGAAAGCTCCACAAAGCACAGTCACAGGCAGGGCAGCACTTCTTCCTCAGCTATTCAGCTCTTCTCCAGGCAGAGGTTCCTCTTGGTTCCAGAAGTGTCTCTAAAGTCTGTAGATTTGGGTGCCCTTCTTATACCCATTTTAGTCTTTGAAGTCACCTTTCTTCAAAGGGGACTCACACCTACTTGTGAAATCCTGCCTTGCCCAGGCAAGGCCTCAGACACACACCAGGGGGTTGGAGTCTGCATTGTCAGAGGCAGGCACAGTCCTTTCAGATGAGAGTGACAACTCCACCCCTCCCTCCTAGCAGAGATGGCTAATCAGGAAATGCAGGTTACACCCCAGCTCCCTTTGTGTCACTGTCTGGTGTGAGGTGAAAAACAACCCAACTGTCAAACTGACCCAGACAGGGAATCCACAAACACGGCAGAGTCACAGAATGGTTTAAGCAAGAAAATGCTCACTTTCTAAAAGTGGCATTTTCAAACGCACAATCTTAAAATCAACTTTACTAAAAGATGTATTTTTAAATTGTGAGTTCAGGGACCCCAAACTCCACATGTCCATCTACTCTCTAGGGGAATCTACACTTTAATCATATTTAAAGGTAGCCCCCATATTATCCTATGAGAGAGACAGGCCTTGCAACAGTGAAAAACTAAGTTGGCAGTATTTCACTGTCAGGACATATAAACCACATTACTATATGTCCTACCTTATCCATACACTGCACCCTGCCCTTGGGGCTACCTAGGGCCTACCTTAGGGGTGCCTTACATGTAAGAAAAGGGAAGGTTTAGGCCTGGCAAGTGGGTACACTTGCCAAGTTGAATTTACAGTGTAAAAATACACACACAGACACTGCAGTGACAGGTCGGAGACATGATTACAGGGTTACTTGTGTGGGTGGCACAACCAGTGCTGCAGGCCCACTAGTAACATTTGATTTACAGGCCCTGGGCACCTCTAGTGCACTTTACTAGGGACTTAACAGTAAAACAAATATGCCAATCATGGAGAACCAATTACGTACACATTTTAAACAGGAACACTTGCACTTTAGCACTGGTGAGCAGTGGTAAAGTGCTCAGAGTTCAAAAGCCAACGGCAACAGGTCAGAAAAAATAGGAGGCAGGAGGCAAAAAGACTGGGGATGACCCTGCATAAGCAAAAAAGTCCAACATGTTCTTATGTTTGTGATTCTTGCATTAATGAAATCTTATCATAGTTGTCATATTGTGACTATGATCTTATGTTTTTTAGTATTGAGATTAACTCTTCTCCTCGTAGATGGTAATCAATAGGGAATAAAATTCATAAAATTCTATCAAAAGGTGTGATTATTCATGGCTGAAAGGTCATGGTTGTGTCGATAATTTGATTAATGTCTTTATCTAAAGTAAGGTGCATTGTGGTGATAAATATTGATGAAATTATTGATATATTGCTTGACATATTGATTAGTTATCTCGTCCTACGGTGTCTCTCCACTGGGTCACAAGATTCATTGGCCTAAAACGAGTCCTAATGTGTATAAATTAGCATAGATGGACACGTTAACAGTTTTGGTAGCATAGCGACGGTTTGGCCCTTGCGGGCCCTAGGACGGAGAATCATTGTTTAATTTGTTTTTCTGTGATAATGCAAATATGATGGGTTTCTAAGTTCACCATGACTTTCCCGGGATCTTGGAGCCTGCCTAAGTAAGTTGGGAATGTTCTCGGCATCATAATGTGTGTAGTTTAGGGTCTTTGCGCTTGCTTAGCTTATGCCTTTTTGCAGGAGATTGTGAGATTTGTGTGCATTTAGGATAACTATGTGCTGTTTAGCAGGAGTGGCCGTACTCCACAGTATGAGAGTAGGGAAGTCGGCGTACTTCATATGAGTGTGGCGCTTAATGCTCAAAATTATCCACGTGGTTGGTTGTTATGTACGGACCTGTTGAGGTCTAAGACTCCGGAGTATGTTGACAAGTGTGGAAGACACTTGGGTTTATGTTGTAATCTGTGCGGTTTAATAGGTCAATCGGGCGTGGTTGACAAGTCAAGTTTGAGTTGAAACGTACGTGTGAAACCTTCGATGGAGATTTGGTAAGTTCTAAAGTGCACTAGAATAAGCCTTTGACAAGTCGAGAGTAGAATTTGCGGGTCGAATTCTGCTTGCGTATGCGGGAACCGATAAGGAGAAAGTAGCGGCTGAGGCTTCAAGTGAAATCTCTGTAAAGTTCTGAAGCGAATGTGTTACCCTTCCTGTAGTAAACCGGCAGATTTGTGTTGGTATTTAAGGTGCTTGCAATAATTGCATTAAGTTTGTGTGGGTTCGTGTGGGTTCGGTGAGGAGCGGACGAGCCGCAAGACTTTGTCAGCTGCATTGTGTGTGAGTGCGACGTCAGTGGTGCCGCGCTGAGATAGGTCAGTTGTCGAGAGGGGTCGCGCACGGATTGGCTGCCGTCCGTGAGAGGCAATAGGTTGAGAAAGGTGGGTGAAGAGTGTCCTGGGAACTAAGTCACTTTTGATTAAATACAAAACAAGAGAAAATCGCAAAATGAATTTTGTTAAAGCATTCAAGAGTGCTCTGAAGGGAGATACATATATCGTAGCAACTGATGGAGAGCCTACACCACCCGAGGGTACTCCAGCTTACATGGTTATGGAAGAAAAAGGTGTTGCTCCATGTTTATGGATGAAACAGTGGCGCAAACTAACGGAGAAGGAGGGATGTTTAGCGTTTCCGGAGCATGGGACGTTCAATCCAAAGGTGTTGGAGAACTTAAGGTGGATGTTAAGTACACAGAAACCACCTCCGAGGCCAGCTCAATATGAGGCTTTAGCGATTTGGGATTTGATGTCTCTTAAACATAGACAAGAAAGATTCCATAGAAGGCTGAGAAAGGCAGAAAAATCCTCTGCTGAGGCTAGATGGGATAATGAGAATAAAATGTGGAGAAGGGGAATTGTTGACGGGCTAAAACTGTTTCCAGCAATAACACAGGAAGAAGAAACACAGGGAAAGAAAGCCTCTTGTAAGACAGATAAAGACTCGAACAAATCTAAAGAGAATAAAAGACCTTGGGAAGAGGAAGATGATTCAGACGATGAGAAGTTGATGGACAGGTTATTGCATGATCGCCCACCACCCTATGCAGTGAGCGATAGTGCTCCAAGCACTAGCATGGAGCCTGGGAACCAGACGCAGGAAAGGGGAGTTGCTGATACGGCGCAGACTAGTGATACGGCTCCGATACAGAATGGTGTCAGTGTACCCACTGCTCCAGACATACCGATACAGTTGCAACCTCCACCGCAGATACAGAGAATCTACCCAGACGTCCCAGTACTTGAGACTACCACAAATCTGATAGTGCCGCCAGACCCGATATATACGAAATCAAAATTAGTACAGATTGAGTCAACTCTGAAATTACTGTCCCAACCGCAACCACAGCTGATACCAGGCTACAACCCAGTAGCTGGCCCACCATTAGTACCTGTCCCGGGTACCTTGGAACAGACCTATGGAGTTCCTGCTCCACGGAGTCTGGGTCCAGGTCAGACACCTGCTGCCATATCATTGCCAATTACTGTCGGTCCACCAGTGCCATTGTATGCTCAGGGCAAAACTGGCCTATGTGACCAGGGGGTAATGACCCAAGACGTGATAAGAGGAGGGTCCATGGGAACTCCCCAGATAATGGCATCGGGAGAGCAGGCAGTTGAACAGCCGAGGTCTTTAATGGACCTTAGTCCAGGGGGAGCACCCATCGAAGCAATGCGTCAAGCAGGGCTAGGAGTTTTAACTCCACAGACAATGAGTACAAACGCATCACATTCTCCGATGGTGCATGCAGGGAACATTTCGCTACAGGGTTTTACAGTCCAACAGTTAAATGAATGGTTAGAGAAGACTTATACTTCACAAAAGGCTGCAGTGGTTACAGTCGAACCAGAAAAAGAAAAACAAGATGAATACCTGAACCTTTTAAGACTAGGGGCAGAGGCTGCTGAGTTAGTAGAAGGTACAATGGGAGTAAACAGATTGGAGTCATACACGGAAGCAGAATTAAGATTTTTATGCCCCAAAATTACCAAAGAAGTAGGCAAGGTGCATCAAAGATTAGCGAACCTGGCAGATAAATACAATATTGATATTGGAAATACTAAACATCTGAAAAGAAGTTACAGATTGGATTTTGACTCTAAGGGCCATATTTATACTTTTTGACGCAAAACTGCGCTAACGCAGTTTAGCGTCAAAAAATTTAGCGCCGTCTAACGCTATTCTGAAGCGCCATGCGGGCGCCGTATTTATTGAATGGCGTTAGCCGGCGCTACCAGACCGGCGCTGCCTGGTGTGCGTGGAAAAAAACCACGTACACCAGACAGCGCCGGCGTAGGGGGAAAATGGCGTATGGGCGTCTTAAAATGGGGCAAGTCAGGTTGCGTCGAAAAAATCGTCTTAACCCGACTTGCCCCATTTTTTAACGACGCCCATCCCCCATCAACATGACTCCTATCATTGTAAAGATAGGAGTCATGCCCCCTTGCCCAATGGCCATGCCCAGGGGACTTCTGTCCCCTGGGCATGGTCATTGGGCATAGTGGCATGTAGGGGGGCACAAATCAGGCCCCCCTATGCCACAAAAAAAAAAAAAAAAAAACTTACCTGAACTTACCTTAATGTCCATGGGATGGGTCCCTCCGTCCTTGGGTGTCCTCCTGGGGTGGGCAAGGGTGGCAGGGGGGGTCCCTGGGGGCAGGGGAGGGCACTCTGGGCTCATTTTGAGCCCACTTGTCCCTTAACGCCATGCCTGACCCAGGCGTTAAAAAGCGGCGCAAATGCGCCGTTTTTGGCCACGCCCACTCCCGGGCGTCATTTTTGCCCGGGAGTATAAATACCACGTAAAGGCCTGGGAGTCATTTTTTAAGACGGGAACGCCTCCCTTGCATATCATTAACGCAAGGAAGGGGTTCACGCTAAAAAATGACGCACACTCCGGGCACTTTGGCGCCCGAAGCGTCTAACGCCATAGTATAAATATGGCGTTAGTTGGCGTTAGTTTAGCGTCGAATTTGCGTCGAAAAAAACTACGCAAATTCGGCGCAACCAGAGTATAAATACGGCCCTAAAGACTTTGGGCCATATTTATACTTTTTGACGCAAAACTGCGCTAACGCAGTTTAGCGTCAAAAAATTTAGCGCCGTCTAACGCCATTCTGAAGCGCCATGCGGGCGCCGTATTTATTGAATGGCGTTAGCCGGCGCTACCAGACCGGCGCTGCCTGGTGTGTGTGGAAAAAAACCACGTACACCAGACAGCGCCGGCGTAGGGGGAAAATGGCGTATGGGCGTCTTAAAATGGGGCAAGTCAGGTTGCGTCGAAAAAATCGTCTTAACCCGACTTGCCCCATTTTTTAACGACGCCCATCCCCCATCAACATGACTCCTATCATTGTAAAGATAGGAGTCATGCCCCCTTGCCCAATGGCCATGCCCAGGGGACTTCTGTCCCCTGGGCATGGTCATTGGGCATAGTGGCATGTAGGGGGGCACAAATCAGGCCCCCCTATGCCACAAAAAAAAAAAAAAAAAAACTTACCCGAACTTACCTTAATATCCATGGGATGGGTCCCTCCGTCCTTGGGTGTCCTCCTGGGGTGGGCAAGGGTGGCAGGGGGGGTCCCTGTGGGCAGGGGAGGGCACTCTGGGCTCATTTTGAGCCCACTTGTCCCTTAACGCCATGCCTGACCCAGGCGTTAAAAAGCGGCGCAAATGCGCCGTTTTTGGCCACGCCCACTCCCGGGCGTCATTTTTGCCCGGGAGTATAAATACCACGTAAAGGCCTGGGAGTCATTTTTTAAGACGGGAACGCCTCCCTTGCATATCATTAACGCAAGGAAGGGGTTCACGCTAAAAAATGACGCACACTCCGGGCACTTTGGCGCCCGAAGCGTCTAACGCCATAGTATAAATATGGCGTTAGTTGGCGTTAGTTTAGCGTCGAATTTGCGTCGAAAAAAACGACGCAAATTCGGCGCAACCAGAGTATAAATACGGCCCTTTGAACACATGAGGTCTGCGGGAATGGAGGCACATTTGAAAGAATTATTGCAAAGCACGCAGATCTGGGGAGCACTGGAAAAATGGGAAGGCAGGTGGGCAAAGAAGAGAGGCAAAGAAAAGAGTGACAGTCCAGTGTCTAACCAAGCTAAGGCCTCCCCCGATGTGGATTCGGTAAAAATATTACCTATGAGAGAGACAGCTGGTGGTGTCTTAGTCCATGTGCCGTGGTCCAGAGGAGACATTCTATCCTTTACTAACGATTATCCCAGATTGAGGGAGAAACCGATCGAGTGGTATCAGCAAACAGATAGGTTTGTGAAACTTGCGAAGTGTCTCTGGGAAGACTTGAATACCTTGTTTGAGATCATTGTTCCGCCTGGTTTGTGGCTTGAGTGCAAGAGAGGGGTAGATTGGCTGACAAAGGAGCCAGCAAGGGATAAGGTGACCGGGGCACCCTCTGAAGAAGTGATGAAGTATTATCATAAGGTGATTGAGTTTTTGAAACAAAAGGTGTCGCCGAAAGTGACTGATTGGCAGAAAATCAACCGGACCTCTCAAGAAGTTAAAGAATCTATACATGCTTATTATGAAAGGTTGTTAAAGGCATTTAAACACTATAGTGGTACTGAGACTATTGAACCGAAGGATATGAATCACCTTGTGTTTAGATTCGTCGAAGGGCTGAGACCAGAAGTTAGCCAGATGATTAAGAATAATTTGATTTGTTGGCAAGCGAAGCCGATTAATGAGGTGTTGCAGTATGCAAAATACTGTAGTGATGAGATTGAACTGAAACAGAAAAAGTTGAAAGAAAAAGTGATGGTGATGCAGATAAGGGCTGCACAGGCAGGAATACAGGGAAATGGAGTTCAACAAATGATACAGCAACAACCGCAAATGAACGGTGTGTTTCAGACACAGCCGAGAGGTCGAGGCCGAGGGTTTGTGAATTGCGGTCCAGACTTGAATACTGTTGTGGTTCAAAACGACGCGCAGGGGGTGAAAAAGATGTCACCATGTCACGCGTGCGGGGGAGTGGGGCACTGGAAACGGGAGTGCCCGAATATGGTACAGGATGGTGTTGTTCAGCAACGTGCTAATGTTGGTACATTACAAAATGTAAGGGGCCCGAAAATGAGACATTAAAACCCGAATTTTCCTAACAATCTGGTACAAATGCAAGGGGTTCAGCCCATGCAGCAGATGCAAATGCCGCGTTTTCAGTCAGTGCAAATGCAACCAGTACAACAGCAGGTTCCTATGGTACCTAGACAGCAAATGCAATTACCAATGGCTCCGATGGGACAGCAACAGGTGATGGTTCCTCAACAGGTCACAGGTCAGGTAACAAATCAAAATAATACAGTACAACAATTCCCATTACGAGGTGAAAATGGCATGAATGGGGAATGGTCAGACGATAGCTCAGACAGTGAAGAGTGCAGGCTTGCCGCCTCCTTAGAGGTGGATCAAAGGGGTCCATATGTGGGAGGAAAGGTGATGGGCTATAAGGTTTCATTTCTGGTTGACACAGGAGCTACACGCTCTACAGTTAGAAGTGCAGAGGTTCTGAAATTGCCCCTTTCAGGGCGTACCATAAGAGTGGTCGGAGTAGCAAACCAATATCTGACAAACCCGATTACAGATCCAGTGCAGGTTGAGATCGGCAACTTCCAGGGTCTACATAGGTTTGTGGTCTGTGACTCGAGTCCGGTATCCCTACTGGGAAGAGACTTACTCTGCAAGACAAAATGTTCAATTACCTGTTCCAATGACGGAATTGAGGTACAGACAAATAGTGATGATGAAGGAGACAAGGGACAGTTCTCAGAAGAGGACACAGGAACAACTAATGAAGATTATCCTTTGAATACTCTGTTCCCGAGGCTCACCTTGATTGATTTACCTGTCGAGTTACAGGGAACGGTAACAGAGAAAGTATGGGATCTGACCGGAAAGGAAGTAGGGTTAATAAAAGGGGTAGAACCAGTCAAAGTCCAGATAAAGCCTAATGCGGTATTCCCTCAGGTGCCACAATATCATATGACCCAAGACGTTCTCATCGAAGTATCACAAATAATTGCAGATTTTCTCAGGCAGAGAGTTCTGAAAGAAGTTTTGAGCAGTCCATGTAACTCTCCCATAATGGGTTTGAAGAAGCCCTGTGGGAAAGTTCGAATTGTACAGGATTTGAGAAAAATAAACAAAATTGTGGTGAAGTGTTGCCCTGTGGTGCCCAATCCAGCAGTAATAATGTTCCAGGTTCCCTGTGATGCTGAATGGTTTACTGTCGTAGACCTGTCACAAGCCTTCTTTTCGATGCCTCTTCATGAGGATAGCCAATTTTTGTTCAGTTTTAAATTCCTGGATAAGGTGTACAGTTGGTGCAGAATTCCTCAAGGATTTTCTGAGTCACCGTCCATCTTCAATCAGATATTGAAAAAGGATTTGGAATCCCTGGTACTGCCTTTCAATTTGACTCTTGTTCAGTACATTGACGATTTGCTGATCGCATCCAAAACAAGGGACAGTTGTAAATACGACACCATTGCTTTACTGAATCATTTGGGGAAAAATGGGCATAAGGTGTCGCCCAGGAAGCTACAATACTGTCAAAAAGAAGTGAAATACTTAGGGCATTTGATCGAAAGAGGTTCCAGGAGAATATCAAAGGAAAGAATAACAGCCATTTTGCAAAAGAACCCTCCAACGACAAAAAGAGATGTCAGGATGTTTTTGGGAATGGTGGGCTACTGTCGTCAGTGGATACCCAACTTCTCAATCATTTCAAAACCTTTGATAAACCTGACAGGCAAAGAGATCAAGGATAAGCCATATACCATAGCTTTGTCTAAGGAAGAACTTGAGTCATTTATGGAGCTAAGAGAATGCATGTGCAGGGCACCAGCATTAGGAATGCCTGATTATACGAAACCTTTTCTGTTGTTCTGTCATGAACGTGATGCTTGTTCTTTGTCTGTCTTAACACAGGTCCATGGAGATGCAAATCGCCCTGTAGCATATTTTTCAGCTACCTTGGACCCAGTCGGAGCAGTCTTACCGGGTTGTTTGCGCGCAGTTGCAGCAGTTGGTCAGAGCCTTACACAATGTGAAGGCATAGTCATGGGATACCCTCTAACAGTAATGGTTCCGCATTCAGTTGAAATTCTGTTGACTCGAACTAAAACTCAGCACATGACAAATGCTCGTCTCACTAGGTATGAGACAATCATATTGGGGTCACCAAATGTCTCACTCAAGCGGTGTAATGTATTGAACCTGGCAACCTTACTTCCTGTTGAAAACACTGAAATCAAGAATGAGGAAGAATTTGAACATGACTGCCTTGAGGTAACTGAGCTATGTACCAAACCTCGTCCAGACATTCAGGACACACAGTTGAAAGAAAATGACTGTATCATGTTTGTCGATGGATCCTGTCTAAGAGATTCTGCTGGAACACTGAGAGCTGGCTATGCGGTATGCACCATAGCCGGCATCGTTGAAGCCTCCTGGCTCGAGAGAGTGTTTTCCGCTCAAGTGGCAGAATTAATTGCCCTTACTAAGGCATGCCACGCAGCTGTGAATCTGAGAGTCACTACCTATACTGACAGCAGATACGGATTCGGAATTGTACATGATTTTGACCAACTTTGGTCACAGAGAGGTTTCATGACCTCTTCTGGTTCTCCTGTGAAAAATGGTGAACAAATAAGGGATTTGTTACATGCAATGTAGTTACCTCTTGAAATTGCCGTGGTGAAATGCAGTGCTCACATTAGATCACAAGACTTTGTGTCCATGGGAAACGGCTAAGCAGATCAAGTCGCAAGGTTTTGCGCATTGAACTGTATATCGTTCAAGGAGCAATTGGAACTATTACCACAAACTGAAAATGACACATGTCTGAACCTCGCATTACGGGTGGTTGACACGTTAGATGAGTTAAAAATATTACAGAGTCATGCAAGCAAAGAGGAAAAATGCTCTTGGCAGAGAATGCAATGTGTACAAAGGGCGGATGATTTGTGGGTTTCAGAGGAAGGGAAACTAGTCTTGCCAAGCAGTCTTCTATCTCAGTTTGCCAGGCTATACCACGGACAGGCTCACCTTGGGAGAGATGCAATGATCAGGTCATTCAAAATCGATTGGTTTAACCCAAAATTCAGACATGCTGCTGAGGTCAATTGTCACAGGTGCATCATCTGTCAACAGATGAATGCCGGAAAAGGAACCGTGGTAACCTTGAGCCACATTGAGAGAGCTGGCGGTCCATTCAGCAAGATGCAAATGGACTTCATTGAAATGCCCGTTTGTGGAGGATTGAAGTACGTGTTGGTGATCGTGTCTGTTTTCAGTCACTGGATTGAGGCATACCCTACACGTAGAAATGACAGACTTACAGTTGCAAAATTACTACTTAGTGAACTGATACCAAGGTTCGGGTTTCCGGTCTCTATAGAGTCAGATAGGGGCAGACACTTCGACAATGAGGTGATTAAACTCCTGTGTGCCGCACTTGATATCGAACAAAAGCTGCATTGTAGCTGCCGCCCCGAAGCATCAGGACTAGTAGAACAAATGAACGGTACTTTGAAATCGAGAATGGCAAAAATGTGTGCAGCTGCCAATATGAGATGGCCAGATGCATTGCCTTTTGTGCTGATGTCAATGAGAAACACCCCAGACAAGAAAACAGGATTATCACCCCATGACATCCTCATGGGTAGAGCTATGAGATTACCAGCAGTACCTGCAAATGCTCTAGTGAATATTACAGATGATATGGTGTTGGACTACTGCAAGGGTTTGGCTGATGTGATTCGCTCTTTCTCTCACCAGGTGGAAGCTAACACATTGCCACCGATTGGCGATCCAGGCCACTCTCTACAAGCTGGTGACTGGGTGGTTGTCAAGAAGCACGTGAGAAAGTCGTGTCTAGAACCACGCTGGAAAGGGCCATATCAAGTAATCTTGACAACTACTACTGCAGTAAAGTGTGCCGGAGTTCAAAACTGGATACATGCCAGTCACACAAAGAAGGTAACGTGTCCTGCTGAAGAGGAACTTAAAGTTTCCGGCACAACAGCTTCAGGAAGAGAAGTCTCAGGACCAGAAAACAGTCAAGAAGAAACTTAGACTGCCGGAGAGCCCACTGAGAACAGCCTTGTCCCTCAAACAGTGAATGAGTTTGAGAGAGGTGACAGAGTGCCTATCTCAGTAGAGGCATCAGGAGAACTAAATCAAGGAGAGGTCCTCCCAGAAGTAGACAGATACGGGTTAGAACTCGAACCCGGTACAGACCCAGAAGAAGAAGGAGAAGGAGAAGAAGAAGAAGAAGAAGAAGAAGGAGAAATAATAGAGAGAAATCAGAGTGTGCCAGAGTCTCCTGAGCCAATTGCAGGTCCATCAAGTGAAAACACCATAGTACAAGAGGAGGGTGCTGTACAGCGTCCTGAAAAGACACATCAAAAGAAGACGCATAAAGGTGATAACTGGCCAGAGAAACCACTTTTTAGGATAAGAGACATACCAAGAGACACAATAATAGAGGAGAATGATACATCCCGAGTAGAAGACCTAAGTGAAGGAGAACAGCAAGGTGAACGAAGGTTGAAAAGAAAAAGGGTCGCAAACAGAAGATATACAGGTCCTGAATGGGCGTATGCTACAACATCTGAGTGGCAACAAGAATTCCTAGCATTCTGTTTTGATCGAGAAGTACCAGGCCAATACTACGGTACCTGAACGAATCCAAAGAAAAACTTGGTTCAAATTGAAAAATCTGAAAACTGAAAGAGAGACTTTATAAATTACCGAAGGTGACACTAGAACCGGATTGACTTTTGAGAAACCTGATTACGACAAGCTGCTAACCTGATTTGACAAAAGGGGGTCCTGGAGTGAGTGGAGACGCTGTAAATACACGCAGAGAGCAAGAAAATATTATAAATAATCCTTCAGTTGATTGTCGATCTACTATCTGATTCTATAAAGACATGGCTTATAATAGAAGTAGTAGCAAGAGAAGTAAAGTGTGTGGTTGGCTAGGGCTTATAATAGGTGTTGTGTTTGCAATAATAATTGTGGGAGTGATTGTAAGAATGCCATGGATAGAGAAAGAGACCATTAATGCTACCTCAAAACCTGAAACTACAACACTAACACCGTGGGAAAGATTTGAGCAGGATGCAAGACACTTGCATGAGGGAACTAACTCAAAGGGGGAACTTTCTACTAATGTCTTCTAACGCTTGCTAAATGAGTATGTGGAGATCATGGATGCGAAAGATTGTTACGCATGTACTAAGATTTCATCATCTTTGCAAGAGGGAGTTACCTATCATAGCCTCCCTCTAACTTACGGGATTAGTTGCAGCTTGCTATTAACAAGGTTCTATAATCAAGAGCATGTGCAATACTTTTATTCAAATCTGGATGTTGTGTTTTCCTTTGTGCCTGTGATTGAATTCTTGAATAAATTAGCTAAGGAACATGATATAAAAATAGTTAGAGGATTCTTTGAGCCGACGCTTACATTTGGGACTGCTTATGCACATTGCAATAATTTGACTTGCTTGCTATCACCTGTAGAAAAAAGCTTTTTAGATCACACTGATGATAGGCGCAAAGCATTGAAGGAGAGATTAGAAAAAGGGTTGGGAAAAAGCACGTATGCAAATGATTATGCTTACACTGCAATCAAAACACAAGGCAAGCTAGCTATAGACGCATTACTTGTAGGCAGGCTTTGTATATATAGACCAAAATCTGATCAAGACAATTTGTTTGTGGGAACGAGTGAATGTAGACATGTGTTTTTGTTTCAGAGTAAATGGACATTTATGTTGAATGGACAGGATCCAGCGATCCCTGGGATTTATTACATCTGTGGGCTAAATGCTTAATACCGTCTCCCTAAGGGATGGTATGGGACATGTTATTTGGGAATAGTTTTCCCAAAGATTTACCAGATTGATGACTTAAAACAAATACCTAAAACGTCTGAATTACAACATCCTAGAAAAAAACGAGAATCAGTGGCGGCTGTCATTGGTGATATATTCGGAGCTATAATCCCTTCAGTGGGGGTTATCTTGAATTCCATGAAAATTCAAAAGTTGTCTACTATTGTGGATAACATGCTGACAAATTTCACAGGGACTATACTCCTGATGGATACTGAACTTGCTGCAAAAAGAGCTATGACTCTTCAAAATCGGTTTGCTTTAGACATTCTTTTAGCAAAGAGTGGAGGGGTCTGCAAGATGCTCAACGAGCGTCATTGTTGCTCGTTCATTCCGGACAATAGTAAAAAGATTAGAGGTATGCTTACTAACCTAACTAGAGATAGTACAGATTTGAAGGTTTTGAAGGAACTTGGTGTCTGGTAGAAATTTGGAAAGGGAATTGCCAGAGTAGGGAGCTGGTTTACCAATATTTGGAATGGGGTTATTGCAAAAATATTAATGGGTTTATTAATTGTCTTGGCCTGTCTATTAGGATTGTGGGGGGCATGCAACATTAATGACAACATCAAGAAAAATTGGACTAAAAGAACCAGAAGAAATGAAGAAAGTGAAAGAGAGAAAATGTTCAATGAGATTTGGGAAAGTTCACATAAAGGGCAAGATGTTGAAATGTGCATTATGCGCAAGGTGAAAAATTTAAAGTGAAAGGTCAACGGGAAAGGTTGGTGTGATGACGAGCGTCATCAGAGGAGGGACTGAGAGAGCGTAGCTTAAATATTACATATACTAAAAGTGAAATGCTTATATCAATGATTAATGATGCTGCATAGAAAACGACAATAATTAGTGTTTTGCTTAAACACGCATCTGAATTACGACTATAATGTGTGTGGTCACAAATATATATGTGAACTAACATTGATGAGTAAAACTGTTTATGCTATGATTTATATTAACACTTACGATATTGCATTTATATTAAAAATCTCATAGGCCTTAAGTTAGCGTGAGTTGCATATTTAGCTGCCTAGCTCTCATATTAAAGCATTTTCTCTGTTTTTCAGTGTGCTGACTCGCAAAGGGCCATGACCCTGCATTTGTTCCTTTTCTCTGTTTTATGTAACCATACAGATTCAGTTCTCATCCGCATACTAGCTGCCTTAGTACGAGTTTAATACAATTTTGAAACAAAAGTAGATTAATGCAATGTACAAGGACATTAGACCATGGACAAAGGAACTCATGACCCGAGAAACGTGCCAAGTGGTGAAGAAACCCCCGGATGTCCACCTCCGAAGGCGTCAATTATGAAGACCAATCAAAGTGTTATAAATTATTGTGGGGTGACAATTGGGATTACCTAATGTATAATTTGATAGGTTATAGATAGTGGGGTATAGTGAATGTCCAATAGAATTTTGGGGGAAGGTATTACGAAAAAGGGATAAAAACCCATGTCACAGAAGGATCGAGAGATCTAGGTAGGGAATGCTATTGATTTCATCCAGAAACTCTGTCACTCTGTTTGGTGACTTTGAGATTGAATAAACCATCCTCACCCATAGACTGCCCTTTACACTTCTCCTCTTTATGAGGGAAGTGTCCCCTGTCCTTTAGATGAGGTTAGACTGATGGCGATTTGACTGATGTCCTGAAGACGAAGACTGATCCTGTGTGCTGACCTAATCCTGGAGGGTAATTATGACAATGCGATTTGTAATTTGTCTCTTTGCTTTTCCTTTCTAGGTACCAACTGCTCATTTTTGAATAGAGGCCATAGCTAGATGTTTTCCAAATTGGTGTTCTAAATTGTTTTGCATGAAGCCCCACATGCTAATTAGAGGTTAGGATAGGAATTCACTCTGACTGACGCAAATAGACAAATGACTGATGTTATGCTTTGCTGAATTGAGACGTATATGACATTTGCTGTATTCTGATCTATGTTCACGCCGTGTTATGTTCTTATGTTTGTGATTCTTGCATTAATTAAATCTTATCATAGTTGTCATATTGTGACTATGCTCTTATGTTTTTTAGTATTGAGATTAACTCTTCTGCTCGTAGATTGTAATCAATAGGGAATCAAATTCATAAAATTCTATCAAAAGGTGTGGTTATTCATGGCTGAAAGGTCATGGTTGCGTCGACAATTTGATTAATGTCTTTATCTAAAGTAAGGTGCATTGTGGTGATAAATATTGATGAAATTATTGATATATTGCTTGACATATTGATTAGTTATCTCGTCCTACGGTGTCTCTCCAGTGGGTCACAAGATTAATTGGCCTAAAACGAGTCCTAATGTGTATAAATTAACATAGAAGGACACGTTAACAACATCATACTACCTTCTGCATCTGTAAATCCCAATTATATTTGAATACGTCGTGAAGGAATACGTGTAAGATCATGGTACAATCAGCATTCACCTAGCATCTGATTTGTACAGAGCCAGCTTATGCTTATCCTCAGTATAATATAAATTCGGGGACTATCTAGCCATGACATCATGAACTCAGTTAGAGAGGACCTACAGTACGATATATGGGACTAACATGGAGCCATTCATGAAACTGTTGATTGGACTACATACCTAGGGCAAGTGTTTTAATCCTGCACACAGTGACTATGGTTTCTCTAGCCTAACATTTATATAAATCACAAAAAATGATTTGAGTACTGATGCATGTTACTCTGCACACCATGCCCCTCACTAATCTACAGTGAGCGATATAGCATGTGCAAAATATTAGCTACAAATAAGGGGGCATTGCCTACTAACATATCGAGCTTGGACCCCCCAAAAGCACAAGTAACAAGAATATTGCAGTTGTAAAAAATAAGACATCCTGAACATACAATAGTTAGGGATATCTTTTCGATAATCCCAGACTCCAAAATTCAACACATGCTGTGGTGATCCTGTTGAAAGCCAGACACAGCACACCATAAAGGCAGAACATCCTTGAAAAACCTGGTACAACAACACCACAGCACCTAACAGCCTAGTACACTGTCGTTCGTTCAGACAAACAGATAACATCTGTCATGACATAAGTTTAATAAATATTGTGTAGCCTTTTTTGGATACCATATTTTATCATCATCAAAATTCTAATCAGACAAGTGTACTGTAGGCCTCAAATCAACAGCTCTGGAAAAGCAATGGCATTCTGCTAATAGTTCCTATTTTAAAGGAAAACAAACAAAGCCACGTAAAGATCACTGACATAAGCTTCCTTTTGGAAGTTTGCAAAACTATTACTATGTTGGTATCATTTGGAAGTGCCATCAAAATCAATTTCTCAGCATAAAGGAAACCTGGATTGAAGAAACAGGTGGAAAACGTTTAGTCGTATAATTGTATTATTTTTTAAATCCATCTTGAGCAGGCATGTCAGATCTTTTTGATGGGCCTAGATTAGCAAATTATCGTGGGCTTTTTTTAGGATGACAACTGTCCTTCAAAGTTTAAAAGAAAGTCTTGCAAAAAGGGAGAAAACATGGGAGAACCAGCATGCATCATCATCTAATGGTATAAGCTATGCTAGCTGCCTCACCATTAGTAAGTATTGCAGGTTTCCTTTAATCCCACAAATAAGAGCAACAGGATGATTGTGGTGTTCTAACAAAGTACACAATCTGGGTAATAATGACTATTCTTGGTGTGCTTGAGTTTAACTGACACCTACTAAAAAAAAATACATATTTCTGTCTGTGACCATACTTATTACACACTTGGGTCGAACTGATCTTTTTTTGCAGGGTCACTCCCAGCTCTTTGGCCTCATTCTGGACAGCTGTTTCTGCTGGCAATAGAGCTCTGTGCTCTGTGACACTGCTACTCCGTGGCACAGTGTTTGTGCACTGGCCCTACATTTTTAGTGGTGAAATTGATTCATTCTTTTCTCTTTTTAAATGTCATGTAAGACCATTGTTAATGGTATAAAAAATACACTTATGGCATGAAATGTTAATATCGTATGTGAGTGTGATGTGTATTTACACTTACCTATGATAACCGATGAAAAACAGAAATCACAATTTGCATGTCTTGGTAAATGACACTTCAGCACCTGTGTTATCTTGTTTTGAAGTGTGATGCAAGGACAAAGCAAGTGCATAGCATCTGGATGAAAATGTGTTATTCTGGTGGTTATATACTTCACTCTGATGTTATCCCTCATTTGACTGGCCGTATCTAGACTTGACAGCCACATCTATGTCTTCGATGGTGGAAGTTATTTCAGTGAAAACAAATATTTATAGTAGGGCAACTGTGTCATTGAAGAAGGTGTCACCTGCCATATTTGCTACATTGGAAGACAGAAAATCAAAACACTTTGGGGCATATTTAAGAAAAGTGCTGCTGCACTTTTCTTGTGCCCATTAGTGCCCCCTAACGCCACCATGTGTGCGCCGTATTTAAAATACAGCGCACCATGGCGGTAGTTAGGGGACTAGCATAAGAATTGTTGATGCTAGTCCAGAGCTTTGCAGGATTAGTTTAAAAAATGTTGTTGCTAATCCTGCGAAATCCTTTGTTTTGCCTGCTCTGCTCTGCATTAAAAGTGCAGAAAAAAATTACACAAACAAATCTCTTAGATTTCTTTGTGCCATTTTTTTTGCCCCCCCCCCTTTTGCATACATTATGCCTGGTGCAGGCACAACATAGCGCAAAGGATTACAAAGTGACTCAATGCATGCATTGCACCACTTTGTAAATATGGCACTGTGAATTTGGCCTGGTTGGGCTACATTAGCATGAAAAAAATGCTAATGTGGCGCAAGGAGCTGCTAGGGGCTCTTAAGTATGCCCCTAAATGCTCTGCAAGATATTCTCTAATGTGTAGTGGATATTTGTTCAATTTTCTATCTGTGACACGCCATGGTATATATAGCAGACCAGGCAAGAAAATAGCTATTGAAAAGGGTGTCAGAGGGGCTGTCCTAAAAAGGCAGCAACACCTTAGATACCACTCTAATTGGCGTTACCTCTAAGGGTTTACCAGCATGGACAACAGGAAAAAAACATCCCTCACACACATAAATGAGGTGGTGGTGCAAAAGGTGGGTGGCTCGGACAGCGAATAATATTTGGCAGCTTTCCAGTGAAATCCTTCCCTCGAAAAGAGGCACTTAGTAATGATTCTTATTTTGTGATAGTACTTAGATCAGATTTCAAATTGCATTCCATTTGCAACTTGATGATTGTTCATTTTTATTAGTTAATTAAAACCATAAAAGTAATCCTTCAACATAAAACGTAAACAAAACCATGCTCATACATTAAAACATATAAATTGCATAAAATTTTAAATGACTGAGAGGAGGTATATTTCACAAAGAAAAAGAATCCCTACTTGACTCCGGGTTCTAATACAGTACTTCATAGTGGTCTGGCCGTGTGGCGAATATTACCAACATACCTTTCTATCTTTAGCGTTTTTACTCAAAGTGGGTGGACTATGTCTCTATTTGCGCCCTCCCTATCCCAGGCTTCTTCCAGCAGACGTTAATTTACCGGAGTAAATTTCCAAAAATTGAACCAATCTAATATTCAATATGGTGTTTTGTGGGTTGAATGCTTCGATTAGTGCTTGTCTGCAGGATCTAGTCCCTAGGTCGTTTATTTCTTTTTTCAATAAACGTTGTTAGAAATGGAGTTTCTGGTTGGCTAGGGTATGCACCTCAGCCAGGCAGAACTTACCCACTCTAGTCAGGGCAAGGGAGTTACACGTCCAAGATAACCCCTGCTCACCCCCTTGGTAGCTTGGCACGAGCAGTCAGGCTTAACCCGGAGGCGATGTGTAAAGCGTTTGCACAACACACACAACACATGTGATGCAGTATCCCCACCACAAAGGAAACACAACACCAGATTATATGAAAATATACTGTATTGTACACAAGGCAATTATCAGACCAAACATCACATATCAGTACTATCCTGCTACCTTAGCAGTTGTCAGACCGTTACACATTAGTTACTCTGCAACCTAGCAGTAGTCACACATAACACACAGGTTACTCAGTATTCTGCAACATAAGCAGTAGTCAGGAAAACACGTTATTATATCACAGCACTTGTCATAAGAATATCATAAAATGCCCATAGTAGGAACATTAGAAAACATATGGCAAGTTAGAAAAACATATTAGCAAGCATGTCCATAAAAGGAACATTTGCATACACATATGTAAAAACATCAAACGCAGGTAGGTAATATATGAATCAAACAAAAGTCTGTAGAAAGAACTTTGGATTGCAACTATATTGGTCCTTTAAACAGTACATGGTTGGATGAAGGTACCTCCAGTGCCTAGAAGGCGAACAATGGGTCCACCGGCGCTCCTATGCGCAAAACGGGGGCCTCCCTTATACTCTGGGGTCAGAGGAGGGCGACATGCACCTCCTCTCTTTTATAGACAGGCCCCTCTGGGGACCGTGATTACTGGGGGCCCCCAGGGCCTCAACCGGCCCTCACAAGGGGGGCCAAAGCCAGCAAAAACAACTTAGGGCAGGAGGGGGGCACCACGCACCCCCTCCGGTTTAATGACAGGCCCCTCCCGGGACCCGCTTTCTCTGGGGTCCCCCCGGGCCTCCACTGGCCCTTCCACCAAGGGGGGCCCACAGTAATGCCCGTTTTACCTAACAGCAGAAAAGGAGCGTCCTGCTCCTAACGCAGAGGCCAGGGGGAAGGGGGCACTCCCCGCGCCTTCCCCTGGTCCTGCCGTGAAGCCAAAAGAAGATCGGACCCCTCCTGGGGCCCGAGCAGACACTCACCTGCACCTGATGCGGTGCGCGAGCGTTCTTCCAGCTTCCTGGGCCGCTGCGGTGATCTTATTTAAAGGGGCACAATGCAGCAAGGAGCCTACGAGCTCCCAAGGCTCCATAAGCGCGCTGCAATCAGCGCTATGGCAGCCGCAACCACGGAGAAGCACCCGTCGTGAAGAAATGGATGCAGGGGTCAGGGGCCACAGCACCCTGCCCCTGGGGAGCAGAATCTTAAGACAAGGTCCTCAGGTGGAGGGCCCAGCTACAGGCCAGCACAAAGGAAAGGCAGCAAGTGGCAAGTCCTTCACAGTGACCAGGCAGGTCACAGGTCAGCACAGCAGCAGCAGTCCACGGCAGTTCCTGGTGAGTCCTTTCAGCCTTTGGTGTCCAGTTCCAAGATGATTCCAAGAGTCTCCAAATTTTGGGGAAAATTCCCCTGTACTTATAGTCAGTTCTTACAGTGTTTTACAATGGTAGGGAGAGGAGGTTCCAGCCAGTTACAACTGGTTCTGGGAGTGCCCCCTCTCTCCATTCAGCACAGGCTCCAAACATCAGTGGGGGGTTAACGACCCTATTGTGTGAGGCCAGGGCACAGTCTTTACAAATGCAGGTGTGCCCCGCCTCTCCCTTCTCTCAGCCCAGGAAGACTATTCAGTATGCAGATGCACCTCTGTGACACCTCCACCCTCCCTGTGTACAGGCTGTCTGAAAAGTATTCACAAAGCCCCAACTATCACTCTGCCCAGACGTGGATTGGAGTCAAGCTGCAAAACACCACAGTCATAAGCACAGATAAATGCACACTTTCTAGAAGTGGCATTTCTGTGATAGTAACAAAAAATACACCCACACCAGTAAGCAGCATTTATTATCACCATCACAACCATACCAAACACGCCCACGCTACCCCTCATAAATCAGACAATACCCCTTACACATAAGGCAGGGCATTTCTAATGCAATCCTATGAGAAGGCAGCACTCACAGCAGTGAGACACCAAGTTAGGCTGTTTGTCACTACTAGGACAGGCCATGCAATATGGCACATGTCCTGCCTTTCTACATACATGGCACCCTGCCCCTGGCTAGCTAGGGCGTACCTTAGGGGTGACTTACATGTAGTAAAAGGGGAGTTCTGGGCCTGGCAAGTAAGTTTAGATGCCAGGTCCCTGTGGCAGAAACTGCGCACACAGGCCCTGCGCTAGCAGGCCTGAGACAGGTTTGAAAGACTACTTCAGTGGGTGGCATGAGCAGCGCTGCAGGCCCACTAGTAGTATTTAATTTACAGGACCTGGGTATAGAGATACCCCTGTATAAGGGACTTATAGGTAAATTAAATATGCCAATTAGGTATAAGCCAATCATACCAACTTTAGATGGGAGAGCACCTGCACTTTAGCACTGGTCAGCAGTGATAAAGTGCTCAGAGTCCTAGAGCCAACAGCGAGAGGTCAGAAAAGCAGGAGGAAGGAGGCAAAAAGACTGGGGATGACCTGCGTAAGGCAAAAAGTCCAACAAACGTTTTCTATCTTCAGCCAGGGCCGGGCAAATGCAGACCACATGCATCAGGTTTTCTACCGCCAGATGACAAAGGCGGCACTCCTGTGCGCCCATTTGTGACCATTTCTTCCAAATTGGTAGGAGGTCTGGCATTGGGACATCGCCCAGCCTAAGCCTTAAAAAGCATTGCTTAATTTTCTGTGAATAGGGGGCGGCTAAGAGAGTAGATTCTTTTAGAGTTTTATACGAATTAAGGGTCAGCCAGCCATGCGACCTTTTGGTCAGAGCCTCTTTGTCTTTTAACCAACTAAGCAGTTTACATGACTTATTGACTACTTTGTTAAAAGCCGTCGTGGTAAGTGACTGATCCCAAACTCCACCTAGATTCAAGAGGCTTACACTCCTTTCCAGATACCTTTTGTAGTTTCCATTGCCTCTTTCCAGGATGATTTCCTGCCAGACTAGTTTGGCTAGAGACCCTTCTTGGGCGCGGCTCAGTTTCTCACAGCATTTGATGAAAGCTCCCGGTCGAGCCAGTGATTGTTTAACCAACATGAATTCTAGTCTGACCTGGGCAGCGGGAGCGTGCCTTGGTAGCCGAAAGACACGCTTGTACGTCTTTATCAAAAGCTTCTCCAAAAGAGTTTCCTCCATACCCCTCATTATTTCTGCCCCATACAAGAGAGTTGGCAATAGTTTGGCTCTCATTATGGCTGTTAAGGGATTCAAGGCGTGACCACAGATTGAATTAGCGGGTTTGCAGAATGCGTAAGCAAGGGTCTGCGCCCTGTTTTTTATTGCTTCTTTTTGAGCCACAAAGTTGCACCTGGCGTCGACCACGACTCCTAGATATCTGTAAGAGTTTACTTCCTCCAGGATCTTTTCGTTTAGGAGCCATTTACGCTGGCTGGTATGCCTGCGATTGATGGTAATCATTTTGGATTTTTTGTGATTGATTTCTAACTCGTTTACCCTTGCAAAATCTCCTAATTTATTTAGCAGTTTTTGCATGCCTATTCTGGTGTTACTAATTAGTAGTAGGTCATCTGCATATAACATATTAGATAATTGCTGGCCGCCCAAAGAGGGGGAGTGGGATGGATCCACGTTTAGCTTTGTAGACAGATCCGCTATATACAGGTTAAAGAGTGTTGGGGCCAATTAACAGCCTTGTTGAACACCAGCTGTTGTTTTAACTGCCCTAGATAAATGAGAGCCGCCCCCTAATTTCACCTTCACCCATGTGTCAAAATAAATTAATTCAATGGCTTTTAAAATAGTGTCTGGAAGTCCCCAAAGCTGTAGTTTAACCCATAGTTTACCACAGGGAACACAATCGAAGGCAGCTTTAAAGTCAACAAAACACAGGTAGGTGGGGGTCCTGGTTGCTTTTGCTCTATTTGTGATGAGTCCCAGTGCCATGAGGTTCGTAAGTGTTCCTTGATATTTGGTAAAACCGCTTTGATTGAATGGCAAAATGTTATTGTCTGTAAGCCAAGACTGTAGATGTTTTAACACACAGGATGAAAAATACTTAAGGTCGACATCTAGGAGAGCTATAAGTCTGTAATTGCTTGGGGAAGCTGGTTCCCTCCTTTGTAGATGGGATGAATTATTGAGCCTCTCCAGGTTGCCGGGACAATTCCCGTTGTGAGCACCCATTTGAACATCTCAGCCAGGAAGTTGGCCCATCTTTCTGTTTCCTGTTTAAACAGGGCCTGCGGTAAACCATTAGGCCCTGGGGCGCAATACGTTCGTGACTTCCCAATGATATTTATTAATTCTGATGCTGAGATCTTTAGGCATTCTGCAACCTCGGGTTCTTGACTCTCCGAGAACCCTTGGGATTGCGGAGCGATATCGGTGTCCAATTCCTTTAGATGTGTCTTTAGATGGTGTACCCAAGCTTCCTCAGAAATATTTGCGTTATTAGCTGCCACTGGTCCCTTGTCCATTGTGTTGATGATTTTCCAGAATCTTTTGGAGTCGGATGATTTAGATGCGTAATGTAGTTTGGCCCAGAGCGTCTCCTGCTGCAGTTTTTTAAAAGACCATAATTCGTTTTTTAAGAGTTTCCTCTGCTCTCGCAGGGCGGCCAATAGTGGACAGTTGTCTGGGAGTGTTCGCATTTGCCTTAATAATTTAGTTACAATTGCTTTCCTTCTCCGTATAGGCTGTGGAAGATATAAACGCTTTTGGTGGCTCAATTGCGCTCCCTTTCTTGCGCTTCCTACGTTGACTGCGTTAATGATGTTGGTGGCAAAGTTCTCCCAGACCGTTGTCAAATTCGCCCTACCTGTGGCCATTAACTCTAGCCTTAGTAGAGCGTCTTCTGCTTGGGTTACAATGGTATCGGATGACCATTTAAGTCGTTTTAGGTTTTCGGTGCCAAAAGCCCCTTCCAGGGCTACTGCTTTTTTGAGTGGTGATGAGTGGATCCCTATTACCTGAGGCTTGTGATCGCTTTCCACTCGGTCCACAATGCTGAAGTTACTCACTAATATGTACAGGGCGGGGGTTACCAGTG
Organism: Pleurodeles waltl; assembly: GCF_031143425.1. NCBI lineage: Eukaryota > Metazoa > Chordata > Amphibia > Caudata > Salamandridae > Pleurodeles > Pleurodeles waltl. The sequence continues at coordinate 1,248,973,769 of NC_090437.1, forward strand.
TATAGTCTAGGTAGGAGACTGATTTCCCAGAGGATCTTGTCCATGCTGGAGGAATGTCGAGCAGCTTTCGACCATTTAGTGCAAAGAGGCCTATACCTTCACAGTTGTGGATGAAACTCTCACCTAATTTGTCTTTCCTGATTTTAGTTGGGAGAGATTGGGCGGGCACTGATGCCACTGTTTGGATGTGATTTTCGCCAGGCATGTGGAATAGATTGAGATTAAAATTGCCCGATATTAGCCAATATGCTGATTGTACCATGCTTTTCATCCTTATCAATTCGGATAGTAACTTATTAGCTTCACTTATTTTAGTTTTTGGATTGATGTATATATTGACTAGGATCCTTGGATCCTGTATATTTTTTCCCCATCCGTCGAGCCTGATAAGTTGGAAGGGTAAGTCTTCCTCCTTGTGCTCTGTGATCTTTGCTCGGAGGCTCCTGCTAATGTATGTCACTAGACCTCCCCTTGGACGGCCAGGTCTGTTCATTTTTATGGCTGGACTGAAATGTTCAATGAATCCTACTAACGGTATTGAATCCATTGCCCAGGATTCCTGTAGAAGTATAATATCAAAGGTGCTAAAAAACTTTGTTACCTCTGGGTCCTCTATTTTTGCCCGCAGGCCACCTCTATTCCACGAGCAGATATTCAATACTCTTTGTGGGGATAATTCCCCAGCTGTTCAGCTGTTGCCCGATGCTCCCAAAAGAAGAGACAGTGGTACCCGTTCCCTTCCAAGGTGGGATCTCTGAACTTGGACCAGCCTTTTCTTGCCTTCCTGCTTCCAGAATTGGACTTGCAACGGGGATTTGGGAAGCCTTTTCTCGAAAATGGTTTTTGTCGGCCCTCTGCTGTCTGGGGTGGCTGCACATGCACCATGCAAGACGGACCGCATGCCTTTTGGCGTTTCCAGAGGATGAGAAGCTAATAATGGAGGTGGGTATCGTTCACCTTTGTAGATGCCTACCTCAATACCCCAGGTTTTCAGTAGGTCCTTTCTTTCTAATATCTGCATTGGTAGGGCCGGGTCCACAAAAATACTGAGCGTGGGGTTCGTATGTTGGCAGCCTCTGGCTTGGGTGAATTTAATTGCAGCGATGTCGTCTGAGCCCACGTGCTGTAGATCCGGGAGAGCTTTTATCAGTCTTAGAATAGAGGGGCGATTGAGAATATCAGTGGTAGATCTTGGGATGAACTCCGGAACCCACAGCAACTGGGGGGTTGGTTCATCATTTTGGGTGCCTTCGTGAAGGGGCTGGAGTTGCTCTATGTGGTCGGCATGTTCCATGTAGGCCGCTTCGCCCGGCCTTGTGCCAAGGACATACCTCTTGCCCATCGGATTTGCCTGCGATGTCTGTCTGTGTTGTTCAGGCTTAGTGGTTTTTAGTTTTATGCTCTGGTAGTCCTCTTGGGGTCTATTACAATTATCTGAGGGTTTGCTATACACAGCGTGAGGCCCCATCTGGGCTTTGTTAGCTGGACCGCCCCTATTATGATAGAGGGGGTCTTGGGTCCTGGTTTTGTGTTACTGCTAGTGCTTGCTGGGACGTAGATATCACTGTTCTGCCTACCACTTGGAACCAGATGCTCCTGACTTTGCTCATGTGAGATGATTTCAGTGGTCTTTGGGATGGATAATTGAAGTGCTCGAGCAGATCGTCTTCCTTTTCTTGCCCGTTTGCGTTCTCTTTTAGATAAAATCTGTGAAGGGGGTTTCTCACCATTCCCGGGTTTGATAGTGACTTGCGATGGGAAATAATTCTCCATATCTTCCATTCTAGGGCTAACTGAAGCAATACTTTCTACCTGAGAGCTTTTCTCTCTTATGCTCGATGGTACAACTGTTTGAGGTGAGCGAGGATTTTCCTCTTGATTTTGTGCAAGCGGGACAGCTGTTAACAAGGTAGCGAGGGGAGTTATATGAATGTGTTCATCCTTCCGGGCGGAGGCGATTTCTTTAAGTATACCTTCTAGGATTTGCGGTAGTTGAGACAGTTTATCTACCACCTCCTTGCAGGAGAAGATGGTAAAGTCGTTGGCTTGATTAGTTTGTGCCCTTGTAATTAGGGCATTTAGGCCCATATTTATACTTTTTGACGCAAAACTGCGCCAACGCAGTTTTGCGTCAAAAAAATTAGCGCCGGCTAACGCCATTCTGAAGCGCCATGCGGGCGCCGTATTTATTAAATGACGTTAGCCGGCGTTAGCCGCCGGCGCCGTCTGGTGTGCGTTAAAAAAAACGACGTACACCAGGCAGCGCCGGGGTAGGGGGCTATGGAGCTTGGGCGTCAAGAAATGGGGCAAGTCAGGTTGAGGCAATTTTTTCGCCTCAACCCGATTTGCGCCATTTTTTTTCACTCCCAACCCCCATAGAAATGACTCCTGTCTTAGCAAAGACAGGAGTCATGCCCCCTTGCCCAATGGCCATGCCCAGGGGACTTCTGTCCCCTGGGCATGGTCATTGGGCATAGTGGCATGTAGGGGGGCACAAATCAGGCCCCCCTATGCCACAACAATTTTTTAAAAAACACTTACGTGAACTTACCTTAATGTCCCTGGGATGGGTCCCTCCAGCCTTGGGTGTCCTCCTGGTGTGGGCATGGGTGACAGGGGGTGTCCCTGGAGGCATGGGGGGGCACCTGTGGGCTCCTTCAGAGCCCACAGGTCCCTTAACGCCTGCCTTTTGCAGGCACTAAAAAACGGCGCAAAAGCGGCCGTACGTCATTTTTTTTGACCTGCCCACTCCCGGGCGTGATTTTTGCCCGGGACTATAAATCCCACGCACATGCCTCGGAGTCGATTTTTTTGACGGGAACGCCTACCTTGCATATAATTAACGCAAAGTGGGTGTCCACGCTAAAAAATGACGCTAACTCCATGGACTTTGGCGCTAGACGCGTCTAACGCCAAAGTATAAATATGGAGTTAGTTTTGCGTCGAAATTGCGTAAAAAAAACGACGCAATTTTGGCGCAAACGGAGTATAAATATGCCCCTTAGGTCTTACAGCTTGCTGTCGATACCGGAGATAAATACTGCCATTGGATTTAACAGGTCTACCTGAATGTCCATTTTATTTGAGTGGAACTGCAGGGCCATAACTGTCGCTTGCATTGAGTTTAGGATTGCAGCCCACATATCGTCTGCCCTTGCCATATCCGGGGGACGTGGTTGTAATTGAGGTTGCAGATTGAATTTGTAATCCGTGCTAGAGGTACTTCCGGTTTTGGTTACTTTAATTGCTTTGCGGGCATGGATCTGAGCGACTATCTCAGTTTCTTTCTCGGGTGTCCTAGCTGGGTAACCCTGTTCCGTATTCCAGTGTTCTAATTCCTCATTTCCACATCCAAGTGCTGGGGAGGAATGGAGTTTGGCGTTTTGGCACAGGGGGCGTCTTGCCAGGGATTGTGTTCTAGGATTTCCGCAGTTGCTACCATCTCTGAGTCCAGAATTGATTGGTTTACTGGACTGGCTATTCGGTGGAGCATTTCGCGATCTATACTGGCGTTCCCTAAGGATCTCACTAGCCCCGGAGTGGAGGGCGCTCCTGGTGTCAGAGTGCTGGGATCCTGTACTGCATCCGTGCCCTCTGGGTTCAGGGGCTGCTTCTTCACAATTACTATTACTGGTGAAAGTGGAATGGGGATGGGAGCAGGTGAGTTCACTCTGGGACTCTCTCCGCGGGTTTCTGATATTTGCAAGTCGGGGTGAGCGTCAGGTCATGCCCTGAGAATTGGTAACTTGGAACCAGTGATCCGTTCCTTTTTTGGAAGCTGGAGTTGTAACCGCAGCACAGTAGTCGGTTATCTTGCGGAAGTTGGCCTGTGAGTTCTCCACTTCCATAGTGTCTGGATCCCCCCAGATTGTTTCTTCCGTGCGGGAGGAATGTTCAGCCTGAACCCCGCCAAGGCCGTGGTCTGTCATGTGTCTCCTGTATGAGATGGGGTGGTCCGGGTCCTGGCCACTGCCTGCTCTCCTTTTTACTGCCGTGCAGTCCATGGTTGGTTCTCTTTTCCTTTTTCTCTTCGTTAGATTTACAGGTTGACTTTGGGCCTTGCCTGATCTCATGCTCCTACCCCAGATGAATCCCTGATTGATCAATCTGTTGCTGATTTACTTGTGGAACTTGTAAGATGACTTGTCTCAAGGTGGTTCCTCTCTTGCAGAACCATGGACATTTGGTGCAGCAGCGCCCTTCTTTTAGAGAGCTCACATTTTGATTTCTTGTGTGGGACATCTGACAAACTCATGAACAGCTTCCTGCTTTGGTACAGGGTTTACAAATAATCAGTCTCTCTATTCTAGTTGGGTTTTCAGATGGGAGGGCAATGGTGCACCAGCAGTGCATAGGGCTTGTAAATCTGCCCGAGGACCTCATTTACAAGTTTTTGCTTGGGGGCAGCACAGCAAGTCACTTTGCTGCACTGCCAGGTGTTGCATGGAAAAAACAACCGCAATGCCCATGGAATGGCTCCTTGCTGTGGAGTAAGGGAATGCACTGCTTTGTGCTCTCTCGCCTTATTCCATGTCTATGAGGCCATGCAAAGCCATGCAGTGTAGCTTTACGTCACCTCACAGATATGATTGAAAGGCCTGCACCACCGGAGTCATGCTTTGGTAGCGCAGACCTCTTGTTAATGAGGCCCCCTGTTCTTAAACAAGACCTTCATACAGAAGAGACCAGTAAAACACAAGTGGAATTGTTAAGTTTCAGACACTTCCTGGAGCCTGTGCAAACTTGGATTTAGAACATTGGAAAGCCTGAGGCACTGAGCTTCTAGAGTCCTGCTAGCGATGGGGTGGGCTGTGGCCCGAGTAATTTCCAGTGGCTGAGATTAATTCAAGCATTGCAGCCATCATTTTTTTATGTACTGCCTTTATGTTCCATCTGGTGGAACACTCTTGGATAATATGTTTTACCAATGTTGACCATAGGATCCTCTTTGGTTTCTGCAGATATTTTGTGATTTTCTACAGTAGATCTCGTCCATGAATCATCTAGAAAACCAATGCTTTTTGCCCCTGTATACACTAGAACCCAGTCTAGAGCTAACACAGCTAAATTTATGAGGTTCTTCTTTTGACAATTTACACATATTCTGATGTCCTAGTTTTGGACACTTTCCAGTTCGCAAGTGAGATTCATAATTTGTCGATGTAGGCGATGTTATTGGTCAGAGTAGGAGATTTATCAGAGGAGAACATCTGTAAATTGTCCACATCCATAGCATTACCTTGAAATTACAGTTGCATGCAATTCCCTTTTTGTAGTGTTGAAGGATATGCACTAGGTCAGGATGCCAGGGGATAGGTTTTGAGTCAGATTCTGCTCCCTCTAATGCAAAGGTGAAACTCTTAGCTGCGTTCAAACATAATCATCTCTGTAACATGCAATGGAAAACATGGTCCAGGCTCATGATGATAATTTATTGTCCAAGTTTCCAATTGGAAATGCAGTTAAGTGTCACTGATGTAGCTTTGGAGCACCACCAAAAAAGGCCAAACTGATTAGCCAGACCATGAATGCAAATATTGAAAAGCAGGCAGGGTTTGGCTGCGCACTGTGGCACTTGACATGACTTTAATAATCAGCAAAATGATCCATTTTAGTCTTGGATGTGGACATTCCAGCCTATGTTTGAGATGTCTCTAAAATAATTTGAGATTTCAGATGTCCTACATAAGGATGTAGTCAGTTTCCCATGAATGCATTAACCTGGATTGCCAAATTATGCTCATTGATGTGAGCCCACATATTATTGGCCCAGCCTCATGATCTCATTTTCCAGGATGTTATTGGAGATGAAAATGTTTGTCAGATCTCTCAGGGCCTCCATGAATTTGAGTAACAGTGCTTTGCTTCAAAGAGTTTGAAATTATTGCAGAGAGGAGGGAGGCACTGAGAAGTGATATCAGGCTTACCACTATTAGGGGAATTAAGTAATTCAAAAAGGATGCAGGATATTGTTTTGAATTGTATTGTTTTGTGTTGTATTGTATTATGTGTTGTTGTATATTTGGCCCGTAATCTACTCATCCTTTCTGGTTCTGAGTAGAATGTAGAAAAATTACAATGGTGGAGCAGCAGAAAAACAGGGAAGCAAAAGGCCTCAAATATCGGGGAGAAAGGCGTGCAATGATGTTGCATCACACACATTGTGTTTTTCACAGTGTCAGGACTGGTCATATCCTGGAAGATCTTTGAGGTTTTCAATTTTTGACTTGTGAACTCACTGAAGCGTGTTGCAAGGGACCCATTTGGCTACCTTAATAGCTTGATGGTAGATTTTACTATGTACCTTTCAACACGCTATATAGCCTGAGACCTTGTATCTTTGGCATTCACTTTATGTTGCCAAATTCACTTTACACTATATACATAATGGTGAGTGTATTGCTCATGTTTAATTTGATGGTTCTAAGAAGAACGTACCTGTCCAATGGGATTCATACAGGGAGCAACCTGTGTTTTTAATGAATAACAATTGATTGGTAAGCATTTTTGTTTAAACTAACTGTTAGAAATGGGGTCTCTAGTTGACAAAGGTATAGACCCTTGTATACCTCTGCCAGCTAGACACCCCATTCAGTCAGGGTAGGTTACAACACACCCAAATTATCCTGTGCCCTCCCTCTGGTAGGCTGGCACTGAGCAGTCAGGCTTAACTTAGAAGGCAATATGTAAAGTATTTGTGCAATAAATCATACAATAACACAGTGAAAACACCACAAAAATCCACCACACAGGTTTAGAAAAACAGATGATATAAAATAAGGTCAAAAAGAGAACGATTCAATAAGCTTAAGTTGAAATTATCACTTTTAAAAGGTTTAAAAGAGTATCAATCCATGCAAATAAACAGTTGTCTATTTGTTACACACAGTACCTGGTACGCCTCAAAAATAACGATGCACGGAGACCACAGAGGAGGAGATGCGTGGAAAAATAAGGGCCCAGATTTATACTTTTTGCCACAAAACTGCACAAACGCAGTTTTGCGGCAAAAAGTATAGTGCCGGCATGCATCATTCCACAGCGCCAGCCAGGTGCCACATTAAAGGAATGGTTCAAGCCGGCGCTAAACCTGGGCTAGCATCTTCAAAAAAGACACCAGCTGGGTGGGGTGGTGATAAGGAAGGAGGGGTTTGTGTGTCAAAAAATTACACTACCCTGGTTAAAAAAAAATGCCTCTAACCAGACTAGCGCCATTTCCTGGCACACAACCACCAAAAACATGACTCCTGTCCCCTGGGCATGGCCATTGCACTCTGTACCATGCAGGGGGCCCCGAGTGAGGGCCCCCAATGGCAAAAATAATAATAATAATAATAATATTTACCTGTACTTACCTGGGATGGGGTCCCCCATCCTCTGGTGTCCCTCTGGTAGGGTTGGGGTGGAGGTGTTCCTGGGGCTTCGGCAGGGCACCTGTGGACCCATTCCATGGTGTTTAACCATGGAAATGAGTTCACAGATCCCCTAATGGCTGGTCTTACCCAGGTGTTAAATAATGGTGCACAGTAAGCTTTGCACCATTACTTAGCCCGTCCTCCAACCTGTGCATCATTTTAGCAGGGGGGATACATATGGGGCTATGGGGATAGCACTGTATTTTACATGGGACTGCCTACCTTGCATCTCATTGAAGCAAAGTAGGTGTACGCATCCTAAAAATTGTGCAAACTCCTATATTTTGACGTTAGCATGTCTTATGTCAAAATATAAATATGGATTTAGGTTTGTGCTGAATTTGCGTAAAAAAAAATACGCAAATTTGGCACAACAGACATATAAATACGGGCTGAGGTGTCACGTCTGATTTTGTGACGCGGCACTGACGATGCATTCTTTCTTTCCACGGTGCAAAAGGTTTGCATTGTTTTTCGGCACACAGTCTTGGTTACTCACTGCAATACGGGGACATATTGAAGCCCAGTGATGATGCATGAAAATCCTTCACATGCTGGAAAAAGGCACAGGCACTGCATCGATCCGGTAGGCGGTGCCTCTAATTTTTCCATCACAGGGTGCGCGCTGCATTGAATTGCCAGTCGCGATGTTGAGCTGCGTCGTTCCAGTCGGCTGTGCGGTGATTTCTTTGTCGCAATGCAAACTTTGCGTCGATTTCAGCAGGCATTGCATTGATTTTTGACACACAATGAATTTCTGAAAGAGATGAAGTCCTTGTTGACATTGAGGCTTCAGAAACAGGAGGCAACCTCAATCCAAGCTCTTGGAGAGCACTTCTGGGGGAAGGCAGAGTCACTCCAGCAAAGTCAGAAGCCAGCAGGGCAGCAGTGCAGCCAGGCAGGTCTTCTGTCAGGGTGCAGGTGTCGGTCCAGAAGTGTCTGAGTTGGTGGGGTCGGAGACCCAGTTTATATACCAAAAAATGCCTTTGAAGTGGGGGAGACTTCAAAGAGTGGTTTTGAAGTGCACAAGTTCCCCCTTCAGCCCAGTCCTGTCTGCCATGGTCCCAGTGGGGGGTTTATCAGTCCATTGTGTGAGGGCAGATGGCTGACCTTTTAAATGTAAGTTGTCAGGCCATCCACCCTTCCAGCCCAGGAAGACCCATTAATTATGCAGATGAATGCAGATGTGACTGAGTGTCCTGTGTTTGCGGTTCTCTGGGAGAAATGCACAAGGGAGAAGTCAACCAGCACAGACAATACGTTGATTAAAGACAGGCTGTAAGGCACAGATGGTTTTAAGTGCAGAGAAGTGCTCACTTTTTAAAAGTGGCATTTCTAAAATAGTTAAATTAAATCCAACCTCACCAGGATTTTCTATTACCATTCTGGCAGTACTATATATGACATGGTCACCCCTTTCAGATCAGAATCCACCACTCAAAAAGTCTATGAGGGCAGTCCTAATGTAAGTCTATGAAAGGAGCAGGCATCGCAGTAGTGGAAAACAATTTTAGGAGTTTTTCATTACTAGCACATATAAAACACACCATGGGTTACCTAGGGCCTACCTTGGGGGTGCGTTATATGTAGAAAAATGGAACTTTAAGGCTTGGCGAGTATTTTTAAATGCCAAGTCAAAGTGGCAGTGACACTGCACACACTGGCCTTGCAAACGCAGGCCTTAGACATGGTTAAAGGACTACTTCTGTTGGTGGCACAATCAGTTCTGCAGGCCCACTAGTAGCATTGAATTTACAGGCCCTGGACACATGTAGAGCACTTTACTATGGACGTATACATAAATCAAATATGCCAATTGAGGATGAACCAATGTTACCATGTTTAAGGGAGAGAGTATATGCACTTTAGCACTGGTTAGAAGTGGTAAAATGCGCAGAGTCCTAAAACCAGCAAAAACAGTGTCAAAAAGTAGAGGGAGGGAGGCAAAATGTTAGTGGATGACCACCCTAAGGCTGTCAGGTCTAACACTAAAGCAGTTTGGGTACATTATTTGGATAGAGCAATATGCATTTTTGCTCATCTTGTTCTCCTTCCGAATTGCCTTGAAGGGCATGGTTGCTTTGATTTGCCTGATATATAAGAGGACAAACACAGGTATCAGTGGGTCATTGGTTGTTCAGCAAGCAGATTTTTATAAATGAACACTGTTTAGCCTAACAACACATGGTCTTTCCATGCATGGTCGTGGTTGCTGCATTATATGTGAAGTTTTTTTTAAAGACAAGACACACTTATACTTACTAACGTGTTTATATTGCACATACTTTTGCAACTTATAATGGCACTTATTAGCATGCGGACATATATTAAGATCCTTTCTCTCCACATGTACTATAAGGGTGTTTTTGAAGGTGATAGGTTCTGACCCTTATGTAAATAAATATAACCTGAACAGTTTTTAATTGGTACATTTTTAGATGATGGAATTACCTATCAGCCACAATTCCTGATGAGGCCAGTGAAATTACGCAGGCCGAATTGCATCAACACCAGTATTGTCAAGGAGACGGATGAAAATACAGAAATGTTTTGAAGATTGAAGATCTAGTTGTTTAAATTAGCTTCGGTGCTCAAAGAAATATATGGGTCCTTTAATATTGCTTCCTGAATAGTGGTTTACCGTTCGGAAATGTCATTGTATTACCACCAGCGGTCAATATAGTCCAACAAATGATGGTTTTGATAGGCTGAACAATGTTATGAATGATAAAAATTGAAATGTATAACTAATGTATGAGAACGAAGATTGAAGAATGGTTGCACCAACATCAAAATATTTGTGCAATAAATACAAAACTCAATACAAAGTACATGATTGATAGATTTTTGGAGTTTATTGTGTGAGAATGTGAATAGCTTTTCATGCATACTGATTGTTGCATCTCACAAACACATTTGTGTGGTGTTTGTTTGAGGAATAATTGATAAATGAAATTTGTTCTGTTTTGCACCTTTTTGTTCTGTTAGGCAAGAATGAATGGTTGAATGATGTTTATCATATGTCATCATTTTGCAGCTACTCTAATAACACTTTGCTACAATATAGACTAGAACTTAGAAACTGTGTATATGAGTTGCAAGAATATTCACAAATGTTGAATCTATTGCTCATTTTGTTTTTCTCTTAAAATACCTCCATATGATTTTGTGTGTACATTTTAGTTATAGAAAATGGAAATGCAATGCAAGTGTTAAAGCAAGGAAATGTGGCACCTCTCCATCATATTTCTGATAGAACGATGATTCAATCTCCATTCAATATGTTTGTTTTTTTGGTCTGTTTTGGGAGCTTTGTTTTAATGTGTGTTGTGGATGACTCAAAAACTTTGTGCTAGATTGTCTTTTTGATCAATATGGCATTAGGCGATATGGATTTCAAGTAATTGCACTGTACAAGACATCCATGGCTAAAATTGGGTTTTCCTTTTAACAGAGATGAAATATAGTGCAGTAAAAGAGATAGGCTTTTCTCAGGAATAGGTCTGCAGTGGTCATCAAAAAAGGAACATGCTGTCACATAACTCACCCTTGGTGCCATTTTCCATTTGAAGATGAATGGTAGTGAAATAAGAATGTAGGTTATAACATCTGGTAGTAAATTTTGCAGTTTTACAATTCTATAAACAACAGATGTTATTTTTGCATGTTAATGGTACTCAGTTTACCAAACATTTAAATAATGACTGTTTGCATAATAAGGATTCAAACTTGTGATGCAGGTTTAACACCTATATATCAAAAGCTTTGATTTGAATGACTGGGGGCCTGATTTAGAGTTCCGCTGGTGAGTTTCTCTGTCACAAATGTGACAGATATCCCATTCACTAAATTACAAGTTTCATTGGCTACATTATACAGTTATTACAAGTTACCAAGGAGCTCCATAACAATATGGATTCTTTATAATGTTCTGAAACTCTGAGGTGACTTGCAACATCCTTATCATATATGGCAGGGGGGTATTTTATCACTTATAATACATGGTCACACCATCACCTTTTCCACAAACCACTTAAAACCTTGGTGCATAGTGCTTTCAGAAAGAGAGAGCACGTTTGCAAACAGAAAGAATAAAAATAGAATCTCTAGTGCAAAATAAACACATCAAAAATGTGTAAGATGTGTTGTAAAGTTTATTAGAAACAGTTCAATACAAGTCAGTTTCTTGAAAAGCTGTTGTAAATCAGAATGTGTAAAAACATGCAGAAAGACTTTAACTTTTTTTAAATGATCTAAGGAATACAAAAAATAATCATGTTGTTTCTGCTCATCACTCTGAGCTAGAAAAATAAAACAGAAGAAAGAAAACCAAGCCTTTATTTTCATTCCTTCAAACAGATGCTTTCTCCCCTGGCCTGCCTTTCACATCAGCGGTTGGCTCTGGCAGCAGGAATTGTGACATAAGAAGAGCTGCAATAATTTAGTACAGTCTAGTTCTGACGTCTTATCTTTATAATAGGTGACTGGGTGTTGATTATATAGGGGATGAATTATCCCCTGATGTACATTTTCAGGATATTGCATAGCCATATAGGGGCACTAGGCCAAAGGCCTAGTTACTTTATAAGGTTATGGCAATCTCTGTGGTGACTTGCAATATCCTTATCATGCACTCCAGTCGGTATTTTATACCATATAGTGAAAAGTAAAACACCTTTGTTGCAAACAGATATTAGAAATAGTTCAATACAAATAATACAATAGTTCTACCTAAGGAGTGCAAAAACTAAAAAACAATTCTCTCTGCTTGTCGTATACTATTAAAACAGAGCAGAAGAAAGAAAAACAAAAATCTGTTTTTGTTGCTTCAAACAGCTGCTTCAGTTATGCTCCGTGACCTGACCGGACCTGCCTTTCACCACAGCTGCTGGTTCTGGCAGCATTTACTGTGTGACATACCTCACCTGTAGCAAATTACAATAGTCAAGTTCTGACTCTTTTCTTCATAATCAGCAACTGAGTGCATCATTAGTCGCTGATTCCAAAGAAATAGGAGACATGCATTTATACCGGGATTACAGAATCCCATGTGTTACAAAGAAATTAGAAATGCCCATTTATAAAGAGATTGTAGAATCCCATGCATTATACTTGTAATTAGGTAGACAGGATATATTTCACATTTGTGATGTAGTAACTTGTCACCCTAAATATAAAACAGGCCCTAAGAGATATTTTCTGCTTAGATCCACTATTTCTAAATAATGTCCCATAATACATAACAAGCAGTGTACTGCGCTATGACTTCTAGTTCAGCCTTTGGTTTTCTGTGAAACTGACTTTTAAAGATGTCTAGAGCCATTTACGAAGATCCTGAAATGCCCAGTTCAACGTTTCTAGTAGAATCTAGGTATTAAGGTATACAGCGACACCAGCAGAATCTTCTAAAAAGTTTAACAGAGAAAAAACATACGTTTTGATTCTATTTTATGCTTTGTTTTTCTCAAACCTTTCCTTCGGTTTATTGTGACTTTGGTGGCATTTGCATTTAACAAAAGGTGACCTTTTCTGGAAGTTCCAGTTCACACAGTTGGGTTTTGAATTCCATGTGTGGTGCCCTTAATGGCTCAGTTTAGACATTAACGGAAGGAATTTGACAACATGCTTCCATTTGCCATTGGACAATGAAATATAAAGAATGGGGTGGTGGCAAGAACATCACCAAATAAAGGACAGAAAACTTTGCTTTGCCTCTGCAAGCAACCTATTGCATTACTACCATTTTGGAATAGATTGGAGACACCTGTCACGTGATTCTATCATGACAAGGGTGAAAGCAAGATGGCAGTGGATTGGGGGATGGGATTGCAGATGCAATCTGACCATAGCCTCCACCATCCCCCGTCTTGGTGAGGACATTACATCCATTAGTCACTCCTTGGGCCACCTCAGTAATCCCCAAATTAACCATTTTTGAACGAGGTGCTTTTGGATTACTGAGGTCCCTGCACTGGGAAATTGCTGGGATTACACCGCATGGTTTTGCTTGCATTTGTGGTAGTCCCCGGCGGATTGGTATTCTCCTTGCATAAAGCAGTGAGGTGGTGCAAAAGTGCTGATGGACAGCCATGTTCAATTAGGAAGACATGATGGACCCGAAGCCATCAATTTGCAGTGCTTGCATCTCTGTGCTGATGTTCGCCATTGTGTCTCCATTCTCCAGCAATATTACTAATATTAATTACTTTCTTTTAATTCTTTGCTTCATATGACAATTCTGCCATTTCAAAATGCTGTAAATAAGGGAGTACTACTAACCAATTTAACAGTGCTTAATTTACCAACATCTGAAGGTATGGAGTCTGTGGTAGTCTTTGTGTATTGCCAAAAGCTCTGATAAAACTAGTTACCAGCACTGTTCTACCACACAGATGCTGAAAGTAGGAGTGCAGAGTAAGCTAACATTCACACTGTATGCTTGAATGTGCTCTAATATTGGGAACCCAGAAGTACAGGAAAGATAGATATCACAACAGTCGTTTGAGCCATGCCAAAGTTCAGTTTCTCTGACCAGCTGAGCCCTTCTACAAATGTACCATTGTTTCCAAATTGGGGATATATTTACTCCCCTCATGTTTCCTTGGGAAACTCATGTCTTCATATACTGAATACCTTCCTAGCAGGTCCTAGATACCAATCTTAGAGCTCAAAGGGCAGTGATAAGGGCAGTTTCCAGAGGATCAAACCACCAACTGCAGTGGGGAACAGGCTCCACCACTCACTATTACCAGGGCTTCAACCAAGTCCATTCTACTAGTCAGCTGGGTATTTAACAAATGTCATCCTTGTCCTTTATGTTCCTGGAACTATGGGAGAGCGCCTAGTCTGACCCTTGTTAAGCCTGTCTGTCGTTTGGCTACAAGGGGATCTAGGATCCCAGGGTTCAGACCATCCCCATGAATATACAGACTACATGCCATTCCTCTTCTTTTATCGTCTTCAAGGTCTGTTGCGCTCGAAGCAGGTAGTGGTTTTAGTGGTGGCAAGTTTTCCATAAAGGGCTGACTAGCTTGTCATTTTTGTTAACTCTGATTACAAACAATACAATATTCCAACTACCAAAAGAGCATTATTTTTCAGAACGACCTGCGGTTTTATTGTAATTATCCCATTAAATCTTGTTCTGGTGACACCACTGTTAGTATGTGGAGCTCCAAATTCCAACTCAGAGCCAGTCCTAATAAAATACTCTCCCTGGAAACCATTTCGCACATGCGCTGCTCCAGGTTTGTTCGGTTGTCAGTGAGACAGCTTAGCTGTAAATAGACCACCCTCAAGAACCTTTCTCACATCTGAACTCAGTTTTCTAGACGCATGTCAAATATCAAGGCCCCAGACTATTTGTTGTGATGTCATCTGATGTACATTCTACTTTCTTATCCCACAATCCAATATATGTAATTCCTCCCAGAAGACGCCTGGGGGACAAACATATTGTTCTCTCTCGGAAGGATATTTCACACCTCAGCAAGGAGATAGTTTCTGCCTCTTGGAACAAGAGAGCTTTACATAACTGAAATAATTCAATCAAGCCCTATCAAAAAAGTCTCTATAGTATATATAACAAAAATCTATGTGGACCACTGAATCACATTTTTAATAAAAATTCCATAATTGCTTGTGAGATTTTGTAGCAGTTTCCTAAACTGGCTTATCAAAATTATGACTCTTATTTATGAATAGCCTTATACCATGGACCAAGACATGGCCTATACAGCGAAGGTAAGCTTTTTTATTCTGTCCCTGCAGGAACATGTGCATCTAAATATTAGGTATGTGTTATTTTTGCACATTATGCATTCAGATTGTGCAAGATGCATGACACTATTTTTAAGAGACTGTAGTTGATTTAGCTAATGTCAAATGTAGGGTTTAACATGTAAACATGAATTCTTTTAACTTGCACCTGCTGCATCGTTTGATACAACCAATCAGGCCCTTTTTAGCCACCCAAGGGTGTAAGAAATTGGGTTGTTGGTTGAGGGATGTGGAAGCCCCACTCAGGCAACAAGCACAGTGCTTGTCAGGGTGAAATACAAAAGTAACTAAAATAACCTGTGCTTATCCTGTTAATCGTGTTAGCTTGGCACAAATTGTTATCAGGATTAATTTAGAGGCAATGTGTAAAGTATTTTGCAGCATAACAAAACAGTAATACACAGCACAAGAAAAATCCCAAACCAACAAAAGAGTGAGTTTTAGTAAATAAAATAGTACCAGAACTACAAACATTCAAGAAGGGGAAATTGAGATATTCCATTTTAATATTTATGGTGAAATAGCCCTTAAAAGCACAAAGCACCACTTGCGGTCATCTGGTCAAGCTAGGCTAGGAGCACGTCACACAATCAGGCACTATTATACTTTAGGGCCTACCTTAGGGTTGATTTATTTTATAAGCATTAAAATGGAAGGTTTAGGCCTGGTAAAAGGTTTATTTTATAGGCCGAAAGGCAGTTTAAAACTGCACTACAGACTGCATGTGGCATTCAACTGTAATGCCATGCTGTAAAGTTAAATGTCAATTAGAATTAGCAAAATTCTCAGCATATCTACGTGCATTAGCACATGAATTTCGAACTCAGTATGTCAGTAAATCTCATCTCCTAAAATCAATAAATATGGGCATACCGTAAAGTTTCCCTATAGAGAGCACACATCGTACATTCAAAATCTGTTTATGAAAGTGGCTTACACTGAAAATCTGTTTTAACATTTTAAAACTGCATATTAGGTGAACATCCATCCCTTTGTCATGCACTCCTGATTTTTGAATTCTGGATAGATGTATCCAATTCACGAAAAAAGGTAGTAAATCTGCAACCACTGAGTTACACATCCTCGCAGGGGTGCAGATTTATGACTTTTGGGAATGTCAACACCCAAAACCACTAACCTGTTTCCTGGGGAGATGATGTTGCAGCAGCGACCTGGATTCACATGGCACAGGCTGTGACAACAAAGTCTCAAAAAGTTACAGCTGTCTATTAGGAAAGCCATTGCAGTTAAAGTTTTGCTGGCATGTTTCAGGAAAACCTGTGTGAATTACTGCTTTTCCTTGTCTGTATTTAATTGTTCCTGCATCGTTTATATGTTCTACACATGTTCAAACGTTATTGTCTTTTCTCCCTTCAGAATATACTTTACCTGTGTAAAATCATGGATGTAGTTTGGTCACTATGATTGGGGTGGTGTTAGCTTCAGATTTGACAATCACTCTAGCAAACAGTGGCGGCGGCCGCAAAGCTCAAGAGGAGGGGTGCAGGGGGAGGTTGGGGGGAATAACATATAATTAAAAAATGAATTTACCACTTTTCAGTCGCTGGTGTCATCACCTGCTGCCTCGATCCTCTTCTGGTGTCCCAGCATTCACCGCTGTGGCACCATAACAGGCTCCCCAGCAATCCTGGCACTGCCACATTCTATACAGAGCATGCAAGCAGCGTCAGGATTGGTCTGAGAGGCAGTGACTGTCTGGGGTCTGTGCAGTTTCTCCAGCTTGGCTGTGTATGCAACTGGGTTGGAGAAACCCAAGTGAGCATGTGTGTTTGGCCGGCCTCAGGCGGCCCACCCCTCCCTACACTGCTGTGCCAGAAGCTGAAAAATAATATGATAAAAAACTATTGTTTTTATTTTTCTGCTTCAGGCACAGCCAGTGGGGTGACGCTCCTTCGCCATAGCAAAGGAGGTGCCCCTGCCAGCACATGATGTTAAAATACATTATACAACAAGGGGGAGGCACGAGAGGTGCTTAAGGGTGAGAGGAAAGGGAGGGGAATGTGTATTGGTAGGTGTATCAAGTGAGAGAAAGTGCATTTTTTAGTGGAATAACTACCATTTTGAAGTCTTTCCAAACAGAGAGGGCAAGAGAGTGTGTGTGCGTTTTTGTCTTTGTAAAAATTTGCGGTCAAAGCTGACAGACACCTCACCACACCCGACTGAAAGCACCTGCACCCAACTATTTATCACAAAATAAATTTATTAGGGGGGTGTAACACCCTACAGACCCCCCTTGAAGCTAAGCCCCTGAGTAAAACTTATTTCCCAAAACCACACCTGGTTTAGACATGTACCAGTTCCAAACATGGAAAGTTAACCCTGCCCTAGGCAGGAGAAAATCTCTGACAAATTCCATGATGCGGAGGGCTCTGAGAGGAATCTGAATGGACAAAATGACTACATTTATCTAGAAAATAGCACAGTAGAATGCCAACCTCTTTAGCTAGATGTACGTTTGAAATATTACACCACTACAGAATAATGTTATGCAAGAATACACACATTTGTGAATTTAAGGAACACTTTTGTGAATAACGTGCAGAGAACAATATGTACAAATGCACCATATGGCTTTTTGATTCAGATCCTCTGTATTTGGACTTTTGTAGCCTGAGAAAATGGCAAACGTTTTTAAAATGGCATTTTTAACACTTTAGTGTTACAGCTACAAATTACCCGAGAGAATAGTAGTGGAGCTGCTCAAACTGCACATTCAGACATAAGGTTGCAGGAAATGGCCCCAGTGGATATATGGCAAGGGCGTGAGTAATAGTTACCTTAGGGTACAAGTTGTAGTTACTTGAGATAACAGGTACATTTCTATGATTTTGTATGTTTAAAAAGTGACCCTAACTACAATGTCCCTGGAACCTTTTTTTTAAGTGAATTTCTATGTTTTCTGAAATTCTTTTGCTTAACTATAACATTCCTGTAGCCTTTCTTTATTTCAGGGAATTTCTGTGGGTTTTTTTCATGTAAAAAAATGTTTATTACCATACTTTAATCCAATCCCTGTTGCACGTGGCCTTCGACCGTGTGCCGCTGCGGCCAACCCCTATAAAAACCCAACCCCATGCTGTGCACAGCGTTTGACCATGCACAGCAGGGGTTGGTGGTAGGGTCTGTGGCCAGACGCTGCAGCCAGCCCCCCTAACCACCCAACCCCCCACTGCACACAGCCTTTGATACTGCACACTGCACAGTGGCAGTTGGCCGCTGCCTGTCTCTCTGGGTCTGAGAATAGGTGTGTAGGAGGCTGGCCTGGCTTATAGTGGGTACCTGATGGTACTTACACCTTGTGCCAGGTCCAGTTATCCCTTATTAGTAGATTAGTAGTGTTCTAGGCTGATAGAGGCAGCTATAGCAGAGCAGCTTAGGCTGAACTAGGAGACATGCAATGTTCCTACTATACCACTTATATCATATAGCACTGTATCATAAGAATCACAATACTTAGAGTTACTAAAAATAAAGGTACTTTATTTTAGTGACGATATGTCAGAAAATATCTCAGAGGGTATACTCCCTTAGGAGGTAAGTAAAATACACAACATATACACACAAACCAAAATCAGGTAAGTAAACAGTTAGAAAAGTAGTGCAAACACTGTAGAATACAATAGGATGCAATAAGCCTAGGGGCAACACAAACCATATACTAAGAAAGTGAAATGAGAACCACTTTGGGACCCCAGGCCTAGTGTAGTGTGTAGAGGGTCACTGGGAGTGTAAGAAAACACTAAGGGTGTCCAAGATGCCCCACCCCACGACCCTGAAAAGTAGGAGTAAAGTGACCCTACTTCCTCAGAAGAGATCCTGCAAAGTCCAAAAGTCACAAAAGTGTCCGGGGGGCAGGAGCCTACTAAACCCGGATGAAGGTGCAAAATGGCTGCCTCCGGGCGGAAGAAGCTGAAGATTCTGCAACAACGGAAGATGCCAGGAACTTCTCCTTTGCACAGAAGATGTCCCACGGCGTGCTGGAGGATGCAGAGTTGTTTCTTTGGAGAAAGACCGCAAATAACCCTTGCTGGCTGCAAAGGTCACAGTTGAAGAAAAAGGGTGCTGCCCGGGCCCAGGAAGGACCAAGAGGTCGCCACCTGGAAGAGGAGACAGAGGGGGCGCTCATAAACACAGAGAGCCCATGCACAAGAAGGCAGCACCCGCAGAAGTACTTGAACATGGGTTCAAGAAAACTGAGCTTGGCGGTCGTCTCAACACTACAAAGGAGGGTCCCACAAAGCCGGTGGTCAACTCAGCGAGTTGAGCAATGCAGGACGGGGTGCTAAGACCTGGGCTGTGCTGTGCATGAAGGATTCTTTGCAAAAGTGCACAGAAGCCCTGGTAGCAGTACCCAGGGTTACTGTCTGGCGAGGGGAGGCAAGGACTTACCTCCTCCAAATTTGGACAGATGGACCACTGGACTGTCGGGCCACTTGGGTCCAGCACCTGTGTTCCAGGGACCATGCTCGTCACGATGAAAGGGGACCCAGAGGACCGGTGAAGCAGTTGTTTGGTGCCTGCGTTAGCAAGGGTAAGGTTCCGTCGACCCACGTGAGATTGCTTCTTGGCTTCCAGTGCAGGGTGGAGGCAGACAGCCCCAGAGCATACAGCACCAGGGAACAGTCGAGAAAGCCAGCAGGATTAGGTGCTACAATGTCACTGGTAGTCTTCTTGCTACTTTGTTGCAGTTTTGCAGGGGTCCTGGAGCAGTCAGCGGTCGATCCTTGGCAGAAGTCAAAGAGGGAGATGCAGAGGAACTCTGGTGAGCTCTTGCATTCGTTATCTGAAGAAAAGCCCACAGGAGAGACCCTAAATAGCCCTCAGAGGAGGATTGGCCACCTAGTGAGGTAAGCACCTGTCAGGAGGGGTCTCTGATGCCACCTGCTGGCACTTGCCACTCAGAGGCCTCCATTGTGCCCTCACACCTCTGGATTCAAGATGGCAGACGTCTGGGGCACACTGGAGGAGCTCTGGGCACCACCCCTTGGGTGGTGATGGACAGGGGAGTGATCACTCCCCTTTCCTCTGTCCAGTTTCATGCCAGAGCATGGGCTGGGGGTTCCCTGAACCGGTGTAGACTGGTTTATGTAAGGAGGGCACCTTCAAAGCATTTCCAGAGGTTGGGAGAGGCTACTCCTCCCTAGCCCTTAACACCTACTGTATTTCCAAAGGGAGAGGGTGTAACACCCTCTCTCAGAGGAAATCCTTTGTTCTGCATTCCTGTGACTGGGCTGCCCAGACCCCAGGAGGGCAGAACCCTGTCTGATGGTTGGTAGCAGTGGTAGCTGCGGTGAAAACCCCAGGGAGCTGGTTTGGCAGTACCCGGAGTCCATGGTGGAGCCCCGGGGATGCTTGGGATTGGCACCCCAATACCAGATTTGGCAAGGTGGGACAATTCAATGATCTTAGACATGTTACATGGCCATATGCAGAGTTACCATTGTGAAGCCACATACAGGTATTGACCTATATGTAGTGCTTGCGTGTAATGGTGTCCCCGCACTCACAAAGTCTGGGGAAATTGCCTTGAACTATGTGGGGACACCTTGGCTAGTGCCAGGGTGCCCTCACACTTAGTAACTTTGCACCTAACCTTCACTAAATGAGGGTTAGACATATAGGTGACTTATAAGTTACTTAAGTGCAGTGTAAAATGGCTGTGAAATAATGTGGACGTTATTTTACTGAGGCTGCAGTGGCAGTCCTGTGTAAGAATTGTCTGAGCTCCCTATGGGTGGCAAAAGAAATGCTGCAGCCCATAGGGAGCTCCTGGAATCCCTGGGTACCTAGGTACCATATACTAGGGAAATATAAGGGTGTTCCAGTGTGCCAATTAGAATTGGTGAAAATGGTCACTAGCCTATAGTGACAATTTTAAAGACAGAGAGAGCATAAGCACTGAGGTTCTGATTAGCAGAACCTCAGTAATACAGTTGGTCACTACCCAGGGGCACACATTCAGGACACAACTATGAGCATTGGGGTCCTGGCTAGCGGGATCCCAGTGAGACAGGCAAAAACAAACTGACATACAAGTGAAAAATGGGGGTAACATGCCAGGCAAGATGGTACTTTCCTACAAGGTGTGACTGTGTATCTTAGTATGAGAGTGGGTGTGTGGGTGTCTTAGTGGGTCTGTGAGTGGTATGTTAGTGTCTGTGTGGGTCTGTGAGTGGGTGCATGAAGGTTTCAGTGGGTCTGTGAGTGAGTGTGTGAGAGACTGAGTCGCCTGTGAGTGGGTGCGTGACTGTCTGAGTGGGTCTGTAAGTGTGTGCATAAGGGTCTGAGTGGGTGTGTGAGTGGGAGAAAGATTGAAAGAGAGAGAGAAATAAAGAGAGTGAGAGAGGTAGAGAGTTTTTTTAGGCTTAGATGAACGATGTACTTAGAATGAGGTATTACTGGACAAATTGAAAAGTAAAATGTGTTGGAAAGTCCTGCATTTTGCCATGGTCACCCCTAACCTTTTGACTAATACTGGTGAACTTTTCTCAGTGTGAAGGTAAAACTTTAACCGAGGCCTCACACTCAGGGGCATATTTATACTCCGTTTGCACCGGAATTGCGTCTTTTTCTTTTACGCAATTTCGACGCAAAACTAACTCCATATTTACACTTTGGCGTTAGACGCGTCTAGCGCCAAAGTCCATGGAGTTTGCGTCCTTTTTTAGCGTGGACACCTACTTTGCGTTAATTATATGCAAGGTAGGCGTCTAAAAAAGTGACTCCGCGGCATGTGCGCTGTATTTACACTCCCGGGCAAAATTCACGCCCGGGAGTGGGCGGGTCAAAAAAAATGACGTACGGACGCTTTTGCGCAGTTTTTTAGTGCCTGCAAAAGGCAGGCGTTAAGGGACCTGTGGGCTCTGAAGGAGCCCAGAGGTGCCCTCCCATGCCCCCAGGGACCCCCCCTGTCACCCTTGCCCACCCCAGGAAGACACCCAAGGCTGGAGGGACCCATCCCAGGGACATTAAGGTAAGTTCAGGTAAGTCATTTTTTTATAATTTTTTTGTGGCATAGGGGGGCCTGATTTGTGTCCCCCTACATGCCACTATGCCCAATGACCATGCCCAGGGGACAGAAGTCCCCTGGGCATGGCCATTGGGCAAGGGGGCATGACTCCTGTCTTTGCTAAGACAGGAGTCATGTCAATGGGGGTTGGGAGTAAAAAAAAAATGGCGCAAATCGGGTTGCGGCGCAAATTTTGCCTCAGCCTGACTTGCCCCATTTTTTGGCGGCCAAGCTCCATTTTCCCCTACGCCAGCGCTGCCTGGTGTACGTCTTTTTTTTTAACGCACACCAGACAGCGCCGGCGGCTAACGCCGGCTAACGTCATTCAATAAATACGGCGCCCGCATGGCGCTTCAGAATGGCGTTAGCCGGCGCTAATTTTTTTGATGCAAAACTGCGTTAGTGCAGTTTTGCGTCAAAAAGTATAAATATGACCCTCAATGTAGCCGAGAAGGGCTCCATAGTGGTCGGCCTCAAATTTTGACTCTGCCCCGGTCGAGATCGACCAGATTCCAGAGTGGTGCTTTTGGTATTCAGGTGCTAGAAAATATTCAATCCTTAAAAATTCATATCTCCGGTTCCCTACATTGGATTTTTGTCATTTTTTGGTATCATTTTAAAGATAAAAATATTTTCCATTTATCTAAATTGGTATTGGATTTTTATTGTATGTTAAGCTTTACTTATTTACTGTTTTGTTGATATTAAATGCTTTGCATATCTGTCTCCTAAATTAAGCCTAACTGCTCATGGGCTAAGCTACCAAGGGTTGAGCAAGGATTAATTTACTGAAACCTTGACTGTATCTGGTGTGGGTTTGTGGCCTATTGCTAAGTATAGGTACCTACCTGCCCTTGCCAATAATCCACTTTCCAACATTTGTGGTGCAAAGTGGTGGGATCCAGTACTAGTGCTTAATATCACAATACAATTTTAAGTGAATCCTCTAAATTATCCTAGTGCAAAAAATGTTTTTAATTTTTAATTTGGAGTAATTTCAATTCAAGTGGATGGGATGTCAAGGTCATGTAGTGCAACCATGTTACCACCAGATTGGAATCTATTGTGTGTGTGGAAGGATCATGTCCCCTCCAGTGAACGCACACTAAAACATGTAGCTCACTACACAACGCATGGGAGATACACAGTGAACTGCAGTTTGAAAACTAAACTATAGATAGCAGGTCAAGGAGCCAAACACAGGTTGTCAAGTCAAACAAGCCAATGCAGAAAGAACGTCACAGAAGCCCAGGATGTCACAAACACATATGAGTCACAAACAACACAAAATCTTAACTGCTATGCTACATGACATACCTTGTGCAAGCAACACCAAAATACTTACTCCTATTTTCTTTTTCAGATGATCAGGGTTACAGGGTCCAGCCATGGATCATGACCCCATTCCGCCACCCCAAGCACAGCAGCAGAGCATGCCTATAATGAGGCACATCGGAGGACACGCACCATTGTTGAATAGACTTTGGCATCCTGAAGTCCAGATTCAGGTGCCTGGACATCACTGGAGGCAGCCTCCTATATTCCCCAGAAATTGTCTGCAAGATCATATTGACATGTGCCATCCTGCACAACATTTGTGTTAGGAGGAACATCCCCCTATATGAACCTGAACAAGAACTGCCTGAAGAGGAGGAGGAGGCGAATGGTGCCAGGCAAAATGAGGGGGAACATCCAAACACGGCTGCAGGAGTGCGTCACAGACAGCAGATAGTTCAAAACGTTTTTCAACAATAGTCACTATGAACACATTGTTACCATATCGAATTAAACACCTCACTTTATCACTGAATCCTGCTCTAGGTACTTATTTATGCATCACATGTTCTATAGGAATCTGAGTATTACCTCAGGGAGCATGTCACAAAGACAAATCTGACTACTTCTGATGCCACATCACATTTGATACGTATGATTGTACAGCAAACATCACACACAGTTTGTAAAAAAATTATCTTTTCTATTTCACATATGAAGGGCAAAATCAAAGGACCACATCTATGACAGACATCCATGTTGCCAACATGCTCTACTGTAGCACATGACACACAACTATGACATCTTCAATCATAAGGTAAATAAGCGCATCATACATGAGGCAGTGGATGTGAAATAGCATTGGCAACAGGAATGTATGAACAGACCCTTGACATTAGTAAGCGTGACATTTGCTATCTCTGCAAGGAGTTTGAGTGACAAAAGGTGAATCAATCCTGAAAATGGATAGCACGAGTGTCCCAGGTATGACAAGCATTGGTCACAAGACATGCCCTGCGCAGTCCATCCCTGGTAAGAAGTCCTGCCACAGCCATGTTTTAAGTCTCTGCCTTCCCTTCTCTAGGGGGCACTGTAAATGGACTATCTGCACCCTGGGAATCATCATCAACACTCACCCAGACTCCCATTCTGACTCCTGTTAGCTTCCCTTTTCTATATGGCATGCCATAGTAAAACTACATTAGCCTGCATGGACTTCAGGTCTCATAATGCACTGCCTGGTACTCGGTAAAACCAGTAATCGTCAGTCCATAGCTTTCTATGGGAAAAGTCATCTTGTCTCCTTATACTGGATTCTCTCCTCCAGGACTTGTGAGAGACTGAAGCTGCACCCACCTGTGAGCTCTCTTGTGCAGCCCAGCCAGTTGACTCTGCCCTGGCCTTGCTGCTGCCTGGAACTGCTTAGAAGCTGCCATTCCCTGAACCTCCTCGTCGTGCATTGGAGTACAATTCATTTGTGTTACAGAGCCCTTGTTGAATTGTGTTTCAGTCCTGAGTACCCCTGAAACTGCTCTCTGTTTCCACAGTGTTGTTCCTGCTTGTTCCAGTCAAACTCTGCTCCCTCTTTTTCAGCCTTGTTCATGTTGGTTCCTGACAGAGCCTGCTTCCTGTTAGCCAGACCTGTTTCAGTGTTTGCGTCGACCAGAGCCTGTTCCCTGTGCCTGCATTTACCTCCTAGTTGGTTCCCTTGCCCTCCGTTTCCTCTTGGGGTATTGTGTCTGGTAACTATACTATCAGTCCTCAACTGTATAGAATTGTTTAATTTTGTATTTGTACTGGCACATGGTTTCCAGGAGGCAAATCCAGCCCCCATCTTTTGTCTAGTTTTGCGTGTATTCATTAGTGCCAAACAGTGGCAGTATGCTATGGCTGTATTCCTGGATTTGTTACTGTGCCTCAGTCCAACAAACAAGGCTAGTCTCGTGTATGTAAGGACAATCCATGTTTGTGCCCTGCAGGTCCAGACACAGATTCACTTCTGCCACCACCTTTCGATGGGACTTGCATGGTGACTAGCTGTGAGATGTATCTGCGCAGAGTCACTGACATTCCCTGTTGCTGTGGGTAGTTCAGAGCCCTACCATGTGTACAAACGTAGTGATGAGCCCTGCATGTTTGTCCATTACTGATCCGTTTCATATTTGTCCACACTAAGGTTGCTCTTTCTTCACTCTTCTGTATTATCTGCCGTACAATAGCTGCCCTATGCCCTTGTATGCCTTTAGCTGATCTTCGGCTTTAGGACAAATCTGCTTTGAAAGATAACTCTGTGAACCTCATTGATTGCCATCTGATGTTGATACCCATTTGTAACACATTCATACATGAACATCACACCAAATGTATTGCATGCCATTCCAACAGAAGCACACAAATAGTTGTAACAGTCAATTCACACACAAAACACACATGCGATGATTTATATTTTTGTAGCACAGCCTTGCCGTCAGTTATTGATGCAAAATCTGTGCAAAAGTACAAATTCCATTTAAATTTCCTAACTTTGTGCTGCTTTTGCGTCAGTAAAAAAAAAGCAAATCCTGCACAAAGTTAGTAGAAATGTGGGCCACAGTTGCATGGTCTACCACATGTGGCCAAACGCTAGAACACACACTGCAGGCCATACCATCCGATTCTCACCTAGATATAGGCTGCATGCATGTTAAATAATGAAAAATCATGTAAACACAGTTTGAGTCAGACATTTTGATGTAAAATGCGTAAAAAACTGGCAAACGCACACTAAACATCAATGGGTCCGTAGTGTTAATTCCACCAGTGCACCCCACACATGCGGATATCCATAAAAATAGTAGTTTCCCAGTAATGTGTGGGATTTTGATGCACATGTAGCTTATGTGTCAAAAATATTCACGCAAACTACGTATGCATCAAAAAAATTACACACAAGTCCTAAAACAGGGCGCAAAGGGGACAGGAAGTACTGTAATAGGAAATCCTGTTTACAGACATGGTACAGTGGGTGTACTTTCACTTTCACTTTGCAGTCTGTGATTATTTTTGACTGTGTGGCTGTGTGTTGGTCTTGCTCTCTTGTGGATTGTGTATATTGTCTCTTGTATGGTCTATCTTTTGTCTTTTGGTATATCCTTATTGTATTTTGTACCTGTGTAAGTGTTTTTGTGTCTTTTATTGTTGTCTGAATTGTATTTGTACTGTCGGGTGTCTTTTTGTGGGTTAGATTAGTTGGGGTAGTTGGGGTCTGTCATTGGGGTATGTAAGTTTCCCATGTCGGGAAGGGCGAGGCGGGGCGCATGGGTGAGGAGGAGCTTGGGGCATTTGTGTGGCTGGTGAGCCACTTCCTTACAATGATGCTCTAGGCAGGGGGCCATGTGAGACAGGGATATCACACGGAGGCAAGATGGCTGTGTTGGGCAAAGGTGCTCTTCCACACTTAAATGAGTATTTAACACCTCCCAGAACAAGAACCAGCTGAAGCACCGCAGGGCTGACCTTGTGGCCCGAGAACAGGATGTGCTGGACCACCTGGGTGTGGTGATCGGTGGCCCTGTTGTTGAGTATCACATTGACAAATGTGTACAGCAGAATGCTGCGACATGCTGCATGCAATGGTTGTGGCCATGTGGAATGCTAATTTAACAAACTGTTAGTGTACCTGTAATGAGATGTATTACACATGTTAATACATGATAACAATGCAGTCCAGAGTTTCGTTGAGCCATGTTTGACTATTATTCAGGGCCATATGTACCAAGCTATTTATAACTTTCACTAATGGCTAAGTTTACTGATTTTTTGAGTTTACGTCAGGAAAAATATTCAAATGCACAAACCAAAATTTGCCATCCTGCTATTAGATTGCACAATCACAAAATGGGGTTTTCTAGTGGCATTTAGGATTAGGAGTTCCAATCCTATCATTGAGTCGCAGGAGGCTATTTGTTTTATTCTTGGGCACAAATCCTGACACTAAGCTATTGCAGTTACCATCCGTTTCAACTTGGTGCTAATCCATTTTCAAAAGGGGATGGGTCCCCATGGGATCCCTTCCTCTTTGTGAATGCATGGTCAAAAACCTTTTCTGAGCATGAAGATGTGCCACGGACCACTGACTGCTTTTAAAAATGTATTTCTGTAATTAAATAGGTTGTCAAAATACTTTCTGTTCACCCCTGCTGAAATATTGCTGCATTTCAACAAATAGTTACATCTCAATATGAAAACAGTCACAGACATGGTGGTCTGCTGAGCTCAGCAGGCCAGCATCCCAGTGAGTGCTGCCATTCCCAAGGGGTCTGCAAAATGAAACCTACCTCGTCATTATTTAAGAGGTAGGTAATTTGCTACCCCATTTTTGATTTGCAAACTGTGTCATTTCAAGTGATCTACCTCTGATCATCCAATTTGCTAATTGCTAGTTGCTATGTCTCGTAATGTGTGAATCACAATACCTGATATAGGTACATATGGCCCTGAGTGACACATTTCAGGTGCAATGACTACACCTGTGCCCATGCATTCTGTCAGTGATGATCAGCTAAGACACTGTCAACATACCATATTTCACAGTTTTGGGACAGCAAAGTGGGCAATCCATGTTTAGCGCTACATTGTCATCATTACACACACATGATCCCTGCCATCATGTTGTCATGGGGCATATACAGCTTAGGGGACACTGCCAAAGGGGCATTTGTTACCTACATACAAGTGTGCCACATCTGTTATGGACCACTGAAAGCATGATAATTGCCGACTGGAAATTGACCCACATGTCCATAACACAGTTACTCATTGTCCCTTGATGCACAAGTCACAATACCTGAGTCACTTGTATTACAGTGCACCAGGGAAGTGCCATTGCAATTGACACCCACTTACAAATAATGAAATGGAGTACCATCTGAAGTGGATTTGCCACAAAAGTGTGTAGTCAGGTTTAGCACCACATGATTGTTAGGGCCAGTGCATGTGTGCATATGTGTGTCTATCACTCACTGCAGTGTCAGTGTCAATGCAAGTTTGCAGTGGTATGTCTGTTGGAATGTCTACATGCCTGATCTGCAGCTCAATCATATAAAATGTCACACACTGTTGTATGTTGTTCCCACGTTTGTACGGTGATCAGACTTTGAGCATATATCTCCTTTCCATGTCTTACAGGTGGACCGGCCCCCTATACCACTGGGGAAGTGGCTTGATTCGAGGACCCAGACACATCCAGTAAGTGTGAAATTGACTATCATGTGTTGTGAGTGCAGCTATTGTGTGATTGACTCTTGTGTGTTGGACTCATTGCAAAATATGATGAGTTGGCACGTGATCTGATATATGACTTGACTGGAGGTTGACATAGTGTTCCATGCATGGGTTAGACATTCACTGGCAGAGAGTCATATCTTGGGAGTCTTGTGCTGCGCAATAGGCAGCAGCAGGTGAACAAGGTGATTGGTAGCCACATGTAGGCCCACGTTTGAATTGGGGGTGGTCTAGTGTCAGAACATTGACAGTAAGTCATACCCTAATTTACACAAGGCAGTGATGCATCAGTTTTCCACACAAAAGTGTGCATCCCTGTATTGTAATGTAGGATCTAGTCTCAAATGTTGTACTCCATTTACGTGGCAGTGATATGTTATAGGCATGCATGCAGGTCAAGGCCGGATGTGTGCTTGCATCAATGTGGGTGACTTAGGAAATGGGTCAGTAAGATCTGATGTTGATGGTTGTCTACAAATGGAAACAGGAATGTAGATGTGAATGACCAATGGACACCTCACTCCTAGTTGGCAGGCCTCCTTACATGTGTTCCACTCACTGAATCCATGTACAGCTGGACAAGGCTTTGTGGTTGGCCTTGACGGTTGTGATGATGTATTGCATGTCCATCACCCCTGAGGCACAGGGGCAGGGGAAGAAAATATATGTAGGTAGGTGTGATGGTCACAGTGTAGATGACAGACAACTAATAACACTGCCCCCTAATGATTAGCAATTGCATACCATCCTGCCAATTACATCTACATCCACTGGTCTTGTGTGCCTTGAAGTTGATCCAGATGATAGGGATTAGTCGGCCTGGCACATGTAGAGTACTTGCTGCATTTGCATTGTGACACATTGCACTACATAAATGCACAGGTCACTTAATTTGGTACACACTTTGTTGTACTTTGCTGTGCAGTTAAATACTTGATGGGTAGGCGGTGTTGCCATGTCATTCCTCAGGGACTATCATCTGTACTGTGATATGGACTGCATGTGCAATTTGAGGGAGAGTGTTAGATTATCATCTGTACATGCATCACACAATGATGACACTAATGTTTGCCTGTCTCTTTTTTACAGCTGCCAACATGAATGCCGCAGAGATTAGAGAGTCCTAGAAGAGGGCAGTGCCATACAAGCATATCCTTCATGTGGAGTCTGGCTTTCGAATGATGGCAAGATGCTATCGCCGGGAGAGTGCCACTGGAGCATGGCGGGCTTTTAGCCAAGGGGACCCGGCATTGGCCACAACAGGTGTTGCCACCACCCCAACTTCAGGCAGTGGCACAGTGGCCACCAGTATATCAGCCACACCTGCTGTACCCTTAACCACAGGAGCTACAGCCACAACACCTGCTGCACCGTTGCTTCCAGCACCCCCGACCACGGCACCTGCAGTTGCTACAACATCAGGGACACAGATCACCACAGCAGCTGCTTTGGACATGGCCGCAATCAGGCAGCTACAGAGGGACATGCGGAAGGTCCTAAAGAAAATGGACAGTCTCCAGCAGGACGTTGATCCGAATAGCCGGAGGCTCAAATCAATTCAGAAAACTCTGAGGAGGGCAAACCTCTGAGTCCTATATTGCCTCACCCCTAATTTCATCCCCTCCCTCCTCTTTCCTTAACCTGTTTGTTAGTGGGCTGAGGGGGTTTAGTGATAGGTTAGAGTAGGCTATTAGTTTATATAGGATGAGTAGGTTGGGGGGTAGTGGAGGTTATATAATTACATGTTAGTTTGTAGGTGGCTGGGTGGGGGTTGATGTTGGGGCTTTTGTGTATTCTATCATTAAAAAAATAAAAAAAAATATTTAAAAAATATAAATATATATATATTTGTTTAGTATTAGTATCTGTTTAGGTTAGTATATGTTGTCCTACATGTGTCCTGTCATATAAGGGGGTGGGGAGTTAATGTTTAGAGTCTTTAGTTACATGTGGGAAGTAAGTTTAGCATTGGGTAGTTAGGGCCAGTTGTGGCTAATGTATAGTTAAGATATGTTAGGCTAGTATAGGTGTGTGACATAGTTTTAAGATTTCTATTAGACATAGTTAATAACGTTTTAGGTACTCCTTTATGGTATGTGTCATGTGCTTGGTGATCTGGGCCTTTGCATGAGTGTACAGTGCCAAATTTGTGTTGCTTGTGTGTTCCATCCTGCTTCCACATCCCACTCTTGACATATTAATTCCCACTTCCAACTGAGCTGTCACATTGGCAGCTACAACAAAGCTACTTCTCTATGCATCTGCCATCCATTGTACCCACCACTCGAGGTGACTATGGTTCCCATGTATTGGACAGGTAGCTGTGATTTTTAAGATGTCATCGTTTGGGTCCTGTGTTGGAATGTTGGGCACTGTGGGACGTCTGCCTGTAGCCTATGTTCATGTGAACCCTGATAAACTGAGTGGTGTCAATTTCTTAAGAGGTTAAGTATACAAAATGTACACCTCTGGGTTTAGATTGTACTCCCAGGTGACGTTATTGGCCAAACACTCTTATACAGCCATTCCTGCTGTATGTTGTGGTTGTGGCATTTATGTTTTGAGTCAAATGTCACCTACACAATGATTGTCTTGTAGGAGATGTGGCTAGCATTGAGTTTAATCTTGTTGATACCTTCGGCCTGACATATACTATTTTTACACAGCATTTGACTCATTTTTTAACGCACAAACTGCAATGATATTTTGTGAGTTAGTGCTGCTTTTACTTCAGAAATAAGCCACAAGCAGTACAGATGATGTTAAAATCCTGACCCTTCTGCATAGATATCAGCCCACATTATTTCTGCGGTCTTGTATTGACATTCTTTGACCATTGACATGTTACATGCATCTCAAATCTCCAGCAAAGTAGATGTGTCACATTACACAGAGACAAAGTGGTTGGGGTGGTGCTATTTTAAAGTGCTGTAGTGCAATATTTACATAGTCCAGGTTTGTGAGTCCAATAGTGTGAAGCATTATATTGTGACGCAACACAAGTGCAATGTTGAAGGACATGTCATTGGACATGCTGTGATGGAGTGTCATTCAGTGCAGAGGAACATGAATTGCCAGTTGGGTAGTGAGAGACAATTGCAGTCCATAGTGCTAAGTTTAACAGTGTGTTGGAGAAGAGTGCATGTCACCAACTGTAGCAAGAATGGCATGTTGTCAAGCACAGGACAAAGAAAAAACAGTGCCCATGTGGCATGGGCTGGTACTACCGGGTACTCCTACATGAAGGTGATCTGTTCCACTTCTACATCCTCTGATGTGTGTGTCGTCTCCTCTGTCCTTGATGATGGTGGTGGTGGGTTTGAGGGGGCAACACACTTCAGTGGTTGGAGAAGTGGACTCCGAATTCCCGGTAGCTGCCAACTGTGGAACTATTAAGGGCATAACAGCAGCAAGGAGGAGCTGCTGGTTATTGAGTATGGCGGCAACATCCCTGTGGTAGGCAGCCATGTCTGCCCTGAGGGAGTCCAGATTGTTGTCATGCATGCAGGTAAACGTTTAGGAGGCCAGGTGTTGTGGCTACTCCCTCACTGCAGCAGTGAGGTCCCTCACACTCTGTTGGAGTCCATGCAGTAGTGATTGTTGGACTTACATGGCTGCTGACTCTTCTGCGGATGTCATCATGCACACATGCATCCCCTCAAAAGCTGGCTGCCATAGTTTGCAGCCCCACCCACACCTCCTTGGCCAGCTCCTGTTGTACTCCCACAACTGTCCTCTCAAAGGTAGTCCCAGTGTCATCAGAGTCCTCAGCTGTGTTGGAGCTGGCAGGTCGTACTGTTGGGTGGTTCCTCTGGGATGGCTGCTACATTTGTGCTCCTCCTTGCAACTGGAGGTGGTGTCTGGAGGGTTACCAGGACATCTTGGAGGGTGTCCTGGCTGATGGTTGTCAGCTTGTCATCCATGTCATCAGGGTAGTCCAGGACAGGCAGATCCACAGGGCATCGTCCTCTGGAATGAGATATTGTACAATTAGTGTGTCTTTGTTGTGGCAGTTGTAACGTGACGTCACTGACTTCCCATTGGTGGAACATTGTAATCTGGGTTCCCGTTCATTGTTCCTGTCATTAATATTTGCATTCTCTCAGGCCTATGCCCCACCTGAATGTCACATGTAGTGCGGGCAGTTTGGGGAATTGTCTGCGTTAGTTTGGGGAACTGTCCAAATTGTGGCTTTCCACCTTCTTCTCCTAATCAACACTCCCTCTGCTACCATTAGCATGGTGAGGCCTTGCAATGCTTGTTGGTGTTCCGATGCCACATGCATCACACATTACAATATGGCCCTGACCCAGTCCATCATTTTTGACATACACCTATACAGTGCTGAGACCTAGCACCATACCATGTATTGCATTGGCATGACACGATACAGGTGTCAGCATTGGTAGGTTCTCATGTTGATGTTTGCATATGTGTGCTACATTGCATTGCACTGATGGGCCTGGCAGAGTTACATTTCGTCTTATGACTGTGCGGGTGTGTTTCACTAGCTACACTCATATGTTCTCCCCCTCAATGCTGTTGTCTTAGCACTATGACACTTGAGATGTTGTGTAGTGGCATTGCAGCAAGTGTGACACAGGCACAGGGTAGACCCTGCAATGGGCAGCATGGGTATGAGATTACTGCTGTGTACTTCATGATGTAAGTGACAGTGCCTGACGCTTATTGAGTATATGGACATGAGCAGTTGGCAGGAGTTGCACTTAGATAGGGATTGAAGGGGATTGATCACGTAGTCATACTGAACCCTCATTTTGAGTGTGTTTGTGCCATGGGCACCCAACTGCCATTTCCTAATTGACCAGCACACACAGGTAGTATTGGCAAGTGTTGTCAATCGTAAATGCCGCTTGAGGCAATGGTGTGATACTGGCCATTGTCCACTAGTTTACATTCTGACAATACCAGTTGTCCTGTGACAGCAGCCCATTATTACGTTCTACCGTACCCTCCTCGTCTGCTTTCGTATTTTCAGCAGCCCTGGCATATCGATGTACACCCATGCAAAGGTTGTTGGTGTTGTGTTGTGCCGTGCCCCTTTGCCCTTTCCACTGCCTGATTTCCAGGGCTGACATGCATTGTGTAGTAGGTATGTACCTCCCCCTTCTTGCACGTGCCATTAAGGCATTTTGGTCCCCCATGCAACTTCCCCTGCATATGTGTTGTTTCCTGGATTTCTGCGCTGTTCTGTCCTGTGATTCCTGTGATGATCTCCTCCGGGATGACGGCTGGAACCATCTCCTCCATCTCGTCCAGGGCCTCCTGCAGTGCTAGACCCCCACCTCCGGTCTGCAGTGCTGCCTTCCTGTTCCTTGCTATTTTCTCCTTTGACCTGTGCTTGCAGTCATGCCAGCATTTCTTACACTCAGTAACAGTTCTCCTGACCTCTACCACATTGTTAATCTTGTCCACAATTTGTTGCCAAATTGCCTCTCTCCTCTCTCCTCTCCTCTCTCCTCCCAATTGGCAACTTAGAGGTGATGAAGAGTTCATGCTGGTGCTCCGTCACCTCTCTGGTCAGTATTTCATGCTCCTCTGCGCTGAAACAACACTTCCTCTTCTTCTTGTCTCTCCCCTGTGTCCTACTGGCTGGTTCCTGGTAGATTGAGGTCTCCCTGGGGTCTCTCCTGGCTTCTGGTATCCATTTTGAGGCTCCTTAGCACTGTTTGCTGCATTCCTGCGTTAACGTCATTTTGCTTTATGACACAGCACAATGGTTAGTGTAAAAAAAAAAAAAGACTCTAACCTCTTCTTAGTGCCACCGTGCATCAAAGTATAAATTTGACGCACAGGTGGCGCTAAGAAATGGTGTTAGCCAGTGTTACATTTTTTGACGCAAAACTGGGTTAGCACAGATTCGCATCAAAAAGTATATATCTGTCCCTAAGTTGTCAAAACCCAGGGACCTGGGGGAGGCAGCTGATGAATGGTTAAGAACCAGAGTTACCAAAAAAAAAAAACAGGGGTTAATCTGAAGCAAGGAGGACAGGGTCCTTCCTGGGGAAAACCCCAAGGAAAGGAGGATAAAAAATCGAAGGAATCCTCATAAGAGTCCCCAAAACCTTTACAAGATGGGAAAGCCCTGAGCCATGCCACATCCAAGTGGAGGGGCATCATGGGAAGCATTATGATCCTGTTAAGGCAGGAAAGTTCCAGGAACTTTGCTAAGGCAAGGATGTGTTTTGAGTGTCACCAGCCTGGACACAAAAGGAGAGATTCTGTCTGCTCCAAGAAACCCCCATTGGACTGCTAGTGTAGGGGTAGAAGTTGGCCCAGGGATTGATTCAGGCTACCGAGAGGTCACCTTAGTGTCCATGGGAGGGGTGGATGTTGCAGCCCTGGCCGCCTTACCTCCAAGCATGGAGAAGTATAGGCAGAGGCCTAATGTCAATGGACTGAAGTGGAGGCTCTGAGAGATACAGGAGCCAGTGTGACCATGGTCACAGAGAAACCGGTTTCCCCAGAGTAGGACCAACCTGGTGTATTCCACCAGGTGACTTATGCAGACAGCAGAACCAAGCTCTACCACATGGCTCTGGTGTGCTTGGAATGGGGAGGTGTGACTGGCCCTAAAAAGGTAGTTGTAGCTCCTGCCCTCTCAGCATGGAGTCTAATGGGAGATGATTTTGAAGCATCTGAATGGCCAGAGGTGGAGAGAAGGATCCATACACAGATGCTGGACCTCTGTGAATGGGTGTGTGCTGTGACCAGGTCACAGGCTGCACAACAGGGAAGTGCTGGACACTTGGACCCCGGAACAGTGGGCCAAGCCTCCAGAAGATAGAGAAAGTGCACAGGGTCTTGCTTGCTGGCCCCAGAAATTACAGAGGTGCAGAGGAAATCCAATCATGAGGTGGAGGATCTGACCTCTGAGGGAGGGCCACCACCCCTGCAAGCTCTGCCTGACTTGAAAGAATTTCAAGGAGCGGGTAGACCTACCAGAGCAGAGTTGTGCCAGGGGCAAAGAGAGTGTCCCACTCTTGAGAACCTGAGGCATACTGCCCTCAGACAAGAACAGGGAGATGTCATTGGATCCCACAGGCTTTACTGGCAGGATGGAGTCCTCTATACAGAAGTACAGGGAATTCCTCCTTACCTTAAGCAATGACATCCCTTTGGCAGGGCATTTAGGGAAAGACCAAGACCTAGAATAGAGTGATCACCCATTTCTATTGGCCCAACATGTCAGCAAAAATGAAGGAGTTCAATACAGGAGGTAAGCTAAAGGCTCCCTTAATACCACTGTCAGTGATTTGGAGTCCCTTTTAGAGGGTGGGGAATTAATATTGTTAGTCCCCTTGACCCATCAACTGCCTCATCCAACAGATACATTTCGGTGGTAGTGGACCATGTCACCAGGTATCCAGAGGCAATGCCCCTCAGGGCAGTCACTGCTCCCACAGTGGATAGGGCCCAACTTGGTGGGCTCACCAGAGTGGGCTTTCCCAAGGAAGTGGTGTCAGATAGGTTTGCCTAGCAGAAGGGGATGTGGGATGAATGTGGTGTTACTCATAAGTTCACTACTCCATATCATCCTCAGACCAATGCTCTGGTGGAAAGATTTAACAAGACCCTGAAGGGCATGATCATGGGTTTGTCTGGCAATCTCAGGATGAGATAGGATGTTCTTCTCCCATGCCTGCTGTTTGCTTACAGGAAGGTACCTCAGAAGGGGGTTGGCTTCAGCACCACTGAGTTACTGTTTGGGCACCCTCTAAGAGACCCATTGTATTTGATGAGAGACTTTTGGGAAAAGCTTCACAAAGAGTCCAGGCAGAATGTTCTTGTCTATGTGCTAGGCCTGTGGTCTTGTATGGCAGAGTAAATGAAGAAAGCAAGCAGCAACTTGGAGGCCAGACAAGAGTCATGAAGCTCTCACATGACCTGAAGGCTACTCTGCCTGAGTACCATCAAGGTCAGTTGGTGTGGGTTTTGGAGGTTCTGGCTCCTAGGGCCCTCCAGACCAAGTTTACTGGGCCCTACCCTATTATAGAGAAAAAGGGGAGGCCACCTACCTGTTGGATTTTGGAACCCCCTGGAACCCTACCAGTTCCTGCAGGTCAACAGACATAGACCCCACCAGGACAGGGCAGACATGACCATGCTTATGCTCTCAAATGTGGGAAAGTAGGAGGACTGTGAACCTCTGCAAGACCTCCTCTCTGCCAATATGCAAGATGGGTCAATGGAGGGAGTGGTACTCTCTCCCAAGCTCTCAGCACAGCAGCAAAAGGACTGCAGATAAGTGTTGAGCAGTTTGCTGCGATGGTCTCCTTGACCCCTTGACTCACCACTTGGTGTGTCGATGACATTGATACTGGTGACAGCTAACCTGTCAAAAACAAGTTGTACATGCTGTCAGACCAGGTCAGAGCCAACATCAAGGCTGAGGTAGCTAAGATGTTGGAGTTAAGGGTAATTGAGCCGGATGATGATCCTTGGTCCAGTCCAGTGGTTCTGGTACCCAAACCTAATCCCCAAGTTGGGAAGAAGGAGTTAGGATTCTGTGTAGGCTACAGAGGTTTGAATGCAGTCACTAAGAGTGATGTTTACCCCATACTTAGAGCTGATGAGATCATTGCTAGGTTGGGGCTACTGAGTTCCTGAGCACCTTTGATCTGACCTTGGGATACTGGCAGATTGCAGTAAGTCTAGGAGCTAAGGAGAGGTCAGCATTTTCCACTCAAGAGGGCCACTTTCAATTCAAAGTGATGTGCTATGTAAACATAAGATAGTTTAGGACTTTGGAAGTACTTTTAATTCCAAAGTCGAATTTGGGATTAGCTTTAACAGCAAGGCAGGCTTGCTTTTAAAATGACACTGGGCACCACAGCAGTGCACATATGGGTGTACTCTCTATACTAGGGCCCCTAAACCTACATGCCCTACCATACACTGGGGACTTATAGGTAGGTTGGTACAGCCAATTATAATTAGCCTAATATGCTTAATCCACAGTCAGATTCAGTAACCACCAGTATCAGTCAAAATGTTTGTGGGTGACTAGGGCAAAAAGGAGGATTTTCCTACACTGCCCACTACCCAGATGAAAGGTGATGAGTACTAACCTACACCATGGTAGTCCTCATGAGGTAAGTGGAAAAACCTGGAAAGTCCATCCACCTTGACATGGGCAGAGCCATGTCTATGTTCCAATGTATAATCTACCCCCAGTATGGAAATGGACCACCTCAACAGTTTTGGCTCCCCCCCTCATCTCCATGAGCCATTCGAGAGGTCTGTGGTAAGCTTGAACACAGAAGTGAGTGCCAAACAGGTATGACCTCAGCTTCTTCAGGGACCAGTACACAGTACAGGCCTCCCTCTCATTGGCACTCCACTTTTGCTCTCTGGGGAATAGTCACATGCTGATGAAGGCAACCAACTGATCCTGGCCCTCCTCATTCACTAGTGCCAGCACTGCCCCAATCCCTGTCTCTGAAGCATCTGTTTGCACAATAAGGCTCATATCAACACTTTTTTGATGCAAAAGCGGTGCAGTCTTACAAAATATAATTGTATTTTGTAAGTTTGTGCCACTTTTGCGTCACAAAGTGATGCAAATGCGGCGCACAAAAAGTATAAATATGGGCCTAAAATTGCACAATAAATTCTTTATTGTATTAAGGGGTCAGTAGCACTGGTGCTGAACACATAGCCTCCTTCTGACACTCTGTAGTTCAAATTATCTTTTTGGGCTGTTTCTTGGATGTGAGCTCTTTTAGAGGTGCCACAATGGTCTCATAATTCTGGACAAACCTCCTGCAACACCCAGTCAGGCCAGGAAAGGTCCTGACCTGAGTCTGGGTTTTATGAGCCTCCCAATCCAGGATGATCTGGATTTTGGACTGGAGAGGCTGTACATGGCTTCCACCTACAAGGTGACCCAGGTACACCACTGAACACTGCCCTACCTGGCATTTGCTTGCCTTGATATCCATGACTAGGAGAGGAGAGGGTCTGGAAAGGGGTGTTTTAAGGGAAACTTAGCCACACCAGTGAGTGGACTCAGCCAGATCTAAACTCTAAGATTGAATTTTTGTCATCTTGGATTTTGGAGGAATGTTGCTCCCTTGGATTGATTTTTGCCACACTTCCCAGAAAGTGGTCACTCAAGAGGGTGGTGGCCTGCACGTGATTGGACAAGAGCTGCCACACACTTCAGATCCCCGGTGGAAGAAGAGACAAGAAGAAGAACTGCCCTGCTGGACCCCTGGCCTGCACCTAGACTCTGCACTCAGAAGGACTGCGCCAGCTGCACACTTTGGGCTTCACCAAAAAAATGATTTTGCCTTACTTCTACAACCCCAGGAAGGGACTCCCTGTAAGCAACAGATACAAATGAGCTGACCAGAGTCGCCTGCAACAAGTGCTGTAAGAATAGCCCAGCTGAACAGTACCCAGGGGCCATTTAAGGAGTTTGACCAGATGCATTCTGGGAATTACAGTCCTATCCTCCAAGAAGCAACTCAGAGCTTCTGGAACCTTGAAGTAAGTTTATGGACACTTGGGGACCGAAAACATACTTCTTGGAGAAGATCCCAAAGTTTGGAGAAGTTTAGAGCAACTTTGGAAAACAGCTCCATAAGCAGACTGACCCGACATACAGAGTCAAGCCGGCCAACATTGACCACGACTGACTTGCAGGTTCGTCCTACTGAAAAGCTCCAGAGGATTTGACCGGGAGCTCGCAGACAGGCAATCCAACGACTTTGCATCAAAATCAGCTTGCTAAAGAGGGCCACCCAAAATCGTGGAAGAAAAGCTCTGAAAAAGTTTCTAAGTTCAATGGCCTCCTGCGCAGTGTATCAGAGGAGGGCTCCATCTGGGTCGGCCTCACCTTTTGACTTTGTCCCGGTCAGAGGAAATCTTCCCAAAAGAGTTTCTTAGTTTCAAGGTAAAATCTTGACCGAGGCCTCCCATGCAGTGTATCCGAAAATGTCATCCCAGTCAAAGAAAAATCTTCAAGAAAAGTGTGAAGGTACAATTTTAACTGAGGCCTCCCACTCAGTTTAGCTGAGCATGGCTCCATCGCGGTTGACCTCAAATTGTGACTTTGCCCCGGTTGAGGGTGAACAATTTTGTTTTTTTAGGCGCCATAAAACAACCTAGTGCAGTGCCACTTTTCTGGCTCCTAAAGCTACCATATGTGTGCCGTGTTAATATATGGCACACCAAGGCAGTAGTTAGAGAACTTGCATAAGAATTTTTTATGCTAGTCCAGAGCCTTGCTTAATTTGACGCTAATGTGGTACAGCACCCAGAGGCCTATTGTAACCAATAGGAACCTCCTTTTAACACCTGCTCTGAGTAGGCGTTAAAAGTGCAAAAAAAATATTTTTGCGAAGAAATCTATTAGATTTCCTCGCGCCACTTTTTTGGCCCCCTTAATGGGGTCATGCCTCCTTTGCATACATTATGATTGGATTTTTGTTGTTTTGGCATCACTGTAAAAATAAGAATATTTTCTATTTTCCTAAATTGGTGTTGTATTTTTATTGTGCGTTGTGTTTTACTTATTTACTGTTTTGTTGATATTAAATGCTATGCACACCTATCTCCTAAATTAAGCCTAACTGCCTGTGGGCATGCTCCAAGGGTTGTGCAAAGATTAATTTACTGAGACCTTGACTGGACCTAGTGGGGGTTCATGGCCTATTGCTACGTGTAAGTACCTACCTACAACCCCCTCCAATAATCCACTTTCCAATAAAATGTAGTAGTCATTAAACAAAAGTGAGATCACCTTTCAGCATGGAGTAGATCCCTCAACTTTCAGTGTGAGGGTCTGTGAATGTAACCTCTAGGCTATAGGTGAATCCTTACTTTGATGCTTCTAGACAGACTTATGACAGTCAACCCAAGCATATGATTGGACATGTAAGTGAATGTTCCATTACTAGGAAGGTTTAATAGTCACAACACCAGTAAATAAACAAACACGTTACCAAGTGATACTAGGATATGAACCATCAGTCTCCTGAGTGACAGCACACGACCATGACCATTAGGCCAGAAGTGACACTGTTCCACTCTGCATCCAAACATAAATATGACATTCCTACCAAACATCTTGCTAGTCTTACTCTTTGAAATCATTGTTCACATTCATCAAGGGAGTGAACGCTGCTCTAAGGTGCTCAGTGGTGTCCATTCATCCCCGGCCGCTGAATGCGCATTACCCTGCATGCTATAGTTTTTTGAATGGTCACCTTCTACGGATTGACACCACTCGATTTGACCCATAGGTCAGGGTCTGTGTTTTTTTGTTTTTCCTTCCTGATGAAAGCCCGGGACCATGGATGGCCGTAATAGAGGGCTGAAACATGTTGATACTCTGAATAGGGTCATAGGACCATAACTCCTTAGATAAAGACCCCTATAACCTTTTGTTTTAAAAAATCCCCACTATCACAAATAATAAAGAGATATATTGTGTTTAGAGAGGTATTTTTATCTTTAGACCTCTGGCAGGCTATTCAAAGTGCTCCTGAAATTTGGTTGTAGCCCACCTTGCCTTGTAGTCACCAAGGTGGACCCGA
The DNA here is from genome assembly GCF_031143425.1 of Pleurodeles waltl. Taxonomy (NCBI): domain Eukaryota; kingdom Metazoa; phylum Chordata; class Amphibia; order Caudata; family Salamandridae; genus Pleurodeles; species Pleurodeles waltl. The sequence continues at coordinate 1,249,015,096 of NC_090437.1, forward strand.
TGATGGAGTATGCTACTACTTGAGTGGGTGAGGTCCATATAAAGAAAAGCTATTTTTTCTTTCCTAATAAGGGTACCTGAGCTAAGGTCTTGAAAGGTGTATTCAATTAAGGGGCTAGGAATAAGATTTTGCTGTGGGGCGGAGTAGAAATATCCTCACCCCCAAGTCTGGCAGACACCGACTGGATCCAGAAACATTTTTTTAAATGTTACTGCAAATTCACTGAGGATCCGCAAATGCTCTGTAATTTGTTTTTAAAAAAAATGTGTTTGTTTTCTATATACCCACAGGTGATCCAGGTCTTGGGGTTGATTAATTAACATAATTGAGGGAGGGGGGAATGGATCGCCCCCTCCTGGGCTGGTTTCACTCCTGGGGACCCCATCACCTGGGGCCATGACTTACAAATAAATAGGGAAAGGGCAGCAAACCCCCTCCTCATAGTCTGATCTCAGCCTTGGGGACTGCTAACCCTCATTGAATGGCCATAAACAAATACAGAGAGGAGATCCATGTGACCCACCTCCTGGACTGTTTTCAGCCCGCGGATTCCCACCCCCAGGGCCCTGCCTAAAACAAATAGGGGGGGGCACCCCTCCCAGTCCATATTTGGCCCCAGAGACCTCCACCCCTAGGGCCTGGCAGTGCTACCAAAAGGAAGAGGGGCTGGGTGACCCCCCTAGGAACCATTAATGACTGTGGGGAATCCATCCCCCAGGGCTGGCACCCGTGACATAGCGGTATCCCTGCCCAGTCAAGTGATTATTTTCTTTCTTTCTGATCTCTGTGAGGAGGGATGGTAAATAGCTGAGTGCAGTCTGCATTCATCTCTTTTTAGTTCTGTGGTGGAACTCCACTTGGAGACTGTTCTTCTGGGCATACCATCCTTGCAGACAAAGCCCTGACCTGGAAGATGGTCTGACCTGGACACATGAAAGGGGAACTGACCCAAACCCATTCCAAGGAAGAAGACCTAGAATGTACATCCTTTGTCTGTGAAACCAGTATAAAGATAGGAGCTCAAAGCGTATTGTTGTTCACTTGTGTGGCCTCTATTAGACTCCTCAGGGATTACCTCATGGCCAAGTATTGGTGTTGTACTGACAGGCAACTCCCCAGAGGAGATAGAATGTTACCTGGAGATCTATCTGAAGTAGAAATTACTGGATTGTCCTGGATGTCAAGATATCCTACCTGTGAGCAAGGTAAGGAAGCACCAACATTTCCTGAACCATGGCAGGGACTGCTGTAGTTAAACCTGATGTACGTACGTACCACAGACTAGCTATACAAGTATGCTAAAGGGTTTATACTACTGCCTGATCTGGCAGTGCAACCTACAGCGTTTATTCGCATTGTAGCTGCCAAACATCTGAAGCCATGTGCCCATATGGTAGGCTCAGCTGAAGCAGGGATAAGCACTTGCTGGTGGCCCATGTGCCCTACATGTAGCTTGCATGACTCCTGCCCTGTGAAGTGTACAATTGGGTTGGGACCAAGCAGAAGATTAATTTACTTGAGAGGTGCCCTGTGGGGGTGCCTCAAGACGAATTAAGGTCATCATTTTGAGGCTGTATGTGCCAAAGATATCATCTGGCACCTGCTATGCTGAAGGATCGTGCCGAAGTACTCGCTAGAATTTTGGAGTAATCTACATTCTGAATCAACTGCACACCGAAGCTCTACAGTAAGCTGTGATGTGTAGCCTGCAGCATGGAATAGCCTCCCCTTCAGAAATCTTCACCCCATAAACAATGTGCTGCCAGCTGGTTCTGTGCAGTGCCTGGAAAGGCTGCTGTGTGCTCTCTAGAGGCTCCTGCTGCCGGTGAGATTCTGCTACTGAGAGATATCTGAAAGCTGCTCCTGCTGCTACTAACAACTTGGTGAGAGACAGAACAGGCCTACACCCAAGAGACTAAGGCCCTGATTTATACTTTTTGGTGCAAAACTGCACTAACGCAGTTTTGCACCAAAAAGTTTAGCACGGCTTGCTCCATTTCTGTGCACCAGCCGGGCACCATATTTATGAAATGGTGCAAGCCGGTGCAAAGGGTAGGCTAGCTTTAGTCGGTGGGGCTGGCGGTATGGAAGAAGGGGATTTTGCACCAAAAAATGACATTAGACAGGTTAGAGTAAAAAGAAATTACTCTAACTTGCCTAGAGTCATTTTCTGACACAAAACCATCCATACCACATGACTCCTGTCTTAGAAAAGACAGAAGTCATGCCCACCACCCCAATGGCCAGCCCAGGGGACCAGGGTCCCCTGGCATGGCCATTACACCCAGTGCCATGTAGAGGAGACCGTTTCGGGCCCCCAATAGCACTTTAAAAAAATATATATATATATTTACCTGTACTTACCTATACCTACCTGGGATGTGGTCACCCATCCTCCGCTGTCCCTCTTGTGTGGGTGAGTGTGTCCCTGGGGCCAGCGGAGGGCACCTATGGGCTTATTCCATGGTGTTCCAGCATGGAAATAGGCCCACAGGTCCGCTAACGCCTGCCCTGACCCCTCCTTCCTCCTGTACGTGATATTAGCACAGGGGATAAATATGGTGCATAGAGTCATTTTTTGCATGGGAACACCTACCTACTTTGCATCTCATTGACGCAATGTAGGTTTCCATGTCCAAAAAATGACTTTAACTCCATATCTTTGGCACTAGACAGGTCTAGCGCCAAAGTATAAATATGGAGTTAGTTTTGCACTGAATTTGCATTTAAAAAAATGACCCAAATTTGGCGCAAAACAAGTATAAATTTTCCCCTGAGTGCTCAGACCAGATCAAAAGGGGAACGTTTGGTCGGCACCTTCCAATCTACAGTAACAGCTTCACTTTGATTGGCTAGCCCAGAGACAGGGGAACCCAAGAAGAGTTGATAGAGGGCTTTTCAATAGTAGCCGAGAGCACAAAGTCTCACATCAGTGAACCAGCTATTTGGCCATATTATTGATTGAGAAGAGGAAGCATAGGTTTTCTGTGTAATCATATACTTCTCTTTTCCACAAAGACAAGCACTGGGCTGGACATTGAACTTATTTCACTGATGGTATGGAATGGTATTGATCCTAGAGCCTGATCAGTATGTGACTGCCCACCCTTAAGACTACTGAGATTGTCATGTTCCAGTTTGCAGACACATAGTAGGGCAGGCCCTGGGAACTGCCCTACTATATGTTGGTAGTGGTAAAAGGCCCCAAACTGCACAGTTGTGGCCCAGTACCCCTTGCTTACAACTTGACCTCCTAAATCGGATCTGACAAGCAGCATTTGTGCCACACAGGTAAAAACACAATTCTTTGTAAAATTGTGAAAAAGAACAAGAGATTTGTATGTAATGAAAAGTATGAGAGGGTGCTTGAGCGAGCAAGGTAGGTATAGTTAAGACTTTACCTCTGAGCCTTGTGAAACACAAGGTGGATGCATAATCATGACAGATATGAGCACTAATGGTTTGGGTGTCATCTTTTTACAAAGGAGAATATAATTGAAATAATGGATAGTAAGAGATTATAGCATTTGTGTCCAGAACTTTATGTGTGGCGGAGCCCAAAAAAACTATAAAATAGGCATTTGCCATGTAGTGTACATGCAGAAAGATGAATTTTGCAGTTGACTTTATCTCTTGCATTCACTGGCTGGCTGAGAAGTCATACGGAGATAAAGATGACATAGCAGGTAGGGTGAACCAAGTTGATGTCACTTTTGAAGAGGGTCTTTAGAAGGATAAGTGGAGGAAGTGTATGGAGGAAGATCAAGCTTCAGGGAAAAATTGGCAAGTGAAAAGTTCCCAGAATGAGGGGACAAAGCTGTATCACAATGTTGCTGTGGAATTGAGGAGTGAGGGTGATTTGGTGAGGAGAAAAGGATTGCTCACTCATGTACTCCTGAAAGTATGTGCAGAAGAGTGCCTGAACATGCCATTGAGGGACATATAGAGATCTATGCATTGAAGAAAGACCATACATTGATTTCTGGTGGCCCAAGTTGGATAAGAGGGTGGAGTAGTTTGTGGTGATATGTTCTTTATGTATCTTGAGTGGCAAGACAAAAGGTATGACATCATCCCTGATTCAACCAGTAGAAGTGCCGTTAATTCCCTGGCACAAGTTGACATTGAATATTCCTGGTCCTTTTGCAGCCTTGAGGGAAACACCAAAGTATGCATGAGCAATGATTAATTATACATCCAAGTGGCAGTAGATCAAGTTTGTTGAAAGTGTCAAAACAAAGGTAGCGATCTCATTTTTGAAAGACATTTTCAGTATGGATACTTACCAGGAGGAATAACTTAGTAATAAGAGGGCGTATTAAGTGTTGTTGGAAGTGGAACAGTACCTCAGATCTGTGGGTCAAACACATAAGGATATTACTGTATCACGTCAGAAGTAATGGTTTAATGGATAATCAGGGAACGATGGGTCTGGTGAGTAGAATATTATGGAAAAGACAAGTAAGAAGAATGTTGTGGTCATGAAAATGACACCATATATCACTATGTCTCACCACTTATGCTACTGAGAAGAAGAGAGACTGGGACAAAATTAAATAAGTAATGGATGGGGTGGAAGGAGCGGCATGCAGAAAAGTTGGTGTGCATGTTGGATGTGAGGCATGTAGTGCAATACAAATGTAATGTTGACTAATTGAAGTGAAAAATGGCATTAATTGATTGGGCGCAGGTGAAAAAGTGTCACATAAGTAAAGGTGGTTCAAGCTTTGGTACACTCAAAAGAGTGATCTGAGTGAAGGGATGTGTGGTGCTATTGAGTGATTGGAAGATGTGGGCTAGCAATCACTATTCACTGACACACAAAAATAACACAATACATTCTTGTCCAGTCAGTACTTTTTCTTTAGAAAAAGGAGAAGTACATTTATTATACACACACTACTAAATGCTAGGCAATAATTTACAAATATATATATTGGCAGATGGAAATACCATATATCACATTGTTTAATCACCCTTGACCACCTAAAGAGGATCACACAACCATGTCCAGCGAGTCTGTTGGTTTTGTCAAGCCTCAAGAGCAACAAACCACAATTTAAAATCATCAGTTTATACTTAAACGTCATTACTAAAAACAACACTCCTATAAATGCATTAATATAAATAGAATATATATACTTCTTTCACATCATTATGGGAACATATAAAGCATTGAAAATTAGTAAAACTTGTGTTCGTGTATTTGTTATACATTTTTCACCATCTAACGGTACTTACAAAAGCAGCCCCTAGAGGGCTTCACATTATTATGAGAGTGCACTGCAACCATACACATGGCCCTTAGGAGAGCGTGAACACATTTAGGCCCGTATTTATACTTTTTTTGCGCCGCATTTGCGTCGTTTTTTGACGCAAAAACGGCGCAAACTTGCAAAATACCATTGTATTTTGTAGGTTTGCGCCGTTTTGCGTCAAAAAGCGGCGCAAATGCAGCGCTAAAAAAAGTATAAATACGGGCCTTACTGTCTTTAACCAGCTTTACACCTTTACGATCATAATGAATGTAACCATACACATTGCCCCTAGAAAGTGTATCACTCTCAGCTATATAACAAAAGCTCCATCCCTAAAAGTGCTTTAAAATACCATGACGATCTAGGGGCGGTGAATGTTTTGGAGTCCCCCCCCCCAACTTAGGGTGGGGTTTTCTAAACGTTGTCCTGCGGAAAGGCTGCACTTTTTTGAACTCGTTGGTGGTGACCCCGTCATTGGGGGCACCACAAAGGGAGAATGATCCACAAATGTGGGCAAAATGCTGCAGCCCTGCAAGGCATTCTGGGGTGCTCCTCCAGGAGTGCAGTGAATAATATAGCATTGTCTCTCCCGCTGAGCCAGGAGACCCATGATGCTTTTGTGGCTTTAGTTTTAAGTAGCAGCCTCGAACCGCATTCCCTGTTTTTTCTCAGGGTTCCCGGTCCCATCCAGGCACCCCATGAACAACTTCCCTCATCGTGGGACAGCTCAGGGAGCACTTCTGGAATGCCTGCTCCTTCGGGCAGGTGCATGTTTGGCCTTCCCACTCCCCCAGACACAGGCGAGGGCTAGCCATGTGGGGTTCAGGGGTGCGGCAGCACTGTCCCCTTCTCATCTACTCAAACGAGGCCCAGGGATGGAGTTCTGGGTCCCTCCCACTTTTGTTGGGAGTGCAACTGTGCTCCCTCACCATTTACTACTTCGGAGAAGTGCAACAGAGCTTCCTTGCATTAGTCGGCACTTAGGGGCCTGGAGACAGGGTCCTGGGCCCCCCTTTCAGCAAATTGGCTTGTGGGATGGGGTCCCCAGGCCTGCAGGAGCATCAGGGAGGGGGCTCAATGCATCCTCTCTCCCAGCTCTGAGGAATTGCAGGCTCCTCTCCTTGTGGTGACCCCCCCCCCAGGCCCTAGCCCTCCCTGGGGGGAACTGGGAAGGATCCAGCGGTGGAGCTCCACGTGCGTGGGGCCTTGCTGATCAGGCTGTCAAATTCTGAAATACAATAATGTGGGCCCCATTGGGCTAATCATGATGATCCCGGGCTCATTTCATTCAGGGTGGCGATATTTATTCACCAGGGACAGTTTCAGGAACCTTCCACACCTCTAACGTGGTTTAGTCCTCAAGAAGCTGGTGCAACTCTGCCCCTCACTGACATCACTGCCAGGGATATGCACACTAGAATATCAAAGGGAGGCTCCCCGCGGTGGCTCTACTTGTCTGGGTACTCCTCTTTATTCAATGGGCTTGGGCATACCTATCCTTGGTGTGATGTGCCGCTGAATGATTGATGAAGATCATTTCACCCCACCTCTTTCCTCCTTAGGAGCTGGATGAAGTACTTTTAATTACTCCATTTGTGTGGGGCGGCCTTCGTTCCTGCTGCCAGAGAGAAAAGTGATTAACTAGGCAAAGCAGGGAAATAAATGTCCTGGCCTCTGATCCTGAGCTGAGCCAGGGGAAGTTACATCATTGATTTTCCCACACAGGTTACACACCAATTCAATACATCAATGGTCTCTGTAGGCCAAAGAGTGAAACTGCACTCTGAGGCATTTTGCTCCCTATGTGTATAATAGAGTGTCACTATAGATAAAACAGTGATCACACTGACTTTCCCAATTAGTGTACACTATCCCTATAATGCCTACCCAGGTGTATATGTAGCCCTGCAGAGTGCCCATTGCAGCAGTGCGACAGTACTGGGCTGCGCACAACAGTACTCTCCCACACTCAGCCTGCACACATGTGGCACATGTGTGTACACATATGCTCATATTTAAAGAGCCAAGTGCCCCTTACCCTTGCTGCACTGTAGTGGCCTCCTCTTAAAAGGCTGACAGTGGTGGTATACAAGCACAGTCCATTTGCCATGTGATTACCATGGGTGAGACACCGGTAGTGAGACTTACCCTCAGTAAAATGTCTAACACCAGGTGATCAAAAAAAGCAAAAAATCCATGTGTGCTGAATGGGCGGAACCCTATTGCAACAGGGCTTGTTACAAAATAGTTTTCCTACATAAGGCTGGCATAACGTGGAGAAATATTATTTCTCCTTGTTATTCCTTTTTTGCAAGATATCTCTTCCTGCTCAAAAACTGACCTGACCACAATCTTGGCAAATTTGCACCATGAAGCGAAGGGTGCCTGCTTTGGTGTTAGGTAGCTTCAAGTGCACCAGTGCTGGGAGATAGCAGAACTGTACCATATCTTTAAAAAACAGCGCTGTTCTGTTCTCTCTGTCTCCCTTTAAAGAAACGCAGAACAGCAACTTAACTTGCTGTGGTGCACGGAATGTTAGGAAATATGCCCCTCTATTTTTAGATCACTCATTGTCATCATCAAATGTTCAATTAGTTATCACTAAGTTATGTTAGTTAAATGTGTTATTGTTTTGTTTATTAGAATTTTAAGGGAGGGATATGTGTCAGGTATTGTCTTTATAAATATGTCAATATTTCCTATTGACATATTTTCTACTGTCCTATCTTCCCCTACTTTGATGTGTGTACATTGTATGGAATATGGAATTGGAGGGTGTTACATGAAGTTCTGTTCTTCTCAGATGTTCTGGGAAGAGGGGAGGTAGTGGTCCTTTTGATGATCTTACAAATAAACACTGTGCTCTTCTGCTATAAATTTCCTAATCTAAACTAGGCAGAGTAGAATTACATCATAGAATATTTTCGAGTGTGTGGGAGAATCATACCCATACCAGCAGCCTATCATCATTTCAAGTTTTTTTGACAGGGGAGAGGTAACCAAAATAAACTCTTTCTCTTTCATAGACTAGATTAGACCATTTATATTAGTGCTAGAGAGCAAACAGTGAAGCTTACAGTGTAATTGTTAAAAGCGAGACAATAGTTGGTCTGCCCACAAGATATTTACATTTACAAGGATACATTTAAATTGTTTTATATAAGCCTCCAAATGCTCATAGTGGTACAAAAAGTTTCAAACTTTGTTTAGTTTGTCCTCTGAAAAATTCTGGGTTTGCCACATAAATAGTGGACTACCGAAAATACTGTACCTATGGTCATCGGATGGCTACAATAAAAAAGATGGGATACTGAAAGAGGCACGCGCATTAATGTACTCCTGTTATACATGCGGGCTTTGCCTCAAAATAACTCATTGCAGTAGCTATGTCTATGCATACATTCATGAGATATCTTCTTCTGTAAACACTGTCAAAGCCAGTAGGTGTGATTTTAATGTTCATACGCATGCAAGCAGCATTCGTGCATGCTTGTTTTAGGATATTAAAGACAGACTTATTGGCTTTGCTTGTTAATCAGCCCTGATTAAGATATCTAAAGAATCCTGCTGCAGTGAAGCATAAAAAATCGTTGTGTGTATACAATTCATGTATGACAAATAGAATTTAATGTGCCATTATTCAGTGTACTTTCGAGATGTGAAAAAGTCCCTCAGGGATTAAAGGCATAATGATTTAACAAATATCCAGTAGCATGAGGTGAAAGCACAATACTCCTACGGGTAGAGCCAAAGCTCACCTTATGTATATTTTAATGAATTGATAACAATAGGTCACCTGAAAGTTGTACTATCAAGCCAGAGTGAAAATATAGCATAGCAGATGAACTTGAGAGTACATCCAGTGCTGAAAATTCTCCACAAGATGCAGACTAGAGACTTGGTAATTTAGGGTGTATATATGATCATGTATGTCCACTTCTATGTCCATTCAGGATGATCCCAGGCCAGTGGAAGGTACTGCATAACTCTCATGACTGCAGAACTCAAGTCCCTTTCAGATCTCAGGGGAGTACACCTAAGGATGCCAGAATTGCCTAGAATCAACCATGTCTTCCCAAGTCGCATGCAGTAGGTGTATGTGTCACCAGAGCTACATGAATAGACTGTTCTATGTGCCTTGTGACACGATTGTTGATGGTCTGCCTATTACAGTTCTGTGATAATGACAATAACAACAATTATCATCATGATATTGATATTATTTAATGTCTAATCGTAATTTATGTCATAACTTTAATTTTGTGATTTATACTGCAAAATCTTCTGTGGACAGCATTGCATGCAAGTTAAACATTTTTTGAAGATTCTGTTAATTTCGCTGTAGGGGCTTGTAGCATTCCGAAGACGAAAACAATTTTTAAAATGCTAAGTTCTCTCTACTGGCAAATGGAAACCAAAAAGACAAACAAATTCATTTCACATTCTGTTGTTGGAATATGTGAATTTTTCATATTATGTGATCAACTATGAGTCACTTTTTGGCTAACATCGTCACTTATCTGAAAAAACAAAAACAAAAACAAATTACAGTAGCACTTTGATTAGCAAAAAATAAGAACAGAACACGGCACTCGTGGAGGATAGATCATGTTTCACTCTACAGTAATGCGAAAGAAATAAAATGTGTAATTCAGATTGCGATTCTATAAATAGGTTCAAATCTGACTGGCGATGGATGCTTTTGAACTGTGCACATCTTTAGAAACCAGTCAGTTGCAAAACTTTCCATAGCAACTGTTCACAATTGCCTAAAATGCTCAGCTGCACTGAGGGGCTATTGGGAGGCATCTGTTCAAAATGATGGCAAGCTGCAGGAACATTGGCCGCATCAGCGACAGCCCACCAGCTGCAGACCCATTTCAATGTTGCTGCTGCTTTTACTGCCCAGTGTCCTCTTTCCCAAGGAGGAGGAGATTGTAGTAATGTCAACATATCACCAGCCAAGGAATGTATTTTCAATACATGCACAAAGCTAATACAGTTAGGATTTGCTGCAAAGCTTCTTCGAATTTAGCTGTTAAAGATTACATGGTCACAGAATGTTCATTTTAGATTCTTTGTTAGTTGTGACAAATTCTGAACTAAGCGTATTTAGGTCCATATTTAAAAAATGTTAGCGCTTCATTTGCACCGCTTTTTGATGCAAAATCGGTGCAAACTTACAAAATACAATGGAAGCAGTCCAGAGGTGCCCTTCCCTGCCCCCAGGGACACCCCCTGCCACCCTCGCCTACCCCAGGAGGACACCCATGGATGGGGGGGGACCATCCCAGGTAAGTACAGGTAAGTTGAGGTAAGTATTATTTTTTTATTTTTTTAAGTGGCATAGGGGGGCCTAATTTGCCCCCCCTACATGCCACTGTGCCCAATGGCCATGCCCAGGGGACAAAAGTCCCCTCGGCATGGCCATTGGCCAAGGGGGCATGACTCCTGTCTTTGCTAAGACAGGAGTCATTTCAATGGGGGTTGTGCGTCAAAAAATGGTGCAAGTCCGGTTTGAGCCATGATTTTTTACTCAAACCTGACTTGCACCATTTTTTGACGCACAACCCCCATTTCAACCCCCATCTTCCCCTATGCTGGTGCTGCCTGGTTTGGGTCATTTTTTTTACTCCAACCAGCCCGCAGCGCCGGCTAACATCAATCCTTAAATAAGGCGCCTGCATGGCGCGTAGGAATGGCATTAGCCGGCGGTAAAAAAAATTACGCAAACCAGCGCCGGCGCTGGTTTGCGTCAAAAAGTATAAATATTGGCCTTAATGTCATCCGCAGCGTGTGTAGTATTCATGAACTGAAATGTGTAATTCACATGCCTAAGTGGAACAAATCACAAACCAAAGTTTTGGATTGTTTTATAGATATACAGGTCTAAATGCAATTCTGATTTATTGCAAAACATTTTTAAATTTAGAAGTTATAGTATCCAGTGACAACTTTGGAGATAATCGTAAAGAGAATGTTTTTTAATTAATTGACTGCTGAGATTTAATAGAAGGTCTATACATTGAGGTTTGACTATATGGTAATATCATATTCAATTATCTATTCCTAGATCAGTACCAAAGCAGACAACATATCATGGGCCAGATGTCCAAAACCATTTTTCAATTGCAATACTCCTGATCCAGAAAATCATAGGGCTTGCAACCACACTGTGGTATCTCAAGTGTCCAAAAACACTTTTGCAATTCAGAAAAAACTTTCCGAATTGCAAAAAGGTTTTTGTCTTTCAATCCAAGACCCAGTTAGGATGAGGACCTGAAAGGTGCATCTCCATCTAATTTGGATTCGCTTTGAGATGATGTTGCAAACCACTGAGTACCTACAAACACTTACTTTCATTCGCAAAGGGTAAACTGTTTCTCTTGCACAGCTTAACCGTTGGGCATTGAGTAAGGCATGAGTGGACATTCTGGGAAGTATCTTTTCACCACATGGGCCGCATCCAAATATTATATTATATATTGTCAGGCCGAGTAAAGTTGGTGGACAATTTCCGCCCATTATTTGCAACTTGTTTGTTACTACATCAGGCTCTTAGTTGTTGACAGGTTGGGAAGGAGAAAGTGATTCGTTATCCAGGTAGTGTGCCTCTATTATTTGACCACCTTTGAAATTTCAAAAAATATTGTGTGGATATACAGAGAGAGATAGAGGTTATACCAGGTAGAGAGGGGCATTGCTCTGGCTAGAGACATGTATCATCAGACATGTTAATTTACCGTCATTTCTAGTGATGGTGTATTACCATAACATGTATTACCAAAACATGTATTACCATAACATCCTCCTTGAATGCTGCTCTCATTCCTTCCGTGTCTCTGCCTATCTGATGGATATAAGTGTGGCTGCAGCATCATGCAATCTTGCACAATTATGAATTTAAAGTTACATTTATGGAGCGGCGCAGGGGTGGGCCATTTGCAAATATTTTACTGGTCACATTTTAGTAGAGGATTAAAGAATGCAGGTGCCAAATCGGTATTAAAGGAACATAACGTTTACACATGCACTCTCATTGTGTTATGATTATAAAATAACAAGAGAACACTGCAGAAAAATGTGTTCCACTAGTTCACAATTTTTTTCTTTCTTGCTGCAAAATGTAGTCAACCCAGCCACCTAACTTGGCCATCTATTGTCCCATAACTCGTGTCATTGTACGTTTATCACTCTTTGAAATGATGACAATTTCGAAATGTCTTCTAACTGTTCGTATTTGCCAGCTTCCTTTAGTTTTCTACTTCCCCAGGATGCTTTGCTTTTCTATCATCAGTGATTTTATAATCCATCTTCTTCGGTGCTTGGCCAGCTTCCCAACCTTGAGGACTCTGTTATCGTGTGTGTTCTATTTTATTCCAAACACGTTTACAGTAGTTCCTCGTTTGTTAAATATGGTCATAGTACATGTATCACGCCACCATCATCTCTCTTGCATCTCAGCACTCTGAGCTCTTCTAAAGTCCAGTTTTCAATTGATTTTGCAGGCTGCAGTGCAGTACACGCTGTGAATGAATTTAAAGACAAGGAACTTCGTTCTGGCTTCTCCAAGACGTGTCAAGGTGTTTTGCTTGGGGTTTAAATTTTTCAACTTTGCCTCCAGGATGTCTTTTCTAAGTTGTTGCCATTTCCATTTTGCAGGCTTTGACATATATTACCTACTGGCGGTCGCCAATAGGTAGAGTTAGGACCATGTTTCCATTGAAAAAGTGCTTTTTGACTTTGGCACCATTTGACGAATCTTTACAAAATTTTCCAAAAATAGTTCGCCAGTGATTCTTGTTGCACAGAACGTTTCGGGGGTGATCCATCAAGTGAGGGTTGAGAAAAAAAGAGGGGGGGGGGGTTAATACTGTGTTACCATGTTAATTCCCATGGGAGTTATGAACACGACTACAGCCCGAACCACTGGACAGAATTACATCATATTTGGCAGAAAGGTAGCTGTCAGTGTGCAAATTGTGTGTTTTGGTATTTGGTTTAACCCAGTTCAGTAGTTGTTGAGAAATTAAAGGAAATCCACATTTGTATACCTGTGGCTGTGATGACCTAACAAAAATAATGAGCTTGTGAAGAGATCTGCAGAGCTCTGATTGGCTGCCAACACATCAACCAGGAAGTGTTGGCAGCCACTGTGGGACTCGATTTCAGCAGAGTTCCACACAAAATGGGAAACAGAAGAAAAGGGGCCAGGGTAGGGTCACCGTGACCCCTTAGCTCTGGTACTGAGGTCCCAGAGAGACCCTGACAGGGCAAAATAGCACTTAAAAAAAATACTGTGAAATCATGATGAATTTGCAGCAAAAATTAAAATAAAGGCGAAGGCTCATGCGCTTGGTTTGAGAAAAGCCTCCTGGCGGGTTAGGTCTCAGGGGCACGTTTAAATAAAGGAGGGGGGCAAAATGGGGCCCCCTCCTAGGTCATTTTTGTGCCCTGGGGACGGCCACCTCCCCAGGCCTCTGACCAAAATGAATGCGGGTGACGCACAGTCCTCCCGCAGCACTGAGGGACTTCAAAATAATGAAGGGGGTCTGTTTTGGACCCCCATCATTGGGGACCACCACCTCCCCGGACTACTTCACATTGGAGGGAGGTGCACCGCCCCCCTTGTGTTGCCAGTGATAGCCCTTGGGATTGCCACCCCTCAGGGCTGGCTCCTGCTTTGTCCCAGGGTACCCACCCCCAAGACATAGCTGTTTGCTCTGACTTAGCAGCAGCAAATATGCGTGCAGGTCAACAGATGAAAACATTGATACCGCAAGCAGGGAGCTACTATTTAAAGCAGCTCCCTGCTTGTGGGAGCAATGCTAGCTCTCACGGGACTGAGGGAGCCAGCTAGGACAGCAGGAGCCTTGAGGCTCCCCCTACGGTCCTGCCTCTCTCTCTCTTCCTTCCCATAATGGAATGGAAGAGGGAGAAAGTGAAATTGGTATTGCAATGGTTGGGGGTACAAGAAGGAGGCTTTTGGTAGAAGGAGCAGGACGAGCTTTGTGAATTTGTTGGCACTGTAGCGTGAAGAGCAACTTCATCATGGTTGATCATTGCGGTAATTGTTGTAGCAAAGTGCAGGTCTCATACTGCCAGTCATCATGGACAGTCATTGTTAGCTAGAAGAGCATGTCTCACTGGATGTTCATATTGGAGGTCGTGTCAGGCTCACGATTGTCAGCGCGGAGAGGTCACTTTGCAGTTGTAAAGAGCTCACACCTTTTCTTGTAGGAAAGTTCTTACTGATGGCATATATGGGTCCACAATCCGGGGAGCACCTCTTGGGGATCAGAATTCACTCCAATAGAGACCAGCAGCAGAGCTCTGGCAGATCTAGGCAGGTCCAGTTGGTGCTGAGTAGCTAGACAGTTGCCGGGAGGTCTCTGGAAGATTTTTTTGTCCTTGCAGCTAACACAATAGGGCAGACATCTGACCCTTGGAGTCATTATGTTTAGCCTGGGATCAGGATAAGCAGGTTCTAGCTTTCTTCTTCAGATAGCAAGACAGTCTTTTCAGCAGCATGGCAGTACGTCTGGCACTAGGGCAGTCCTTGTTTTGAGTCTTTCACAGGCCCATGAGTGCTTGGATGAAAGGTTCTAAAGTTCCCATTTGTATACCTGGTGCCAGCCTTTGCAGTGGGGGAACTCCTTGACCCCCCCAATAAACAAAACTGGTTCTGGTCAGTTTGTACTCTTCCCCTGGATTTGGCTACAATTTGTCTACTGTGACAAATGGGAAGGCAGGCATGGTGTCAGTTTCCTTTGTGTGTGCTGCAGATCCTTTAAAGTATAATCAGTGCAAAAGACAACTTCTCCTCAGCCATCCTGCCAGGATGACCCTCTCTCCTCACGCCTAGGCTTTCTTTGTCCTACTGTCTGGAAGTAATACATAACTTATTTCAACAGAGCTATTCACAGTCATGTGACACAGGACACTGGCTCAAAGGCACAGTTGCTTTGAACAGAAAAGGGGCACTTGCAAAATTGTAACTTAAGATCTGACTTCACCATTAAAAGTATATTAAATTACAATTAATTTGAGAGTAAACAGCATATCTTTGTCCCAATGCTCCTTATCCATTTACTAAGCATTTATAAGTAATAAGGTAACCTAGTGTTAGGCTGTGGGATAGACAGCCTTATAACAGTACAAAGCAAATTTAGGAGTTTTTCACTGCCAGCGCATGCACAATCATACCCACATGCCCCACTATTTAAAGACCATGCATCCTGCTCTGTGAGACTACCTTAAGGGTGACTTCTAAGTACAAAAGAGGAAGGTTTAGGCATGACAAAATGTTTATTTTGCCATGCCAAAATGGCAGTTTAAAACTGCACTACAGGCTACAGTGACAGACCTGAGACATTTTTAAAGGACTATTTAAGTGGGTGGTTGGCACAATGAATCCTGCAGCTCACTAGTAGCATTTATGTGACATATTCTAGGTACATTTAGTGCCAAATACTAGGGACTTACAATTAAATCAAATGTCCCAATCAGGTGTAGGCCAATATAACCATGTTTTAGGGAGAGAGCATACACAAGCACTTTGCCACTGGTTAGCAGGGAAAACGTGCACAGATTCCTAAAAGTCAACAAAAATGAGTTCAGCAAAGGAAGGCAGAGAGGCAAAACTCTAGGGTGGTTCTGTGGGTCCAACCCTAACTTCTGTGTGTGTGTACTGTTTTCAGGATGCAGGGCGGGGCTCTGTGTCATATATTAAGATGTAAATTACACTGGCAGTGTTCTCTGACTCTTAACATTCTTTACCTACAAGTTGTTAGCGAGAAAACTGAGAGACACTTGTCAGTTATCCTGAATAGAGAACAATAAAAACTGTTTCCTCTTGGGGCTCGAGGCATGCACCAGCTGTGCACCCACAGAAGTAGGAATCACAACAAGATGCCTACATGGGGCCCACCCTCTAAGGGCCATTGAGGACCCATGACTCTGAAAATAGATAAGTCACAATCGCAGAAATAAATGGAGAGGGACAGAAGTATTTTAAGATCCTTCTAAAAAATTGTTATGGTGGCGCAGTCTTCTGCTGGGTTTCTTGAGTGATTCACATACAGAAAGGTTAAACCCACATTGTTAAAAGAAGGTTGTACTAGAAGTAGCTAAGATATCAGAAAATACTGAGAAAATTCCCATTAACTGGGTATGAAGTTGTACTAGTAATTGAGCCAGGCGTACGCAACTGAAATATCTTATTTATGGATTGAAATAGAGTCCAGAGGTGCAGCAGTGCTGCTCACAAAATATGTGAAGTTTGATTCTCCATTCCAATATGATCTTTTTTTATTGAAGTGCCACAAATTTATATTGAGCATCTAACTTTGTTACAGGGGAAGCTACCATACCTAGTAGTAAATGCACACTAAGTCCCACTCATACCTCCAGGACAGATGCTGTCAGCTTTATTTATATACACATCACTTCTTGAATGAGATCAGCTGCCCATCTCAGAGAATAGGAGATGCTAGCAGAAAATGTGAACATAGAGAGACAATTGAGACACAGAGCACCATCATTAGCTCACAAACTATAAATTCTGTAATGCAGTGTTGGTCTAATAAAGAAAGTGAAATACCATTTTGGTTAGATATGAAAAGCAATTGGAAGCAATTTTTACATATTCAACTCCTGAGGATAAAGACATTTTTAAATATGTGCCTACCAAGGGGGTGATGCTAAATCCCCAACCATGTTAGCCATGAGAGCATATTTGCCAACCTGCATATGAATATACACTGCATATTTTGAAATGAGGTGTTTCCGAGGAAACTTTAACACATATACAATATGTAGGATTCCGGGTTCTGGTTGCAGTATCCCCCTCACTTTTTGCCTGTTTTTTAATGCTAATTTGACTGAAGTGTGCTGGGTTCCTGAAAACAAGGTACCACTGTCATTGTTCCTTCCCCAAAACAAGACCCATGGTCATGTGATCCCCAAGTGGCCAGGCCTTTTAGCACCTCTGTAAGTCCCTAGTAAATGGTTCCCCCTGTACCTAGGGTATGGGTACTTAAAAGGGCCTCTAAGAGCTTCAGCACAACTTGTACCACTTGGAAGGACCCAGCACCTACCTCATGCAGACAGCCATTGCAACCTGCGTGACAAGGTGCTCTCAAAATTGAAAACACAATATCTCACATACTCTGTGTGCCATACCCCCTAAAACACTGCCTGTTATATGTGTAACTCCCTCCTATAGCAGGACCTACAGCCTTAAGGCATGGTGCATTATGTTACATGTGTGGGCGTATCTGGAAAAGCAGATATGTCCCTGCTATGTCTTTGTCAATTTTGAACATAGTAAATGTGCAGTGGAGCTATTTTAAATACATGTGCTGGACATTGGTCAATACGAGTTCCCCAGCTACATGTCAGCTACACCGAAACTAGAAATGTTTGGTATCAAATATCCCATATTAATACACCCTCACTGAGTCCAGTGATGGATTTATTAAAACATATACCCAGAAGGCACCTTAGAGGTGCCCCCTGAAAACTTACCAATTGCTGGTGAGCTCACTGACCAGATCTGGCTAGTCTACTACTACTAGACGAGAATCTACCTTTACTCTCTGCAGGTCAGAAACAAAAGCCTGTCTGGGATTGGGTTTGGAACACCCCTCCAAACAGGATGACCTGCATTCCAAGTCAGAGAGCTTCAAAGAAGCCTAGTGCCTTTGGTATGCAGATCTGTCCTCTCCCACAGACAGGCAGACAGGCAGGAAAATTTGGCAGTGCAGGAGATGTGTCACATTTCTAGCCCGGGCACACCCCTAGGATGGCCAGCCTGAAGTGGACACTACTTAGGCAATTCCACCATCTTGTGGGTGGTTGAATTTGGGACCTCTGGACAGGGTGCCCACGCCTTGCAGGAAGTGGTCATCTAGGGGGAGTAGGAACCCCAAGGGTAAGTAGCCTATTGGCTACTACACTACAGTTCTCTCAACACCCCCTAAATTGAGTATTTAGGGGATGCCCTGATACCTATTCCTGGACACAGAAGAAGGAGTGGGCAAGAAGCCTGTCAAACCCAAGAACCAAGGAGTATGACTTTGTGCCAACCATGCCGGTATGCCTGCTGCACCCAACCCTGAAGATGCAACTGACCTGTCCTGCCACTGCAGTCTCCAAGAACCTAGGAAAGCTGCCAGTGCTTCGCAAATCACCAGGAAGAACTCCTGTGGAGTCGAGGAGCTGCTCCACTGCATCCGCAGGCACTCAAGAAAGAACTGAAAGAAACAGGGCCGCCAGAATCCCAACACCAGACATCAGCACTGCACCTGAGCCACCTAGACCAAGCTGAAGTGAGCCAATGGTGTCAGCATGGTCCCCAGGCCCTCCAGATATAAACCTCACCAGGGGTTTACCCACTGTGGCCTCAGGATGGTGTCTGCAGCCTGTTTCTGCAGACCTCCCCTGCAACCGCGAACAACCAGGAGACAGAAACCTGATGCCTCAGGACACATCTCCACCCCTCCGCCCCGGACCGAGTAGGAGAGAATAAAGGGTGTCTCCACATCACCCGGCCTCCTGAGACCTGAGCCCATTTGTTGGCTGGGTCGGACTGTACCCCCCAGTCCACGTCTGCATGCAGTCCACCCCTACAACCGCGAGAAACTCCTGCACCTGACCCAAGGCCAGAAGATAGCACTGCACCTCCGCCGCACAAACTGAGGATCAGGGGACAGGCGGTGTCCCCATGTGTCTGAGGACCTCAAGGGTCAAGCCCCCTGTGGTTTCCCCTGGACTGACCTTCCAGTACACCGCTGCAGCAACTTTGTGATTGGACTGTTCCCCTTTGAAGTGAATGAGACCTCTGCACCTGGTCGTACAAGAGCTTCCCAATGTGACCTCTTGGTGTAGCTATGGACCCTGCACCTTAAGCCCTGGAGAACAGACCCGTAAGTCACTGTGAAGTGTCTGAAAGCTGTATATGTTTTCCCCCCCATAAGCCGGCATTACTGCACCCAAAAATTGCCAACTTTCAAAAACTGTAAAAGTCCATATCTCGAAAATTACTCACCTGATTCTGGTGATCTTCATCACAAAGATTTTACAAAAGTACGTGTTATTTTTATAAATTGGTGTCAGATTTTTTATTGATTGTGTGTCTCACTTACTCAATGAGTGTGTGCCTTAAATGCCGAGCACTATCCTCTGATGTGCCTGATTGCTCTACCACACTACCCAAAAAGAGAGCTTGCGGGATGTCACTTGTGCCTCTGTGATACACCTTTGGGGATTGCTTGGACACATTGTACAGTGTATCTCATGTACCTCTATATTAAGAGCCAGCTTCTTACACAGTTAAAACATCTACTCTGGTAGTAGGTTTAGGAATAAAGCTTATAGGTTATAAATGCACATTAGTTGAGACTGTCCTCAGTAATATTAAAAGTGGTTCAGCACTGTTGACCAAGCATCAGAGATGTATTGTAACACCACAGGCTCAAAATAAGTGGAGTTACCAAAAATGTATTCTCTGGATTATGTCTCAATGAGGAGAGACATCCTCAGGGTAAAACCACAAAAACCAAACTCGAAACCTAAGGTAGAAAGAAAGGAATCTTGAGTCACAACAGTCTCATGAGGAGAGTATGCAATCTTGGTATGGACTAAAAAAGAAATTACGTAGTATCGTAGTGATAAAGAGCAATAAGTGCATGACCCAAAAGATAGGAGAAAAATAAAAGCTCTCAAGAGATATCAGTCCTCTGATAAGCACTATTCCCATACATCACACTATTGTGGTGATAATACATCATAGTTAGGCAGATGTGTCCATCCTTCCCCAGGATCTAATAACAAAGAAGCCTTACAGCAGGGAATAGAGATATGGACAACAAAGGAATTCTTTCAGAAGAATAGGAGAGTGGCAATAAGAATGACAGGTACCTCACAGAGACAGGAATCTATTGATTAGCAAGGTGTGGGAAACAGCAGTTTTAGATAATGAATCCAATAAGCTCCAGTCCCTCCTAAACATAGAGGAGTATATTGACTACGCTCAAGTAGAAATACCAGATGGGCAACTAAATTAACTGTATTTAATTTACAAAGTTTTCATTCAGACTGAAGGGGACATTGAACAAGTAATCTTAATGAATGTTTACACTCAATTAAATGATTTCTAAGATATAATACTTGCAAAAGGAGTTTGTCCCCCACAAGTTATTATTATTATTTACAAGAGCACCCCAGGCACAAAGGACTGGTATGCTTCAAAAAGAGCATCACAAATGTTTTTTTTTCCTTTAAAAAAAAATAAAGCAAGTTGTGGCAAGGGTGCAACCCACATGGAAGTCCTTTAAAAAGTGAACCTCAGGTTCAGATAAAATATCCAATAAAGCCACAGACTCAGCAAGATATCAGATAAATTATAAAGAACTTATAATATCAGGGAAACCTGCACCCGTTCTCAGGCAGCCTTTTCATGGCGGTGAAACCACCATGAAAAGGCTGGCAGAGAACCTGATTGTAATCAGCAGGGTGGCGCTGCACCTGGCGTCAGCCCGTCGGGATCTCTGATCCCGGTGGAGATGGCGGTAGGTTGGCAGGCTACAGAGGTCTATACAAGCAGACCAAACAGTATGTCCTTTATTGTCACAGCTGTCCACAAATTAATGAGTCCACCATCAAACACCCACTGCAGACACCACACCTAATTTCCAACAAACAACCACAATGTGTGCACCTGGACCATTGTTGTTCCTTAACACCTGATGGTGCATACAAATATATTTGAGTTGCTGTTGATTCATGTTCTAGATTTTTATTGGTATGGCCATAGCGATCAGCTGACGCTCAAATTGTTATTAAAGATTTGCAAGACTTTATTGGGACATATGAGGTTGCAGTATTCCATTCGGGCCAGGGCCCTGCCTTTGCCTCCAGGGAATCAAGGGACACCATGGGGACGATAGGTGTTCAGCTCCATTTCTCGTCTCATATCCATACCATCCTGAAGGAAACGTGGTCTTGAAGCAGAAAAACTGAGACTTAAACCAGCCCTTAACAGCGAGACTACTAGGTATTGGTCATAGTTGGCTTAACCATCTTTATGGGATCCAGAAAGCACTAGATAATCTGCCCAGAAGATCTTTGGGAGAGTATACCACATATGAGGTTCTGCTCAGCATACTTATGTCCCAGATCTTGATGGCTCTGGCACAGTGGCGGCAGAAACACCTTTTGACATAAATTAATGTGTCACTGTCTTGTAGGAATTACAACAGTTCTGTGATGAAAACTCATCTGCACATGCCACCACCTTCAGAATGAGAGATTTGCCAACGTCAACAGGTTGGGATCCTAAAGTTGGGGATCTAGTGCATGAAAAAATTGTGTAAAGAAGGAATTTGGCACCAGTTTCAGTCTTGGGAATACTTGGTACCAGGATTGTCACTTTACCACCGCTGCCTGGTTCTAAAGAAAACCGCTTCATTTTATTTGAAAATTTCAAGTTATACAAGGTGGCCAGACCTGCAGGTAGACCAAGAGGACTCCAGGGTAGTTCCAGTACCCCTCTCACTGCCCATCAGGATATGCCTCTACGACAACTAAACAACAATGAAGAAACCTACCAAAGCCTGTGAAGGGTGAAAATTGATCTTTCATTGTTTCCTGTCACCACATCATCAACAAGAAACGTCAGAAATTCATTTATTTTATTTAAATTATACACAAATGGATGGAATAATTTACTACAAACCACCAATGGATACATATGCCAGTTCTCCTTCACCTGCACTAGCTCCAGTATTTGCAAGTATTTGCCTTTCAACTGGCTTAAAATACCTATTTGATTCGTCCATTGTACTATCTGTAGATATTTCTGACTTTCCTAGCCTTCCTTCTCTGGAATGGTGTTGTCATTGTTTTCTTTTTGTTGATACACGGTCATTATCTTCCAGTACACTCTGCTGTTGAACTGGTGGATGATCGTCTAATACCTTACCTGTCCTACCATAAGATCTGAAGAGACCTGTCCCTAGTGAACATTTCAGCTAATCCGTTTCCAGATGGCATTGTTTGGGAAAAATACAGTTCAATATCTTCGGTCCAACAGAAATGATTCAAATTCCATATGTATTCAAAGTTTCTAAGGATGATATTAGAAAACCAGGGATTTTTTCTGATGATTGGGATGTAAGAACAGATACTATACCTTCTGAGCTTGAATATTGCCCTGTGTTTGAAAGTGAAGAGCGAATTTTGGGGAAATGATCTGGGGTTGTCTTAGGAGTGTACCTTCCTTACCCTGACTAGAGTGACGGTCCCTGCTTGGACAGAGTGCAAACTAACTGCCAACAAGAGACCTCATTTCTAAACACAGGTCATTTTAACATAGGGTGTTTATAACAGACCTCTGCACTCTTGCCCTGACAAAGGGGAGGGTGTTATGGGGTTCTTTTAGTGCTTTGCATAAGGACATTTATTTTAGCTTTAGGCCTGCGGCCTGTGCCCTTTCACCTAGTTAATTTAATTTATTCCTTTTTATTATTTTAGCAAAAGGTTAATTTTATTAGTGATGTTTTATTGTTTTTATCTGTTGGCCTTCCATGCAGAATTTGTTAACAGTTCTTTTGCACGACACTTCATCTTGTGCTCAGCCCAAGGCTGTACAAGGTTGTACATGATCATTTACTGGGTATTGACACTCCAAAGAGTACAATGTCTACCTTACACAGAAAAGACGTATGATCACTTCAGTGTAGATCTTAGAGCAAAAACATGGTTAATTATAAAACAACACACTGCCCAAACTACGGCAGAGGGAACATTCCAGTCAACTAGCCATATTATGCTGCTCTATGTCATCTCATTTCTGCTAAACTCAGCATCTTCTCTCCATCCTGGCAGCAAACCTCTTCTCTTCTTATCGCACAGGTATGAGGATCAGGTTCCTTGCAGAGACTAGATGTGTAGATTAGGCCTAACACCGCTAATGCTAAAGTAAAGACTCAATATTGTAACAATATGGTGTGACTTTTCCTCTGTTTCACTTTTCTGGTCTTCCCAATGACAAAAGTCCTACAACAGTAGAACTCGAGATATGATTTTTTTTTTAAATAACAGCTTCGCCCATAGTGCCAAAAGTTTCTTGAAGAAGCGCTGGACTAGGGTAAATCCAAAGTTCAGGCTGACTGCAATGGAGGACAGGCTCGCTACAGAACCCACGCATGACCCACTGAAAAGTACGTGGAATGGAGGGATGCATCAATACCGAGGAGACAACGCAAAAGGGATTCGTCGGCTCCAATTTTTCCAGTTCGGGGGATGCATCGTAGTTGAGCCAAGCAGTCATTGAAGAGATGTCCAAGAGGTGCAGCATCAAACCCTTTGCATTGAAAGTGATGTGTCATCATCGAGCCGCGCAGCCGGCGATATGAAGTTGAAGTGCCAAGGCTGGGGGTGATGCATCGATCTGAAGCCTTGCAGTATGTCAATATGAAGTTCTCATCCTCTGCAGCAGCGCTGATGCATCGGCATCGAGGAGGGATGCAGCAGTTCCTATCGGCACAACAGCATTGTTGTGTCAATTTGTGCAGGAAAGCCGCTGCACAGTCCACTTTCAAGGCCCAGGACTAGATTGGCATCTCTTGGCAGGACAGATCTCACAGTTGGAGGAGTCCAGCAAATGAGCGTTGTTGTAGGAAGACTTTGATGGCCCAGAGACTTCAGCACAGGAGGCAAGCCAACAAGCCCTTGTAGTCGCTTAAGTTCTTTACAGGATGTAGGGAGGTAAGTCCAGTCCTTCTCACTCCCAGACAAGAAGAAGCAAGGAAGAAAGGAAGAAAGGAAAGCAGTTCAGCAGATTGGTTGTCCCTCCTGGCAGTACAGCAGTTCTTCTTCCTGGCAGAATGTCCTCGGATTCAGAAGTGTACTGATTAGGTGGGTTTTGTGGTCCAGTATTTATGCCCAGTTGTGTCTTTGAGGTGGGGGTGACCTCAAACATAGGCCTTTGAAGTGCATATTGCCTCTGCCTTTCCTTCTCTGGTGCCAAACACTCACAGGGAATTATGCAACTCTGTGTGTGGACAGTATCTTTGCTATGCAGTGCAAGTGGCAGTTCCTCCTTCCCATCAAGCCCAGGAAGGCCCATTGTGATTGATCATCAGGATGTAAATATCACACTTCAGCTCCCTTTGTGTGTGACTGTCTAGAGGGAATAGACAAAGCCCAGCTGTCACCCACCCAGATCTGTATTCAGAGCCATAGAGAGGCACAAAATGGTTAAAGTCAGAAAATGTCAACTTTCTAAAAATGGCTTACAATTTAAAATCTGCCTTCACCATAAGTTGTGATTTTAAATTGTGAGTCCAGAGACGCTAAACTCGACATTTCTATATTTTCCCAATTGGAAAATACATAAAGACTGATTCAAGGTAATCCCTATATTAACCTATTGGAGAGATAGGCCTTGCAGTAGTGAAAATCGAACTTAATAGTTTTTTTACAGCCAGGACATGTTAAACTTAATAGTATATGTCCAACTTTTTAAATACACTGCACCCTGTGCTTTGGGCTAGCGAGGTCCTATATTAGGGGTGACCTACATGTAGTATTGCATATACTCTTTATATGTGTTCAGTTAAATGAAATTTCACAAAAGAAGGACAATGATTACAACTCATAAAAGAACAAAGATCTGAAAACAGCAGTTAAGTAGGTATAGGCACAAAACGAGTTAAGCTCAATTAAAATACAAAAGAACATGAGCGCTGTCTGGGGATTAGCAAGCACATGGCTTGCCTAAGTGCCTCCTGTTTCATAAAATTTGAAATTGCCACACAAGTGTCTTTGGGTCATGCATGCAGCTTTGTCTTGCAGTTCCAGAATGCCAGGATAGCCCCTGGTATTGATAAGTAGTAACAGTGCCCCAGCTAGCACCCTATTCTGCTTATGACAGCTTATTCTAGAGGACCAGCGAGGGGGGTGGGAAGTGACTTACGGTACATATCTCCAAAACAGCTGTATAAGGTGCTTAGGTGCTGTGTGGTGGTTGCCAAGCACATGACTTGACTAACGACCTCCCAAGAACCTAATTGAAAGTGCTAATAATCAAAATAAGAAGTTTTAACAAACAGTTTCAAGAGGTTAAAACATCAAGCATCTATCAGATCTAGTGTACAGCTTTGTTGTAGAACTCCAGGATGCCAAGGTAGGCCATGGTTTTAATACTGAGTGAGCTCCAGTGTGCATGCAAGCCCAGCTTTGCTCTTAGATCATGGAGATACAGCTGTGTGGGTTGAAGTCAAGCTGACTAGTAGAGTCCAAAAAGTGCACTGCCTTGGTACTTTTGCCCATCTCATTATAGGGATTCCAGTGGGCCAGGATAGCACAGGATTTAATGTAAGATTCTGTTTCTTAGATAGCAACCTGAACCAATTATATCATACTTATATTAAAAGTCTTTTGCAGGGAAGTCCCAGGAATGAGAATAACTCAAGAATTGGTGTTGGGAGCTGTTCTCCAGCTTACTGCCTGGCCCAGTTTATTTAAATTTTATCAAGAGGTGCTCAGAGCAGCTGGGGTGGCCCAGGATTTGGATGACCATGGCCAATCCCCACCTAAGGGTCACTGGCCTTCAAGGCACTTATTTACTTGTTTAGTTAGTTTTTGTTAAATTAAAAATGTCATGTAATGGCATTTCAGTATAAGTTCGACAGGCTCTAGACAGGATATGACAGTGGGCCTATGTGTGCAAATCCAATTTACTGTTAAATGAAGGGTTGAGGGAGTGCCTCCTCTCCAAAGCCAGCTTGGGGCAAATGCGGGTTGGATGCAGGAGGTTCTTGTTGCTGGCTACACATAAACAGCTGCCTCTGTCGCTGGGATATAACCATGCAGGTGTTTCCGCTAGTGATGTTGGGCAACCCAGGCTGCAATGCAGCAGCTTAAGTTTCAGATGAGGCAGATATGTGCAAGCTAGATACAGCACTCCGTTAATTTAGAGTAACTGTTGATAACCATCCAGGAATGTCCTATTTTAACAAACTCCTCTTTCTCCTTTAGGAATGAGATTGCTGTTGTTACAGAGTTTACCAATTTTTTTTAAGCATTATATGTAAGTGGCAGAGCCCAGAGGGTCTCAAGGAGCATCTACATGTAATAAAAAGGAAGGTTTGGGCCTCGCAAATCAGTGCACTTACCAGGTCAAAATGGCAGTTTAACACTGCACTGCTCTGCAATGGCAGTCCTGAGACGTGCTTAAAGGGCTACTGTACTGGGTGGCACAATCAGTGCTGAAGGCTCACTAGTAGCAATTAATTTACAGGCCCCATGCACTTTACTAGAGTATTACAAGTAAGTTAAATGTGCCATTTGTGAATAAGCCACTATCGCCATGTTTAGAGTATAGAGCACATGCACTTTAGCACTGGATATCAGTGGCAAAGTGCATAGAATCCCATAGCCAACAAAAATTAGGTCAGAAGGAACAAAGTCAGGGGAAACCATGTCATGCATTTCAGATCCGAAAATTTAAAACCTATGTTGAAGAAGGGAGCATTTCAAATACTTGTCTACAAAAGTTGTCAGAGCACCATTACATATGAGCTGTGAAAATATGCAAAACACATCATTTTCCCGATGTCTACTAAGCATGGTCATTAACTGATTCTTGAGTCAGTGGTTTTTCAATAATGAATTCACAGGAAATCACATTCTATTGTCCCCAAAAGGGAGAAATAGGATGAGGTATTTCCCCATGAAGGAGGCCCTTATCAGGAAGTTTGGTTTTAACCCAATCACCAGAAATAGGGGAACGATTAACATAAGGACAATATTCCTCCAGATCACAATAAATGGCATGGTTTTTTTTTAAATGTCAAACCTGCTGTAAAGGTTAATGGATAAATTAACCTTTGCAAATTATTGAAGAAAATGAGGTAGAAACAACGCCCCCATGAACTAATTTAAACATACCCAATCCTAATGCAGCCCGATAATACACATTACACAGAGCCCATCCACCACTTGCCAAAGGACTTTTATAGACCCAGTGCTACACTTTGCTCCGAGAAAAGATCAAACAAAGTTGGCAAAGACTCTATTTCCTTACTCGTGCAGCACCAGAAACTCCTAGATACACGGGATAATGACCCCTGCCTGGTCTGTCATCTCTAACATCCTATACCCACACTGGCTGTGTCTTGGATCCATTAAGACGTTATCCAGACTCAATACCAGAATTATGTGCTTGTGAGTAAATAAAGATTAGAGCATGCAAGGGTCAAGATTATATAGGGCCACATGGTCATCCCTCTCTGCCAATTTAACAGCCATTTGGTTAAAAAACGTAAACCAGATGAGTGAAAAAGTATTAGAGATATAAAGCAACAAAAAATAGCCTGAGTCTGAATCCTGCACTGGATTTTAATATAGCCTTAGAAACCGCCGTAGCAGGCTCTACCGGCTATTAAAGGCCCGCTCCCCGCGTTAAATGCCCGAGCCGAAGGCGAGGGCATTTAACAAGGGAGAGGGACTTTAATAGCCGGTAGAGCCCGCTACGGCGGGTTCTAAGGCTATTAGAACATTCTGCCACTCAAGGCAGAATGTTCTATTAAAAAAAAAAAACGTTCACGGAGCCCTAGGGGATTAAAATCCCCTCGGGCTCCGTGAGGCTTTATTCACAGCTGTTGCTGTGAACAAAGCGAACATTGGAATGTTGGCCTGCGGGCTTTTACCGGCCAGTAAAAGCCCGCAGCACTCCATTGTTTTCAATGGAGCCCCCAGCATTCCAATGTTCTAATATGCGACTTGAACTGTCTTACATTAAAAGAATGTCATGCAGATATGACCCATTGCAACACCCATACTGGCACCTACAATCAGGTGCCACCCCCCAGATTCGTCCCAAAGAATACTGGGGTCCATATCAAACGTATTGATAGGCAAGGAGACTGGAGAAGCTGTGGGGAGCCAGGCACGCATTCCGGAGTCTGCATCTGTTAACCTGTAACTCGTCACTCCTGTAGCCATACCAGGTACTGCGGAAATGTAATGACTATAAGCACTAAATCAATGTTATTGTGCTTTGCTGTGTAGATGGGCTGTGCTGAAGGGTAGCATAAGTGCTGACACCATGTATCTTCTTGTCATTCATATACATGCCTATAATGCATTATTGCAATGTGCCTATGGTGCTCACAGTGATATTACAAGCTGTACTGGATGTTGTCTAGTGTTGCATGTTGTTGTTCTTTTTTCCTAATGTTTGTAGGAATTATGTTGAAAATTATAAATAAAAGAATTTGAAAAAAAATATTTTGAAAAATATGCTAAACCAAAGTACTGAAAGACACGAATAGAGGCTGCTTGCCTAATGAGTCTTCTTTAGTGTTTTCTAAACGTGAACTGCTTGGTTACCAAAAATGAAAAATATATATGGAAATCTGAGAAACTGACTGAGAGAT
This sequence comes from Pleurodeles waltl, assembly GCF_031143425.1. Lineage (NCBI taxonomy): Eukaryota > Metazoa > Chordata > Amphibia > Caudata > Salamandridae > Pleurodeles > Pleurodeles waltl. The sequence goes on from NC_090437.1 coordinate 1,249,043,801, forward strand.
TTGTTATGTACACTCGGGGAAACACATAGGCCCATATTTATACTTTTTTAGCGCCGCATTTTCACCGCTTTTTAACGCAAAAGTTGCGCAAACCTACAAAATACAGTTGTATTTTGTAAGTTTGCGCTGCTTTTGCGTAAAAAAATGACGCAAATGCGGCACTAAAAAAGTATAAATATGGGCCATTGTGTCATATGGGGCTCAACAAACTATAAGACGCAGATGAGCGTACTGTTTGTTTTTGTGAACATCTGGGTCATTAACAACATAGTAAAACTTCATAGAATGCTGAACTGGTCAGCTTCTCCCAGTCATCATTTTCACTGTTTTCAAGCTGGTTTCAGACCTAGACACTCCACTATGTCCATACTCCTTGAAGTAACCAATCACATTAAGCTGATGTTAGGTAGTGGAAATAATGCTTCTTCAACGTCTGACATAGATAGGGATTCATTGTTGTGCTGTGGCATAACTTCAATCTTCAGCCTGAAAGAAAATAATAATGTTGGGGCCTTTTGGATCAAAAGAGAAATTGCTTAAATATAGTGTCTCCTAGGGCTCATAACTTAGCCCAACTTTATTCAAAGTGTATATGCCCTCCCTTTTCACTCTCATCAAATAATTTGGTATCTCACCATGTCTTACCTGGATGATACAAAACTGATTCTTATCCTTGACAAGAACTGCACTAACCCTGAACAAATTTTTAAAAACTACCTTTGGGAAGCAATTACGTGGATCAATGAAAATTTCCTCAAGTGCAACTTAAATAAAACGGATATGTTACCTTTTGAGAAGAACAGCCTGTTCTCTGTCTCAGATTGGTGGCCAAACAATAATGATAGCCCCCCTACTTAGCTGGTGAAGAACTTGGTTGTTAAGTTCAATAATGCTCAATAATGATTTTGTCTTTTTACCCCCACGTAACTACTGTGTCAGGGCTTTTCTTTTTTTCTTTTTGTTGACTGCTACCTTTTTCAGCAAGGAGTCTTGACTATTGAAATAGTCTGCTCTTGGGTCTTGTTTATGATTTAATCCAGGTGCTAGATGTGGTACAAAATGCTGCCTCAAAATTGGTTCTTTTTCACATCACAGAGGGTTTGTGGGAAGTCGACTGGTTACCAATTGGTAACTGGATTCTATTGTGCACAGGGCTTATTATCAAACTGGTCCCAAATTCCTCTCTGATTGTTTTGTTCCCTCTAAGCCAAAGGGAACGTTCAGCTCTTCCTACAATAATCTTTTAGCTATTGAGTTCAGGTTACAAACTGGTAGAGGGTAATGGAGGGCGGGAAATCTATCTCTATTAACGGGGAAATGGCATAGAAAATTCTTCTGCTCACTCTAATGCAACCTTACTACTTTGAGAAAACTTCGGAAAACGGGGCTGTTCACTCAATCGTAATTGTTAATTTCCTGAAGGGACCGGTTTCTTTCTTTTGTTTCATTGTTCTTCGCATTGATATGCCTTTTGAATTGTTGCACTTTACACATGCTAAATTCATTCTTTCATTTAAGAGACTGGACGATTTATTTTCCCTGTATTTACTTCCTTTGCAAGCAGCAGAGGTTTAGTCTAGGTGGAAAAACTAATTCCATTTGAATTATAATTGGTCTTTAAGAAAAACAAAGATTGATGTTTTGTAACAGAAAATAGTAATAAACGGAATGGAATACAGTGTGCCACATTCCACTGAGGCACATTCCAGTGAGTCACATTTAGTTTTCGGTCAACGTGCTACTACATAAAGTGAAAAAAACAAATGCAAATCAGTTTTCATTTATGAATATCACAGATTGCAAGACTACACGCAGTCTCGGACCTATGCCTTAGAATCAAGGCCCATATTTATAGAAAGTTAGTGCCACCTTAGACCTATTTTTCTTGATCCTAAAGTGGTGCTCACTTAGCTCCATATTTATATTTTGATGCTAGACCCATGTAGCTTCAAAATATATGAGTTAGCATCAATTTCTGGAAGTGCCAACCCACTTTGCATTGCATTGCGACAATGATATACAACCTAGGCATTCCCTTGCAAAAAATGATGCTAGACCTTTAGGGCCATATTTACCTCCCAACACAAAATTTACGCACACTAAGGAAGCGGCCCTCAAAAATGATGCTCAGGCTAATTAGCGTCAAAATGTAATGCCTGGTCAGACCAGGCATTAATAGGAGGCCCACACACCACCACTAAAGGAAAACACACAGAGGGAGCATTTGCAACCTCCAGGACACCATATAAGTGGTACTGCTCCAGCTTGACATACACTGCATACTTCAGCGAAGACAGCAGGTCCCTCCACCATCACTGCAGCAACCCCAAACACCACCATAGCAGCCGTAAAGGCAGCAAAGAAGGCGGGAGAGGGCCTTGGGACAGCGTACAACCATCCTTGGGCTCAGGGAACAAGATGTAATCAGAACGTACAAACTGAACTGGGAGGCATTGTACGCCTGCTGCACCACATTGTGCCTGACATCACTGCAAGAGTGAAAACTCCAACAACTATTCTACCCATGACCAAACTCCTCTCTGTCCGCCATATGCTGGCATCTGGATCTTTTCAGACAATGGGCACACAAGTAGCTGGTATCTCCCAGCCATCCTTCTTGGTCTTCCTTCCTAAGGTCCTGAACGCAATCATACGCCTCACACCCCACCACATCTGCTTCCCAAACACTCAGAAACTGCAGCAGGAGACCATCAAGGTTTCTACCTAATTGATGGGTCCCCGCATGTGCTTGGTGCAATGGACTGCACCCATGTCCTACACCTTTACTTGTGGGCTAATCAGACGACTTTGCGGCTTTGTGTTTTGACGGGGACGTGTGTATCTGGGCTTATCAGGGCCCTTTTTTCGGCTTTCTCAGTTACTACTGTAACTCTATGTACCTCATGTTCGAGAGATGCTACTATTACCAGGTTTTATCCAGATTGGAACCTATTTGCCTATTTGGATATCTATATGGTCTAGCCTTGAGGAAGTCACCTGTGTGACGAAACACGTGTTGGCTGTGTTCGATGAACGCTTTGTCTGTATAAGGCAAACTGTGCCTTCAATGGACTTGGGAAATCTACGTATTCTTTCTTCAACTCCAGCGAATTACCAGGGATACAAATCCTTGTTACTTGAATGTACTGTACCTCTGTGTGCTGTGGTCGCATTGTGTTTATTGTTATTGTGTATGTTTATACTCAATTCTGTGTCTACAGGGTAGTAAGACACCTGACCACTGGCACCAACTTTGGACTGTGTTAACATTTGTCACTAATACATACTGTGTATACTCCCTGGAGGTGCAGCACCTTTCACCCTTACTACCCCCTGATATGTACAGTAACCACAAGCACACCCATTTGATCAATATGCAGGCCATTGTGGACCACCGTGGGCTCTTCACTAACATCCTACCCAAATATCCTGGCAGCGTCCATGATGCCTACATATTCCGCCATTCCACTATCAACGAGTGGTTCCAGGATGGGCAATATGGCAATGGACTACTCATAGGTAAGCCACCAAACCAAACAGTAGACACACACACACACACCGAGCATGTAGGACAAACAAGGCATACTCCACACTAAATACACATGGGCAGGGGAATACAGATGTGCAGATAACAACACATATGCAACATGCACTACACTGCAACCATTGTACATCACACACACATAAACCCACATGTCCAAAACACAGTCACAACCTAACTGGCACACCACGTGAGGACAGGTGGTGCTATGTCCCCTTTCCATACAGAAGCTGGCCACAAAACACTACAAGTGTCCACTGGTTGACAACTAAATACAGATCACACACACATTACACCAACCAATGGATATCTCAGCTATGTGAATGGCCATGTAAAGAAAGTAACACATTGGCACAGCCCCACATTAATCATGGGTTGCAAGCCTCTGGCTGCACCAGTTTCAAATTCCACACAAGTGGTGCCATTACCAACTACATATCACCTACACATATGTGACATACATGTAGTGTGCACATTCACCTGTCTGCTGCATTGTGTTGCACACATAGGAATACAATTTAACCTGCCATGAAAGACCATGGGGCACAATTATGAGAAATGGTGCAGCACCTACTCCAGTGCCACTTCACATGCACCCTTTAGCGCCCCCTAACACCACCATGTGTGTTCCGTATACAAGAAGCAGTCCACCATGGTGCAGAATATGTACAAAACTGTAAAGATAATGGATGCCATAGTTGGACTCTTTAGGAGTGTAGAGGACATACCTGACGTGTCATGTACTGTACATAGGGACCCATGTAAAAAAATGGTAGTCCCCTTTCCAAACCCTGCACTGTGCATGCCTTGAAAGTATCTGTGAGAAATCATGTTTTGGAAGTGAGGAGATTTCACTGCACCAGATTTGATCATCCTACAAATATGTGATTCACACCATTGTACACTTGATAGTTGGAACAACCATCATCTGCCACAAAGGGTCACAACGTGTTGCACTACATGCGTAGTGCCACATGGTAACATGGAGGTGAGAGTTTGACTTTGTAGGGCTACCATGGTGTCTCTACATATGACTCCACTGTGGTGCAAAGAGATGGTAGGTTCAATCCAACAATAGGACACTGCCTCAAATATGGACTACACAATACATCTTTACAATGGTTTAACCATCAGTTTGGATTTAATTTGACAATTCCTAGGTCCCTGAGCCACAACCCAAGATTGTCATGTGCATCAACACAGACCTATTAAACCATTTCACAAAACAGGAACATATACCATACCAGAAGCAAGTCGGAGTCACCACACCACCTACAACTCACAACTGCCATGGTATATTCCAAAACACTATCAAGCTTTAACAACACACCTTCTCTCATTCCTTTGCAGACAATCAAGGTTACGGAATACAGCCATGAGTTATGACTCCATTTGCCAATCTCACAATGGTAGAAGAGCATGCATTTAACCAAGGGCACAGAAGAACACTCAATGTTGTGGAGAGGACATTTGGGCTTCTGAAGTCAAGGTCCAGGTGCCTGGCCCTGACAGGAGGAAGCCTGTTGTATGCTCCACCACTGGTATGTAAGATTATACTGGCATGTGCAATCCTGCATAATATATGTATACAGGCAAATGTTCCCTGGGATGAACCGGTTGATGTTACCTAGGAGGAGGATGATGCAATGGTGCAGCACATTTGGAGGGGGATCAACATAACACTGCTGCTGGAGTTCACAGGAGACTCCTCATAGAACAGAACCTTTACACATAGTGACTGTACAATCATCAGCACATTGCAAATAACACTACTAAAATACTTTGCACCTGAATCTCCTTGGTCTACTCATTTTCCACAACATATACCATTTTAATGTAATTCAAACCTCAGAGACCAGGAAAGAAACACAATAGTTACAAGTATGGTAGCAACATCATTTGTGATGTGAGAGGGTCTACTGCCTCCATTTCACATATCAGTGACACCCACTTCACAGGCATGTGACTCTTGAAGGCCTAGATCTATGCTCCACAACATGTGATGTGCCGTCAAGTGGGCAATATGCTAATTCCTAGCTCTATACCCACATCATCACCATGCCTGCCAGGATCTATGCAAGGGGGGCATACATAAGGTAGGGGTTGTGATCAAATGGTACTTAAGTAAAGGGGGAACTGAACACTGTCACATCTCAGAGTGATTGCTGCTTCGCCTGCACCCTGCATGTGTGAAAAGGGGGGGACATCATTGGTAACTATGGACCTTCCGTAACTGTACAGGGTTTGTCACCAATGTTAGAGGCAGGGCCTGCACTGTGTAGCCATGCAATTATGTCCTGGCACTGCCATTGGGCACAACCCTGACATATGCTAGGCAGTACTTCACTAATGGCACAGACATGTGTGAGATGATTTCATACATCAACATCATTGTAAGTACCCCATTTTCATACTAACACCATTTTTTGCATGTGCATGACCGGTTCTAATACGGTTGAGTGCAGTCTAGGGATCTGGACATGTTGTATGCTGCCTGTATTATGAGCCCCAGCATCACCTTAGGGCTGTCATTGTCATATACATTTATGAAGCAGGGGCAGGGCAGAAGGGCCATCTTCCCTGCACAACCATAACAAAGTGTTGTGATGCATGCATAGAGCAACTCTGTTTTGAGCAGCACAACTGGAGGCCTGCGCCATGCATCATGTATGGGAGGAGGGCCCAAACTCCTGTTTGGGGGGTCAAATGTACAAGCCTCTGGAAAATATGAGAAATAACTTCATGACATCTTTCATGTTCTTTGAATGGCAGCTGACAGCAGGTGTTATAAGGGGGCATATGAATGCATATGATGGGCCCCTATGTACTCAGCAGAAGTTGTTGTGATGATCGGTTTTGTTGCTACTCCTGCTGAGTTCATCATATAAATAGATACAGTTGGACCCTACCTGCATCATGCTGTGCCTTATTTCTCATTAGGTGCACACATGACGGGGGAAAGGGGTGCACTGAGGGCCACAAGTACTGTAGTGATGCACTTGGTGCAGCGCCACTTTTCTACAATATGCTCCTTTGTGTCGTTGGCCAAGGCCATGTAAGGGAGTGTGACTATGCACTGGGTCCAGACTACTACCACTTTTTCTCTTCCTGTACACTGTGTATCACATACACCCCTAACTTTGTCTATTACCCCACACACATGTGCTGATTTTGTACCACAGGTCTGTTGCATCTTACTGACAGTATGGGACTGCCCTACATCTGCACCATCACTGGCACATTACTCAGAAACCTGCACCAACACATGCATCCTTGAGCCACAGAGCAAGTATGTCTGTGTTGAGGGCGTATGTCTATGCACATGTACACTTACTCACAAATCGATACAGATTAAGGAAGTGTATCGAGGTCTCTAAGGGGCTTATGTAGGAGATACTTGCACCACAGGTGTCTCAGTACCCTTCAGATAAAAATTGAAGCAGCGGTACTGCAAAGAGCCATGTTGTGCTGGACAATAGTCAGTAGTGTACACAATTAGTAGACAAGTCAGCTCAAGATGGTTGTGGCAGACGTCTGTGGATTGTCCCAAGCTAGATTTCAGCAGAATTGCCAACATGGTCCTGCCACCATGATATTTGTGAGTGATCCTGGCCACTTCACATGTGCATATGATGTGAATGCTGAGTGCCTACCTAGTGATGATGTCTGACATGCATGTGAACATAATGTTCAATATGTAAGACTACTGCAGCAGCACCCAGTGCAGTGCCAAACTCACTGTGGCCCTAAGGGCACCCCTACAGCCACCATGTGTGTGGCACTTTACACATTAAGCACAACATAGCACAGGGTAGGGGGCATATTTTACTTAAACTGTAGACAACTTTGTGCTGGTCATGCTTTGGCCAAACTAAATGGGGATATAGCATTATTTGTACATGTGGGTACATCATGAGCAATGATGTGCCCCCTTGTTATGTATGCTCAGACCTGGTCTTAAACCAGACACATGAATGAGGATTTAGAAAACCTTACATTTGCCTGTGAAAACTTTCTAGTACCCATATCTGATGATGCCTGTCTTGCATGCATGATGCATGGGCAATCCCTGTGTAGCACCAGGGGTGTTAAGGAGGGGGGTTACATACAAAGCCCCCCATATTGACAAGGACTCAGGAAATCTAGAGTTGTAGGCCATGTGATCCAGACAAGTTGGTAATACACATGTTGAGCAAGGATGCATTGGTCCACTCACCTCTGTGGTCTGATGATCAACAATAGATAGCTTTCATCTCAGTGACATGTACATGATACCATAGATCACTTGTAGGAAATAGACTTAGATTAGGAGTAAGTCAACGTTGAGGAAACTCAAGGAGCGTGGTGTGCTGCATGTGTCATGTGTGGATACAGTGTACATTATTCAGCTGTTCTACCTCCACCCAATGCTTTGGGTAAAGCTTGTTTCTCCTAATTTTTCAGTTGCCAATAAGACACCTGAGGAACGTAGAGCTTTACACAAAAGGGCAGACAGGTACCGCCACAATACGGATATTGATGCCGGGTATAAGCAGATGGCAACGAGGTATCATAAGGAAAAGGCCACAGGGGCATGGCATGTCTTCCCACATGGGGGACCTCTGCAGCAGCCACCACATAAGCAGCCAAAATTGCCAACACCATCAGGAGTCAAGGGGGCTCTGCAGGTTCAACCCCATCCATATCTGCTCCACCAGACAGGAGCCAGACACCTGTGCAGCCACCTGCTGCAGTTTTGAGCACAAATTTTGAAAGAGACAGGAGGCAGCCATGATGGCCAGATTGGACAGGGTAGAGAAAGATAGTGCTCAAAATCGGATACTTTTGAAGTACTGCAAACGGAAACTTAAAAAAATGTGATGTGGCACACACACTACCTCCCAGTTCCTTTTCTCTCCTTTTTATTGTTGTAAATAGTTTAAGATTGGGTTTTAGATGGGTAGTGTTAGTTTAGTGTAGTAGAGTAGGGTAGGCATAGATTAGGTTACGTATAGTTATGGGGTGGGCTTTAGTACTTATTTTTTTATTTTAGAGTGGGGGGTCAGGTTGGGGTACATGTGTAAAAAAATAAAAAATACAAAAACAATACCAAAAATTATAGCCCTCATTATGACATTGGCGGCAAATGCCGCTTAATGCCATGCTGACTGCGGCAGCGACGGTATACCGCTACGCGTATTATGACCCACACATAGAAATCCGCCACTAGACAGACACACACACAAATCCGCCAGCCCAAAGGTCAGTGATAAAATGGCGGTACCAAAACCCACACAGTTACGCCAACAGAAATACGCCCACAGCATCATGACCCACGAATCACCGCGCCGGACATTCAACTGAGGTAAACCACTGGCAGTACATACCACCGCGCTCAAAATACACACACACTAACAAAACAACACCACATTGAATAATTCAAGCTACTCACACCTGACACACTTACACACACCCACAACACTATAAAACACACACCCACACTACCCACAACCCTTTACAATAAAAAACATTGACAAAAGAGAGAGAGAAAAGCCAGGAGCACCATCTGAATCAGAGCCACAAAACAACACCACCCATACACCATCCAGGCACCTCACAGCACACACCCCAACACATCACCCCATACACCCCACACATACCACTCACACTACACCCATGGCAGCACAAAGACACTCCAGGTTCTCAGAGGAGGAGCTAAGGGTCATGGTGGAGGAAATCATCCGGGTAGAGCCACAGCTATTCGGATCACAGGTGCAGCAGACGTCCATTGCTAGGAAGATGGAGCTATGGCGGAGAGTCGTGGACAGGGTCAACGCCGTTGGACAGCACCCAAGAACAAGGGATGACATCAGGAAGAGGTGGAGCGACCTACGGGGGAAGGTGCGCTCCGTGGTAGCAAGACACCAGATAGCTGTACAGAGGACTGGCGGTGGACCCCCAACTCCCCCCCACAACTAACAACCTGGGAGGACAAAGTCTTTGCGATCATTTATCCAGAGGGCCTGGCAGGAATAGCAGGAGGATTGGACTCTGGTAAGTCAAATCTTTACTACTTTATCCCCCCTACCCGCATGCCATCACAAACTCCTACCCTTACACATCCGAATACCAAGCCCTGCATGCTACACCAATGCATGGACACCCATCACCACAGCATGCACACTAGTGACGATCATTTAGCCAACCAAATCACAACTCACACAAGCCAAAGCTGCCTTGGTAATAACAACCATAGAGGGGAACATACCCATGCACAAGATGTCACATGCTGAAACAATAACACTGCATTTACATCCCCACAGGACCCTCACACAATGCCACCGGAGAGGAGGTGCGAGCAACATCCAGTCCCCCCACAGAAGAGGCCCACAGTGATGACAGTAGCTCTGCACGCCTGGATCATAATTACCAACCTGGCCCATCAGGGACCTCCAGACAGTTGGTGACCCAGTCACAGTCCCAATCCACCACAGAGCATCCCCCCTCAGGAAACATCACCACAGCACCCAGCAGGCCCATACCTCTGTCCCCAGGACACATCAATCAGCAGTGTGTCCACCACTACAGGGACCCCAGGCAACCCCACAAACACAGGACGATCAGGGACCTGGGGTCAGTGGTAGTGGGCACACGGTTCTGGGGACAGAGGCACAGGACAACAGGGAAGCTGGGAGGACTGCTGTGCGACAGGTGGAGGACAGGTCAAGGGAACCGACTCTCCACGAGGCACTCATGTGTTCCTGGGAGCATACCACTATTCCCAGGAGACGATGGGCCAGATACTGGCCAAGCTGCAGGAGACCCAGCGGCTGCAGGAGGGACAGTACCTGGGGATCAGGGAGGACCTGAGAGACATCCACACCACCCTGGTCACCATTGCAGGGTTGCTGGCAGACATGGCCAACACCATGAGGGAGGCAGTGGCACACCAACGGGCCCCTGACAATAGCCACACCGAAGAATAGCCCTCCACCTCTGCCGACGCTAGTGGACAGGAGGCCATGCCACAGGAAAAACAGGCCACCAGCACCCCTCCCCCTGCCCCTGCAGAAGGAGAACCACCAAGAAAAAGGTCCCAGCGATCCAGGCAGAAGCCAGAGAACATTGCCAAGACCCCGCCAGGAAATAAGACTCCCCTGAATGTCACTCTTGTGTCCCACTCTGTCACCCTGTCCACCTTGAACTGCCATTGCCCCACTCCCTATGCCCCCTTGGATAATGCATTTGTGATACCTATAGACTGGAGTCTATCCTGGACATTCCTCCACCATCAACCCGCCCATTGCAATACCCCCTACACTTATTATCACAGAAATAAACACCCTTGGAACAAATACAAGTATTGAGTCTTTCAATTGATTGAAATATGTATTAGTTTAACAAGCTGTAATCAGTGCAATTCAAATGTACAGTTACGTTTACATAGATATGACCTGTAGTGGGCAGCAGTAAACACACCATGAGCCAGGAGTGAGGCACAGATATCTGAAAATAGAAAGCCAAAGGGTACAGTAAGTGGCCATAGAAATAGGAAAATCAGGTTGCCATGTACAATGTCCAACACAAAACTGCAATGGAAGGTGAAGTTACAGTGTCTTACCTGTGTGTCACTGGAAGTACTGTTCAATTATAGTAGTTCTGTTGTCTACATCCTCTTCCTTTGCCTCCTCTTCATCACTGTTCACAGGCTTCACTGCTGCCAAACGACCATCTCCAGCAGAAAAGTCACCTGGCATCTCAAGGCCAGGTTTTGCAAAGTTCAACATGCAACGACACGCAACGATGATCTGGCAGACCTTCTTTGGTGAGTAGTACATGGATCCACCTGTCAGATGGAGGCACCTGAATCTGGCTATCAGGAGGCCAAAGGTGCGAAGCAACATGGTTTTGCGTGTCGCAATGTGTGTATCGCATTTTGCGACATGAAATACTGAATCGCTATTTGCATATTGCAAATTGCGAGTCCGACTAGCGACTCGCAAATACAGATATGGTATTTATTGTCACAAATTGCGATACGCAAATTGCGACACGCAAAACCATGTCGCAATTCGATGCATCAAAAATTCGCAAATTGCGAATTGTCGCAGAATGGCCTTTTGCACATGCAAATTACCACGGATTGAAACCAGGTGGTAACCAGGTGCAACCTAGACAAAGAGGCCCAGAATGCCTCAGCCTCTTTTCCACAATGGCTGCACTCTACATCATGGTGAGGAGAATGAGGATCTTGGCAGGTTTGAGGAGAGGGAGGAGGAGACAGGAGCAAATTTTCAGAGTGCGCATTACCCTTTTTGACCAGACTGAGGAGGAAATATTTGAGAAGTACAGGTTGAGCTCAGCCATGATACTTGACCTGATAGCTGAGCTTCAACCCATACTGCAGCGCACAACACATAGGACCAATAGCATACCCACTCATCTGCAGGTATTATGCTCCCTGCACCTACTTGCCTCAGGGAGCTATCAAGGGGTCATAGCAGCAGCTGGAGGGGTATCACAGAGTGCCCTCTCAAGATTTTTCAATGCATTTCTCAATGCCATGCTGAGCAGGATACACCAGTACATCAGATTCCCCCACACCCCACAGGAAATACAGCAGACAAAAATAGATTTCTACCAGATAGCACAGTTCCCCCACCGCCTAGGTGCCATAGATGGGACACATGTGCAATCTGTCCACCATCGGCCACAAAGTATGTGTAACGCAACCATAAATACCAACATTCAATGAACATACAGGTGATATGCAATGCCTTCTACATCATAACTGATCTTGTGGCCAGGTACCCAGGGAGCACACATGATTCGTACATCTTTCGCCACAGCGGAATTCACACAAGACTGCTAGCTGGGGAATTTGGTGAAGGATATCTACTAGGTAATTTCCCTCTTTACAATGGTGCATTGATGGCAGTGTGACGTCAGATAGCATAGCTACTCATTATACCCTCTGTTCCTTCCAGGCGACAGTGCCTACACAGTGCGCACCTACATGATGACGGCCTACCTAAATCCTGCAACACCAGAAGAGCGGAGATACAATTCCGCACACAAGTCAACCCGCAATGTTGTGGAGCGCACCTTTGGCCTGCTGAAGAGTCGCTTCCGATGCATCCACAAAAGTGGAGGGGCACTACAGTACAGCCCGGACACGACCTGTAGAATAGTGGCCACATGTGCGATTTTGCACAATATAGCTACCACCTGTGGAAATATCGGAGCCAGACTCAGATGAGGATGATGATCCCATACCACCCCTACAGCCAGCAGACAGGACCAGTGCAGCAGAGGGCAGGCAAAGGCGTGCTGACATCATGCACAACCATTTCAGATGTAAGTTATGACAACACAACCTCACTGACATGTATTCCGGTAGTTAGCACCTTTATTACCTTCACTTCAGGTAACATACGTGTCACTAGGAAAAAGCAATACACATGAGTCTGACATGAGCCATTAACAGTGTTGCACTATTGTCATCATAGTTTACTGTATTGCTACATGTGAAGGTAGTCCCATGTGGCCCTCAATGTCACTTCTTATGACCACGCATTCCACTTGAGTGCGCAGTGGCCTCGCCGGCATCTCTTGTATCAGGCTCACAGGCAGTACTGTGCCTGGCACTGCGACGCCTAGGATCCATCACAGGCACTGCAAGACTGCTGAGGCTAGATGACTCCTCAGTAACCCCAACTCCCAGTTCGCTGGGTGTAGCACTGCGTGCTATCAGCATAGCATCCAGAACGTTGGTAATTTGCACCAATCCCTGTGCAACATCCCGACTGCTATGTGCTACCTCCACCTGTGTGGCCACAGCACGCCGTGATATCAGGGCAGTAGATGTAGCAAGACGATTTACAGATCTGCAAAAGCCATTGGACATTCCCATGAATTGTCTTTCGCGCCTGCGGTGGCTAACTCGCTCATGCCTGATCTCAGCACAGAGTTCCTTAACGGCATTTGTCAGTTCCTTGGTGTTCTCCGCAGCTATTTGCTGTCCCTCATGCAGCTTGCAGATGTTAGCATTCAGACACTCCAACTGCTTGTGCAGCTCCCCCATATTGGCATTGTGTGACTGCATCTGCCTGTGCATTGCCCTCATGTTTTTGTTTTGCAGGCGCTGCACTTTGAGCATGGATGCTTCAAGGCCACCAAAGAATGATGGGCCCTCACCTCCATCTGTGTGCTGTGTGCCTGCATCGTGAGGCCTCCTGCTGGGAGTTGAGTTACGCTGAGGCAGGGACTGCTGCCTTCCTGTGGATCTAGCTTCTGGGGGTGGTGTGTGGCCTTCATCTGGCATTTCGTCGGAGTCCAGGTCCGAATCATGGAGAGGTAACACCCTTGCCCTGCGTCTGATTGGTGCTATACACAATGACTCGCTGGTGTTGGAGTCAGGCAGATGCTGTCTTTCTGCATCCCCCACATTGGCACATTCTGCTGCTGCTGGGCCTGAGCCATCTGCAAAGAAAATGTGCAGCATGTCATTTATGTATGTATCATCAAATGTGGCACAATGGTAATGAATGTACACTTACATCGTATCACTATGAACTGGGTGTTTTGTTCTTCTGGGTGTTGCTCTACTTAATTGCATTCAATGTGCTATTTACAGCTCTGGGTTGTGGACTACCACTCCCATAAGGCATTGTTGTGCTGCATGTACGATGTGGAATGGACTACTTATCACAATGCATTGCACTACTTGCTATTTCCTAAGGGGCATTTGTACATGCACATATAGGGTTACATATCATTTTTGGACTTACCTTTACTGGGTGTGCCGGAAGTGTCAATGTCAGTGACTCCACTGACAGCTTCTGGAAGTAGTGTAGACTCCACCAGGTCTTCCATGGGGGTGGAGGGTGTTTGGATGGATGGTCCGTCTCCTGTGCTCCTTGCCTCCTTTAGCCTGCTCCCCCCCCTCTCCTTGGCACGGGAACGCAGGTCGTACCACCTCTTGCGTATCTCTTCCACTGAGCGCTGCGCAAACCCCCACTGTACAGATTTTGGTCTGGATGTCAGCCCAAAGTTTTTGCTTCTCTCTCTGGTACCTGGAGTGAGCTCTTCCCAAATAGCCGGTCATGGCTCCTGACAACCTCCTCAGTGAGCACCTCCAATTCTTGCTCACTGAATTTCAGCTTCCTCTTCCTCTCTCCCTTCTCCTTCCCATTACCAACATTGGCCATGTTGATGTCAGGTCCTGGCTTGCTCACAAACTTGCTCCCTGGGGCTGGTCTGTGACTCTCTGACTGCTCCTGTGGGTGTGGTACCTAGAAACAGCATGAGCTGACTCACTTCCTGCTTGTGATGTCATCAGGCTGTGTCAGGTGACCGTTTTTGCAAATTGCGATTTTTAAATACCGAATCGCAAACATTTTTGCGATTCGGTATTTGGACCTCGCAAATTGCATTAGCGATTTTTAAGAAATCGCTATTTCCGACTTGCAAATTTGTTACATAGCATTTTGCAACTCAGAATTAGCGATTTCTTACAAATCGCTATTTCCGAATCGCAAATGGCTTTTTTCATTTATCTGGCCCTAAGTTGCTACTGGAGGCTCAGTAACATGTTACTGACCAAAGGTTGTAGTTGTACATCATGTGTAGCATTGTGTATCACGCATGGGTCAAGCTCACAAGGTATTTTGGGGCATATTTAGGTGCCCTTAGCATCACCTGAGTGTCACATTTCATGATGCTCCGGTAGCGGTAAGCACTGCTCTATATTTACAAGAAGGTACAATGGCACATTTTTGTGGGGTTATGCCTCTTTGTGAATATGGGTCCTCCGATGCAGTTTTCTGAGTCAGAGGGGCGTGCAATGGGTGTTACGGTGGGCGTTCCACCACAACACGCATTGATTTTGGCTCAACCTCAGATTTATGAGTTGCCCTTAGGCAGCGCCAAAAACTGACCCCATCCCAGGGCTGTAGTTAGCATAGCAAAGCAAGGAGGAATGCTTTTATCCCGCCTCATTTTTTGGTTAATCTTCAGCACACATAGCAGAAGCAAAATGCCATGGACGATTGTTTACATACAGGAAGGGACACCTTCCTGCACATAAACAATCTATACCCTCAACGCAGACACCCTTGCACTATGGTGCATGGCTTGCTGTGTTGGCCCACGTCAGCTAATTTAGCCCCGGCACAGGGAGTGACATAGGGGTACCCCATATTCTAGTGACTACTGGCCATCAGTGCATTTTAAAAGTGACAGTATGCAATGCTGCCACATTTGGGGTAGCATGGAACACCATATTGTCCTATTACATCTGAGCCTTTGTGAATTTATCCCACACCACCTACTTTCTTGAGGCTCCTTATCCCTGCCACTGACATAATGGTGGCATGTAAGTAGCCTTCTTATTCACCATGGTGTACATTGCCACAGTAGTGTAATGTGTGCTGTCACTCTTTTGGTGCAATGATGCATTGGCACTATGAATGATGGGACTAGTGCAGCATAGCACAGGTTGAGCCATTGCGTACAATACATTTGTTACATTTTCAACTGCCTGTAGCAGGCCCTACACATGTGTTAATTGAGGTGACAATGCAACCATTATGGACTGACTGTCCCATTAGATTGTCCCTCCCTAACTTTGTATCATTTCCTTGCGCACAAGATATCAGCAACAGGCATGTGTTGGTGTAAGGATGTTGAATATGGATCATTGAATACATTTTGTGACTTTGTAGATATGGTAGTGGGTAATGTGCAACTTAGTTACACATGGGCTATTATTAGAATGATGAAACAGTTGCATTACAGGCTTGTGCCATTGTGCAAGTAGTGCAACACTGATGCCACTTGTGCCAGTCAGCACGCATGCTGAATGTGTCACTAAGCAGTTGACAAACCTTTCACACAAGAAACTCAGGGGCATATTTAAGAACCCCTAGCGCCACCGGAGAATCACTTTTGGTGACACTTCTGTGGCGCAATGCCCTGCACCATATTTACAAGGTGGCTTAATGCCGCATTGGTAATACAGCCCCTTCACACACAGCACTTTGATGCTGCCTCAAATTTACAGGTTTTCGTAAACCTGAGACCGTGCCAAAATCTAATGCCACCCCAGGGGTGGGTTTAGCATGGTGCAACGAGGAGAAATGCTTTCATTTCTCCTCGTTATTTTGCTTTTTCTATGTGTGCTGCATTCTGCACCATTTAAGATTGTTCTTGTGCAGGTGCAAGGGCACTGTGGTGCAAAGGTGGCTTCATTGGTGCACAGCAGCTAATTTAGCACTGGCATACCTGCATTTTGAAAGTGATGGTGCTTGATGCTGCCAAATTAGGCACAGCACCATGCACCGTAATTTTCTGTTCAATCTGGCCCTCTACGTAGTCAGATGGTGAGATTGCAGCTGCACACATGATGTTCACAGACATGCTACGTGTGTTGTATGTGTATTATGTTGTGACCATTTCCATATGATGCATATAGTTGTGTCTGAGTTGTTGTGAGTTCACCCTGTGTGGATTGTGCTCCATAGGTTGAAAGCTTTAGGCCTGTTTTTCTCAAGTGGCATGGCTCAGTGCAGCAGCAATATGTGTTGCACCAGTTTAGAAAAACAGGGATGTGCCATGTTTGCTAGAATATAGTACAGCCCTGCAATTCCCTCTGCGCCTGCAAAAATTGTTCTCCCTGCACCAACAGAGGCATTGTTGCAGCATGCTGAAGGGGTGCCTGCCTTGAGGGGATAATTTGTTTATGTGCAGGGGAGGTGTCCCTTCCTGCACATGTACAAGCTATTTTTGCTAAGGTGACATTTGAATGTATGCCGCAAGATGCAGCACACATGAGATGTGCAATGAGACAAGGAGGAAGGGAAGCATTTTGACCAGTTACACCATCCTGATACCACCCCTGAGGTGGTACTGACTTCATTCCTAGTCTATGATGTCTATGTTGTGTAGGTACAAGAGCTTTGACAATATGCAAATTGTCGTTGTTGTGGTACAGCCACAGCCTCACTATTTGCACGTCCCTTCCAGGCAATGTGCTGCATATTTACATGCCGGAGTATTGCAGTAGTGAGTGGCTTATGTCCACGTTGTGTATATGCTGGAGGGCATTGCACAACCAAAGTGTCAGTACATGTGTAGCTTGGGTGGGGATGGCACATCTTGATTCAGGGCCTATGTATCCTGATGCAACCCTTTAGCATGCATTGAGTGTGTCCTATGTGCCATTTGTGGAATTCCAGATATTCCCCCCCCGCCACTTACCCTGCATTTGTGGTGGTATTTGGTAGTCTGTGCTTTCCTGACCTGCAATTCCAGTAACTAGCTCTTCTGGGATGACTGCTGTGACCATCTCCTTCAGCTCATCCAGGTCCTCCTGTGGTGCTGGACTTTCGCCTCCAGTCTACAGTGCTGCCTTTCGCTTCCTGTCCAGTTTCTCCTTAGTCCTGTGCTTGCAATCATGTGAGCGCTTCTTGCAGTCAGTGACTGTCCTCTTCACCCCTGCCAGGCTGTTGACTTTTTCTACTAATGCCTGCCATATTGCGTCTCTCATACGACTGGTAATTTGGAGGTGACAAAGAGCTGATGTTGGTGCTCCATCACATCTCTGACGAGGATGTCATGCTCCTCCTCACTAAAGCGACACTTGCTTTTCCTCTTCTCTTTCTCCTGGGACATTTCTGGACCCTCCTGGCTGGTACTTGGGTGATTGGGGCTCCCTGAGTCTCCCCTGTCTTGCATTCTCCATCTTGTCTTCAGATTTCTATTTTTCCTGCTTGTGCATTTTGTTTTGATGCTAATGTGGTAAAAATTGCGCTAACCCGTTTTGCGACATTTACACGTGCCGCAAAACAGTCTAGCACCACTTTTGCAGCATTAGCGACATTTTTCCTTATATCATGTCCCAATTGTTAACGTCATTGTTTTTTACCCCAACCATTCCTTAGTGGCATTGTGAGTTATTTTTTAAATGTGGCGCACGGAAGGCGCTAGGGAATGACATTAGTTTGCATTAAAAAAAATGATGCACAACTGCAGTAACGCCATTTTTCATAAATATGGGCCCATATGTTTACCATTCACAATGCTTCTTTTAGCCACAAATGTACAAGCTGGGGTATCTATCCCCTCTGCAATGTCAGCTATTGTGTCATTGACTAATGTGAAAAACAATGTCTCTGGTTTGTGATGCAATGTGAACCCTGACTGATGGAAAACAGAAACAAGGCTGTACAAATTAAATAATGTATCTTTAATGAATGCAGTATGCAAAATATCTAATTCAGAGAATGGATAAACGATTATACTCTTGGTAGAATCCCACCCCCAACATTTTCTTATTACATCCAATCATAAGTGTAATTAGCAGTGACCAGTGATGTGACAATAGCCCTGCTAGAAAATGCTCTTTATGTGTGATAAATCATATTTCTTGCAGACTAGTTTTCTGTGTTTCTAACACTTTATTCTATAACACTGCTAGTTTGAGAAATTGGGTTGTGGGTTGAGGTGGGGTGAAATCCTACTCAAGGAACAGCTGGAATCCTTCTTATGGTGAACCACAAACCATCACTAAATGAACTTAGGTTTAACCCTCTGGTAGCTTGGCATAATATATGTCAGGCTTAACTAGGAGGCTAGGTGTAAAGTATTTATACAGCACTTAAGCAGTGATAAATTGAAAACACAACATAAGAAAAATCCCACACTGAAGTGTGATTTGGATAGACAAAGTGATTCAGCCCTGCCTCCCCTTACCATAAGACTTACAAATCTCTATTTGAAAAACATCTGAGAAGATAAAGTTCAGTGGGGCAAGGCAGTTGGCGGTCTCCAAGGAGGTAACATCATTGCCTGGGAGCTGGATGAAGTTGTAGTGAAGATTTCTATGTTTGGAACTATTCTCTTTTATGGAAGACAAGGACCCCTGTGGGATGAAGCTGTAAGCTATACCTAACGAGGGCTCTGCAAGGCCAGACACCCCTTCTTCGAGGACATGATGGTAAGTGTTGGACTTTTGCTTATGCAGGGTCATCCCCAGTCTTTTTCGCCTCCTGCCTCCTATTTTTTTCTGACATGTTGCTGTTGGCTTTTCAACTCTGAGCACTTTACCACTGCTAACCAGTGCTAAAGTGCATATGCTCTCCTGTTTAAATTGTATGTAAGTGGTTCATCCATGATTGGCATATTTGAATTACTAGTAAGTCCCTAGTAATGTGCACTAGAGGTGCCAGGGCCTGTAAATCAAATGCTACTAGTGGGCCTGCAGCACTGGTTGTGCCACCCACATAAGTAGCTCTGTAATCATGTCTCAGACCTGCCCCTGCAGTGTCTGTATGTGTATTTTTACACTGTAAATTCGACTTGGCAAGTGTACCCACTTGCCAGGCCTAAACCTTCCCTTTCCTTACATGTAAGGCACCCCTAAGGTAGGCCCTAGGTAGCCCCAAGGGCAGGGTGCAGTGTATGGATAAGGTAGGACATATAGTAATGTGGTTTATATGTCCTGACAGTGAAATACTACCAATTTCGTTTTCACTGTTGCAAGGTCTGTCTCTCTCTCATAGGATAATATGGGGGCTACCTTTAAATAGGATTAAAGTGTAGATTCCCCTAGAGAGTAGATGGACATGTGGAGTTTGGGATCCCTGAACTCACAATTTAAAAATACATCTTTTAGTAAAGTTGATTTTAAGATTGTGCGTTTGGAAATGCCACTTTTAGAAAGTGAGCATTTTCTTGCTTAAACCATTCTGTGACTCTGCCTGGTTTGTGGATTCCCTGTCTGGGTCAGTTTGACAGTTGGGTTGTTTTTCACCTCACACCAGACAGTGACACAAAGGGAGCTGGGGTGTGATCTGCTTTTCCTGATTAGCCATCTCTGCTAGGAGGGAGGGGTGGAGTGGTCACTCTCATCTGAAAGGACTGTGCCTGCCTCTGACAATGCTGTCTCCAGCCCCCTGGTGTGTGTCTGAGGCCTTGCCTGGGCAAGGCAGGATTTCACAAGAAGGTGTGAGTCCCCTTTGAAGAAAGGTGACTTCAAAGACTAAAATGGGTATAAGAAGGGCACCCAAACTTACAAACTTTAGAAACACTTCTGGAACCAAGAGGAACCTCTGCCTGGAGAAGAGCTGATAGCTGAGGAAAACGTGCTGCCCTGCCTGTGACTGTGCTTTGTGGAGCTTTCCTGCAGTGCTGCTTCTGCCAGAGTAAGAGGGCAAAGACTGGACTTTGTGTGCCTTCCATCTTGAAGAAGAAATCTCCAAGGGCTTGATGTAGAGCTTGCCTCCTGTTGTTGAAGTCTCAGGGATAGCAAAGACTTCTTCCTGCCAGCACCTGGAGTCTCTGGAGAGACCCCTACTCTGCTCTGTGGTGCCCTTCCAGTTCCTGGGACCCTGAAAGGAGAGGCTGGCAGCCTAAGGACAAAAATACACGCACCGAGCGCCGTGCGGAGAAAAGATCGACGCGAATCCGATCGCGGCTGAGAAAACGACGCGACGCCGGTTCCGCAGCTGAGAAACGACGCCGCAGGAAACGCGACCGAAAAACCGACGCCCGGAGCAGGAGAAACGACGCGCAGCATCGCTGACGGAGGCTGAGAGATCGCACCCTGCACCGCGGGACTTTCGGATCGTCGTGTGGCTGGCTTTTTCAACGCGCACCGCCGTGCCGAGTTGTTTTCGACGCACACAGCCGTGCAGAGTTACTTTCGACGCACACCGCCCGTGCGGGGTTATTTTTGACGCAAACCAGGTACATTTTCACGCTAGCAGCGCTAGTGTGGTGTTACAACTACCTAAAGACTCTTTTTATTTTAAACCTTTAAAAAAATCATAACTTGACTTGTGTATGTTGGATTTTTGTCGTTTTGGTCTTGTTTTGTCTAGATAAATATTTCCTATTTTTCTAAACTGGTGTTGTGTCATTTTGTAGTGTTTTCATTAAGTTACTGTGTGTGTTGGTACAAATACTTTACACCTAGCACTCTGAGGTTAAGCCTACTGCTCTGCCAAGCTACCAAGGGGGTAAGCAGGGGTTAGCTGAGGGTGATTCTCTTTTATCCTAACTAGAGTGAGGGTCCTTGCTTGAACAGGGGGTAACCTGACTGTCAACCAGAGACCCCATTTCTAACATTGGTGACCAGCGGTCGGGATTGGACTTGTATTTGTACTTGACATACAGTAATTAAGTGTACACTACTGTTTTGATCTCAGACCACTACGTGACCACATACTACTTGTTTGGTGATCTTTTGATTTTTCTCTTAAGGACTCTTTTTATTCTACTTCCATGATTTTGCTGATCCCTTGACTGATTCTTTTTACTTCATTGGGAAATTATTTTTTTATGCCTTTTTGGAACTTTGCACTTGTGACCATCATGTCTCAATCTGGAGATGCAACAGCTGGAGCTGTGTTTGAAATGGAGAAACTGAAGGAGTACTCAGTTGCTCAATTGAAACAGTTCCTTAAAGATCTTGACTGTCCCACTGAGAGCTCCACCAGGGAGGGGGAGCTGCAACAGGCACAGAGGGCCTGGGTGACAATCAAGAAGGCTGGAAGGCACACAAAGGAGGAGAATATGGGGGGGGAAGTGCAGAGGATACACAGTGGTGTAGTGGAGGAACCTGTTACGCCTGGGGGGAGGGTCCCCAGGAGGGATGGCAGGGTGTCACCCAAGGGTCTGACTCCTGAAGAGTTACAGGACAGACAGGCAGAGAGGGAGTACCAATGGGAGATGAAAAAGCTCAATTGGGAGTTGGAAGAAAGGAGGAGGAACTTAGAGATTAAAAAAATGATTTATGCTTACGAGCTTAAATTGAAAGAGCTGGAAGTCATGAGGGCTGAGTCCAGCTGGAATGGTGGCAGCAACAATTGTACATCCAGTGACGCTGCAGAAGTGCACATGCCCAGAGAGGTGGTGCCCTACTTGAAGGAGGGAGTTAACACACGCCAGGAGGTTCAGGGGTATGAGGTAGCTCCAGTGATGCACAGGGTCCCTGAGGTGGATTGGGGAACTGGCATGGGGAGTCATATTCCTACTGGTGGGAGGGACACTCTACTGACTC
Organism: Pleurodeles waltl; assembly: GCF_031143425.1. Lineage (NCBI taxonomy): Eukaryota > Metazoa > Chordata > Amphibia > Caudata > Salamandridae > Pleurodeles > Pleurodeles waltl. The sequence goes on from NC_090437.1 coordinate 1,249,066,384, forward strand.
TAGGTGAGAGTGACAGGGAGAGGGGTTCCCCCCAGGTAGAAGTCCTGGTTATGGAGTGTGAAAACATCCCAGAAGAGTGTGGGTTGAGTGTCAGGGACAGTCAGGTACTGTCTCACCAGTCTCAGGAGGGTGATGTGGGGTGCTTTTCCAAGGCAGAGTCACTGGATGGTTGGGTGAAGGGTACTTTGGTTAATTCATGTGAGGGGCTGAGTGATGTAATTGCTGGAGAGCATATGTCTAGTCCTTATTTTCCAGAGCTATGCCAACACCAGGTGGAGTGTGAGTTCTCTGACCCCAGGGAGCTTACAATGGAGACAGACTTCTGGGTGAGTACCAGAGAGTCTGAAGAGGCATTTGGGGGTGCTCCTGAGAGGAGTGGTCTAGGTAGTTCCCAACCAGGTGAGGTAGGGAAGGATTGTAGTGTCCCAGGTAGGTCACAGTGGAGTGGGATGGGTGAGGGACCCCATGTCCAGTCTCAGAGGAGAGGGAATGGGGATGGGTTGAGGCCCAAGGTGCCCGAGATCCGGTCCCAGGTCCTGGAGGGTTCCCTGCGGGAACACCAGGAGGGGAGCCTAGCCTGTACCATAGGGCCATCTGTTGAGGGAGACCCCACAGTGTCAGGAGAACTTGGGGGGGCGGCTGTAGCCAGCGTCCCACCAGTTCTGGTGTCTGGCAGTACCACTCCTAGTGAGGGGGTGCAGAAGTCCAGACAGAGGGTTGAGAGGGGGTTGCGGACCCCAGTGGAGAACCTGGAGGGTCAGGGGTCAGCTCTGAGAGCAGAGCCCCCCATGAATGACCTTGGTAAGACCATTTCTGGGTTGGGGGGAATCCAGACTCTGTCAGATGGGCAGAGGTCAGGAGACCTGCGCCAGCCAGACTCTTGTGTGGCCCTTCGGGACAGGGTGTCCCTTGAGGGGGGTAAGTGTGCCCCCCTGGAAGTCCTGGTGTGCCAGGCAATGGTTCAACCGCAGGGTGGTGACTCTGGGTTGAATGATCAGGTTCAGGGGGTAAACTCTGACCTGATGGGGGGTAAGTGTGCTCCCAAGGAAGTCCTGGTGTGCCAGGCAGTGGTTCAACCGCAGGGTGGTGACCCTGGGTTGGATGACCAGGTTCAGAGGGTAAACTCTGACCTGGTAGGGGGTAGGTATGCCCCCCAGGAAGTCCTGGTTTGCCAGGCAGTGATCCAGTCTGTGGGTACAGACCCTGGATTGGGAGGCCAGGTTAAGGGTGTCCCCCCTGACCTGGAGGAAGGGGCTACTGCTAACAGTGCCCCTACCATGTTGTCTTCTGGGGGGGCCACTCCTAGTTGGGTGGTCCAGGACCCCAGAGGAGAGGGCAGGGGGAGGGAAGCCTCACCCCTGGCCCTGGTCCAACCTGAAGGTACAGACCCCAGGTTGGAGGATCAGTTGCAGGTTAACATCCCTGCACTGGTGGAAGAATTGTGCAGGACTGCTTCTACAAGCACCCTGACAGTTTTTGACTCTGGGGGTGCCGCGTCTGCCGGGAGGTTACAGAGCCCCAGAGGGGAGGACCAGGGTCAGGTTGTCATCCCTGACCTGGTGGAAGAGAGAGTGGTCAAAGGGTGCCAGGCACCTGGGGCTACCACCCCCCACTCTCCACAGTCACAGTGGTTAGAGAGGCCTGAGGTCGGGCTCTCATCCCTGACAGTTGCCTGGGGCCACTGTGGCTTGCTGTCCTGGTGGACAGAGTTGCCCCTGGGGGGGGGAGGACGAGAGTCACACCCCGGGGGTGGAGTGGGCAACACCACTGTGTTGGCCCTGGTGGTACTATCTGCCCATTGCAATACATCTGTGAGCAAAGTAAAGTTAGGTGTTGCACAGATGGTGTCTGTAGATGTGGAGAAGGGTTCCCCATGGGTTAGCTTAGTGGGCCCTGAGAGTATGGACAGAGGGATCCAACTGGAGTCAGGAAGGCGTAGAACTGGAACATGCCCCTGCTGTTGTGGGCCTGGGTCCCTGTTCTATCGCCCCAATCAGGGAAGTACATCAAGGTATTGATTGTTCTCCCCTGGCTTTAGGCTGGTAGGGGGTCGTGTTGGACTTTTGCTTATGCAGGGTCATCCCCAGTCTTTTTCGCCTCCTGCCTCCTATTTTTTTCTGACATGTTGCTGTTGGCTTTTCAACTCTGAGCACTTTACCACTGCTAACCAGTGCTAAAGTGCATATGCTCTCCTGTTTAAATTGTATGTAAGTGGTTCATCCATGATTGGCATATTTGAATTACTAGTAAGTCCCTAGTAATGTGCACTAGAGGTGCCAGGGCCTGTAAATCAAATGCTACTAGTGGGCCTGCAGCACTGGTTGTGCCACCCACATAAGTAGCTCTGTAATCATGTCTCAGACCTGCCCCTGCAGTGTCTGTATGTGTATTTTTACACTGTAAATTCGACTTGGCAAGTGTACCCACTTGCCAGGCCTAAACCTTCCCTTTCCTTACATGTAAGGCACCCCTAAGGTAGGCCCTAGGTAGCCCCAAGGGCAGGGTGCAGTGTATGGATAAGGTAGGACATATAGTAATGTGGTTTATATGTCCTGACAGTGAAATACTACCAATTTCGTTTTCACTGTTGCAAGGTCTGTCTCTCTCTCATAGGATAATATGGGGGCTACCTTTAAATAGGATTAAAGTGTAGATTCCCCTAGAGAGTAGATGGACATGTGGAGTTTGGGATCCCTGAACTCACAATTTAAAAATACATCTTTTAGTAAAGTTGATTTTAAGATTGTGCGTTTGGAAATGCCACTTTTAGAAAGTGAGCATTTTCTTGCTTAAACCATTCTGTGACTCTGCCTGGTTTGTGGATTCCCTGTCTGGGTCAGTTTGACAGTTGGGTTGTTTTTCACCTCACACCAGACAGTGACACAAAGGGAGCTGGGGTGTGATCTGCTTTTCCTGATTAGCCATCTCTGCTAGGAGGGAGGGGTGGAGTGGTCACTCTCATCTGAAAGGACTGTGCCTGCCTCTGACAATGCTGTCTCCAGCCCCCTGGTGTGTGTCTGAGGCCTTGCCTGGGCAAGGCAGGATTTCACAAGAAGGTGTGAGTCCCCTTTGAAGAAAGGTGACTTCAAAGACTAAAATGGGTATAAGAAGGGCACCCAAACTTACAAACTTTAGAAACACTTCTGGAACCAAGAGGAACCTCTGCCTGGAGAAGAGCTGATAGCTGAGGAAAACGTGCTGCCCTGCCTGTGACTGTGCTTTGTGGAGCTTTCCTGCAGTGCTGCTTCTGCCAGAGTAAGAGGGCAAAGACTGGACTTTGTGTGCCTTCCATCTTGAAGAAGAAATCTCCAAGGGCTTGATGTAGAGCTTGCCTCCTGTTGTTGAAGTCTCAGGGATAGCAAAGACTTCTTCCTGCCAGCACCTGGAGTCTCTGGAGAGACCCCTACTCTGCTCTGTGGTGCCCTTCCAGTTCCTGGGACCCTGAAAGGAGAGGCTGGCAGCCTAAGGACAAAAATACACGCACCGAGCGCCGTGCGGAGAAAAGATCGACGCGAATCCGATCGCGGCTGAGAAAACGATGCGACGCCGGTTCCGCAGCTGAGAAACGACGCCGCAGGAAACGCGACCGAAAAACCGACGCCCGGAGCAGGAGAAACGACGCGCAGCATCGCTGACGGAGGCTGAGAGATCGCACCCTGCGCCGCGGGACTTTCGGATCGTCGTGTGGCTGGCTTTTTCAACGCGCACCGCCGTGCCGAGTTGTTTTCGACGCACACAGCCGTGCAGGGTTACTTTCGACGCACACCGCCCGTGCGGGGTTATTTTTGACGCAAACCAGGTACATTTTCACGCTAGCAGCGCTAGTGTGGTGTTACAACTACCTAAAGACTCTTTTTATTTTAAACCTTTAAAAAAATCATAACTTGACTTGTGTATGTTGGATTTTTGTCGTTTTGGTCTTGTTTTGTCTAGATAAATATTTCCTATTTTTCTAAACTGGTGTTGTGTCATTTTGTAGTGTTTTCATTAAGTTACTGTGTGTGTTGGTACAAATACTTTACACCTAGCACTCTGAGGTTAAGCCTACTGCTCTGCCAAGCTACCAAGGGGGTAAGCAGGGGTTAGCTGAGGGTGATTCTCTTTTATCCTAACTAGAGTGAGGGTCCTTGCTTGAACAGGGGGTAACCTGACTGTCAACCAGAGACCCCATTTCTAACAGTAAGGATTTGTTGCTGCAGAGGAGAACATAGAGGGAGCTGCTGGGAAATCAGGCAGAATAAGAATGCAACTTGGGCTGATCGCCGACCCCTAATAAAAGTGCATTATATGCTGTGATATTTATACTAAAGCACAAAGGTAATAGAGTAACCCATCTGAAAAACTTAGGACCTCAGAATGTAGAAATATTGACTAGGTGAAAGTGCAAAAGTATTTGTCTAATTAGAAGAGTTTAGTTGGCACTAAGTTTGAATTCTCCTGTTTTCAGCTTTTCCTAACGGATTCAGGAGGATCTCTTTCAACAGTTTTTAAAGGACTTTGCCACATACAACCTGCAACCTTACCCAGCTGGAGTATTTTGACTTCCATTTTAGAGGTGGGGTATCTGACTGCCACAGCATTGCTACCAATCTGCAATTTCATCTAGGATCTGTTCAACCACAAACAGTGACTTTTTGATTGGTGTTTTAGTTTTCTTTTCTCTTTTCCTAAAAGTTTTAAAATTCATATTTACTGTTCCTTTTACTGACGTTTATTCACTTTTGTGTCATTTTTCTTGTTAAAAATATTTATATTTATAGTAATAGGTTGTGGAACTTTTATTGTGTTGTGACATTTTAATTATTGTGGTATTGCTAAATATTTTACACACTTGTCTTTAAGTTACACCTGTATGTCCTGTGCCATAGCTATCAGGGGTTGAGCCCAAGTTTGTTTTATTTCACTGTGTTTTATCTCGCAAGAGTTTGGAATGATTTACTGAGAAGGCCTCACATCCTCCCCAGCTAAAACCCATTTTCTAACAGTCCCCAATTCCCCAAGCTCCAGCACTCTGTAACCAAAATTAAAAACATTGCTTAGTTTGATTAGATTCACATCACATTTCCTGTGAGTAGTTGGTTCTTACATATGTCTTACATGTGAAAACCCCTTGAGTAACCAGTCCTGATTCACAATTCATTTTCTGTGCATAGTTATGTCACATTCTAAAGATGTGTGTGATTTACTATGATTTCCCCATAAGTATGTCCTACTCCTGAAAATTCAGACATAAGTTCATTAATTAGAGGAAGGACAACAGCAGTGCCACAGGAATTCACATTGCAATATCCATGAGATTATTCCTTTCCAAAAGAGACTTCTCAGTTAATACAGGGACTTGCCTGATAGATAAGCCTTTTTTTTGGCCTACATGCAGCTTTCCGGTGAGAGCCACTGGATTTACACAGCACAAAAAACACAAGACAAAACATACGGCAGATAACATAGACATTCATATAATTAGAATGGCTTTGGCCACCACTTTTCAGCCCCTGGCTTTTGTGATTCATCTGGCTTTAGGAATTGGTTCACAAGGTTGTGCATTAACAATTGTATGAGCTAATGGCATTTTGCGGATGTAAACATCCTGAAAAATTAGTTCCATACACATACATTGGCATTGATTCTGTTCCCCATTCCCTCTGCCCTTGCATTTTGTCTGTCTGCTTACCCCATCACTTATTTATCATTGCTCCATAGTGCCAGCTGCCCCTTCCTTTCTGACAACTAGGGGCATATTTATACTCCGTTTGCGCCGGAATTGCGTAATTTTTTTTGACGCAATTTCGAGGCAAAACCAACTCCATATTTATACTTTGGCGTTAGACGCGTCTAGCGCCAAAGTCCATGGAGTTTGCGTCATTTTTTAGCGTGGACACCTACTTTGCGTTAATGAGATGCAAGGTAGGCGTTCACGTCAAAAAAATCGACTCCGAGGCATGTGCGTCGGATTTATACTCCCAGGCAAAATTCACGCCCGGGAGTGGGCGTGTCAAAAAAAATGACGTATGGCCGCTTTTGCGCCGTTTTTTAGCGCCTGCAAAAGGCAGGCGTTAAGGGACCTGTGGGCTCTGAAGGAGCCCAGAGGTGCCCTCCCATGCCCCCAGGGACACCCCCTGCCACCCTTGCCCACCCCAGGAGGACACCCAAGGCTGGAGGGACCCATCCCAGGGACATTAAGGTAAGTTCAGGTAAGTGTTTTTTTTTTTTTTGTGGCATAGCGCAGTTTTGCGTCAGAAAGTATAAATATGGGCCCTAATTTATGAATTAATTAATTTATGTATTTATTTCAGGTGCTCTTCAGCTGCAAAATACTACAGTTGTTCTGCTTCTGTTTTGCTCTTTATTATTTTAATTTTACCTCACTAGTCATCAGCCATCACGGAACAGTAAATTAAAACAGCCAAACTAAATTCGGTGAGATACTATGAATGCATGCACATTTGTCACTCTCCCAAGTTTCATCATGTTCAATAAAATGACAGTGTACAATTCTGAAATTAGACATTTCGGGAAGTGCATGTGTTGTGGTTTAGCTCTCTGGCTTAAACTCATTGAGTTGCCAGTTGCAGGATTGCAGAATGCAAGTTCAAAATAGCGGCAAACTGGGATGTCAGCGTCAAAAACTTTGAACTTGAACTTGATCCATGCATACCAAAGAAACCAGTGGAGAGCCTTTAAGCATCTGCTTCATAGTTGACAGTTTTAAGATCAGGATTTTTTTGTGGATACCATGGGCCTTATGTTTGTACAATTTATTAGGCATAAGTGGCTGCAATTTGCACACCAACCTTTTCTGAATGCATTGTTTTTTTGTGAACCGATATATGTGGGTTGGTTGTGAAGGAGATTTCAAATTGACCTACCTCATTTATATGCATAAGGTAGGTCATAAATTGCATCCCACTATGAGTCACTGCCATCACAGCGATGGTGGTTTGCCGTGGTCAACAAACCACCATGTCTGTGATTGGTTTAAAAAAATCTATTTTTTTTTAACACAAGCTATTTTCCTTGGAAATCTTCCTTAGCAACTTTAGGAACAACTGCCTAGTCATATAAAATGTCTTTACAACATTGACAAAGAGGTTGACAAAGGGGGAGGTATACCTAAGGGACTGATTCCCGTTTGCAAGTGGGTTGCTATCTCCTTTGAGGTGTCAGTATCATAGCAATGATTTGCACCCGCAAATCGGGATGCAAATCATTGATACATACCATAGGAAGTTTCAAACTTGAAGTGACACCCTAAGAACTCCCCTTTCATTTTGCGATTCGGTGTGCAGTCACAAAACTATTTTCCAAATTGGAAACAAATAATAAATTGCAATTTGGGTTTTAAACAGACCCAAAAGCTTTTTTGTGGTCACAAAGGGTCCGATTTTGTCAATTGGAACATTTGAAACCACACAATAGCTTTGACCATAAGGCTCCATAGGACGGATGTACTAAACTCTAGTTGCAAAATACTGGTTGCAATTTTCAACCATCATGTTTCCAGCCAGAATGATATTTTGCAGACCGACCTATGTATTGATAGGTTGGTTTGTAAATGACTGATTCCTAGGAGGTCGCATATTTACTTATCTTATGAATTAATAATGAGTTAGGTCACAATATACAACTCCTTAGAAATTGCAGTCATCGACTGGATGGTCAGCTGCTGGGGTTAGCAGACCAGAAAGTCTGTGGTTGCTTTTAAATAAAGCAAGATTTTTTAAAACTTCTTATGAGAATGAGTTAAAAAAAAAAAAGAAACACAGTGGTTCATTGAACTACTGCAATCTCTTGAAAAAAAACTATTTTTTAACATTCTCAAATGAAACGGAATCCCTTTGGGACCCCTTCCCATTTGTAAATACATTATCGCTACACTTCTGTAGTCTGTAAATTATTCATGTTCCGCAACTGGATTCTGCTCACAAAACATTAATACATGCCATTGGTATTTGAAAGAAATGTCCTAAAAACGCCCTTTCCAAATACCGAATTGGAATGGGGCCGCAATCTCAAATTGCAATTCAGTAGGCACTTAGGGGCCAGATGTAGCAAATTTAAAATTTGCGAGGTGCAAAGTGCGAGTCCATGCGACTCACACTTTGCACCTCGCAAATTGGTATGCAGTACGGTGTCTCAGACACCGACTGCAACTCGCTATGGGGTCGCAATGACCCACCTCATGAATATTCATGAGGTGGGTCGCAAATTGCGGCCACATAGGCGAGTATAGGCACTCGCAAACATGGAGGCCTGCTGTCGTCAGCAGACCTCCATGTTCGTGACTGCTTTTAAATAAAGCAGTTTTTTTTTTTTTTAAGTGTAGCCCGTTTTCCTTACAGGAAAACGAGCTGCACTTAAAAAAAAACCGAAACCTTTAGTTTCGGTATTTTTTCAGGGCAGGGAGTGGTCCCTTGGACCACTCCCTGCCCTGAAAAAATATTTGTGGGTCCAGTCACAAACTGGAAGGGGTCCCATGGGGACCCCTTCCAATTTGCGAGTGGGTTACCATCCACTTGAAGTGGATGGTAACTGGGATGCCATTTGCGACCGCGTACGCGGTCGCAAATGGTATTGCATACCACTCAGGCTCGCAAATAGGAAGGGAACACCCCTTCCTATTTGAGAGTCGGAAATGCATATTGCGAGTCGGTACCGACTCGCAATATGCATTTCTGCATAGCAAAGAGGCATTTGCACCTCGCAAACGGCGATTTTCGCCGTTTGCGACGTGCAAATACTTTGCTACATCTGGCCCTTAGCTCTGTCTGTAAGCTTCTGTCTGTGAGTTTATTTGTGTCTGCTGTACAATATGTTTTGAGAGTTGAACCATAACATTGTCAAGGATCTGAGCAGTTGTCTCCAGTGTTTTCTTTGAAATGGGAGGATTTTTTAGTAAGAATAAACTACAGGTTTTGCTCATAATTATGACCAAGGGCACTAGAATTATATGGCAGCGCAGGGTCATTGGGCATTAGTTGCAGCTCATAAGTACCAGTTTAGATCCCAGGTAGAGAAGTAAGGAACAGAAGGACGACCACTTAACCTTTGCAAATGTCGTTCCACTTCGCAGTAACACATTGTTGAAGCATTTTTTCTAACTTTTGAACCTTTTGAGGTAGAAACAAAGGGGCATATTTAAGAGCCCCTACCGCCACGAGAGCATCACTTTTAGTGGCACTAAGCCACTTTTTCTGGCTTAATGCCACCTTGTAAATTCGACCGTTTCACATGCAGCCATTTGCGTGGAAGGGGCGTGCAATGGGTGTTGCTGTGGGCGTGCCACAGCAACACCCATTGCATTTTGATGCTACCTCAGATTTATGAGATTTCGTAAACCTGAAGCAGCGCCAAAATCTAACGCCGCCCCAGGGGTAGGGTTAGCAAGGCGCAACAAGAATGAAGACTTTTAGTCCTCCTCGTGTTTTGCTTTTTCTATGCATGTTGCATCTTGCAGCATGCATAGGAAAAGCAAAATGCCAGGCATGATTTTTTCAAAATTTCAAAATGACGCTTTGGCACTTCTGTGTGTGCTGCATTCTGCAGCACAGACAGAAGTGCCAAATAGTCATTAGTGGTTGTTTATGTGCAGGAAGGGACACCTTATCACACATAAACAATCAAACCCCTCAACGCAGACATCCTTGCACGATGGTGCAAGGATGCCTGCATTGGCGCTAAGCAGCTAAATTTAGTGCTAGCGCAGGGACAACAGAAGGATGCGCCATATTCAATTCAAAAAGGGGCATCCCTGTGTTGTGAAAATGACGGAGCGAGGCACTGCCAATTTGCGTCATTTTCTCTTAGATATGGGCCAAAATTTAGTTTTTGTTAAAATCTGCAGATTATGCGTCAGATGATGGAATAAGTGGTAAATGCAGCAAATCTGCAATCATGCACAAATTGCAGCAGTTGCATAATTCCAGCCGGATTATTAATTCAATTGCTAAGAATTTCTAACTTCAAAAGTGTGTATTTTTTATTGTTTCTCTTATTGTTTCCCTTACAATGTAAAAGTGTGGTTGTGGGACTTGAAAGTTTTCTAAAGTGTAGAAAAAAAGCTTAAATATCAGTTTCACTGATTTTCTACTCATACCTTTACAGTACGCTTAAAGGCTTTTAATATGCTATGTGTATTTTTTTTTATAAAGAATGTCCTGTACTAACCTACTTTGGAAGAAGTTCCACTCTCTAAACTGTATCATTTTCAACTTAAATTTGAACACTTTGTGGATAAGGTCCAAGCAGCACAGTAATGATTGCTGAACATGTATTTATGGTGTGATCCTGCCAAAAAGCAATTTCAGAAGATTTGGAATCGCCGGCTAAGAGCAGAAGCGTTGCCCGTGAAAGAGGCACTGTGTGTGCGTGGTCAGCGAGTAATGTGTCATTCTGTGACTGCTCCTCGTAGAGCAACAAGAGCTAAGGGGATAATCTGTTTTTGTGGAGCCAGTGGTCCATACCGCAGCCGGTCAAAAGAGAATGCTTTACAAAAAGGAATAAAATATAACATATAAATCACGTACATATTCGCGTTCATTTACATGGACAATACAGCCTCGTGCCACTGCAGAAGGGTCCCTGGCGGGGGCCCAGTGTACACTGGATGGAAAAACAAATAGTCTTGCCCTCCTCCCCTTCAATTAACACTGCTGCCTGCATCGGTAGCTTTGTGACGGAATTAGGCCTCATTGTCAATTTTTGGGGAATAAGAAAACAAACAGGGTTCAGTGTTCTTGGGCTAATGCGCACCTTTGTTTCCCGGTTGTTTCACTCAAACACATTGCCTGCATGCAGCAGGCGTCTATGGATACATTTGAAATATTTCTGAATTTCTGAGTGACGTTTAATCCCGAAGGGGCCAGCACTCCAGTTTACATTCCTATCGGGATTACAGGGTATCTTCTGACAAGGTAAGTAAACAGGAGACTTAAACAGAACTAATCCCAAAACCATTGCAATTGGCGCTCACACCAGATTTTTCCAGGTAAAATGATGATCAGTAGATCGAAAAAGATGTGTGCCAGCAAAATAATTGTCTATACGTTCTCAAGCGTTATTCGTGTGTAAATCAGATGCAAATTAAAAGAAGTACATATATTTGTGGGCAATTGTCGCACTATCTAAAGTGCAGATATATCATGGAAGATCACACCTATCAGTGTGTCTTGTCATGCAGTGATATTACAATTCCATTAAGGAGTATAAAATATTTAGGGGAAGTGCCAGGCGTTGGCAAAGATCGGCCGATGAGTCAGAGTTAGAAAAGGCTGCCTGGTAGAACTCCATGCATTCATTTAACAACCATAATGCCCGTTGTTTAGAAGCTTTATTGAAAGAGATTTAGCGCTACATTTGCAGTATTTATTTTGACGCAAATGTGGTGTTAAGGTGGCATTTCCCACACGCCATACTTACAAAGAATTGTAATGCATGCAGTGCGCCAATTTGTAAACCCTTGCGCCACATCATGCCTGCCCCAAGCATAATGTATGCCTGGGGGGGCATTCCCCCGTTAGCAGGGCCAAAAAATGGTGGAAGGACATCTAAGAGATATCCTTGCACCATTTTTTTGGCACTTTTAAAGCCTACTCAGAATAGGCACTAAAAGGGGGCACACCGTTATTTATAATGGACCCCTATGTACTCTGCAGGAGTAGCGCCTACATTTTGGCACTACTCCTGCAGAGTACATCAATAGCGTAAAAAAAAAATTAAGCTATTGCCCCCCTACCCTGCGCCATGTTTTAAATACTGTGCACAAATGGTGGCAGTAGGGGGGGTGCTAAGGGGCACAAGGAAAGCGTCGCTGCACTGGGTGCAGTGCCACTTTTCCTAATTCTGCCCCTAATTGCATTCTTGCCACATGATTGTATGTTTTGTATGTGTGCATGTATGTATGTATGTATTTATATGTTGTTTCTATGGTACTAACCTGGCCTAAAGGCAGCAGAGCACTCTACATGGTCAAAGGCGAGCTTAAAGTCAGTGAATAATAGGAGACGAAGCTGAGTTGTGGACAGTTAATGCATTGCGATGTAGTGTTCTTTGAAGAAGTGAGCATACAGCTCCTGCAGTCCTCAGGTAGCAGGGCCGTACTTCCTCTGTAGTGTCCACAGGTTCAGGAATGTACTGAAGAGTGGATCTCAGGGTCCCATTTTTATGTCAGATGATAGCTTTGAAGTGAAATAAACTTCTGGACTGTGTGGAATTTCCTGCCTTCCTGCCCTGGTTCCAGTCTACATGCAATCACAATAGCTTAGTGTGAAGTTCTTTGTGTGTGAGCTAAAGCAGTGCCCTTGAACTATAAGTGGGGCTATGCCCAGATTTACCCTCATCCTGCCTAGGATGGCACATCCTACCAACACCCAGTCCCTCTGTTGTGTAGCGGTCTATAAGGAATACACAAAGGAAAAATGCAAACTACTCCTAGTCATGTAACCCCAGAAACAGGCTGCAAGCACCAAATGGTTAGGCCAGAACATGTCAACTTTTTAACAGTGGCATCTTCAGAATTGTGACATACAATCCGATTAAAGAGGGTTTTAAATTACAATTCCCTAAACATCAAACATGATATTTCGACCTACTCCAAAACAACATTTCTCACTTAGTAAATGTAATAAGGTAACCAAATCTTATCATATGGGAGGTTTTAGAAATGGGGTCTCTGGTTGTCATCAGTTCTCACTCTGTCCAAGCATGGACGCTCCCTCTAGTCAGGGTAAGAGAGTTACACTCTTAAGACAACCCCTTCTCACTTCCTTCGTAGCTTGGCACAAGCAGTCAGGCTTATCTCAAAGGCAATGTGTAAAGTATTTCTACCAACACACACAGAAATACAGTAAAAACAGTACAAAATGTACACCACACCAGTTAAGAAAAATAGCCAATATTTATCTAAATCAAACTAGACCAAAACAAGAAGCAATCCAACATAAAAATAGTAAATTTTAAAATAATAGATTCTTACTCCACAGAAAACAATGGAAATATTGTTGTTTCACAAAGTCTGTGGTTTGCATAAAAAATAAAGCAGCGTGGGTGAGCGTGCGTCGAAAAAGTCAGCGATGCATCATTTTTCTCTCCCACAAGGGAGTGATGTATCGATTTCTGGACAGGGAACCTTGGGTCCGCGCAGGTTCATGTTGTTTTTGAAGCCCAGCCATGACACGTGTGAAATCCGTCCGCACAGTGATGGAAAACTGCACTGTGGGGGGTTTTCATCATTTTCAGCAGCCCATGGGGATGTTGAGTCATTTCTCCAGCCACTATACAGAGGATGCATCAGTTTCCCAGACGCGATGCAGGTAGTGCGTCGATTTCAGCCACAAGGTGGCTCGTGCATTGTTTTTACAGCCACACTGCAGGTGGTGCATCAAAATTTTCCCTGCATGGCGACCTGTGCGTGGATTTTAGTCCTTGTTCCACCAGCTTCACCTTTTAAGGACCTAGGGACTGGATAGGGCAACACTTGGCAGGGCAGGAGTCTCAGCAGAGAGTCCACGTGCTGGCAGTGGGAGTCTTTGATGGCCCTGATACTTCAAAACAGGAGGCAAGCTCAGTCCAAGCCCTTGGAAACACATCACAAGCAGAAATATACCACAAAGTCCATTATTTGTCCTCTTTCAGGAAGAAGCAGCAACTGCAGGCCAACCCAACAAAGCACAGTCACAGGCAAAGGGGCAGTACTCCTCCTCCAGCTTTTCAGCTCTTCTCCTTGGCAGAGATTCCTCTTGGTCCCAGAAGTAATATGAAAATCTGGGGTTTTGGGTCCATTACTTATACCCCTTTCAGCCTTTGAAGTAGGGAAACTTCAAAGGAAAGTCTCTGTTGTTCACAAGATCCTGCCTTCCCCAGGCCTGGCCCCAGACACTCGCCAGGGCGTTGGAGACAGCATTGTGGGAGGGCAGGCACAGCCCATTCAGGTGTAAGTGACATCTCCTCCCTTCACTCTATCCCAGATGGCCCATCAGGATATGCAGGCTACACCCCAGCTCCCTTTGTGTCACTGTCTAGTGGAGATACTTTACCAAAAGATGTATTTTTAAATTGTGTGTCCAGAGACCCCAAAGTCCATATCTCCATCTGCTGTCAAAGGAAAACTGCACTTTAAGGATATTTAAAGGCAGCCCCATGTTAACCTATGAGAGAGATAGTCCTTGCAACAGTGAAAACCGAATTTGGCAGTATTTCACATGTAGAAACATACCAGCACATGTCCTACCTTTAACATACACTGCACCCTGCCCATGAGGCTACCTACGGACAACCTTAGGGGTGCCTTACATGTATAAAAAGGGAAGGTTTGGGCAAGGCAAGTGGGTACACTTGCCAGGTCGAAATGGCAATTTAAAACTGCACACACAGACACTGCAGTGGCAGGTCTGAGCTATGTTTACAGGGCTACTCATGTGGGTGGCACAATCAGTGCGGCAGGCCCACTAGAAGAATTTAATTTACAAGCCCTGTGCACCTCTAGTGCACTTTACTAGGGACTTACTAGTAAATGAAACATGGCAATCATGGAAAGGCCAATTACACATACACAATTTCACATGGGGAGCACTTGCACGTTAGCACTGGTCAACAGTGGTAAAGTGCCCAGAGTACCACAACAACAAAAACAAAGTCCAGCACACAGTAAACACATAGAAAGCAGAGGCAAAAAAGACAGGGGAGACAATGCCAAGGATGCAAGGTCTAACAGGATGGGTAGACCTCACAATAGCGAAAAATGAATTTGTGACCTTTTCACCACAAGGACATGTAAAATGTAAAAGTACAAGTCCAACTTTTGAAATACACGGCACCCTGCCCTATAGGCTGGATAGGGCATACCTCAGAGGTGACGTATGTGTTAAAATAGGAGTTTTAGGTCTGCTAAAAAGGTTAGTTTGCCAAGGCGAATTGGCCGTCTAAAACTACATGCAGGCTGCAATGGTAGACCTGAAACATGTTTAACAAGATTACGTAAGTGGGTAGCGCAACACGTGCTGCAGATCCACTAGCAGCATTTAATTTATAATCCTTGGGTACATGTAGTATCACTTTACTGTAGTCTTACATGTAGAGTAACTATGTGTAAGCCAATTCAACCATGTTTTAGGGAGAGAGAACAAACCCTTTAGCACTAGGTAATGGTGATAAAGTGCACAGAGTCCTAAAGCCAACAAAAACAAATTCAGCAAAACTGGAAGGGTGAAGGCAAAAAGTCTGGAGGTGAACCTGCAGAGAGGGCCTGATCCTATTTCACAGGTGACCTGAAATTGCCTATGAGTCCTGGTCCGCTGAAACATGACTACTGATTGGTGTTTTATTTTCCTTTGTGCTTTTTTCCCTTAGTCTTTAAAATATATATCTCTGGTTCCCTATATTGGATATTTTTCAGTTTAGTGTCATTTTGCTTATTACATTTTACTCTGTTTTTCTATATTAGTTTTATAAATGGGTTGTAGTAGAAAAGTCATCCTTCCTTTTTGCCCTTTTTTCCCTTTTTGCCCTGATCACCCCCATGTTGTGACTGATGCTGGTGGTTACTGATTCTGAATGTGCCTTGGGCTTTGCTAACCAGGCCCAGGGACAGTGCTCTGTCCTCTAAAGATATAGAGATAGGACAGAATGAAATACCCCAGTGGACTTAATGCACTTAGGCTCGTATTTCTACAATTTTTGCGCCGCATTTGCGTCGTTTTTTGACGCAAAAACGGCGCAAACTTGCAAAATACCATTGTATTTTGTAGGTTTGTGCCGTTTTGCGTCTAAAAGCGGCGCAAATGCGGCGCTAAAAAAAGTATAAATACGGGCCTTAATCTTGCACTCCTGTGTTGTCTGGTGTCATTTTAAAGCCAGGTCTGGCATGCAGGCAGGTGTTAAAATAAAACAATGTCCCTAAGTTCTTCCCGTGGTGCCCCAAGAGTTGGGTGCATTTTTGGAAAAAGTAGGGACAATATAAAATATGTTTTACATGCCCTGGTAAGGAAAGTAGTCCCTATAATTTTCCCTACTGTAATGCTGTTAGCACCACAGGCTTACATGAGAAGGGTTTATTAAATGTAATAAAGTCTAACGTTTGATTGATTCAAAATAATGGTTACAAAATATCCAACAACTTGCCAAGATCACAGTTTTTATAACTATTACAGGAAACTAATTTTAGAACTTCTGCGCTTCAATTATCTGAAGTGTCCCTGTGGCTGACTTTTCTGATTGGTCAGCAGGTTACAACCAGAGCAAAGCTGCTCTCTGAATAGGTGTGAAGAGGCCTAAGGCTGATACAATACAGCCAATTGGTGGGAGATTCACTTCCTGGAGAAGCCAGGGAGAGGAAGGGAACAGGGGAGATAAGCTGGACTTCAAAGGCAGGAGAACACATGTCACAGAACCCAGGCTAGCTCACACTTCCTTGATCCTCAGCCAGATGGGAGCCCCTAATTAGATTAGGAGCGGGGCTGGAAGAGGATTGTAGTCAGATGTTAGCCACACGGTTGGGTTACACTGACACAGACTCCAAGGAAAGAATTTTTAAATTTTGTTTTTTGGCACAACAGTGCATCATGGGTCAAAACTATGCCACACTTCGCAGGAAGTGGTCATAGCACAGGGTGGTAGCTTTACCCCCATTAATTGGGTTGTATCCCTCTCTTGCCAGCCCAGAATGGAAAATAAATCTGGAAGAGATGCAGGAGCTCATCAGACAACTAACTGGAACAAAGTAAGAAGGACTGACCTGCTGGACCCTTGAACTGCACCCCAGAAGGCTTGCACTCAAAAGGACTGCACCTACAGCGCTCTCAAATCTCCATAAAGAAAGGACTTTGGTTGACTGAGAGGAAAAGGAATGGACTCCCTGATCAGCAACAGGTACAATAGAGCTGGAATAACTTACTTGCAAGTCATGAGAGAGGATCACCCCATCAGGAATTTTTCAGAACTGTGCAGATGCATTGTGGGAAGTTGAGTCCTAGCCACCAAGAGGCAATTCAAACCCTTGGCCGGAGCTACTGGATCCTTATTTACCTAATGAAACACAGAAACATCAAATTCCGAAAGGTTGGGAACTTTTTACAAAGTTTTGCTGAAAAGCTCCAAGAGTCAAGCCACCATCATCGAACCCCGAATCGGCCTGACAACACTGGTTTGTCCAACTAAAAGATCTGATGCTCCTTGCTGTGTGAAGCACTGTACTGCAGCAAGCCGCCATTGTTGAACTGAATTCCAGATTCAAGAAATTTGAGGATTCAACGTCAAGGGAAAAGCTCCATTAAAAAGTCTAGTGGCCTGATTTTGTTTTATAAATTGGTGTTGCATTTTATTGTGTAGTGTCCTTTATTTATTTACTGTTTTGGTTGTATGTCATGCTTTACACATACTTGTCTCCTGCGTTAAGCCTGACTGCTTGTTTGCTAAGCTACCAAGGGTCATATGTACGAAAAGATTTTCCCATAGACACAGAATGGGCAAAACTGCTCGCTACATCTGGCCCCAAGAGTTGAGCAGTGTTTAATTCATTGAGGCTTGACTGGGCCTATTAGTGATTGTGGTATTATTACTATATGAAAGTAAATACCTGCACCTATTAATAATTCACTTTCCTACAGTTGTTGTGTTATGTTTTGACTTTTTAACTGTTTTATTACTGCTCAGTGTTTTAAACATTTTCCTAAATTACACCTGTCTGCTCTGTGGTATACCTACCAAGAGCTTGATCCCAGGTTTGAATAACTGAACCTGTCCTACCCTGACAAGTTTGTGGTCTTGATCTTGGTGGTCAATTCACATCTACCCTAACTAATAAACCACTTTCTCATAAATTAATGGATATCTCAGCGCAGGAAAAAAAGTTTCATTTAAGAACACAGAGCCGGAATTATAGAGATTGTCAGCAAGTATTTTGTTAAAATATCAGAAGTTAGATACCATAGCCAATAAGGTAGTCATACTAAAAGTCTTCTGTTGTCTCCTGATATCAATTCTTCAGCAGTGATGATCTAACCTTGTGCTCATTTGAGAAAGCTTATGTTTATTTTTTTAGGTGCTGTGTCAAGAAAGCAAATACATCAAGTAGTTGCACTCTTTCTTATTATGGTATTTTGGGACTATGCCACATATTTATAGCACCTAACATTAGGCATGTGGAGTCACTCTAGTATGAGAACATTGCTGCATCCATCTTTGGCCCTTCCTAGGGGACAGAAGAATGTCCTGCCCAAGAGATTTCCTCCACTCAGAGATTCGAGAAGTAAGAAGGATTAACACTAAATCATATTATTCTCACATTATTCTGATTCTGTAGAGAAATATGGATTCCTTTTACGAGACAACACGGTTTCATATACTCTTTATTGTGTTTTTAAAGTGTGGATGTATGACAGGTAGCAACTGTGTAACCCTATTTGCTCTAGACAGTCAGTTTTACAGTGGCAAATATCTTCTATAAAGTTAGGTTAGTGATTGCAAGATGTATGCTCAATTCTTGTACTGGGTTAAGTTCAAATTCCACTCCTTTGAGCCCTGTGATTTTCAAGAGTTTTATCTCTAGTGGGTCTGAGGTAGGAACTCAATGGCTCATAATCGAGAGGTTTATCTTCAGTTTGTTTTATAGCATCGCCTGATTTATGAGATCTGACCACACAGAGTTATGCAGGCTTAAATTGTGCTCCCAATGTATGTTTCACGGTTGTATCTGGTATCTGTAATAAGGCATGCCCTGCTGAGAACAAATTATGGTCTGCTCTATGGCTAGAAAATAAACTCTGCAAGTATTTTTGGCCACAGTTCTGAAGATGGTGAATGGTAGTAAACAGTTTACTCTACACTCCATAGGATGCCGCTGAAGATCAATGAGGGCTTTATGTTGGAGAGTTCGTTTTTTACACAGCTTAACTCCTCAAGATCTCTTTCCTACTAGACATTGCTGCATTACCTGAGTCTCAGAAACACCAAGTTGCTTTTCAGCTCAACTCATTGTTGTAGTTGGGAGGTGGGCGAGACATGCTTTTGTTTTAGGTAGAAATTGAAATTTGTAACCATTCTTGTAATTTGGTGGTCTAACGATAGATTGTTATCAAACCACTCTTCCTAATTCTAAACTGTATGATCTGGTGCTGGAGTAGTTTCAAATTAATTTGACTGAATAATGGCTAACAACCCTCTGAAGAACCTCCAACCATATGTTATTGAACTAGAGTTAAATGTACTGACAGGAAGTGGCATTTTTGCAATGGCCTCTGTGACTATCCATTTTATGTTGAGTTGAATATCATCTGCACACACATGCAACTGTACATATAGTTGGGCTATAACCTTTGGTACTGGTTTCATAAATATATTGAAAGCAGGGCCAATGGAGGTTCATGCTGTGCTCCACATGAGAGACATTTAACTGTCAAGGAGTGTCAAATCTAATCTGGCAACTGTATGTTGATCAAAATGACATGAATGAAGAATGATGCCTCTGATCCTAAACCACTTTCCCCACATCCTGCAATATAGTACTGTGGTCCACTGTTTCATATGTACCCAATAAGCAAAGAAGAATTAGGGATTTAGCTTGTCCCATCTTGATGCAGGTAAGTATGTCTTTTCTGTTGTTGGTAAATGTGGTTTAGGTCCCTTTCTCTGTTCTGAAACCTGACTGTTTGTCTTATAAAATATTGTATTCCACCTATTTCTTGCAGCTGAAGCATTACCCGTACAGCCACCTGTCTGAAGGTTTTTAAGGAATTAATAAGTAATCCTTGAAGGATGCAGACATTTACCTTTCCCATTACCTGAGAGTCAATCATAGCAAAATGGTTTCATATTGAGAAGCCAGACATTTATTTGATGTAGATGCTCTCATGTAACTTGCTTTTTAATACAGTGCCTCAGATTCAATGTAGAATAGAATGGGTGTTAACTTTGCATACTTGGAAGTTCATTAAGTGTGCTTGTAATTGTCACTGACCTTTCTAAAAAGTCTTTATTGAGAACCCACTTTTCAATGAAAGTCATCAGAGATTTGCAGTGTTAGTCATAGACGATAAGTACTTCTTTTATTGCTGCTGTCTCTGGTAAGCCTCGGAATAGAAAAAAAATGACTGGATTTTCCTTGCTTTCTGGGCTACCCTCTGATATTCAGTTTTTCTCTCATCCCTCACTTTTGTACCTAATTTATCAATTTTGGCCAAATTCTTGTTGAACAACTCATTGTCAGCCTTTTTCATTGATTGTAATGTTTTAAGTTGTGGTGAAGCCCTTAATAAGGTGTTCTATGATTGTGTGATGGACACCAGTTGCAGTGTGAATTGTGAGCAGTGGTATGTTTCAGATGGTACAATTATCAGCCCTCAGAGGCCGAGCCTGGCGATGCAGTAGGGAGCAATGTTGCTGCTAATATCCAAGGGTTATCCCAGAGGCCACCCCAACCACAAATGTTTCTAGAAAGTCCCTGAATGTGTCTTACAAACCTGGGGCCGTATTTATATGCCCTTAGGCCGTATTTACAAGGTGGCGTTAAGCCACTTTTTGTGGCTTAAAGCCACCTTGTAAATACGGCCCCTTCCCACGCAGCATTGTGTGTGGAAGGGGTGTGCAATGGCTGTTGCCGTGGGTGTGCCACAGCAACACCCATTGCATTTTGGTGCTGCCTCAGATTTATGAAATTTCGTAAACCTGAGGCAGCGCCAAAATCTAACACCACACCCAGGGGTGTCGTTATTAGGGTGCAACGAGGAGGAATGCTTTTATTCCTCCTCATTTTTTTGCTTTTTCATGTGTGCTGCATTCTTCCGCACGCATAGAAAAAGCAAAATGCCAGACATGATTCTTTATGTGCGGGAAGGTGCTGCTTCCTGCACATAAACAATCATTACCCCTCAGCACAGACATCCTTGCACGATGGTGCAAGGATGCCTGCGTTGGCTCTGGCAGCTAAAATTTGCACCAGCGCCAGGGGAAACGCAGGGGTGTGCTGTAGTCCCTTAAATACGGTGCATCCCTGCATTTCTAAAGTGACGCAGCGCTGCCAATTTTGGGTCCGCGCTGTGACACTTTTCTTTAAATCTGGCCCCTGGTGTGGATTCAAAGAATCAGAATAATGCCAAAGCGGGTGTAAATCACCAATGCGCCATGGTGCCGACAGGTACCGACCAGCTCAATACAGAATCTCAGCACTCCAATCAAGCTGATCACAGGGATGGTACATGGCAAGAAAAACCCTTGACTAGTGGCATCATCTAATACTAGTAGTACCGATAGCGAGGGATTGATCAGCGTCTTGTAGGATACAAAATCTACCCCAAAAAAACTTCAAAAAAGAGTTGGTGAAAGTATGGACCCAGGGATGTGTTTTTACCATATTTTAAATCACTGCAGTAGTGTATTTTATGTACTCATTGGCCCATTCAAGAAAAACCAAGACTCAAGCAATAAGTAGAAGATTGAAAGGATCTCCAAACAAATCAAGGATAAAACAGTGAAGAAGGGAAGTCAAAAGAAAATATGCAAATCTCATTTAGAGTGGTAGATGGATGGGCAGATAGTTAACATAGGCTGCATTGTCTGGTTGGTATGCACAATTCAGATAATCCGAAGTGATTCTGTTCTCTTACTGATCTCTTGATGGTGATGAAAGGTCTATTAAATACTGATCTATGTGATGAGTTTGGCCCCGAGGGAAAGTCAGAATATTCAAATATTACAGCCTGTTGCCTAATGTCCCTCTGACTCCGGTAACATTAACTCAGAGTGTTATGGAGTCGTGGATAAAAACATTTACATAGCCTTAACATATCTAAAGTGGAACTCAATGACAATATTTCAGAACTTTTCATGCAAATTTGGTACAAATAGAAAGGACTGTTCCCTCTTTGCCATATTACTAGTAGTAAATTGGACAAATCGAAGCCAATTCACAATGAGTACACAACAGTATTACTGTAGTACTACTCCTTGTACTCGGAAAAGGGTTTTGTGAAAGCTTCCTACCCCAAGTCTACCACATTGGACTTGTGCTGAAGATGAGCAGAAGTCTAGTAATGGGCTGAATATTACAGGAAAACTTGACATATGCACGAGAATAGACTCCATGACCACTGCAGCCTAAGACAGCCCTGTAGTCCTGGGCTGTTAATGGCATTGTACTAATGCAACCTTAGGCAGATGTGTAGCAGGAATTGTTTAAAATTGATCAGGTCAGGGGTTTTAAGAATTTTCAGTTAATTGTTGCTTTTATGTACTATGCTGGAAATGCTTGTTAGAATATTGGTAGATGATGGAAAGTCAAGAGATACTGCACATTAGATATGACCAGTGAGGGGAGCATGTACCTAAGGTGCAATATAACATACTGATTTTTACTTTGCTTTCCATAGCTTGTAGGTCATTTAGGTCAGTTGCTTCTGATTGTAGGAAATTATTCTTCTCTTGCTGATAGCTCTATGTTGAAGGTGCCTTATGGATAATTCCATGGACACCACAGAAATTACATAACTGCAGTTAGTACGGGAATGATTATGAAAACTACATTTTTTCTGTTGCTGGATTGGAAATTGTTATCCTATAATTATCATATCTATGAATAAATGTAATGCCAGGAATACGAACGCATCAGTAATTCCAAATCATGCACCATATACCACACTTAGAAAATCTATGCAAGCAGAATTACATTATTTGGGCCTAATTCAAAAGCCATATGTGGTCATATACCTACCTTTACTGCTGAAACTCCACAGTACCAACTTTCATGCAAACGAAGGGAAGTCAGATGAAACACTATGTACATTTTTAACACCTTAAATGTGTATTTTTTTGGCATTTACAAACTGAGACTGGAGTATTTCTCACCCTGAAAATGGTTGGAGAATTACTCCAGAAAATTGTTGGATTATCTTGCTTTGCAGGAATGGAATGCATCCCAACGGAACACCCCAAGAATACAGGAAGGGTTGCTCATGTAGCTACAACAAATAACATGTGGATTTTGCACATTGGGCTGCATTTATGTACAATTATCCATTGTTGAAACTTTGACTCCCTCATGCATTACAAAAAAGTGTACATTTAAATGCACAATTTGTATTTTTTTTTTGTGAATCTGTTTTAGATTTGTTTTCAAAATTTGAAACAAATGAGTACTTGTTCCTCCTTGAAAATAACACATTGCATTTTTAGCCTGTGCTCTATTTCTGAACTGAACTCTTGATAACTACTTGAAACTTGAAACTACTAGTGTGGCTGTGCTAAGGGTCTGAGGAGTGCCCTTTTAAGTTGCTAGTGATGTTCTTTTCGTTGAGCTCTACTAGTCAATGTCAAAATCCTAATCTTAAAGGGTGTCATACTTGTAATGAGGTAATGAGTTTATCACTTGAGGCCTCTTGCTCAGATATCTCAAATATCTGAGAAAATTTCATAAACATGACTAGTTGTGCCCCAGTTTTTAAGATATTTTGCAGTGTAAAGTGCATACAATTGACACAGAAATTCTCTGAATTGAAGCATGTGCATCAAAATCGTCTTCAAATAATTGTTTAATATCAAATGATGTAAATATTCCAAGATAACCACAAGTGCATGTGCAGGCAGGCAGATTAGATTGTTATTCTTCATGAAATAAGATATTACAAAATGGCCGTCCTTGTGTTTGCATGCACTGATGGCCATGTATAAATGTTTTTTTTACCATAAAGTATGCAAAACCAAACAAGCATTAAAAAAGCAAATAACTTTGCTTCACATTTGAAAAGTTAGTTTTAAGTTGTAGATGTATTTAACTTAGAAGTATTCTGTTTCTACTGGCTTTCCTACAAGGTTTACAAAGATAATTGTTCTGTCTGCTGCTTCCTTTGTCCCATCACTGAGATATGATTAATTTTTTCCAAACTCCTGGTTGGACGGATTCCCCCTGAACCACATCCATTTTTTGACTACCTTGTCCCTTCCCATGTTCTGTGTTCATTCACCTTTTCCCCTGCCCCCACATGCTACTCCTTTTTCCAATTTTTGTGTGTCAGGGACCACCTCTAAACTCTATTTCCACCTCTTCCTCCCTTCTCCTCACCCCTTTTGTTCAGTTTAATGCAGAGGTTAGGTTGTCCAACCAGGGCTTATTATTTTAAATATTTTTCCTCTTAAGTGCATTAACGTTCAAGGATGTCCTGGATGATACTTAAACTTAACAATCAAAAGACTGAGACACCAATATAGAATTTGGTAGACAGGGTACTATGTCACAAAAGTGACACAGTACCCTGTCCTTCAAAATTTAAGGGCCAGATTTAAAGAAAGTGGCACTGCACCCAGTTCAGCGCCACTTTCCTTTTCGCCCCTTAGCGTTCCCCTACCACCACCATGTGTGAGCTGTATTTGAAATACAGCACACCATGGTGCTGGGTAGGTGGCAAAAGCAACAAGCGTCAAAATTGTAGCTCTACGTCTGCAGAGTACATAGGGGCCCATTATAAATAATGGAATGACCCCTTTTAATGCCTGCTCTCAGCAGGCGTTAAAAGTGCCAACAAAATGGCACAAGATAATCTCTTTAGGTGCAGGCATAATGTGGTACAACAGTTTACAAAATGGCTCAATGCATGCATTGCACCACTTTGTAAATATGATGAGGAAGAAAGACCACTTTAGTTAAAAAAAATGATGCTAAAATGCCACTAAAGTGGTGCAAGGGGCTCTTAAATCTGCCCCTAAGTACACCCACTCCAATATGTGTTAGGTATCAAACAGCAAAGTAGGAGTAAGGGCCATGGAAATAAGAAAATTATACCTTCTAACTTTTTTGGATGAGACGATCTACTATCCTTTTCTTTCTGGTCAGACCCACCATGTATAACCTAGCTGTTCCTCAAAAGCCCACTCCATTACGTACCAGTTGGACTGTCAGGTTTCTGACATTGGTGCCCCCACAGGCAGAGTAGGGACTGTTGGTATAAGAACCTATGGTCAGCTATTCTTTTTCTTCAAGTCAGGACTGTCAGCGAAAGCCTGGCAGTCCCCCACAGAAAACATACTAAGAATCCCCACATCCTGGAAAAAAACTGTAGGGTTCCAGTGTTATTAGATATTTCTTTCGCAAAAACTTACAGCTTTGAGTGTTCCTTTTTGAAAATTAAAAAGTTTGGCAAGTGGCCCTCTGAAACATGGTGGATATAATAAGAGCTCCTGGGAATGTACAATGATCATTGCAGGGCTGTCAGTGCTCTCTAGATAGGAAGGGTGGGGGAATATCAGAGTGGGAGAAATAAAGGTGGTCATTCCAACCTCGGCGGTAAAAGGCGCTTACCGCCGTTCAGAAGACCGCCATAACACCGCCGCGGCCGCGGTAAACCTCCACGGTCATTCTGACCCACAACAGTCAAACCGCCAAAATACAGACATCCACAAAAATCCGCCACACCAAAGGGCAGCGAGAAACTGGCGATGACCAAACCTCCACCGTCACGCCACACTATCACGACACACGAATCCACGTGGTGGTCTTTCAACCGCGGTATTCCATTGGCGCTCAAAATACACACACACTTACAAAACACAGCCACATTGGACAATTCAAAATACACACACCTGATACACATACACACATCACTCCCACACACCCAATACAATATAAAACACACACCCACATCACCCACAAACCTCCACTCCTAGAGATTCATGAACACGCACCGAGAAAAGACATCCGAGCACCCAGACGCCCAATTCACTGTCACCCAGCAATATTTGCACACACTTCACACAACACAACAATAAACATCACCACACTTAGCACCACACAATCCACCCTACACATCACCCACACCACCCCATGGCACCGCAAAGACACCCCAGGTTCTCTGATGATGAACTCAGGGTCATGGTGGAGGAAATAGTACGAGTAGAGCCACAGCTGTGCGGGACACAGGTGCAGCACACCACCATTGCCAGGAAGATGGAGCTATGGAGCAGAATAGTGGACAGGGTCAAGTCTGTGGGACAGCACCAAAGAAATCGGGACGACATCAGGAAGAGGTGGAACGACCTACGGGGGAAGGTGCGTTCCATGGTATCCATGCACAACATCGCGTTGCAGCGGACTGGCGGCGGACCCCCACCTCCTCCCCCAGAATTTACAACATGGGAGGAGCAGGTCTTGAACATTCTGCATCCTGAGGGCCTCGCTGGAGTAGCTGGAGGTATGGACTCTGGTAAGTCTCATCTTCACTATTTCTTCCCCCCCCACCTGCATGCCAACTCATACCCCCACCCTCACCCCCACCCCCATCACACCTACTCCTTGCAAATGTCTCACCATCACAACCCACCCATCCCAACACCTAGCCCTGCATGCGTCCACAAAGCATGGACACCCATCACCTAAGCATGCCCACTGCACATACAACACCCCCCCAACCACCGTCACAACAGCCCCCACAAAGGAATGCCAGCACTGGGGTACACGGGCACCCACCCATTGCACGCTATGGCACACACAGAAGCAATAACCATACTTTTATACCCCTGCAGGACCCAAACGCCAGGTCACCGCGCAGGAGGGTCCACAAATGTCCACTCCACCCCCAGAAGAGGCCCACAGTGAGGACAGCAGCTCTGTCACCCAGGATCTAGATGACCAGCCCGGTCCATCGGGGACCTCGGGACAGTCGGTTCCCCTCACACAGCCACAGGCCACAGCAGACCTTCCCCCCTCTGGAAACACCAGCACAGCACCCACCCAGCGGGCCCATACCTCTGTCCCCAGGACACGTCAATCAGCGGTGTGTCCACCACTACAGGGAACCCAGGCTAACCCAACACCCCAACAACAACAGGGACCTGGGGGCAGT
This sequence comes from Pleurodeles waltl, assembly GCF_031143425.1. Classification (NCBI taxonomy): domain Eukaryota; kingdom Metazoa; phylum Chordata; class Amphibia; order Caudata; family Salamandridae; genus Pleurodeles; species Pleurodeles waltl. Next base: position 1,249,093,197 of record NC_090437.1, read on the forward strand.
GGTAGTGGGCACACGGTCCAGGGGACAGAGGCCCATGGAAACAGGGGAACTGGGAGGGCTGCTGTGCGACGGGGGGGGACAGGCCCAGGGAACCCACTCTCCACGAGGCCCTCTCCTCCATCATGGGAGCATACCACAGCAGGAGATCCAGCTTCTGCAGGAGCAACAGTATATGGGGTTCAGGGAGGAACTAAGAAACATCAGTTCCGCCATGGGTACCATCGTAGTGGCCCTGAATGAGGTAGTCACCACATTGCGGGACACTGTGGCACCTCAAAGGGCCCCTGACACTAGCATGCACCAAGAACTGCCTACCACCTCCGCCGGCGCTAGTGGACAGGAGGCCCCGACACAAGACCAACAGGCCACCAGAACCCCACCCCCTGCAGAAGGAGAACCACCCCGCAAGCGGGCCCTGAGATCCAGGAAGAAGACAGAGTAAGATGTCAAGACCCCTGCCAGCAAAGGATACCGCCCTGATTGTCATCCCACTGTCCCACATTGTCACCCTGTCCAACCTTAAACTGCCCCTGCTCCACTTCCCACAGGCATTTGGACAATGCCCCTGTGAAACTGATAGTCTGGACTCTGCCATGGACAATCCTCCACCATCACCCCTCACCGATTTGCAACCACCCATCCAATTTAGAGCACTTGAATAAAAACACTTATTGCACAAAACAATCTGGAGTCTGGCTGTGATTTAGAACAAATGTATTAGACATGACCGTGCCAAAATGTTCATCCACATTGTGATGCCAACAAACCGCTGTCACACAGCTGTAGTCCATGGAGAAACAAAGCAGATGTCACGCAGTGGGGCCCACATCTCTGAAAACGGAAGGGAAAGTCACAACACAGTTACCATACACTGGGGGAAAAAGTCAGACAGTAGAGAGGTAGGAGTCTTTAAGTAAATATAATATGCCGGTGTGTACTCTTACCTGTGTGTCACTGAAAATACTGCTGTATTACTGTGTTCCTGTTCTCTATGTCGTCCTCTTCGGCTTCCTCCTCTTCACTCTCCACAGGCTCCACAGCTGCTACAACACCACCATCTGGACCATCCTCCTGCAGAAAAGGCACCTGGCGGCGCAAAGCCAGGTTGTGAAGCATACAGCAGGCCACTATCATCTGGCACACCTTCTTTGGTGAGTACATTAGGGATCCACCTGTCATATGGAGGCACCTGAACCTGGCCTTCAGGAGGCCAAAGGTTCGCTCGATCACCCTCCTAGTCCGCCCATGGGCCTCATTGTAGTGTTCCTCTGCCCTTGTCCTGGGATTCCTCACTGGGGTCAGTAGCCATGAGAGGTTGGGGTAACCAGAGTCCCCTAATAGCCACACCCGGTGCCTCTGGAGTTGACCCATCACATACGGGATGCTGCTATTCCGCAGGATGTAGGAGTCATGCACTGAGCCAGGGAACTTGGCATTAACATGGGAGATACTGGTCAGCCAAACACACCATCTGTACATTCATGGAATGAGAACTCTTCCGGTTCCTGTACACCTGTTCACTCCTGCTGGGGGGGACCAAAGCAACATGTGTCCCATCAATGGCACCAATGATGTTGGGAATATGTCCAAGGGCATAGAAGTCTCCTTTCACTGTAACCAAATCCCCCACCTCAGGGAAAATGATGTAGCTCTGCATGTGTTTGAGCAGGGCAGACAACACTCTGGACAACACCTTGGAAAACAAAGGCTGGGACATCCCTGATGATATGGCCACTGTTGTTTGAAATGACCCACTTGCTAAGAAATGGAGTACTGACAGCACCTGCATTAGAGGGGGGATCCCTGTGGGTTGGCGGATGGGTGACATCAGGTCTGGCTCCAGCTGGGCACACAGTTCCTGTATAGTGGCTCGGTCAAGCCTGTATGTCAGTATGACATGTCGTTCCTCCATTGTCGACAGGTCCACCAGCGGTCTGTACACGGGAAGATTCCTCCATCTCCTCGCATGTCCCAGCGGACGGTGCCTATGAAGGACAACAGCGAGCACAGAGTCAATCAACCCACAGGTACGTAACCACAGCTTGCACATAACACGATTCCCAATGCATTGAATGGCTTGTATGAGTGTTGGTGCAAGGCCTAGGTATGTGTGACGCAGTTGGTAATTAGGCCATGTGGGCCCTTGAAATGGCGGCTGCCTGACCTGTGAAGTGCGACAGTGGGATGTGAGGTCAATGCGCTGGCGTGGCACACCGCGGCGGTAGGCGGTCGAAGACCGCGGCGCAAAGCCGCATTGGTTAACATTGAACCTCATGGGTTTCAGGAGCCAATGACGATGTGCGCCGGCGGTCGCGGTACGCACCGCCGCGGGCGTGACCGCCATTTTCTATCTGCTTAATCACTCGATACCTGATCTTGGACAGGAGAGGACCTACACTGCAAGTGCTGCTGTGACCTCGGTCTGGAAGAGACAATGGCTCATGCGACTGGGGAAAGGGCCCCTGCCTTCACTGCGGAGGAGTTGAAGAAACTTGTGGATGGGGTCCTCCCCCAGTATGCGCTACTCTACGGTCCTCCAGACCAACAGGTAAGTACACTGGGACCATGCTTAGTGGGTAATGCCGGGGTTGAGTGGGGTGGATGAAAGATGGTGGGGAGGGGAGCGATTGAGGCATGCATCAAACGACAGATGAGAGCATGTGCCACATGGCAAGGGTGGGGATGGGGGGCCACTCACATCGAGCATGCAGAAGGTGATGACAAGTATTCTCTCCCTGTACATGTCACATAGGTCAGCGCCCACCAGAAAGTCGCGATTTGGCGTGCCATCGCCAAGGACGTCCGGACCCTGGGGGTCCACAACAGACGGAGCACCCACTGCCGGAAGAGGTGGGAGGACATCCGACGCTGGAGCAGGAAGACGGCGGAGGCTCAGCTGGAGATGGCCTCCCAACATAGGAGGGGTGCCAGTCGTCATTTGACCCCCCTGATGTCCCGGATCCTGGCGGTGGCCTACCCCGATTTGGATGGGCGCGTGAGGACATCACAGCAGACACAAGGGGGTGAGTACAAATATATTATGCTGACATTGCGCGCAGTGGAGGTGCCTGGGTGGGGAGGAGGGCTGTGGGTATCCCTAGGCCAGGGCGATTTCTGTAAGCTAGGCCCCTCCGTAAGGCATGGCCCTGTGCCCCCGCCCCCCACCTCTGTAGGGTGCCAAGTACAGGTATCCATGGCCCTGTGTCATCTATGTGTGCAGTTGTCGTCCATAGGCTTGTAGGCCATGTCCCACGGATTGCATAGTGGACCCCAAGTGCGCGGCGTAGTGCAGGGGGCTTCTGTGTCTGTCTTGTCCGCCAACGGTAGCGGTAATCCATGCACTCAACATGTCTTTATTTCTCCCCCCCCCCTTTTTTGTGGTGCATTAGCATCATCAGGCGGAGGAGAAGTGGCATCGGAGCACGAGGAAGCTGCATCCCACATGGCCCTGGAGGGCCATGCAACGGAGTCCAAATACACCAGTGGGACGGAGGGCGAGGGGAGCTCCACAGCGGGGACTCGTGCTGATGTCAGTGACAGCGACTCGTCCTCTGAAGGGAGCTCCCTTGTGGTGGCGGCAACATCCGTGCCCCCCGCAACAACAGGTACACCCGCCACCCAGCACACCAGCACCGCCCTCCCAGCAGCCCCTCAGCGATTGCCCCGTGCCCGCTCACCCAGGAAGGTGGGCATCTCCTTCGCCCCAGGCACCTCAGGCCCTGCCCCTGCTGCCCTCAGTGAGGAGGTCATTGACCTCCTGAGGACCATCATTGTTGGGCAGTCTACCCTTTTGAATGCCATCCAGGGTGTACAAAGGGAGGTGCACCAGAGTAATGCATACCTGGAGGGCATTCATTCGGGTCAGGCTGCCCATCAGCGATCGTTCAACGCTCTGGCCTCAGCACTGACGGCAGCAATTGTCCCTGTCTCTAGCCTCCCCCCTCCAACTTCCTCCACCCAGACCCAATCCCCTGTACCTCTGCCTATCCCAGACACACCATCAGACCAGCCTGCACACACCTCAACACCCAAGGGAAGCTCATTCACACATAAGCACCACACATCACACAAGCATTCACACAAGCAACATCCACATGCAGACATACCAACAGCCACTGCCTCCACTGTGTCCCCCTCCTCCTCGTCTCCCTCCTCCCTCCCTGTGACGTCTCCACTCACACTTGCATGCACAACATCTTCAGCCACTACGTCCATTACCAACACACCCACCAGAACACTCCGCACACGTGCAGTCACCACCCCCACTACCATTTACACGTCCCCTGTGTCCTCTCCCAGTGTGTCTGTCACCCCCTCTTCCAAACTACACAAACGCAGGCAGCCACCCACCCAACAGCGATCCACCTCATGACAGCCTCCAGCCCAAGCACCTGCACCCAAAGACACCAGACTTCACACTCCTACAACCACATCCTCTTCCTCCACTCCCATACCCGTCCCTCTCTTTCCAAATTGCTTTTCTTTTCCAAACTTGACCTCTTTCCTACAACTCCCCCACCCCGTCCATCTCATAAGACTCCAATCAGCACCTCAGCCGCCACAAAACCGGGACCTGTAAAGACTGTTTGCCATGGACTGTGGAGTCCCCCACCCTCAAGGGCATCCAGTTCAGCTAGGAGCCAAGGCACGGCCAGCCCACCCCCGGAAAAGCATCCGAAGATTGCCAGTGCCCGGCGCGAGAGACCAAAGACCCCAGGGACCAAAATCCTTACATTGGCTCCGGCAGGAAGTCGGGTGCCACCTGGCACACCGCCAAAGGTGGGAAAGGGCCACAAGCGTGCAGGGAAGGGTGGGAAGGGCAGCACGCCCGACAAGTCCGGCAGCAGACCAGCTGGCCAGGAGGGCCCCACCAACCCCATCCCAGGTGTGCAGGAGGACACCCACAGGCCGGGTACTGCAGCCCAGGAGGGCCCCGCAAGCCACCAGACAGATGGGCATGAAGGCCCCGCCAGCCACATGTCAGGTGGCGAGTGACATCCATGCCTGGGCCGGATCCGCTGACCAGGACACTCATCTCAAGCACCGCTCCGCTGGGCACCGCCGTCTCAAGCACCGCTGAACAGGGCACCGCCGTCTCAAGCACCGCTGAACAGGGCACCGCCGTCTCAAGCACCGCTGAACAGGGCACTGCCGTCTCAAGCACCGCTGAACTGGGCCCTTCGTCTCAAGCACCGCTGAACTGAGCCCTTCGTCTCAAGCACCGCTGAACAGGGCACCGCCGTCTCAAGCACCGGTGAACATGGCACCGCCGTCTCAAGCACCGCTGAACATGGCACCGCCAGCACCGCTGAACAGGGCACCGCCGTCTGAAGCACCGCTGAACAGGGCCCTTCGTCTCAAGCACCACTGAACTGGGCCCTTCGTCTCAAGCACCGCTGAACAGGGCACCGCCGTCTCAAGCACCGCTGAACAGGGCACCGCCATCTCAAGCACCGCTGAACAGGGCACCGCCGTCTCAAGCACCGCTGAACAGGGCCCTTCGTCTCAAGCACCGCTGAACAGGGCACTGCCGTCTCAAGCACCGCTGAACAGGGCACCGCCGTCTCAAGCACCGCTGAACAGGGCCCTTCGTCTCAAGCACCGCTGAACTGGGCCCTTCGTCTCAAGCACCGCTGAACAGGGCACCGCCGTCTCAAGCACCGCTGAACAGGGCACCGCCGTCTCAAGCACCACTGAACAGGGCACCGCCGTCTCAAGCACCACTGAACAGGGCACCGCCGTCTCAAGCACCACTGAACAGGGCACCGCCGTCTCAAGCACCGCTGAACAGGGCCCTTCATCTCAAGCACCGCGGAACTGGGCCCTTTGTCTCAAGCACCGCTGAACAGGGCACCGCCATCTCAAGCACCGCTGAACAGGGCACCGCCATCTCAAGCACCGCTGAACAGGGCACCGCCGTCTCAAGCACCGATAAACAGGGCCCTTCGTCTCAAGCACCGCTGAACTGGGCCCTTCGTCTCAAGCACCGCTGAACAGGGCACCGCCGTCTCAAGAACCGCTGAACTGGGCCCTTCATCTCAAGCACTGCTCCGCTGGGCACCGCCGTCTCAAGAGCCGCTGAACTGGGCCCTTCATCTCAAGCACTGCTCCGCTGGGCACCGCCGTCTCAATAACCGCTGAACTGGGCCCTTCATCTCAAGCACTTCTCCGCTGGGCACCGCCGTCTCAAGAACTGCTGAACTGGGCCCTTCATCTCAAGCACTGCTCCGCTGGGCCCTTCATCTCAAGCACCGCTCCGCTGGGCACCGCCGTCTCAAGAACCGCTGAACTGGGCCCTTCATCTCAAGCACTGCTCCGCTGGGCCCTTCATCTCAAGCACCGCTCCGCTGGACACCGCCGTCTCAAGAACCGCTGAACTGGGCCCTTCATCTCAAGCACTGCTCCGCTGGGCCCTTCATCTCAAGCACCGCTCCGCTGGGCACCGCCGTCTCAAGAACCGCTGAACTGGGCCCTTCATCTCAAGCACCGCTCCGCTGGGCACCGCCGTCTCAAGAACCGCTGAACTGGGCCCTTCATCTCAAGAACCGCTGGCCCATTGGCAGAAGGGGCAGGCCCGCATCTGTGTCGGGAAGGGCTGCACGAAGCACTCTGGGCACTAGTCCCCCTCCAGTACCAGTGGAGACTGTTATCCACTTGAGAGACTGTGGCTTTGCACTCCCCAGGATGGCAGAGTGGGCAACCCACCCACTGTAGAGACTTGAGAGACTGTGGCTTTGCACTCCCCAGGATGGTAGAGTGGGCAACCCACCCACTGTAGAGACTTGAGAGACTGTGGCTTTGCACTCCCCAGGATGGCACAGTGGGCAACCCACCCACTGTAGAGACTTGAGAGACTGTGGCTTTGCACTCCCCAGGATGGCACAGTGGCCATGGAGGCCCCTCGTGGATCTGGCATCGTGGACTCATCTGGCTGAGGTGCCCCCCCTTCCATTCCCCCTGAGGTGCCTGTAGTTTTCCTATCTGATGCCCCTGCAGTGTTCTCTCCGTTGGAGGCAGGTATCCTGTGTGGGCTTTGCCCATGTGTTTTGGCCCAGTGCCCCACGAACAATGGCTGATAGACATATCGGACTGGACAATTTATGTATATAAATTTATTGATGTGTGATATATTTTATACTCAGTCTTACAATATAATTCTAAATTTATAATCATTTCCTTTTGCCTTTGCATTCTTCCAGGGGGTTTGGGGAGGTAACTGTGATGTGTTGCTATGCATTGATGTGTGTGTTGTAGTGGGTGAGGGTGGGGGTGGGTGTGTCACGTATGTGTGTCCCAGTAATATTTTCTCCTCCCCTGTGTCGTAGGTGCAGTAATCACCGTTGTCTTCTGCGTCGGCGTTCGTGCTCCTGGTAGAGGAGCAGGAAGACAATGGCTGGTAGGATGTGGAGTTCGGGTTCCATGCTGTCCAGATTCCTCGTGGGGTGTATGGAGGTGAGCGTTTTCCGGTTGAAATGTCTGTTTCCGCCGTGTTTTTATCAGCGGGGCTACCGCCCCGGAAAAGGTGGCGGATTGGTGGGTTGTGATAGGGTAGGCGGTACATTGTCTCCCGCCTGTCTGTTGGCGGTGACCGCCGCACTGTTTGTTTGTCCTGCCGTGGCGGGCGGTGTGTTAAAGTGGCGGTCTCTGTTGGCGGTTTCCGCCAGGGTCGGAATAGCATTTTTGTTACCGCCAACCTGTTGCCGGTTTTGCCACCGCTTTAACACCGACCGCCAGGGTTGGAATGACTCCCAAAGTCCTCTACCACCAGTTCAGATAGTGAGCTCCCTGCTAATCTTTAAATCAAACCCTGAATTGCTCTATCCTGACTGGATATTCAAGTTATAGCCCAAAAAATTCTTCCCTAGGATGGTTCAATCATCCGGGCTCCCACGTCATACTGAATAGCTTAGATATTTTTGACCTCCATGTGAAAGAAATCACTAAGGCCTCTTTATGACATGTGTAATTCAACTTAAAGTGCTAACTCAACAATTAGGTTCCCGGAGACTCTGGACCTTACATTACTACTGCTGAAGCAGTGTTTGCAGGCAACACAGCAGCTGGGCCCCCACTGAGCCCCGCAGGGAGTACTAGGAGAACTGAAAGTGCTCCCTCAGGCAGGCAAAAACATAACCTAGCCCCACTTGCCACCACTGGATCTCTTGCCATCATCTGAACAGGCATGAAAATATCAATAGATGTTTTCCTTGAATTGGGAAAAAATGCATTTAAACCCTTGCATGATTCAGTTGTGGTGGGCATGATCATTTGACGTCCCCCGGCTGTCCTAGCACCCACCCTTAGATGCATTGCTCGTACTCCCCTCGTGGGAAGCCCGCCCTCCAACACCCTTCCACCAGCGATGGCAGCGGAAGTGCTTCCTCTGCCACCGACCCCCCTCCAGGTAATTTGACGATGTCACCGTGCACCCTGCACACTGGCATCATCAGAGCAGGCCTGCAGTGCTGGAAGCCATTTGCTTCCAGTGCTGATCAGAGTAGGAGGTACATTTTTCCTCCTGGGAGGGGTGGGTGGTTTCAAAGAGACACCGGTGGGAAAGGAAAGAGTTTTTACTTTCCCTCTGTGTCTCTGAAATGTATTCCTGCTGCATGATCTCAAAAAGGGTCACAATCGTCCATCAGGAATACCACTGGGCCACCAGGGTTTTGTGTGTGTGTGTGTTTGTATGTGGATGTATAGAGAGCAGCTCCTCAGGAAATGGTCGTTCCCCTCTAGTGGACACATGTTTTGACCATTCTGCTCCTAGGCCACCAGGGAGTTTCAAAATTAGATGATTCTCGGGGAGTGACCCCTTGGGCAAGGGTCACTTCCTTTAGGGGGCAAACATTTTGGCAATTTCTCCCGCCACCCCCCCCCCCCGGGCGAGAACGGCTATTTTTTTCCACTAGGCGACCAGGGATTTAACATTTTGATGATTTTGGAAAACAACCAAGTAGGCAAGGGTTGCTCCCTTTAGGGGGCAATTACTCTGCCCATTTGTGTCTAACTTGGGGGCAGATCAGCCTCCTTTTTTTAGGCCCACCTGCCCCGAAAGGGGGGTGCGAAACCACTAGACATCAGGGATGTTTTATTGACTATTTTGCTCTTGTTGTGGGGAGTGGCTCCTGTTTTGGCCACATTTTTTGTCCCATCCGCTCCCCAGCTTGGTTTGTGTGGAATGGAGCATTACTTGCAATTGTGACGATAATGTTTATTTCTCCAGTGCAAAGCTTTGATTCCTTTGCTGGGACTCCTGCTTCCGGTTTTGGCAGTGGTAGATCTGCAGTTTGCGTAGTTGCTTGTGTTTTGAAAGACAAACATTTTTGTACTGTTAATTTTAATGAGTTCCATTGCCATACATGGATGAGTTTTTTGTAAATGGTGTACTAATAGCAGCATATTTAGTTTTTGTTTTATTGTGTATAAAATTCTCCTTGGATTTGTGCATTATGTGTATTGAGTTGTTTTATGTATAATTTTATTTGTTCTTCTTTTTTAGAGGGATACTGTTGGTGCTTACTATGCATGCTGGCGAGTCTAACAGTCTCTGGCAAATGAGTGGTATTGTTTTTGAGTATAGAGGTCTTTGTGATAAAGCCACCTTTTGTTGATTACTTATTTTCCATAGTGCTGTCTGTTGTTGATGTATTAATCAAGTTACTTTTATTAGGAAGGATCATGGCTAGCCACAGGATGGCTGCTTAGCAGGTTGTTGGTATGTTTTTTGAATCTTCCTCTGACCATGATTATGAGACAAACTCTGCATCTGAGGCAGAGAAGGAAGAGCAAGTTTCTGGTGATGAAGCCATTCTCAGTGCAGATGAAGAGCTTGTTTTAGAGGAGAACACTGATGTGCAGCAGGCTGGGGCTGAAAAGATTCCCACTGGAAGATCTGAACTCTGGGTTGAGCCAAACATGGTGCAACCGGTGTTGTCTATCTTTACTGGTGTTGTAGGGTGTAGCATAAATACTGAAAACATTTTGCCTATAAATTTCTTTGAGTTGTTTATAGATGATGTATTTGTGGATGAGATTGTTGAACATACTAATTTGTATGCTGAACAGTATTTGAGGAACAACAGTGCCAGACTTAGGCCCCACTCCAGAGCTACCCAGTGGACTCCCACAAATCTACAAGTGTTGAAGAAGTTCTTGGGTTTACTTTTTTGATGGGCTGTCTCCTTATTGGTCGACCAGTCCCTTGATAGTAACAGTCATATTTCCTGCATTAATGAATCATGATCAGTATTTGCTTCTGCTTCAAATGCTGCATTTTGTTGATAATGCATAAACATTGCCACAAGATCACCCCGATTGTGATCATTTTTTATGATTTGGCCTATACTTGATCACTTTGGTGATTGATTTTCAGAGATCGATTTTCCAGGGAAGTAATTTGCTGTGGATGAGTCTTTGGTGCAAGGGTCGTTAGGTTTTTAGGCAGTACATTCCTAGCAAGAGGGCACTTTTAAGAACCAGAGTACAATTTACTTAAGTCACACAATTTGTATTAGCCAAGAGCAGCAACCCCTGACATGTCTTCCGCAACTGCTTGTTCTCTACTCCTGTGATTCTATAGTCTAGAATCCAGTAGGGAAAGCATCCAGTTGCTAAAATACAATACATCTCCCTTCTTTGCACAAAATAACTATATAACATTACAACATCATATATTGAAATCAATAATTGTTTTTAATATTATTTCTAGAATGACCTCTTCATGTACATACACAGTCATTATGTCAAACAGGTTTCTTTTTTATTCGACTTCTCATGTTTTGAACACCTTTTGGCTTCAGCTTAACCTTTTCGTCAGATACAATTTTATCCTCATCATAGCCCTTGTGTTTCTTACATTTTAACATATTACACATATTGTGACTACCCTAATGTTCCATCTTTTGTTATCATCCAACCATACACTATTTCCAATCACCTTCTTCAGTTCTTTTGGTTTAGACCACTTTGACCCCTCCAGACTTTTGTCCACCAACAAAGAATGCTCTCACCCAATCTCCCACCTTGAACTTGGTAATCTTGTGTTTCAATTTATCGTTATGGCTGTGTGCATATTTTTCTTGATCAACGTTTATTCTTTTTTTCCAAATCCTCTATGTTGGGTTTCTTGCTGATTAACCTATTTATCCATGCAGAAGTCACCTTTGTACTTGGTTCATGACCACTTTCTGTCATGGCTTCTCTGGTAATTTGGTGGATGAGATGGAGGATTCCTCTCACTTGTGAGACTTATCACTGCAAATACATTCCTCACACTCCGTACAAATCTTCCTATTTCCCTGTCCATTTCCGGCCACCAAAAATCAACACAGGCCCTCCTTTTCATATCTGTCATGCCACCATGTCCTTCATGTAATAAACCTAACATCCTTGTTCTCAAACCCACTGGCACTATCTTCCATTCCTCCTTAGTATGTCATCCATTGAGGACAGTTCCGACCATATCATTTTGCAGTCTCCATAAAACTTCATTGCGCTTCTAGACTGATACGTAGCATTGGGCAGATCCGTCATTAATTGCCTAATACCACATCTTCCTCAATCACCTGTTTCCATTCCTCTTGTGTTACAGCCCCCTTACATGACTCATTCACACTCGCTACAACCCATTCTTCTGCATTGTCTTCATCTCCTTCATTTTTGGTTAATTTGTAATGGTAATCGAGATAAACAATTAGCATTTTTGTTCCTGTTGCCTGGTATATATTTGTAGGAAAGTCCTCTTTTTTGCCCTGGTCACCCCTACACTTTTTGGACAGTTACTGGTGGTTGCTGACTCTTAGCTGTGCCCTGGGTACTGATTACCAGTCCCAGGGCCAGTGCCCTGTGTAAAGTGGATATGCAATTTAGGCTAATTATAATTGGCAAAGTTCACCTACCTATAAGTCCCTAGTATATGGTAGGGCATGGAGGTTTAGGGACCCCAGCATAGGTAGTGCCCCCATAGGTGCACTGCTGAGGTGCCCAGTGTCATCTTAAAGGCAGGCCTGCCTTGCTGGCTGCTTTTAAATTAAAGTTACATGCAAATTCGACTTTGGAATTAAAAGTAGTTCCAAAGTCTTAAACGACCTTATTTTTACATGTAAGTCACCCTAAGGTGTGCCCTATGTGCCCCTAGGGCTGGGTGCCATGTAACTATAAGCAGGGACCTTATAAAAATAGTTTTATAAGCCCTGGTGAGGTAAAACTGCCAAATTTGTTTTTCCCTCATTGTAGTGAATGGCCTCCATAGGCTAGAATGGGGAGACTTTATTTTAATTTTTAAAGTCTCCTTAAATGACAGATACCAAGAGTTTGGTATCAAATTAATTGTTATAATAAATCCCAGAACTTCCAGTTGTTGGATTTACTATAACTTGTAAAAAGTTTTAAACTTTACCTAAAAAGTTGCCAACTTCAGCCCTGCAGTGTTTTTGCTGTTGTGCTCTGATTGGACAGCCTCTGGCAGCCTGGACAGGCTGCCTTGATGAGGTGTGAAGTGGCCTGGCTTCACTCAAAGAGATGTGCCTGTGGGAGGAGATCTCCCCTCAGCAGATGGTGAGGCAGGAAGGGGGAGGGCTGCCAAACTGGTCTTCAAAGGCCGAGAAGAACATTTGGAGCAACACAGCAACATCCCCACATCCTGCAAACTCAGACAAGGAGGTTCCTCCTTCATTAGATTAGGAGAGGGCAGGAGAGGGGTGTGTTTAAGATTTTTAGACACACCAGTGGGTGGGCTCAGCCAGATGTAAACTCCAAATTTTGAGGAATGTTGCCTCCTGGGATTGATTTTTGCCACACTTCCCAGGAAGTGGTCATCGCAGGGGGAAGGACCCTGCACCTGATTGGAGGACCCAGGAGCAAGGATAAAACTGGCAGACCTGCACCCACACCTCGGATCCCCATCAGATTCCAACAAGGAAGAACCACAGGAGAAGAAGGACTGCCCTGCTGGGCCCCTGGCCTGAACCTGGACCCTGCACTCAGAAGGACTGCACCAGCTGCATACTTGGGCTTCACCACAAGAAGGACTTTGCCTGGCTTCAAACTCCCGGTTTGCTACAGGTGAAAAATTGCTAACCAGATTCCCCTGCACCAACTCCTGAAGAAATCAACCAGCTGACCACTGTCCAGTGACCAAAAAGGAGTTTGCGCCAGGTGCATTCTGGGAGTTGTAGTCCACACCCCCAAGGATCATCTCAGAGCTTCTGGAACCTTGGGATAAGCTGTAGACCCCAAAAGAACCTTAAAGGAACATCTGGAAGAAGATCCAGAAGTTTGGAGAAGTTTGGAGACATTTTGAAAAAACGCTCCATAGAGGGACCGACCCGCCACAGCAACTCTAGCCGGCTTGCCTCAACCGTGACCTGGCCTGACTTGCAGGTTCTTCCTGGTGAAGAAAATCTCCAAAAAAGAGACTAAGTCCAAACTTAGCATGTTGACCGGGACCTCCCAGCCAGCGTATCCGAGGAGGGCTCCAAGGACGTAGTATCAAGATTCAGGTTTGCCCCAGTCGAAGGATTTTCAGCTCGAAAAAACAACTAAGCCCGAAGGTAAAAATCTCCACCGAGGGCTCCCAAGATGCGTATCCGGAGAAGAGTTCCAGGAGGTCGGATTGGACTGGCAGGTTCGTCCTGCTGAAGAAAATCTTCAGAAAAGAGACTAAGTCCGAAGGTAAACTTTTGACCAATGCCTCCCGCGGGCTGTAGCCGACCCGGGCTCCATCGCGGTCGGCCTTAAACTTTGACTTTGCCCTGGTCGAGTTGCGACCAGATGACCAGATTGGCGCTTTTTGTTTCTAGTCTCCTGAAAATAATAATTCTTAAAAAATTCGTATCTCCGGTTCCCCTTATCCGATTTTATTCATTTGTGTGTCATTTGAAAGATAAAAATATAATCTATTTTTATAAATTGGTTTTAGATTTTTAAACTGTTTCCTGTGTTTTATTTAATTACTGTTTTGTGATATTTGAATGCTTTACACTCTGTCTTCTAAGTTAAGCCTTGTCGCTAGTTGCCAAGCTACCAAGGGTTGAGCTGGGTTTAATTTACTGAGACCTAACTGGACCTAAGTGGAGGTTGGTGGCCTATTGCTAAGTGCAGGTACTTACCTGCCCTTACCAATAACCCATTTTCCAACAATATTCTAGTGTAAAATTCTATTCCTGTAATCGTTATATACATTTCGCAAACCTGGGAGTAGACCTACCAGCAACCTTGGTTGTGAAAATTTGTATTAATGGCTTATGGTCCGAGAGCAATTTGAAAGCAGTCTCCCATACATATGTTTTGAAGTGGTTCACACCCCACCAGCATGCTAACGCTTCCCTTTCACCCTTTCAATTACGGAATTCATTGTCTCAGCCCCTTTTTGTATTCGGGATGCAAATGGTACAACTTGTTCCTGAACATTTTTTTCTTGCATCAACACTGCACCTAGACCGTAAGCGCTTGCATTCACCACAATAATGATTTTGTCCTGGGGGTCAAAAGGTCTCAGAACTACTGCTCCCACAATTTCACTTTTGATTCATTTAAATACTAGCTGACACTCATTTGTCCATTCAAACATCACTCCCTTCTTCATGAATTGCCTTAAAACATGTATCTTATCAGAGAAATGCTGCACAAACTTTGAATTATATTCGGCCAGACAGAGAAATTAACTAAGTTGTTCCTTGTTAGCAGGTGTTGGTGTGGATTCAATAGCTTTGAGTGATTTTATCTTGGCTTTAACTCCGTCCCCAGGCAATGTGTGTCTCAGATAGTCAATTAGCAAAATGGCAAATTTGCATTTTTCCTCACTTACTGTTAAACCTGAATTTTTCAAATTTGGACAATACTTCATTTATAGTGACATTGTGACCATCCAAATCTTTGCCCCACACTAAGATATCAACCTTGAAAAACAAGCACATTAGTAGTTCCCCTTAACATGCTTGCCATGAGCCTTTGAAATACAGCAGATGCTGATGCCAAACCAAAAATGCATGCGTACAAATCGGAACGCTCCTTCAGAAGTTATGAAAGAAATAAGATGTTTTGATTCCAAATGCAATCGGATCTGATGATGTGCATTAGATAAATCAATACTAGAGAAATATTTTGCATTCTTAATGGTGGAGATCATTTTGTTTATGCGTGCTAGAGGATGGCGATCAACCCAAATATTCTGATTAAGATCCCTTAAGTCCACACACATGCGTAACTTTCCATCAGCTTCATGTGCTAATACTATGGGACTAACCCATTCCAAAGACTCTATTGGCTCAATTACACCTGCCACACACAAATGATTTAATTAATACTCAAGTTGTGCCCTTAGAGGTAAAGAAACATTCCTAACCTTGTGTACTTTTGGTACGCTTCCAGATTTTAATATAATCCGATGCTCGAATTTCTTCAAACACCCTAGCCTATTGGTGGATAAACCTGGGCATTTCACCTTCCAATCCTTTTCGTTTGTGTTCTCTATCAATAGTACTTGTTCTGGGTGATTAGGATCAGGGACATTACACCCTAACAAAGCTCTTCCTTCTCTTACCACGCACACTTTACCTACTGCACACCTGCAAGTCTCCCTTGAAATAGCCCAGTAGTGGTAGTTTCGCTCTGCAATACCCTTCAGGTTCTATGTCAGGTGGTAATAATTTGCACTTCCCCATATATAGCCACACGTCTTTATTGATTATAGTGTAAGGCGGGCATAAATCTGCCCAAACCGTTATATAATTTTTGTTAATTTTCAACAGCATTTGGAAGGTCGCTATCCTTTCTTTAACCCTCCCACAAGGTTTTCACATATCACCAGCACCTCAATCTTTTTTCCTTTATCTTTCTCTTCTGAATGACTATCATTCCCCTCATTGACAACATTGACAGCTCATCTGTTTTCATTTGACTTTCTGGTTTACATACATGTGAAAAGTGTCCTATTAGTTTACGATTGAAACACTTAGCCTTCGTAGCTGGACATGTTTCTGCATCAGCAATATGCCTGGAATTGCCAAATCTGTAACATATGCAGTTTTCTTGTGGTGCAGATATTTGCTGGGCCCATATACTACCTTTTTCCCTTTACACACACATTCACTTTTTCCTGTTCATCCTTCCCTTTCTCCTTACACTGTCCCTCATTAAGTTCCCTCACATACCTGGATGTGTCTTCTATACATCTTGCTATATTTAGAGGTTTTTTTTTAAGGACAGATCATTTAGTTCTAATAGTCTTGTGTATTTTAACATTACTAGTCCTATTAATGAACTGATCTCTTATATTTTCTTTTTGTAAATCTTTGAATTTACATGTCAACGTTAATGTTCATGCTTTATATCAATACCCTGGACATGGCTATGATGAACACAGGAAAGGACATTACGAGCGCTGGCAGTTGTCATCTGCCTGCTGTTTTATATGCGGATGACACCATTCTTTCATGTCATTCTCATCTATAGGAATGGCCTTAGTCTCACACCTAACTATTCCAAATCTTGCGTCATGGTGGTAGGTTCAAGGAATGTTCAAGGAATGTTAGATCCAAAAGTTTTTCAATCAAGGGCCGGCCTATTACCAGGGTCGATCACTTTCCATATTTAAGGATCCGACTGGACTCTAGCCTCTCCTGGCAGCCTCTGTGAATGAAAAACACCACGAGGTTTAAATCGGCTACTAATGGGGTCAGCATCCTGGTGAGGTGCATGGGACATTCTCACAGGGAGCTAATGCTGAAAGTGTTTGGGGCTAAGTGTGTCACAATGATTTGTTATGGATATCATATTTGGGGAAATGTGTCCTCCGACAAGCTTCATTTCAATGAGAACTCCTTCTTTAAAAGCCTCCTCAAAGCCCCTTAGAGCAAGCCTCCAAAGATGCTTCTTGAGGACGTGGGTATGGGGTATAGCTCCTGATTGGTTCGCACCCCCTGTTACTTTGGCTGTCCATTTAGTTGAAGTAGGATTTGTCCATCAATAGGCTCATCTTACATGACTGCCTGGCCTTGTATGTCATGTCACGTATTTCCTTGCTTTCATATATTAGACGTACCCTAAACTACTTGGGTTGACCTGAGCTTTTAGTTGACCTGGAATGCATAGTAAGAATGGACATTTATTGGTTGAAGCAGACCTTTTTAACTAAGGCGGTTGCGGAACGATAGGCCAGGCCCTTCATAAGCGCACTATGTGCCATTGTGTTACGGTGAAAATTCTCCCTGGAATAGAACCTATTTTAGATTTAGCATGTTTCACCAACTTTTGTTGCCTAAAGGGTCATTATTTTTTCTGGCCAGGAGACGGCCAAGGATTATGAATGCTGGAAGGAAAGGTAGTAGGCTGAAAAAAATTGGTGAACTTCACAAAGAAGACTTCTGGCCTGATCACAAGTGAGTCATTTTATTACAAACTCCTGCTTGTGCACGGGTCAAAATTATGAGTTAGAAATTATTTATTGCCTCTGATGCATTAAAAATCGCAAACTTTGTTAAATTTCATCAAGTCAAACTGCCAAAATTTAACAGAGGAAATATGTACTGTATTTACTGCACCATGCAGATTTTGGTGTGTTAAACATCAAAATCTATATGTTATTCCCCAAAAAATCTTAAGAGGCGCTATTTAATGTACCCAATAAATAAACTACTCCAGAGGATTGTTATTTATAAGGTGGGATAAATAGCACCATTTTCACACAAAGGGACAGATGTAACATATATTTTGCCCGTCGCAAGTGGCCCGATTCTGAGAATAAGGAAGTTTGCGACCAGTAAAATGCATTTTGGTATGTATGAATTCCAATATGTGATTCAGTAAGATGTTACCTAATCGCAATTTGGAATTGCAAATACATGCTGATTCATTATTAGGAAAGGGCTTGTTCAGGGCATCCGTTTCTAATACCCAATCGCAGCGGTAAGCAAGAATGTTTTGTGACTGAAATGTGGTCACAAAACATTTGCATTTTACCACCTACTCCAAGTAGGTGGTAACCCATTCGCAAATGGGAAGGGGATCCCCAAGGGATGCCTTTCCCTTTGTGAATGTTCATGAAAATATGTTTTAAGAGCAGGCAGGGGTCATACGGATCAGTGATTACTCTTAAAAAAAAAATATACATATATATATATTTAAACACATCCTGTTTTCCTTAAGAAAAACGGGCTGTATTAAAAAAATAAAAAAGATTGCTTTATTTAAAGGCATTCATAGACATGGTGGTCTGCTGAAACCAGCAGGCCACCATCCCTGTGATTTTTACATTTCCTAATTGGTCGCAAATTGCAACCTACCTCATTAATATTAATGAGTTAGGCCGATTTGTGACCCATTCGGAAACACAGAATGAATCTCTATGAGTTTCATACATTAGGAAAAGTGATTACCTAATTGTGATTTACAGAGAATCGCAATTAGATAATCACTATTTCTGATAATGATACATATGGCCCAAACTTTCCAGACCCTGTGTCATAACAGCTAAAAAGGTACTAACCTGATACTGTAGCTCATGCATGGCTTTTCCTTTGTTAGCTGCTTTGGCAGCAGGATCACTGAGAGTATAGCAGTCCTTTCTCAAGGTATCTGATACACATTAAAACATCATAACATTACAATCTTCTCCATTGCAGCATGACTTGGTATATTTAATCTTGTGCCCTGCAACACTTTCATACTTATGCCTGGAGACATATTTAGGGCCGTATTTACACTGCGCCAAAATTGGCACCGCCGCACTGTGTCACTTCAGAAATGCAGGAATGCATCTAATTTACAAAAATACAGCGCACACCTGTGTTTCCCCTGGCACTGATGTTAAATTTAGCTGTCTAGCGCAAATGTAGGCACTTGCACCATTGTGCCAGGTTGCCTGAACTGTTTATGTGCGCAGAATGCAGTACACATAAAAGTAGCAAATCATCATTATTTAATTATTGTTTATGTGCAGGAAGGGATTGCATCGGCACATAAACAGCCATCAATCTGGGTGGTCTGGTATTTGGGGTGGTATTTACACAAAATGATACACCCTGATTTCACTGGTTCTAAATTTATCGGGTCTGCTAAATAAAGTCCAATTCTGAGTGTGTCCATAGTAATGAGGAGTATCATGCATCTTCACTGGCCTCTGGTCAGCGTTAGCATCGCTCCCCCAGCATAGCTCCACTTGTTGCTGCTGTTGCCCTTCCCCCTCTGAGCCTGCCTGGCTCATTGTTTTCGAGGCCCACCTCCACCCGCAGGCCCCAGCCTGGCCTCATCCCGGGTAGCCTAGTGGTTGCCTTCTGTCAATCTCTTTGACACCTTCTCCCTTTTTCTGTGCCTTTCTTTCTGCCTTTTTACTCTGTTGCCTTTCTTCTGTTTTTAACTCTTTGAGTTTTTTTTCCTTTTTCCACTGTTCACTGATCACCGCATCTCTGCTGCCCCTGCGGCCCCACCCCCTGCCAGCACAGTGCTTCCCACCCTCCTGTCTCCCAGCTGAGTGACCCCTTCCATATTCCTTCCCTTTTTAATGGTGAGACAAAGGCAAGCCCATCTGCCCCTGGACCACCCACAGTGCCACCAACCCTGGTTCCCACTTCATCTACTGATACTACACCGGTACCCTGCACACCCTCAACAATAGAAGTTCAACCGCCTACCACCTCGCCCAAGGATATCCAAGGTCCATTCCCCTGCCAAAACTGCAACTTCACTTGCACTCTCACTCTAAATCCGCCCTCCACTTGACCTCCCAGACACCTCATGTGTTTTCTACTTTACACTCACTCTACAAGTATGGGACCTCCTTGACTCCATCACCTCTGATGTCGCCTTCTTCATGGACACCTGCATCACCATTTCCTCAGCTCCGGACTTCGCCACTGCCATCCCCAACAGGTACAAGATCAGACATCAAGACCGCACCAACCGACCAGGAGGAGGTCTGGCATTCATCCACTAAAAATCACTCTACCTCACGACCAGCGTTGATGTCCAGACCCCATCTCCGAACACCTTCACTTTCAGATCCAGACTATTCCCATGATCACCCTCCGCGGAACACTCCTCTACAGAACCCCCAGACCCAACCCACCCTTCAGTGAACCACTGGCCAACTTTATTGCTCCCCATGCCCTCACCGCAACAGACTACATTCTCCTTAATGACCTCAACTTTCTCCACGACAACCATAGCAGACAGAACACCTCTACCCTTACAAAGAATCTTGCCACACTTGGACTCAAGCAATTGGTCACACTCCCCACCCTCTCAGCAGGACACACCCTCGACCCTGTCTTCTCTGCCGGAAAGCACATCACCTTCTCATGCAACTCCAAACTCCACTGGACCACCACTGCGGCCTCTTCACCAAGACTGCCGAACAGCACCACATCCACCGCTCAGCACAGGAACTGGACCAAGGTCACCGAAGCCCAGCTCACCACTGCGCTTTGCCACTCCTCACCAACAGACAATGCAGACCCCAACACCTTGGCCCACAACCTCCACCAATGGATCACCAACTGTGCCAACACCCTTGCCACCCCCAAGGAAACCCACCAGCAATTAACACCACAAGAGACCCAGATGGTTCTCCCCTGACCTCCAAGAAACCAAAAGCTCATGCAGATGACTCGAGAGAAAGTGGAGAAGCAGTAAGAGCTCAACAGTCCACAAAGCCTTCAAAGATACAGACACATTACACCACTGGCTCATTACACAAACAGAACTTCAGGAAATAATTAACTCCAACACACACAACAGCAGTACACATAAAAGTAGCAAATCATCATTATTTAATAATTGTTTATGTGCAGGAAGGGATTGCATCAGCACATAAACAGCCATCAATCTGGGTGGTCTGGTATTTGGGGTGGTATTTACACAAAATGATACACCCTGATTTCACTGGTTCTAAATTTATCGGGTCTGCTAAATAAAGTCCAATTCTGAGTGTGTCCATAGTAATGAGGAGTATCATGCATCTTCACTGGCCTCTGGTCAGCGTTAGCATCGCTCCCCCAGCATAGCTCCACTTGTTGCTGCTGTTGCCCTTCACCCTCTGAGCCTGCCTGGCTCATTGTGTTCGAGGCCCACCTCCACCTGCAGGCCCCAGCCTGGCCTCATCCCGGCAAGCCTAGTGGTTGCCTACTGTCAATCTCTTTGACACCTTCTCCCTTTTTCTGTGCCTTTCTTTCTGCCTTTTTACTCTGTTGCCTTTCTTTTGTTTTTAACTCTTTGAGTTTTTTTTCCTTTTTCCACTGTTCACTGATCACCGCATCTCTGCTGCCCCTGCGGCCCCACCCCCTGCCAGCACAGTGCTTCCCACCCTCCTGTCTCCCAGCTGAGTGACCCCTTCCATATTCCTTCCCTTTTTAATGGTGCGACAAAGGCAAGCCCATCTACCCCTGGACCGCCCACAGTGCCACCAACCCTGGTTCCCACTTCATCTACTGATACTACACCGGTACCCTGCACAGCCTCAACAACGGAAGTTCAAGCTCCTACCACCTCGCCCAAGTATATCCAAGGTCCATTCCCCTGCCAAAACTGCGCCTTCACTTGAACTCTCATTCTAAATCCGCCCTCCACTTGACCTCCCAGACACCTCATGTGTTTACTACTTTACACTCACTCTACAAGTATGGGACCTCCTTGACTCCATCACCTCTGATGTTGCCTTCTTCATGGACACCTGCATCACCATTTCCTCAGCTCCGGACTTCGCCACTGCCATCCCCAACAGCTACAAGATCAGACATCAAGACCGCACCAACCGACCAGGAGGAGGTATGGCATTCATCCACTAAAAATCACTCTACCTCTCGACCAGCGTTGATGTCCAGACCCCATCTCCGAACACCTTCACTTTCAGATCCAGACTATTCCCATGATCACCCTCCGCGGAACACTCCTCTACAGACCCCCCAGACCCAACCCACCCTTCATTGAACCACTGGCCAAATTTATTGCTCCCCATGCCCTCACCGCAACAGACTACATTCTCCTTAATGACCTCAACTTTCTCCACGACAACCATAGCAGACAGAACACCTCTACCCTTACAAAGAATCTTACCACACTTGGACTCAAGCAATTGGTCACCCTCCCCACCCTCTCAGCAGGACACACCCTCGACCCTGTCTTCTCTGCCGGAAAGCACATCACCTTCTCATGCAACTCCAAACTCCACTGGACCACCACTGCGGCCTCTTCACCAAGACTGCCGAACAGCACCACATCCACCGCTCAGCACAGGAACTGGACCAAGGTCACCGAAGCCCAGCTCACCACTGCGCTTTGCCACTCCTCACAACAGACAATGCAGACCCCAACACCTTGGCCCACAACCTCCACCAATGGATCACCAACTGTGCCAACACCCTTGCCACCCCTAAGGAGACCCACCAGCAATTAACACCACAAGAGACCCAGATGGTTCTCCCCTGACCTCCAAGAATCCAAAAGCACATGCAGATGACTCGAGAGAAAGTGGAGAAGCAGTAAGAGCTCAACAGACCACAAAGCCTTCAAAGATACAGACACATTAAACCACTGGCTCATTACACAAACAGAACTTCAGGAAAGAATTAACTCCAACACACACAACAGCAGTACACATAAAAGTAGCAAATCATCATTATTTAATAATTGTTTATGTGCAGGAAGGGATTGCATCAGCACATAAACAGCCATCAATCTGGGTGGTCTGGTATTTGGGGTGGTATTTACACAAAATGATACACCCTGATTTCACTGGTTCTAAATTTATCGGGTCTGCTAAATAAAGTCCAATTCTGAGTGTGTCCATAGTAATGAGGAGTATCATGCATCTTCACTGGCCTCTGGTCAGCGTTAGCATCGCTCCCCCAGCATAGCTCCACTTGTTGCTGCTGTTGCCCTTCACCCTCTGAGCCTGCCTGGCTCATTGTGTTCGAGGCCCACCTCCACCCGCAGGCCCCAGCCTGGCCTCATCCCGGGTAGCCTAGTGGTTGCCTTCTGTCAATCTCTTTGACACCTTCTCCCTTTTTCTGTGCCTTTCTTTCTGCCTTTTTACTCTGTTGCCTTTCTTCTGTTTTTAACTCTTTGAGTTTTTTTTCCTTTTTCCACTGTTCACTGATCACCGCATCTCTGCTGCCCCTGCGGCCCCACCCCCTGCCAGCACAGTGCTTCCCACCCTCCTGTCTCCCAGCTGAGTGACCCCTTCCATATTCCTTCCCTTTTTAATGGTGCGAACAAGGCAAGCCCATCTGCCCCTGGACCGCCCACAGTGCCACCAACCCTGGTTCCCACTTCATCCACTGATACTACACCTGTACCCTGCACAGCCTCAACAACGGAAGTTCAAGCTCCTACCACCTCGCCCAAGGATATCCAAGGTCCATTCCCCTGCCAAAACTGCACCTTCACTTGCACTCTCACTCTAAATCCACCCTCCACTTGACCTCCCAGACACCTCATGTGTTTACTACTTTACACTCACTCTACAAGTATGGGACCTCCTTGACTCCATCACCTCTGATGTCGCCTTCTTCATGGACACCTGCATCACCATTTCCTCAGCTCCGGACTTCGCCACTGCCATCCCCAACAGCTACAAGATCAGACATCAAGACCGCACCAACCGACCAGGAGGAGGTATGGCATTCATCCACTAAAAATCACTCTACCTCTCAACCAGCGTTGATGTCCAGACCCCATCTCCGAACACCTTCACTTTCAGATCCAGACTATTCCCATGATCACCCTCCGCGGAACACTCCTCTACAGACCCCCCAGACCCAACCCACCCTTCAGTGAACCATTGGCCAACTTTATTGCTCCCCATGCCCTCACCGCAACAGACTACATTCTCCTTAATGACCTCAACTTTCTCCACGACAACCATAGCAGACAGAACACCTCTACCCTTACAAAGAATCTTACCACACTTGGACTCAAGCAATTGGTCACCCTCCTCACCCTCTCAGCAGGACACACCCTCGACCCTGTCTTCTCTGCCGGAAAGCACATCACCTTCTCATGCAACTCCAAACTCCACTGGACCACCACTGCGGCCTCTTCACCAAGACTGCCGAACAGCACCACATCCACCGCTCAGCACAGGAACTGGACCAAGGTCACCGAAGCCCAGCTCACCACTGCGCTTTGCCACTCCTCACCAACAGACAATGCAGACCCCAACACCTTGGCCCACAACCTCCACTAATGGATCACCAACTGTGCCAACACCCTTGCCCCCCCCAAGGAAACCCACCAGCAATTAACACCACAAGAGACCCAGATGGTTCTCCCCTGACCTCCAAGAATCCAAAAGCACATGCAGATGACTCGAGAGAAAGTGGAGAAGCAGTAAGAGCTCAACAGACCACAAAGCCTTCAAAGATACAGACATATTACACCACTGGCTCATTACACAAACAGAACTTCAGGAAAGAATGAACTCCAACACACACAACAGCAAGGAACTTTTCACCATTGTCAACAAATTCACAAAACCTGATGCGGACACCATAGACATCTCACTCTCCCAAGACAGCCTCGCCACCTTCTTCCACTGGAAAATTCAGGACATCTACAAAGGATTCACAAGCAAAGAACCAGCACCACCAGGGATGGTTATCACCAACAGATCGTGGAGCACTGGACCCTCCTCACCCCAGAAAACACGCTCAAGCTCATGAATACCATCCACTCTGGGGCACCCTCAGACCGATGCCCCCACCATATCTTTCATCAAGCCAGTGCCATCATCACTCCTGAGCTATGCCATACCATCAACGGCTCCTTCGAAACAGCCACCTTCTGCAGACCCAATGAGTCTGAATAACCACAGACCGATCTCACTGCTTCCTTTTCCAGCCAAGGTAATCGAAAAAGTGATCAATGCACAGCTCCTCGAGTTCATCGAAGCCAACCACATCCTCGACTCCTCCCAATCCAGACTCAAGAGCAACCACAGCACCAAAACCACACTCCTATCAGTCACGGGTGACATCCACACCCCATTGGACGACTGCGAGACAGCTTCCCCCATCCTCATCGACCTCTCCACTGCCTTCAACACCATCTCCCACACCAACCTGTGCACCAGACTACTTGACGCCAGCATGTACGCCAAAGCCCTGGAATAGATCTGCTCCTTCCTCACAGGCCGAATCCAAAGAGTCAGGCTCACACCATTCACCTTGAAGCCAATGGAAACCAGATACAATCTTCCCCAAGGCTCCGTCCTGAGCCCCCTGCTCTTCAACATCTACATGACCCCACTCACCGAGACAGTCAGACACCACAGGCTCAACATTGTCTCATACACCAATGACACACAGCTCATTCTTCCCTCACCAATGAACCATTAATAGCCAAAAAGAACTTTCACAGCGGAATGAAGGCATATGCTGACTGGATGAGGGACAGCTGCCTCAAGCTCAACTCAGACAAGATGGAAATCCTCTTCCTGGGCCCACTACTTCCGCCTGGGATGACTCCTGATGGTCCTGTAGCCTCAGAACTGCCCCACCTCCAACGGCACAACCCTGGCATCATTCTCCACTCATCACTGTCCATGGCCCACCAAGTCAATGCAGCCTCCTCATCATGCTTCCATACCCTTCAGCTGCTCCGGAAGATCTTCAAGTAGATCCCTATCAACACAAAGAAAAACAGTAACCCAGGCACTCGTCAGCAGTAAACTCAACTACTGTGAACGCACTGTATGCCAAAATCAACAAAAAACTCCAATCAAGACACCAGAGAAAACAGAACACCATGGCCAGACAGATCCTGGACATCCCACGTCACAGCCACATCTCCACCCACCTGAGAGACCTGGAATTGTAGGTACTTTCAAAGTGATAAACAATCTCCTTTTTATATAAACAGTACCCCCAATTCCTCCCCCCCACTCTTCCCAAGGGATGGGTAGCTTGTAATTATAAGCAGGGAGGGAAATTATAAAAGATGTTTTCTATGCCTGGGTGGGGAAAAAATGAACCTTTTTTTTTTCCTTATTGTAGATACTTAGCTCTATGGGATAAAACAAACATATTTTCCATAAGTATAAGTATGGCTAGGAGGTAGCTAAATGTGTCATGAAAGTACTCAAATGAATGGTAATGATAAATCCAACAGCTTACCACTGTTGAATGTATCATAACTAGTACAGAAAAGAGGTTATAAGTCTTTCTTTTCTGTAAGCCAAATTCCAGCTTGCTAGTGGTCTCTCTTGATTGGTTAGCCCTACTAGGATTAGCCAGGCTGCTTTGTTCACGTGATAAGTGGCCTTTACTTTGGCTGAGGGGTAGGACTGGCAGATGCTGAGACCAGGCCAGAACAGGGGCTTGGTAAATCAAACTAAGGCTTCAAAGGAAGCAAGACAGAAAGGAATGCTAGCCAGGCCTGGCCTCTCAATCCATTCCCCACAGATAGATAGTGTGATCAGGAAAGGAATTTGCAGGTGTCCAGAGTGGCAGTGGTAATGGAAATGAGCCACTCCAGTTGATTGGTTTAACCAAGTTTTGCTCCTCTGGAAAATCGTCCATCTTGGAATGTTAAAGTGCAGTGTTTTATGGGACAAGAACATGCCACACTTTTGAGGAAGCTGTCATGCTTTCGGGTGGCACCCTGCAGCTCATTGGGCCAGAGTGGCCCCTGCCCGTCGCCAAGATGATAAAATAATAGTGGCACATCTGCATTGCATTTCAGATCTGCTGCCTGAAACCACAAGAAGAAGGACTGCCCTGCTGGAACCCTGATCTGCAACCCAGTGGACTGCACTTTGAAGTGCTGCTTCTGTTGCATACTGAAACAACTGCCCAAAGGACTTTTCCGAGCTTTAAAAAGGACTCAAGAGTGGACTCCCTGAAAGCAATAGGTTAACAGAGCTTGCCTGCACCAACATTCACACATGTTTCCAGCCTGGACTTTTAAGGGTTTGGCCAGGTTCATTGTGGGAACTGAAGTCCTAAGTGCAAAGGTAAAATCTTGACCAAGGCCTCCCGCTCAGTGTATCTGAGCAGGGCTCCATCTCATTCAACCGTATACTTAGACTTTGTCCTGGTCAAGTGCTATTGATTTCTAAGCACTAGAAAGCATATTTTTTTATTTAATCTTTAAAAATTCATAACCCCGGTTCCCTGTAATTAATTTTTGTCATTTTGGTGTCATTTTAAAGATAAAGGTATTTACAATTTTCATAAATTAGTGTGGACATTTTGTTGTGTGACATGTCTTACTTGTTTACTAAATTGATGTATTTAAATGCTTTACATACCTGTGTCCTAAGTTAAGCATGTGTGCTGGTTTCCAAGCTACTACAGGTTGAGCCAAGGGCTGTTGTTTTGAGACCTTGACTGGACCTAACATTGTCTGGAGGCGTTATTGCTAGTGGTAGGTATGTACTTGCCTCTACCAATAACCAGCCCCCAACAAAAATGATTAGGCAATTTCACCCAATAAATTTTATATGTTCTTATCTGCCAAAATGTATTCGAGGAAAACTATTGGAGTGCGGTGTAAGCCACCAAACTCCTTGAGTGTAATATATGTGATAACTGGAGTTATCACATGTATGGCAATTCACCAGATCACTCATAATGAGGGCCTAAATTGACTATTTGCTTTCAATATATCCTTCTATGACTATTTTCCTTCTAGCTAGATGCCTCCATGTTATTTTATGTGATTCTCACCATTGACTAAGCATTTACTTTTATCCTTTGCATTTTGGAATTTATTTTATATGCTAGTGTAATGCTGTCATGCTGTCAGTCTCATGCTGCTTTTTACCATCATTTATTGCACTGAAACTAGTTTATGGGCCTTATTACAACATTGGCAATCCAAGAACCACCAATGCCGCAGTGTCGGTTGGACTTCCACGCTCCAGAACCGCCACATTACGACCCTGGGGGTTGGACTGCCAAGGGACCATCGTCCCTAACAGGAACATGGTTCCTGAGAGGCTGACAGCACACAGTACTTCCTTGCTGACCATGTGTCCCTTTTCTACCAGGCTTTCAATGGTGGAAAGGCTGTTCTGTGGACTACAGGGGGGCCCCTGCACAGCCCAGGATCAATTGTGCCCCCCTGCCACCTTTGCAGACAGTGTGCATTCTGAAGATATTGTGGTGCTACAGTATTGGCATCAACTACCTATAAGAAAACCGAGTCTAATATCCACGTACTGTTCCTGCAAGGCTGACAGGCAGAGACATCATAATACGATGTTCCCATTGGTCAGCCGGGCGGGAACATCGTAATACGACTGGGGGGTAGGCAGCTGGTATGACGGCTGCCTCCTCCCCGTGGCTCTGGCAGTCAGTTAATTCCAACCACCAAAGTCGCAATGAGGCTCTATGTTTCCCTCTAGTCATTACTATTAGCATTTTACCTAACTTTCCTAAATGCGCTGAAGCATTACAAAATGTTTGTTGCCTCGGTCAGTGCTTTAAGAAAAAACATGCTAAATTAATAAAAACATGGACTACAAACCTTTTCCATTATTTAAATCACAGTTTTAAAAATGTCTGTTCGATTAATTAATTCAATTGACTTAGAATGTTTCTTAAATGTCATTGTGTACTATTCTATGTACAGTACAGAATAGTGTGATATATATATGTATATATTTTGTAATTGTATTTCATTTTATATATATATATATAAATATATATAAAATGAAATACAATTACAAAATTCTTAATGATTAAAACATTAAGGATTGGATGTACTAAACCAGTGGTTCCCAACCTGTGGGACGGGGGCCCATGGGAGTCAGCGAAGCCTCCTCAGGGGGTCCGCGACTGCTTAGAAAATTTAATAATATTAGCTTCCAACTATCAGTAATGACTCAGTGGGGATCCCTGGATTCCAATAATGATTCAGTGGGGGTCCCGGGCTCCAGTATTGATAAAACGGGGGTCCACAGAAGTCAAAAGGTTGGGAACCACTGTACTAAACCATTTGGCTGATGCAAGCCCTATATTTTGCTTAATCACAGTATTTGCGTTTGCTAAATGGCTTTGTGCTATGTAGTATACCGATTTAGTAATTTGGTAAAAGGTCATCCATCAGAAATGTACTTCAAAACACAATTTAAAAGGGGAATGCTTAGGGCATCCTTCCAAGTTGTTATGTCCAATGTGGCTGCAATTAAAGTAGTCATCTCATCAATGACAGAGAAAACTCAATCGCGAATGGGAAAGTGAATTTAAAAAACAAGTTTGTCAGGGATTAGGGACCACTGCCAACTCAAATTTCTTTTTTTAACATACCATTTTTTATTAGAACTTTGGGCCTGAATTAGATCTTCGCAGAGGGGAATACTCTGTCACAAACGTGACGGATAACCCATATGCCGCATCATGATCTCCATAGGGTTTAATGGGATTGTAATATGGCAAATAGGAGTATCCCCTCTGCCAAAATCTAAATCAGGCTCTTCGTTTTCACAAAAATACTGGGTGCAATTTGCACCCATTATTTTCCAAGCACAGCTACGTACATTTTGTCCAAAGTACCATGATCAAATTCAGTAAAAATCTTCAGTTAACAACCCAACTATTTTGCATTTCATGTAGGCAACATTGTTTTTGATAAAACTGTTTGATCCGATTGAAAGCACACTCACTTAATTAAGTTAAATGCTCTAGTAGCACTAATTTTGGTCTTTTTAGTTAATTCTCTTAATTCATTACTAGTTTATACTGGTAATTCATATTAGCTCACATGAATACTTGCTTTAAATTGAAGAATCAATGAATGCCAAAACATGAATATCAATAATTCAACACTTCATAATAATGAGCAACTGTGCAAAGATTAAAATGGAAATATGTGAATCGTCTATGAGTACATGTTTTCATGTTTATGCAACATGAAGCCATAATTAAGTCGTCATTCATGAAAAATCAATTTATATCAGCATTACCTACCATGCATAAATAATGAAACTTTGTTGTATGCAAATGTTAAAATATTCTTTACAATAATAAGATACAATCAAAGCTTAACATTTTACATTTCCTTGAGGCAGCAGTAAGCAAGATCTAAAAATGGGGTCTGTCCCATTACAGTTTGCACTGTTTTCTAAAAAACAATTAGCAACAGACTTCTTAATAGATCTGCAATTTGATGGAAACAAATTCTTCCTCAAGTCTAATACACTGAGAGAGAAACAAACAAAGGGGGTCATTACAACCCTGGCGGACGGTATTAAAGGTGCAGTAATACCGCAAACAGGCCGGCGGACAAAAAAAGGGAATCATGACCGTGGCGGAAACCGCCAACATAGACAGCCACTTTAACACTCCGACCGCCACGGAGGTACAGACAAGCAGCGCGGCGGTCACTGCCAACAGACAGGCGGAAGACAATGTACCGCCCACAGTATCACAACCCGTCAATCCGCCACCTTTTCCGTGGCGGGTTCACCGTGGATAAAAACACGGCGGAAACAGCTTTTGCAATGGGAAAACGCTCACCTTAACACACTCCACGAGGAAGGAGGACACCATGGAGCCCGAATTACAAATCCTACATGCCCTTGTCTTCCTGCTCATTTATGAACACCAGCAACGGCGGCGGCGAAGACAACGGTGAGTACTGCACCTACGACATAGGGGAGGCAAAAGTCAAGGGGATACACACGCAAAACCCCCACCCCCACCCTCGCACATTATAACACACACAGCTATGCATGTCAAACATCACAGTAACAACCCACAACCCCCCCGGAAGAATGCAAAGACAAATGGAAATCAGTCGAAAAATTGTAATGTATCAAAACACAGTTACCAAATATATACAGATATATATATACACATTCAAAAGTATATACATTACGAGAAGCAATGCAGGTATGCACATATCAATGTCCCTGCCCTGTTCAGCGGTCTTCACCATGGCGGTGATTCCCTTATTCAGCGGTGCTTTGCCATGGCGGTCTCTGACCTGTGCATTGGTGTGTGGCATGACGGTCCCTCATTTTCCAGCGGGGCTGTGGCAGCCGGGGCCCTCCTGGGCACTGACTCTGGGGGTGGTCTCCTGACCAGTGACGATACTCGTGCCCTCCTGGGCACTGACTCCGGGGGTGGTCTCCTGACCAGTGACGATACTCGTGCCCTCCTGGGCAATGAACTCTGGCGGTGGTTTCCTGACCAGTTACAATACTCGTGCCCTCCTGGGCAATGACTCTGGCGGTGGTCTCCTGACCAGTGACGACGGTGCTAGCGGTGGCGTCCCGGCCGCCGGGGAGGATGGCGCTCTTCTCCGCCGTGCTGCTCTCACCAGACTGTGCAGACTTCCTCTGGCCCTTCACCACCTTTGGAGGAGTCACAGTTGACTCTGCAATCCCCCTGGGAACCTTGTGAGCAGTTTTGCCGCCCAGAGTCTTCACCCTGTCCTGTCGGCCACTTTCCAACTTGAGATGCTTTACAGGGGGTGGACTGGCAGTGCTTTGGCTCCGTGTCACACTGCCTGCCCTGGTGGCCGGTGCACTCCACACACCTGTAACACGCACCACTGGTACTGAAGTCTTTTTGGCTGAGGTGCTACTTAGGGACTTATGAATAGGAGGGGTGGGGATGGGGGCAAAGAGGTCAACGTTGCTGTGGGAGAGTTTATGACGAACACTGGGATGGGTAGCTGGAGGGGGTCTGGGAGTGGAGGAAGAGGAGGTGGTTGTAGGAGGTGTCACTTTAGGTGTTTTGGGTGCAGGTGCAGGTACTGGAGGCTGTTGCGAGGTGGATGGATGTTGGGTGTGTGGGTGCCCGCGTTTGTGTACTTTGGGAGGGGGCGTCACAGACACACTGGGAGAGGACACAGGGGACGTGTAAATGGGAGTGGGGGTGGGGAGTGCAGGTGAGCGGGGTGTGGTGCTGGGTGTTCTGGTGCGAGTCCTAGTGCCTGTAGATGTAGTGCATGCAGGTGAGAGTGTAGACGACACTGGGAGGGAGACGATGAGGAGGGGGACACAGTGGAGGCAGTGGATGTTGCTGTGTCTGTATGTGTGTGATGCTTGTGTGAGTGCCTGTGGGATGTGTGGTGCCTATGTTTGCTTGAGCTACTTTTGTGTGTTGAGGTGTGTGCATGCTTGTCTGTTGGTGTGCTTGGGATAGGCTGGGGTACAGGGGATTGGGTCTGGGTGGAGGAAGTTGGAGGGGGGAGGCTAGACACAGGGACAATGGCTGCCATCAGTGCTGAGGCCAAAGATTGCAGGGTTCGATGAAGGGCAGCTTGACCAGAATGAATGCCCTCCAGGAATGCATTAGCGTGTTGCAACTCCCTTTCTACACCCTGGATGGCATTCACAATGGTAGACTGCCCAACAGTGAGTGACCTGAGGAGGTCAATGGCCTCCTCACTGAGGGCAGCAGGGGTGACAGGGGCAGGGGCTGAGGTGCCTGGGGCGAAGGTGATGCCCACCCTCCTGGGTGAGCGGGAACAGGGCGAATGCTGAGGGGCTGCTGGGAGGGCGGTGCTGGTAGGGGAGGTGGCGGCTGTACCTGTAGAAGTGTGGGGTACAGATGGTGCTGCCACCACAAGGGAGCTCCCATTGGCGGACGAGTCCGTGTCACTGGTTGGTGATCCGGTGCCCGACGTGAAGCTCCCCTCGCCCTCCGTCCCACTGGTGCATTCTGAGTCTGTGGTGTGGCCCTCCATGGCCATGTGGGATGCAGCTCCCTCGTGCTCCGGTGCCACTGTACCTCCGCCTGATAATGCTGATGCACAAAAGAACATGGAGAGCAGAAAAAGGGGGGGGGGGACGACAGCAGACAGACAGGTTGAGTGCATGACATACCGCTACCGTTGGCAGACAATACAGACACAGCAGCCCCCTGCACTACGCCGTGCTCCTGGCCTCTACAGATGCCATTCCTGGGATATGGCCTACATCGCTACAGCGGACATCTGCACACATGGATGCCACAGGGGCATGTATACCTGTACTTGGCACTCTACTGCGGTGGGGTGGAGTGCCACATGGCCTGCATTACGGCGGGGCCTAGCCTATGGAAGTCGCCCTGGCCTAGGGAAACCCACAGCCCTCCTCCCACACCTAGACCCCTCAACTGCGCGCAAAGTCCCCAAAATGATTGTGTACTCACCCCCTTGTGTCTGCTGTGATGCCCTCAAGCGCCCATCCAACTCAGGGTAGGCCACCGCCAGGATCCGGAACATCAGGGGGGTCATGGGGCGACGGGCACCCCTCCCACGTTGGGAGGGCATCCCCAGCTGAGCCTCCGCCGTCTTCTTGCTCCAGCGGCGAATGTCCTCCCATCTTTTACGCCAGTGGGTGCCCTGTCTCTGGTGGACCCCCAGGGTCCGGACGTCCTTGGCGATGGCACGCCAAATGTCCTTCTTCTGGTGGGCGCTGACCTACATAACATGCACATTGGAAGAAGAGAAGTCATTAGCAAGAGCACCGTTGAAGTGAGTAGAGTAGCGTGTACTGGGGGAGGACCCCGTCCACAAGCTTCTCCAACTCCTGAGCAGTGAAGGCAGGGGCCCTTTCCCCAGACGCAGCAGCCATTGTCTCTTCCAGACCGAGGTCACAGCAGCCCTTGCACTGTAGGTCCTCCCTTGTCGAAGATCAGGTATCAAGTGATTGAACAGGTAGAAAATGGCGGTGACGTCCGCGGCGGTGACGTCCGCGGCGGTGCGTATCATCACCGCCGGCGCACTTCATCATTGGCTCCTGGGACCCATAGGGTCCAATGTTAACCAATGCAGCTTTGCGCCGCTGTCTTCGACCGCCTACCGCGACGGTGTACAATGCCAGCGCAGTTACCTCACATCCCACTGTCCCAGTTTAGAGGTCAGGCAGCCGCCATTTCGGGGGCCCACATGGCTTAATTTGCAACTGCGTCACACATACCTGGGCCTACACTCGACACACATACAGGAAGATTTTTGTCTTTGGAGTCGTGTTCTGTGTATCTGTGGGTACATACCTGGGATTTTGGTGACTCTGTGGTCGCTGTTGTCCTTCCTAGGCACCGTCAGCTTGGACATTTGAGAAGATGGCGGAATCCTCCGGTGTACCGACCGCTGGTGGACCTGTTGACAATGGAGGAGCGACATTTACTCATCACCTACAGGTTTGACCGTGCCACAATCCAGGAACTGTGTACCCAGTAGGAGCCAGACCTGATGTCACCAATCCACCATCCCACAGGAATCCCCCCTCAAGTGCAGGTGCTGTCAGTGCTCCATTTCCTTGCAAGTGGATCGTTTCAAACAACAGTGGCCATGGCATCAGGGATGTCCCAGCCCATGTTTTCCAACGTGTTGTCCAGAGTGTTGTCTGCCCTGCTGAAACACGTAAGGAGCTACATCGTTTTCCCTCAGGTGGAGGATTTGCCAACAGTGAAAGGTGACTTCTATGCCCTTGGACATATCCCCAACATCATAGGTACTATTGATGGAACCCATGTAGCTCTGGTCCCCCCCCACAGGAGTGAACAGGTGTACAGGAACCGGAAGAGTTATCATTCCATGAATGTACAGATGGTATGTTTGGCAGACCAGTACATCTCGCAGGTAAACGCTATGTTCCCTGGCTCCGTGCATGACGCCGACATCCTGCGCAATAGCAGCATCCCTTATATGATGGGTCAATTCCAGAGGCATCGGGTGTGGCTATTGGGGGACTCTAGTTACCCCAACCTGTCCTGGCTATTGACCCCAGTGAGGAATACCAGGACCAGGGCAGAGGAACGCTACAATGAGGCCCATGGGCGGACTAGGAGGGTGATCGAACGGACCTTCGGCCTCCTGAAGGCCAGGTTCAGGTGCCTGCATTTGACAGATGGTTCCCTATTCTACTCACCAAGGAAGGTGTGCCAGATCATCATCGCCTGCTCGATGCTTCACAATCTTGCTTTGCGACGCCAGGTGCCTTTTCTGCAGGAGGATGGTCCAGATGGCGGTGTTGTGGCAGCTGTGGAGCCTGTGGACAGTGATGAGGAGGACGCTGAGGAAGAAGACATAGACAACAGGGAGTCAGTCATACGGCAATATTTCCAGTGTCACAGAGGTGAGAACAGTTTTCTTTTTACCATTACATTCACTTTCACACTTCTACCTCTAACCTGTCTGTCATTTCATAGCACTCTTTGGTCACTGAGTTGTACCTTTCCATTACGGTTTCACAGGTGTGGTTAGCAACGTGTGTCATCTGCTTGCATCCTTCAAGGACTTTTGATGTGTGACATAGGTATGTTGGCTATAAAAATGGAAAGCATGTTGACACTGTCATTGATTATACATATTTACCAAATCACAGACTGACTCCAGATTGTTTTGTGGTTCAAGGGTGTTTATTTCAGTGCTCAAAAATGGAGGGGGGTAGTGATATGGTGATGGGGGACGGTGGAGGAATGTCCATGGCAGAGTCCAGTCCATTAGTCACACAGGTGCACTGTCCATATGGGCATAGGAAGTGGAGATGGGGCAGTTCCAATCGGGACAGGGTAACAAAGTGAGACAGGGGGAGGACAATCAGGGTGGTCTCATTTCCTGGCGGGGGTCTTGCCATCTTGCTCTGTCCTGTTCCTGGATCTCAGGGACCGCTTGCGGGTGGTTGTCCATCTGCAGGGGGTGGGGTGCTGGTGTGGTGGTCCTGTGGCGGGGCGTCCTGTCCACTAGCGCCGGCGGAGGTGGCGGGCAGTTCATCGTCCATGCTAGTGTCAGGGGCCCCTTGGAGTGCCACGGTGTCCCTCATGGTCTTTTGTATGTCCTTCAGCACCTCTACGATGGTGCCCAGGGTGGAGCTGATGGTTCTGAGCTCCTCCCTGAACCCCAAATACAGTTCGTCCTGCAGGCGCTGGGTCTCCTGAAACTTGGCCAGTACCGTCGCCATCGTCTCCTGGGAGTGGTGGTATGCTCCCATGATGGAGGAGAGGGCCTCGATGGTCCAGGCTGGTCATCAGGATCCAGCAGGGCAGAGCTGCTGTCATCGCTGTGGGCCTCTTCTGTGGGTGGAGTGGAGTTGTCTGGACCCTCCGGTGTGGTGACGTTCCGTAGTGGTCCTGCAGTGTTTGTGTACCCCAGTGCAAGCATTCCTGTGTGTGGGTTTGTGTGATGATGGTTAGGGGGTTGTTATGGGTATGTGCAGTAAGCATGCTTTGGTGAGGGCTGACCATGCTTTGTTTTTCCATGCGGGGCTTTGTTTTGGGATGTGTGGTTTGTGTTATGAGTACATTAGTGAGGAGTTGGAGTGATAGGGGAGGGGGTGAGGGTGGGGGTGTGTGATGGCATGCAGGTAGGGTGGGGGGTATAATAGTTGAGATTTAACTTACCAGTGTCCATTCCTCCACCGACTCCGAGGCCCTCTGGATGCATGATGGTCAAGACTTGCTCCTCCCATGTTGTTAGTTGTGTGGGAGGAGGTGGGGGTCCGCCACCAGTCCACTGTACCGCGATGTTGTGCCTGGATACCACTGAACGCACCTTCCCCCGTAGGTCGTTCCACCTCTTCCTGATGTCCTCCCGATTTCTTAGATGCTGTCCCACTGCGTTGACCATGTCCACGATTCTTTGCCATAGCTCCATCTTCCTGGCAATGGATGTGTGCTGCACCTGTGAGCCAAATAGCTGTGGCTCTACCTGTAGGATTTCCCCCACTATGACCCTGAGCACCTCCTCGGAAAACCTGGGGTGTCTTTGGCGTGACATGAGGTGGTGTGAGTGATGTGTGGGGTGGTGTAAGTGTTGATGTGTGTGGTGATGTGTAGTGGTGTGTGGTGTATTGTGGTTGTAATGTTGTGTGGGTGATGGTGTGGTGTGCCTCTTTGTGGTGGGGTTGTCTATTGCTGTGCTCTCTCTGTCGCCCTCATCTCTAATTTTTGGTCATAGGGGTTTGTGGGTGATGTGGGTGTGTGTTTTATATAGTGTTGGGTGTGTGGGAGTGGTGTGTGTATGTGTATAAGGTGTGTGTATTTGGAATTGTCCAATGTGGCGGTGTTTTGGAGATGTGTGTGTATTTTGAGCACGGCGGTGTGTACCGCCAATGGAATACCGCGGTTGAAAGACCTCCACGTGGATTTGTGTGTCGTGATAGCATGGGCGTGTTTCTGTTGGCGTGACGGTGGAGGTTTTGTTTTCGCCAGTTTATCACTGACCTTTGGTGTGGCGGTTTTTTAAACTTCCAGGTAAAAATAGAAGACAGACCACACTTCCGGTTATTTGGTGGCACTGAACTGGGTCAAGGTCACAGGTTCAAGCTGACCGTGATGAACAGTAGGTAATATAGAGGGACCAGGTCCATCCCAGTGACATGTTTACTTTATCACAGTCCAGGGCCACTCGAGGAGTCTCAACTGGTGCTTCGCTTGGGGGGGCCCTCATGGAGATTGTTGTCAGTGCTAAGAGCCTCAAATTTCTGGATTTTCACTTGCAGTTCCATCTTTGCAGTTTTGAAGGAGGAGGAGAACACTCTGATTTCAGTCAAGGGTCCAGGACCTGGTGAGGCACCTCTTGGGAATCTGGACACATTGCAGGAAGGGCCAGCAGCAGGGCCAAGGCAGGTCTAGTTCATGATAGTCACCTGGGCAGTTGCAGGGAAGGCCTCTGGAAGCATGTTCTTCCACTTTAGCTCAAACAGGAGGTCAGTCAACTGACTCTTTTGAAGTCACTTCTGGGGATCCTAGGTGCAAGGTAAGCAGGTCCAGTTTTTTTCTTTCCGTACAGGTGTGTAGTCCTTCTGAATCTTCCACAGCACAAGGAGGGTTCTAAGGAGAGGTTTTGAGGATGTCACTTTTGTACCCTTTGTCAGCCCGTGTGTGGGGTCACTTTTGGTCTACTCCCAAACTAGATCTGGTCAGTTCCACCCATTCCTTTGGTTTGGCACCAAACTATCTATAGTAAAACATGGCAGGCAGGCACAGGTGTCAACTGCATTTACTAGTTGCATAGAATGCAGCTTCTGAAGTGACAAAGGGGTAGGCACAGACTTTAGGCTACCCTCTGAAGCTCAGGAAGTGCTATATCCCCGTAGGGCCATCCTGCTTGGGAGGAGAACACCTGGCCCCACACCAAGGCCCTTTTGTTTCCTGTCTGTAAGGAATGCACAACACAACACAACACAGGAGATACATTATATTCATATGACCCTAGACAGTGGCAGAAAGTTGCATTTGGTTTAGACAGAAAAATTGCAACTTTCTAAAAGTGATATTTGTAGATAGTACTTTAAATTCCAACTTTACCATTAAAGAGGATTCTAAATTTCAATTTAAATGAGTGAACAAAGTATTTCTCTATCTGCTTCAAAACTTAAGTTAGCGCTTATTAGATGTAAAAAGGTAACCCAGTCTTACTCTATGGAAGAGATAGACATCCTACTATAGAAAAATAACTGTACGGGTTTTTCACTGTCAGGGCATGTAAAATGTAAGGACATATGTCCTACATTTTTAATACTGCGTACCTTGCCCCATAAGCAGACCCCAAGGGTGACTTATAAGTATTAAAGGGAAGGTTTGGGCAAGGAAAAGGTTTATTTTGCCAGGTCGAAATTCCACTTACAACTGCACCACAGGCTGAATTGGCACACTTGAGACATGCTTACAGGGCTACTTCAGTGGGTGGCACAATGAATGCTCTAGCTCATTAGTAGCCTTTAATGTAGAGGCCCTGGGTACATGTAGTACCATCCACTATGGATTTATAAGTAGATTAAATAATCTGGTATATACCACTTTTACAATGTTTAAAGGAGAGAGCACAAACACTTTACCACTGGTTAAAAGGAGTGAAGTGTGCAGAGTCCTAAAAGCCAACCAAAATGGGCTCAGCAAAAAAAGACAAAAATCTAGGGTGACCCTGCAGAATGTGCTGAGAGCACTAGGCTGTCTGTTAGTTCCTCTCAAATAGATTTCCTGCATCATTCCAGGTGAGACAAGAATAAATATTATCCTGTTACTGTCTATTGAGGACCTAAATCACCATCAGAAGTGGGCCGTCTGTATTTCAGCTTGCTATCATTTAAAAAAAAAATCTTTTTATTGGTTTTATTCATTCAACATAGCTTCACTTCTTTTTCATACAGGTTATTTTGGCAATGACATTCTTCAAACACATATAGTACATATACAGTCCATACATCTGAACTCCTTGGGGGAGAATCAACGAGATGCATTTGGTTCCATAAAGGAATAGTGGTGTTGACAATCTGCACAGCCTTATTGAAATGACAGATACACGAAAATGAACTGGAAATCAGCATCCTGCAAGTGGTAGCTACCTATATATTGTGAACCACTCCCAGAAAGTCAATGTCCACACAATTTTGGCATAAACGAGGTCTCTGTTCAGGAAGTTATCAATAAACTTGTAGATTCAGCAACGATAAGAAACATTATTGTATAAAACAAGAGAAACAATGAACTAAACTTAGAGCCCATTCCCGTCGTCCCCCAGCTCCACCGCCCAGAGGCCTCCCATTGTGTCTGCGTTACTATATCACCACCAGTGTCCAAGGCATGATAAATAAATGGTCTAATGTCAATTTAGCTGAACCAGTAGGAGTCTATGTCAGAAAACATGCCATTAATTGACCAGGTGGCAATTGTAGCATATAAATTGACTAAGCCAGCACTAGCTCGGTATCATGTGGAACTGCATCGTCAGTGTCTATGCCATGCTTCGCTCTATGCAAATGGGACATCTCATCCCAGCTAGCAGACAGGGGATAGTTACGCATGCCTATTGCTTCTTTGCGTCGCAGTGCAACCCCCACTTCCTCCGCCCATATCAGAAAGGAACGTTTCCAGGCTAGCACTGATGGGGGCTCAGTGGCTTTCCACCTTTTAGTGATGAGTCACTTGGCTGTCAGAAGTCCCAAGTCCAGGAATCTTGTGGATGCTTTTCGCTTTCTGGTTTTCGGGAAGAAACCCAGAAGACAGGAGACCCAATCCAACAGCAATGGACGTTAAGTGTATTTTGATAGGGAGGATGTGACCCCATGCCATTAAATGTTTAAGGAAGGACAAGACCAGAGCATTTGAAGGAAGTCCGCCCCTATTAAGTTGCAGCGAGGGCAAGCGGCGTCCACGTGATTAAAGTATTTGTTAATGCAGGCTGGTGTGAGATAAGCTCTGTGAAGTATATAAAATTTAATAAGACGGAATCTTCAATTGCGGGGAACATTAGTATGGCATTAGTATGGCTGGATAGTGCCATTGACCATGCGGCTTCAGTGAAAGGTTCCGCCAGATCACCCTCCCAGTTGGCATGCAAAGCAGTGTGGGTATTTAGCGTATGTATTCTAAGTGCATCAGTGAACCACCGTATCAGGTGTCTACCTTGCCCGATAACTTGTATGTATTACACCAGTAAATGTGTGGGGGATTTAGATGTCATATCTCCCCATCTGTGCGATAGCACCATCAGCAATGAGTTGTACAGCAGAAACTGCCAGGGTGGCAGTCCCATCTCCACCGAGAGCTCACTTAGCGGAATTAGCCCGACCTTGCTATGAAGATCACCCAGAGTGTGCAGATCAGCTGCGTGCCAAGGCCCGCAGTTCAGTGGCAGTTGTGAGCTGTGTGCCGCAATGCATACCCAGCAAGGCCAAAGCTGGTGCATAGGGAATAGTGTCGCCTGTGAGGCGCAGGGACCTACGGTAACAACGGTGAGCCACATTCAGTAATAGTTCTGCAGGGGACCGCGACGTTAGGATTGAAGAGGTGCGCTGTTTTTTAAGGCCCGCCCCCTCCTGTGCGTCAAAATGTCGCGGGAGTAGAAATAAGGCGCACAGGCCTTAAAGTCATTTTTTGAATGGGAACGCCTACCTTGCATGTCATTAACGCAAGGTGGTTTCCCGCATCCAAAAAATGACGCACACAGAGGATTTTTGATGTCCGCAGGGTTGGGCGTCAAAGTATAAATATGGGGCAAGGTTCGCACTAAATGTGCGTCAAAAATTTTGGCGCACATTCGGCACAAACAGAGTACAAATATGCCCCTTAGCCCTTCTGATAAGCACCTTGGGGAACACAAAACTACACACAT
Organism: Pleurodeles waltl; assembly: GCF_031143425.1. NCBI lineage: Eukaryota > Metazoa > Chordata > Amphibia > Caudata > Salamandridae > Pleurodeles > Pleurodeles waltl. The sequence goes on from NC_090437.1 coordinate 1,249,134,183, forward strand.
CCCCAAGAGCCTGGATACCCTGTCAAATGACTAGTGTGCTAGACAAATCAATATAACATAACATAATATTAATTCACTCAGACACATGTGCATACTCTGAGACACATGTATGTGTGCAGAAATACAAAACTCTTCACCCTCTCCCAAAATTATCTTATGATACCAAGCAGAGGGGGGCGTAGCTTGCCGGCTAAGATGGCGGGCGCAAGTTAAGTGCGCTCCATGGCTACACCCCAATTATCCTTAAATTATACGGACTTGGGGGAGCTATTCGGGTTGCATTGAGGAAGCATCAGGACCGTCGTTGGAACGGCCAGCCCGTGTAAGGGGACGGGAGGAGCGGCCTGCCCCGAAGGCGCTACATGGCCCGGACCGGTGGCGATCGGACCTGCGCAGCGGTGCCTCCAGATCTGAGGGCGGAAGCAGGGAGTGCGCCCAATGCTGCAGTTACCGCCGAATCCGTGCTGGGTGACAAGGTACGGGGGTCGCCTGTTTTAAAGTGAGCAACTGCCCGCTCGGCTGCGCAGAATCTGCCGGACGTTGCTGCAGCCCTGCGGTGGCTGGGCGTGCGGGGCCTGTAATAGTTGGGCTCCCACAGCACTGACACCGAGCCCAAAAGATTGTGGCGGATCAGGGGGCAGTGCGCGGTAGGGGCCCTGGGCCCTATGAGTGGTGATGGCCTGCTGCAGCTTGATTTGACGCTCCCCGGCGGTGGAGGGGGGGGGCGACTGAGATGGTCCCTGTAGCTGGACCCAGAGTTGTGCGCTGGAGCACTGGGGCCAGCAGGTGGAAAGTCACTGCCCCTTTTGATCGCCCTCCCCGCCCTGCGCATCTTTGTTTGCCCATCCAGAACTGCTGGACATTATTGCAGCTTGGGTCATCCCACTGTCCAGTGGTGACACCTCAGACAGCAGACGAATTACTCTAACTCTACTCAATTGTCATGCAGTTCACTGTTAAGCAGTCAGTGGTAAAGTTAAATGTTAAATGTTCTACTCAAATAGTCGTGCACTGATGCACCACATATCTCAATCTTGCTTGTGACCGGGCATGTGGTTTGGTGCTGCTGACCCTGCTGTTATGGATGGCGGGCCATGGGCCTCTGGGTGTCCCGCTGCCAAATTGCCCCTACAATACATGCTACATTCTGCTGCTGTTGACTCCCCGCTCTTATGCTGGTCTAGGGGTTGCGCTGCGGCTCTTACCGCATATCACCCACCTTGCCTACCCCACTCTCCCACTAGAGGGGTCCTTTTCCTTGTATTGGTTACTCTATATAGGCGTTTTGCTTAGTTTGGGCAGACACCAGTTTTCCCTCTGCACTAATGGCATTCACTTACATTACTATTGGGCCTGTTACTGGTCCTAAGTTGTTTTTGTTTTTCTTTGTATGGAGCCTGCGCTCGCCTACCCCGCTGCCCCATTGGGGCCCAGCTGCTGGTCAGGTGGTACTCCCTGTCTCTGGGGTGGGAGCTCTGGAACACTGTCGACCCACTGATCCACCATGAACCCTTTTAATCTCCTCACATGGAATGTGTGAGGCATACATATGCCAGCACGCAGATATTCCATATATTCATATCTTAAAAGGCATTTAAATCATATAGCGTTCCTACAGGAGACCCACCTCGCCCAGTCTGAGGTGGCTAGATTGCAATGTTGCTGGTGCGGACAACTTTATGCAACAGGTTTCTCCTCTTATGCCAGGGGGACACTTATTTGGATTAAACCTGGCACCCCCTTTGTAGCTGAAGGTCATATTGTCGATGCGCAGGGGCATTATGTACTGGTGTGCGGACACCTTGCTGGCTGTGCAGTGATGCTGGGGTCTATATATGCTCCGAACACAGATCAAGCCTCTTTCCTACACATGTTATCCAACCTCCTTTCTCGGTAGAGTGATCTCCCCTGGTTATTAGAGGGCGACTTTAATTGAATCCTAGCCCCTTCTCTAGACCGCCCCTTCCTGCCATTACCCACTGCACCTACAGTTACAGCTGCACATGCGCTATGCAGCTGGCTCCAACACTGGCAATTAGTGAATGTGTGGCACCAGCGTCATTCTACTACTAGGGTCTACTTGCTCTTTTCTGCCCCACACCAACTATATGTCCATTTTGACAGGATATACAGCTTCTGTAACTGGGATGGGATGCATCTCATCTCAGTATCCCCACTTGGCAACTCCACCCGGAGCTCTTAGAGGATGCAGCTTTTAGGGCATCGCTGGACAAGGCATTTCCTCAACACTTTGAACATTATATGGGCACGGCATCCTCCGGACTAGTTGAATGGGAAGCATTTCAGGTCTTCATCATAGGTCATTGTATGGGCACACAGTGGAACTTGCGGCGGTCTATTGAGAGCGACTTGACCAAAGTGGAGAGGTCCCTGATTAGATATGAGCTTGGAAATTCCCACCTCGCATCAGACTCGCAACAGCTAGCAAATGCCAAAGCAAAACGCATTTCCTTGCTAGAGAGATTGCGCTGTTTAAACTATGCAGCTCACTCGGCTCGCACACATGCCCTGGCCGACTGCTCTGGCAAATTGCTTGCCTGGCTTATTTGCCAAGACAGAGGTCCTATTATGGAACACTCTTCGGCCATGAGGAACATCCTCCACATTCCTCAGGCGAGTCACTCTGAATTTACTAAGCATTATCAGTCTCTTTACCATTCCACAGTGACAACAGATCTTGAGGAAAGTGCTGAATCTTTCTCATTACTTACATTACCTTGATTGATGGAGGACCAGCGAGAACAGATGGATGCACCACTAACATTGGCTGAAGTGTATGAAAGTATATGAGCCTTAGCTCATAGCAGCAGGCAAAACCCCAGGCACGGACGGTCTCCCGTCTGACTTTTACAAGACCTGCTCTGCAACACTTGCACTTCGTCTTCTTTGTCTTTATGAGTAAGCACTGCAGGAGGCATCCCTACCAGTTTCACAGCATGAGGAGCTACTGGAGTCGCTCTCTAAGCTGGGCAAGGACACATCTGAGCTGGGCTCCTACAGGCCACTAGCGATGCTCAATACTGACTACAAAATCCTGGCCACGGTTCTGGAAATGCGTTTGGCACCTCTGATCCTGCAACTAGTGCTCTTGGACCAGAACGGCTTTGTACCCGCACCAGACACTTCGCACAATATCAGGCGCCTATTCAGAGTCATGAAATACTCAACGCAGGATTGGTCTTGTGCAGAATGTCTAGTGCTCGACCTGGAGAAGGCCTTTGATTCCTTGGAATGGTCTTATCTGTTCGAGTCGCTGCACCGATTTGGTATCGACCCACAGTTCCTACACATGGTCCGGCTGCTGTATACCCGGCCTCGGTCCAGGGTTAAAGTTGGCACAATCATATCTGATCCGATAGAAGTGGGTAGAGGTACTAGACAGGGCTGTCCCCTCTCCCCATTACTGTTTTCTCTGGTGATGGAGCCTCTGGCTGTGGAGTTCTGCAGGGCCGGATTGGCATGGGGCATCCCATTGGGTGATGGCCTACACAACATATCTTTATATGTAGATGATCTTCTTTTGTATTTCAGAGACATTGGTAACGTCCCTCCCGATATTGCAGTCATTCTGCACCATTTTGCCACACTCTCCGGTCTGCGTGTTAATTGGGCAAAATCGTGCCTCTTCCCCTTTGTTCCAGGACTGCCAGATCCGGGACTGCGACTTTCTGGAACTGATGTCCCTTGGCAACCCAGGATGTTCCGCTATCTGGGCATACAGGTATTTCATAAGGAGAGGGACCTTCACAATAGCAATCTTAGCAGAGCAGTGTCATCCATCTGATCTCAGATGACCTTCTGGCAAACACTGCCGCTTTCGGTAGCTGGCAGGATCACACTCTTGAAAATGGTGGTGCTTGATCGCCTCCTATACTACTTCTCCAATCTGCCCTACTATGTTCCAGCCGGCTTCTTCCGTGAATTGGAACCTAGAATGCGGGAATTTATCTGGAACAAAAGTCTTTGCAGAGTGGCGTAAAAAAACTCTACTTACCCCGGACCCGAGGTGGCCTTCAGTGCTGAATATGGAACATTATTACTTGGCCTCTCAACTTCAGTGGGTGGCCCATTGGTTGGCAGGCCTTCAACTTGCCAACACCGCAACCAATTCCCCACCCTGGACACTGCCACCCTCTCTAACCACTGGAGGACACCCATGGATGGGGGGACCCATCCCAGGTAGGTACAGGCAAGTTGGGGTAAGTATAATTTTTTAATTTTTTTAAAGTGGCATGGGGGGGCCTAATTAGGGACCCGCTACGAGCCGCTGTGCCCAATGACCATGCCCAGGGGAGACAGGAGTCATTTCAATGGGGGTTGTGCATCATAAAATGGCGCAAGTCCGGTTTGAGCCATGATTTTTTACTCAAACCTGACTAGCGCCATTTTTTGATGCACATCCCCCATTTTCCCCTACTCCGGCGCTGCCTAGTTTGAGTCATTTTGTTTTACTCTCACCAGCCCGCAGTGCCGGCTAACGTCAATCCTTAAATAAGGCACTTGCCTGGCGCTGGTTTGCGTCAAAATGTATAAATATGGGCCTTAGTCTTCAGCTTCTTGCAGAAATGAAGAAGTGAGATGGAGGCTCTGATGTATAAAGGGAATTTGTTCCATGTCTTGGGTGCAATTTAGGAGAATGACCATCCTCCACTTTTGATTTTGTGGGTGCATAGAATGTGTGCAAGTAGAGGTGAGGCAGGGCATAGGTGTCTGGTGGGTTGGTGAAAGTGAATGTGGCTGTTCAGGTATTCTGGCCCTGTGTTGTCTAGGGCTTTGTATGTGTGTGTGAGAAATCTGAATTGCCATCACTTGTGAATGAGAAGCCATTGAAGCTTCCTGATGTGCCATGTGATGTGGGTGTGGTGTAGATGGTTGAGTATGAGTCTTGCAGTACTGTTGTGGATGGTCGTGAGTCTGTGTAGGAGTTGTTTGGAAATTCTGGCATAGAAAGTGTTGCAGTAGTCCAGCCTGCAGTGAGGCATGCTTGTATGATGGTCTGTATGGTGTTTTCAGGCAACCATCTGAAGATTTTTTTCAGCATGTGTAGGATGTGGAAACAGGAGGTGCACACTCACTGGCTTGATTCACCATGTTGAGCTTGTCATACAGGATGACCTCTAGATTTCTTGCATGGTCTTTGGTTGCGGCCTTTTGTCCTCGCAGGTGGAGTCTAGTGGGGAAATCTTGTTATGAAAGAGCAGGTAAGGGCAGGTAGGTACCTACACTTAGCAATAGGCCACTAACCTCCACTAAGGTCCAGTTAGGTCTCAGTAAATTAACCCCAGCTCAACCCTTGGTAGCTTGGCAACGAGCGTCAAGGCTTAACTTAAGAGACAGAGTGTAAAGCATTCAAATATCACAAAACAGTAATTAAATAAAACACAGGAAACACTTTAAAAATCCAAAACCAATTTACAAAAATAGATTATATTTTTATCTTTAAAATGACACCAAAACGAATAAAATCGGATAAGGGGAACCGGAGATATGAATTTTGAATTTTTTTTTTTTTTTTTTAGCGCCTAGAAACAAAAAGCGCCAATCGGGTCATCTGGTTGCACCTCGACCGGGGCAAAGTCAAACTTTAAGGCCGACCGCGATGGAGCCCTGCTCGGCTACAGGCCGCGGGAGGCCTCGGTTAAAAGTGTACCTTCACACTTAGTCTTTTTTTCAAAGATTTTCTTCAGCGGGACGAACCTGCCAGTCCAATCCGACCTCCTGGAGCCCTTCTCCGGATATGCGATGCTGGAATCCTCGGTGGAGATTTTTACCTTCGGACTTAGTTGTTTTTTCGAGGTGAAAATCCTTCGACCGGGGTAAACCTGGATCTTGATCTGACGTCCATGGAGCCCTCCTCGGATACGCTGGCTGGGAGGTCCCGGTCAACTTTTTACCTTCGGACTTAGTCTCTTTTTCGGAGATTTTTCTTTACCGGGACAAACCAGCAAATCAGGCCGGGTCGCGGTTGAGGCAAGCCGGCTAGAGTTGCCGCAGCGGGTCGGTCCCTCTATGGAGCTTTTTTTCAAAAGTTGTCCAAACTTCTCCAAACTTCTGGGGCTTCTCCCAGATGTCCTTTTAAGGTTATTTTGAGGTCCACAGCTCACCCCAAGGGTCCAGAAGTTCTGAGATGGTCCTTGGGGGGTGCTGACTACAACTCCCGGAATGCACCTGGCACAAACTCCTTTTTGGCCACTGGACAGTGGTCAGCTGGTCGCTTTCTTCAGGAGTTGGTGCAGGGGACTCTGGTTAGCAATTTTTCACCTGTAGAAAACAGGGAGTCCCTCCTTGAACAAGTTGAAGCCAGGCAAAGTCCTTCTTGTGGTGAAGCCCAAGTGTGCAGCTGGTGCAGTCCTTCTGAGTGCAGGTTCCAGGTGCAAGCCAGGGGTCCAGCAGGGCAGTCCTTCTTCTTCTGTAGTTCTTACTTGTTGGATGTGGTAGGAAACTGAGGTGTGGGTGCAGGTCTGCCAGTTTTATCCTTGCTCCTGGGTGAAAAGCAGGGGGGTCCTGGTTCTCCAACCAGATGCAGGGTCCTTTCCCCTGTGATGACCACTTCCTGGGAAGTGTGGCAAAAATCAATCCCAGGAGGCAACATTCTCCAAAAATCCATCATGGCTGAATCTGATTTTTGGAGGTTACATCTGGCTGAGCCCACCCACTGGTGTGGCTAAAAATCATAAACACACCCCTCTCCTAATCTAATCAAGGGGGCACCTAGTTGTCTGGGGTTGCAGGATGTGGGGGTGTTGCTGGTTGCTCCAAATGTCCTTCTCTGCCTTTGAAGACCAGTTTGGCAGCCCTCCCCCTTCCTGCCTCACCATCTGCTGAGGGGAGATTCCTTCCCACAGGCACATTCCTTTGTGTGAAGCCAGGCCACTTCACACCTCATCAAGGCAGCTTGGCCAAGCTGCTCGAGGCTGGCCAATCAGAGCACAGCAGCAAAAACAATGCAGGGCTGAAATTGGAAACTTTTCAGGTAAAGTTTAAAAGTCTTTACCTGAACAAGTTATATTAAATCCCACAACTAGAAGTTGTGGGATTTATTACAACAATTAATTTGATACCAAACTCTTGGTATGCATAATTTAAGGAGACTTTAAACATTAAAATAAAGTCTCCCCATTCTAGCCTATGAAGGCCATTTACTACAATGAGGGAAAAACGAATTTGGCTGTTTTTACCTCACCAGGGCTTATAAAACTATTTTTATAAAGTCCCTGTTTATAGTTACATGGCACCCAGCCCTAGGGGCACATAGGGCACACCTTAGGGGTGACTTATATGTAAAAATAAGGTAGTTTAAGACTTTGGAACTACTTTTAATTCCAAAGTCGAATTTGCATATAACTTTAATTTAAAAGCAGCCAACAAGGCAGGCCTGCCTTTAAAATGACACTGGGCACCTCAGCACTGCACCTATGGGTGCACCACCTATGCTGTGGTCCCTAAACCTACATGCCCTACCTTATACTAGGGACTTATAGGTAGGTTAACTTAGCCAATTATAATTAGCCTAATTTGCATATCGATTTTACACAGAGCACAGGCCCTGGGACTGGTTAGCAGTACCCAGGGCACCATCAGAGTCAGGAAAACACCAGCAAAAAGTGGAAAATGGGGGCAAAAAGTTAGGGGGCCTCTGCAATCAGCCCTGTTTTCTCACATTCCGTCTTGTCAGTGTTGATCTGCAGGCAGTTGACTTGCATCCATTCTGCAGTTGGTAAAGTTGATTCTGGCAGAGGTTGTTTAATCCATCAGGGAGAGGATGAGTTGAGTGTCATCGGCATAGGAGATGAAGGTTATGCCTTCTGATCAGATGATGTTGGTGAAAGGTGTGATGTATATGTTGAAAGGGTGGGGTGGGACTCTACTTATCAATTTCTTGCTCTCTAGTGTGAAGGGTGACAACCTGACCCTATAGGTTCTTTTTTAGGAAGGAACAGATCCATTTGAGAGTGAATCCTTGTGTGCTAGGGTCATAGCATCTTTTGAGGAGGGTGTTATGGGAGACAGTGTTGAAGGCTGCAGAAGGCTGCAGAGAGGTTTAGCATTATAACAGGCCATGGTTTCACTTTGGTCCAGGATGATTTGAATGTCATCAGTGGCCACAACAACATCTGTGGTTCTTTCTGAATCCTGATTGAGTGTTGTCTAGCAGATGATGAAGTTCGAGGTGGGTTATGACATGCATGTTGATGGCCTTCTAAATCAGAGGATAGAGAAACAGGGGGATGGGTCAGTAGTTGCTCAGTTGATTTGGGTCAGCTGTGGGCTTCTTGAGGAGGGCATTGATTTCTGCAAGTTTCCAATAATCTGGGAAAGTGGCAGGCGTGATGGAAGTGTTGATGATGTGGGTCAGGGTGGCGCTGATTGGTGATGTTCCCAGGTTGTAGATGTGGTGGGACATGGGTCCATTGGGGCCCTTGAGTGGATGGGGGCATGATTGCTGCAGTTTTGTTTCTGGTGAAGGTTGTCCATTCAGTCAGGTAGCCATCTTGGTTGGTGGTGGGTAGATTAGCAACAAGTTCTATGGGTTTGGGTTGGTGTGCAAAGTTGCTGTTGATGTTTGTGATTTTGCTTCTGTGTAGCTGCTGGTCTGCTTGTTTGATTGAACATGCTTGTTGGGTTTGATGGGTGCAAGGGAGTCCGAACAGTTCTTGATCCAGTTGTTGAAGTTTTAGATGTCCTTGTCAAGGTTGTCTGTGGGGCTAGGTTGATCCTTTCTGAGGGCGCTGAGCCAGTCTACTTCTTTGATTTTGCCCCCGCTGTGCGTGGAATGCTGAACCTTATTGGAGTGTTGCTTTGAGGAGTGCTGAAAGTAGAGGATGCAGTGGTCGATCCATATGAGGAGTGTTATGGATCTGTTTTGATGCTGTAGCTTGTGGTGGAGACAGGATCCACTGTCTGTCCTGCTGATGTGCTGGGTGAGTTCAATGTTCCTCAAGCTTTGGAGAGTGCTGTGGAGCTGGGGTCATTTTGCTCTTCCGAGTGAAAGTTGAGGTCACCAAAAAGAATGTAGGCTCTGGAGTTGGTGAGGAGTGGAGTGACAAATTTGGGGATGAGGTTGGTAAAGTGGCCCATGGCCTGGTTGGTCAGTAGGCAAGGGTTCCATTTAGGGTGGTGTTCCCTGTGGATAATGTGCATTTAAAGGATTCCTTGTAGATGATAATGAGTCCTCCTCCTGGCTTGTAAAGGCGGTCATGTCGAGCAATCTTGTAGCCCAGTAGGATTGCCATGGAGATGTCGGGAGCCGATGAGGGGTTGAGCAGGTCTCTGTGATAAAGAGGATGTCTGGTGTATTACTACTCAACAAGTCCCATATTTTGGTTGTGTGTTTGCTGAGTGCTTTGATGAGAAGCATGCAATTGAGCGCATGTTGACGTTCAGGTGTGCTGTGGCAAGTGGTATAGGGTGGAGGTGAAGGTGTAGTTGGTACTTGTGTGGTGTGCGTATTGGGAGGGTATGAGGATGGCGTTGTTAGTAGTTGTGAGGGGGTATGGGTGTGTGGCTGCTGGTGAATCAGCAGTCGGAGCAGGTGAAAACTCCTATTATAGTGTGAGGTGCATCACAGCAGTAGTTGGGGTAATGGCATCTGGGATTTATCTTCCTAAGGAGTGCTGCAGAGAATCACTGGGCAGTGAATGGACCAGGGTTCCTGGCCCGGGGCGGTCCAGGCAAAGATGGGCACAGATTGGTTTGTCTTTGGTGATTTGGTTGCAGCTCCAATTAAGTAGATCCTGGAAGAGATGAGGAGTGCAGGATGCTATGGTGGGAATGTTTTGATGGGAAATTAAATGTGTATTTAACATCTGCGATGTCTGTTGGCGTTTTTTTGGGTGATTGTTGCAGCCTGTTGCTATCTATCCTCTATATATGATAGGTTTGTTGACAAAACTAAGGTTATCATTGGAAGAGTTTTGGCACATCCTTGATATATTGTGGAAAATCTTGCCAAGTTTCTGGATATACCTGTAATCCATAATCATTTCCTAACAAACCTGTGGCTTTCCCTGGAATAATAGGGGTCAATTCTTTTTCTGCAATAACCTTATGCCATTCATGACACACTTTAGAAAATCATGATACAAATACAGCTGTCCATGGCAGAATGTTGGCCAATCCTTAGCACAGTGTGTGTATTTGTTAAATCATGTGGTGCACCTGCAAATTGATATCATCAATATCCATTATTATGGTCATGATTTATATAATAGCGTTATTCCCTATATATCACTGGCTCTGCCTAAAGCTGCACATTCTTGACATATTGTGGAAACTTCACTATGACTATACTTTGCACAATAGTGGAAGCCTCATGATGGGTACCCCTGGACTTCAAAGTAACTGGTAAATTAGTATGAAAGGCAGGATCTATCCATGTATGATAGTATTATATGTCAATCTTGATAAAAATTACAGGCCAATATCTGTAGACAGCATGTTCTGGTTGGCTGAGGCAGAAACTGCAACTCACATCGAAGGCTAGTGATTACTCACTACATAATATGTGCTCACCCTTGGGTAACCTGGGACGGCGACTCAGGCTTATCACAGAGGCAATGTGTAAAGTAAGACATAGTACTTCCCCGCCACAACCACGCTGCACAAAGAAGACATCACGCACAGTGTATGTGCAACAAGATTGTATTTAACACACACATTGTGAATACAGTATTTGTACAGAGACCTATACTCCACTTAGCAATGGATGAGTTACCCTTCGGGATGGCACACAGCAGTAGGCAATCAGCCCCAAGTCAGTCTCTAAGCAGGAAGGGGAGTGTGGTTCCCCTCTTTGGACAGTTATCTTCCTGGGCACAACAGATTCCTCTAGCTGTTTGCTCATGCGGTCCAGGAGCCCGGGTTCTGTTGTGCCGTAAAGATTACTCTGCCTTGCAGATGTTGAGTACCCCTAGTTTTACAAGATGGTTCCTTTGAAGTTGGTGAGTGGTTCAAAGGGTTTTCCTTTGAACCGCAGATTTCTCCCCTATATTTCCTCTCTGTCCACCCTGAGACTCTGGATTGAAGTTCTTTATCTTTAGTGGGGCCTGGGTCTGGCTCGTAGGGTCCAAGTGTCAAAAACCTCTCCACCCAATCTATCTATCCAGGCCCCAATTGACAGGGATCTGTCATTCTGGATGCCCACGTTTTGTAGCGGTCACCAGGGGAATGCACAAATGTGCTCTACCCCAGTGACCTGTGGAATGAAGCCTAATTTATGAGACACCAGAACCACTTCAGACCCTAGAAATGCTCCTTCCTAGAAGTGGCATTTCTAGGGCACTGATGACAAAAGCACCTTTTCCATCAGAAGGGATTTGTCATTCTGAATCCAACGATACTAAACATCATGAGGCTGATCCCCTGCAATCCACTATCACAGCCAGACTTAATAAGACTTATTCCCCCATGTTACCTTATGGGCAGATCAACTCTCAAAGGTAGTGCTAACACACATGGGTATTCAACTCTCCCTGGGGCACATATGCCCTGGCCCTCTCCCATGCCTGCTGGGCCTTGTGGGACACTTTCATTAAAGCCACAACAAATGTCCCAATGCTGGCCTGCTCTATCAAGCTGAGTTCCTATATTAGAATACATGTGCACAAATGTGCACACCCTGGCAAGGAATTCCAGCTCCAGTACCACCATAGGAAAACCACATGGGTGCAAGCATGCACATCCCGGACAGTGTTACCAGTCTCCATTTACACATGGCAACAAGTATGCACACATTAACAAGTTGTGCCAGTCTCATTTAAGGGTATGACACTCTGGTGCAATTAGGCACCTAGAGCCCAGCTATGCAAAGCTCCCCATATCTAAGAACTCCCACATGTACATGGGCACAGAGAGGCCTCTTGGACCTGGCTTACTATATGATCTGGCACCCCTCGACAACAGTGCACCTATTGGCAAGCTATGCGAGGCACAAGAATCATTCACTGTGTAAGTGTGCACCGATTGGCCTTGTACGCCAGGCTCAGTACCTCTAAAGGCCCCATTGTCTTTGTGTACACCCTGGCAGGGCCCACACAGGTTGGTCCCCGCAAACTCGTCTCCAGGGGAGGATATGTACACTCACTTCCAACCTGCCCATAAAGGTGCACAGTGTCCATGGCCCACTGCCTCTAGTAGAGGACTAGCCCACCCTTTGGACGTGGTCGACTCTCCTCTTTAGGTAGGGGACACCCACATGAGGGTGCTTCAATGTCCAGACAGGGTACACCTTTGTATACCAGCCCTCCCCTCCACCTACCACCAGCACCTCAGCAATGTCCCTACTTGCCCTTTTCTACCATGGGTAGAATGGATGCACCAACTTTCCCACTGCCAAACAGTGGGGAGCGCCCAGAGTTCTAAAGTCATGCACAGAGAGTCAGCAAAGAATGGGAGAAAACATGTAAAAGTTGCAGGAAAATTCCCTCAGCAGACCCATGTCCAACATAGACCATACTTACATTTACTAAAAATAAAATATAACATTTCTTGGCAAAACAAGTGGTTGTGTTTGATCGTCATTGTAATTGTCATCAAATGGAAGGCTCATATTTCAGTTTAAATTATTTCAATCAAGAAATATATATAAAGCTGTTTAAAGCTGGTATTTGATTGGAATTTAAGCTTAATAATCTTGGCAATTCTCTTACCTTGGTTCCTTGGTACAAGAAGGCACTAACCACTACCATTGTTATGTTATAACTCATATGGATGCATTTCTTCATCTACATTGATAACATTTTTAATTATATTACGACTTCAGTTTGACACCAGAGCGAGGACAAGCACGTATGTGGAAATATTTAATGATGACTACTAATATATTTAAGAAATGATAGGGCTGTGAAATTGCATGAACATATTTTAATTGTTTTCTGTAACCCCTATTTCTCTGTAATCGTTTTAAATAGTAATTTACTGTTTTACTGCAGCTTTTTCAAAGTATGCATTGAGAGGTTAAATCATAACCCCTCCTCTTTCAGTGAAACTTGGATCACACACCATAAACGCATTGGAATATTTAATACTACCATTCAGAATCTCCTGATATTTACTTTAAAAGTTTGCCTAAAAAGTATAATATTGTTCGTTTTTCAAGATTTTGTTAGGTGGCAGCACCCCCTTAACCATCCATAGAAAAATATGTGATATATTTGTTAGATGCAATTTCAGGCGGGTAGTTAGAGCACATTGTTTTTAAAATACCCAAACGGCCACTGGAAATCATGCCATGAGAATCAGTTCTGAAATAGCCAAATGTTCACTGTGCAGAGTGCACTTTATGATAATTGATAAAGTTGGCAACTGGAAAGTGAATCAGTGATTTAAGAAACTAAGCGGCTGATTTATGAAAAGCAGCACTGCACCCAGCGCAGTGCCACATTCCTTGCGCCCCTTAGCACCCCCACCACCACCATGTATGTGCCAAATTTAAAATACAGCGCACTATTGTGCAGGGTATGGGCAATAACGTCAGAATTCCTGATCCTATTGATCTACTCTACAGGAATAGTGCCAACATTTTTGAGCTACTCCTGCAGAGTACATAGGGGCCCAAGAAGGCATTATCCCCTTCGCTGCCAGGCCTTTTCCCCCTCAGGTGCTAGGCGTTTTTGTGGCTATTTAGGGCAGTTCGTGCTTAGGCCCTCATAACTTTCTGTCCACATAAGCTGCCCATGCCAAATTTGTGTCCTTTTTTCCAACATCCTAGGGATTGTAGAGGTACCCAGAGTTTGTGTGTTCCCCTAGAGGAGACCAAGAAATTAGCCAAAATATAGTAAAAGTATTTTTTCTTTTTCTTTTTATTTAAATGGGTGAAAATGGCTGCAGAAGAAGGCTTGTAGTTTCTTCCCTGAAAACGGCAACATCAAAGGGTTTGCAGTGCTAAAATCACCATCTTCCCAGCTTTCAGGAACAGACAGACTTGAATCAGAAAACCACATTTTCTAACACAATTTTGGCATTTTCCTGGGACATACCCCATTTTTACTATTTTTTGTGCTTTTAGCCTCCTTTCAGTTAGTGACAGAAATGGGTGTGAAACCAATGCTGGATCATGGGAAGCTAAACATTTCTGAAAAGTAGATACAATTCTGAATTTAGAAAGAGGTAATTTGTGTGGATCCTACAAGATTTTCCTATAGAAAATAACAGCTAAATTAAAATGATATTTGAAATTGAGGTAAAAAAACAGCCATTTCTCTCCACATTTTACTCTGTAACTTTTTCCTGCCATGTCAGATTTTCAAAAGTAACATACCGTTATATGTGTTGGACTTTTCTGGTTGTGCGGATATATTGGGCTTGTAGGTTTATCAATAATCCTAGGTACCCAGAGCCAATAAATGAGGTGCACCTTGCAATTTATTTGGTAAAATATAAAGAATCAAAATAGGTATGAAGGAAACCTTCGTATTTCCAAAATGGGTACTAGATAATGTGTTGAGAAGCAGTGATTATTTGCACCTCTCTGAATTCCAGGGTCCCCATACTAGCATGTGAATTACAGGGTGTTAGAAATGGGGTCTTTGGTTGGCAGTGAGGTTACCCCCTGTCCAAGCAAGGACCCTCACTCTTGTCAGGGTAAGTCGCACACAATACAAATTATCCTGCTCCCACCCTCTGGTAGCTTGGCACTGAGCAGTCAGGCTTAATTTAGAAGGCAATGTGTAAAGTGTTTGTGCAATTAATCATACAATACCACCATATAGCACCACACAAACACACCACACAGTGTTTAGAAAAATATATAATATTTATCTGGATAAATGCAGGTCAAAACGATCAAAGATGCAACGAGTAAATGTAGAAATATCACTGAAAAGTGATATAAAGTGTCTTAAGTCTTTTAAAAGCAAACAGAGTCTCTTTCAAACACAACGTACCTGGTTCTCATGATAAATCTATGCAAAGGGCTGCAGAGGAGGAGAAGTGTGGAAACAAAGGGGTGTGCATCGATTTCTCTGGTCGCACACGGCGATGCGTCATTTAGTTTCCACGCAGAGACGGCTGTGCGTTGATTTCTGGCGCTCAGTCATGGATCCTCTTTGGATTGCGGGGTTTTCGGATGCCCCAGGGATGGTGTGTGGATTTCCTGTGCTGGCAGGACAAAGTCACAGTAGCTGCGTAGATCCAGTGGGCGTTGCGTCAAATTTTCTACTGCACGGCAGGTGCTGCGTCGATTCCTCTCTGGAAGTTGGGCTGTGTCTTTCCGGCTCGGCTATGCGTCGATCCCGTGGCCCGTGCGTCAAAGTTCCGGTCACTACGCTGGCACTGTGTCGATCTTCTCGTTGCGAAGTTGGGCTGCGTCATTCTGGTTTGACCTGCGGTGAAAGTTTCACTGCAGTGCTGTCTGTGAGTCGTTTCTGGCAGGCTGTGCATCGAAGTTTGCCACACAAGGAGTCCTTCTTGAAGAGATGAAGTATTTTGGTCCTGAGACTTCAGGGAACTATAGGCAAGCTCTATCCAAGCCCTTGGAAAGTACTTCTTCACCTCAGCCAGAGAGCCGCAATGCAACAGGGCAACAGCTAGGCAGCAGTCCTTTACAGAAAGCAGTCAGGTGAGTCCTTTGGGTAGCCAGGCAGTTCTTCTTGGCAAGATGCAGGTTCTTACTAGGTTACTACTTTCTTCTCCAGGAAGTGTCTGAGTTGGTAGGGGCAAAGGCCCTGTTTATATACCCAAATGTTCCTTTGAAGTGGGGGAGACTTCAAAGAGTGGCTTAGAAATGCACCAGGTCCCCTTTGAGTTCAATCCTATCTGCCAGGATCCCATTAGGGGGGGTGTCAGTCCTTTGTGTGAGAGCAGGCTCTCCACCCTCCCAGCCCAGGAAGACCCATTCAAAATGCAGATGTATTTAAGTGAGGTTGAGTATCCTGTGTTGGGGTGTATCTGAGTGAATGCACAAGGAACTTTCAACTAAACCCAGCCAGACGTGGATTGTAAGGCACAGAAAGATTTCCCCCACGTTTCTTAATAGAAATGGGGCCTCGCTTGTGTGGGTAGGCCTAGGGCCCGCGACAGGAAATGCCCCAAAACACAACGTGGACACAGCACATTCTCCTAGAGAAAGCTGACCTGTTTTTTCAAAGTGCCAAGCTGTGGATTTTGGCCTCTAGCTCAGCTGGCACCTAGGAAACCCTGCCAAACCTGGACATTTGTAAAAACTAGACACCCAGGGGAATTCAGACTGGGGCTCTCACCAGTTTCTGTTAACCAGAATAATTTGCAAACCTGAAAATGTGGCAAAAAAACACTTTTGATGGAAAGTTCTGGAATCTAAGACCTTCTGAGCGGTCACCCTGTGGCTACCCATGATCCTTTCCAAGAAAAGTAACTTGACAAATGCGCCGACAACAACCAGCACTGTCTTAACTAATTAATAAACAAAGTGTGGCTTTATCACAAAGAGTTATGTATTCAAAAACCATACCACTCATTTGCTTGAAAAAGCTAGACTCACCAGCAACTACTCTGTACAGACACAGCAATCATCAATAATATCCCACTAAAAAGAAAAAAGAAAAGCAAATTAGACATAAGACAAACACATATACCATTGTGCACAAATCTAAGGTCAATTTCACACACAATCCTACATTTAGTACACCACCTACAAAAATGTCATTCATGCATGGCAACAAAACTCCTTTGGAGTAAATTTATTTACTTACCGAAAACATGCAACTACACTGACCACAGGTCAACCACTGCCAAAACCACAACTAGCCACAGTAAAGGAAGCAAAAGCTTTAAACTAGCTTTAAAAAGGAGAAATAAACTTTTATAACCACAAATGCAAATACCCTGCCAGTTAATAAACACCCCACACACAAACAGTTGGAAATTTTCCCTGGTGTCTAGTGGTCTCTGCCCCCCTTGGGGCAGATGGGCCCCCTTAAAGAACTAGACTCATCTGCCCCCAAGGTGGCAGAAATGGCCACTAGTACTGTACTGAATCCCTTTCCCAAGGGGGCACCCCCACACAAAGCACACACACACACACAAGATCCCTGATGCAAAGTGGATTCTGCCCCCATGGAGGCACATGGTGCAAAAAAAAATAGGCCGATCTGCCCCAAGGGTGTTAGAACTTCACAACAGTGCATTGCCCCCTTTGGGGGGCAACCCTTGCCCAACACCAAAAAACAAAGGAAACAATAAAAATCCCTGTCGTCTTGATGGCTTCTGCCCCCTTTTGAGGCAGATGGACCTAAAAAAAAAAATAGGCCGATCTGCCCCCAAGGGGGAGGCAGAAATGACATAAAATATATTGCCACCTCCCCACACAAAGCGCACACACACACAAGATCCCTGGCGCTAAGTGGATTCTGCCCCACTTGGGGGCAGATGGGCCTAAAAAAATAGGCTGATCTTCCCCCAAGGAGGGCAGAACTGCCCAACTGTGTTTTTCCCCCTTTGGGGGACGACCCTTGCCCAAGGTGCTGCCTCCCAACCAAAAAACACAAAGCACAAAACATCCCTGGTGTCACTGTGGCTTCTGCCCCCTTTGGGGGTAGATCGGCTTAAAAATAATCCACTGATCTGCCCCTAATGGGGGCAGAAATGGTGAAAAACATATTGCCCCCCCCTTTAGGGGAGCAACCCTTGCCAAGGGGGCCACCACCCTACACAAAGCACACACACACACACACACACACAAGATCTCTGGTGCTAAGTGGATTCTGCCCCCTTTGGGGGCAGATGAGCCTAAAAAAAATGCAGAAGTGCCTAACAGTGTTTTTCCCCCTTTGGGGGCTACCCGTGCCGAAGGGGGCACCCCCAACACAAAAAAACAAAAACAAAGGAAACAAAAAAAATCTTGGTGGTCATGGTGGCTTCTGCCCCCCCTTTGAGGCAGATGGGCTTAATAAAAAAGGCTGATAATCACAAAGAAAATATGTCCTCCCCCCCACACAAAGCACACACACACACACACAATCCCAGGCGCTAAGGGGATTCTGCCCCAAGCACACGATCCCTGGCGCTAAGGGGATTCTGTATCCCTTGGGGGCAGAAGGGCCTAAGAAAATAGGCTGATCTGCCCCATGGGGGGAAGAACTGCCCAACAGTGTTTTTACCCCTTTGGGGGACAACCTTTGCCCAAGGGGCTGCCCCCCAACCAAAAAACACAAAGCACAAAACACCCCTGGCGTCACTGTGGCTTCTGTCTCCTTTGGGGGTAGATCAGCCTAAAAATAATCTGCTGATCTGCCCTTGAGGGGAGCAGAAATGGTGAAAAACATATTGCCCCCCCTTAGGGGAGTGACCCTTGGCCAAAGGGCCACCACCCCACACAAAGCACACAAACACACACACCCACACACATACAAGATCCCCGGTGCTAAGTGGATTGCATAAAAAAAATAGGCAGAAGTACCCAACAGTCTTTTTCCCCCTTTGTGGGACGGCCCGCGCCCAAGGGGTCACTCCCCCACACATAAAAAATAAAATGCAAAACATCCCTGCCATCCATGTGGCTTCAACCCCCTTGGGGGCAGATCGGCTTAAAAGTAATCCACGGATCTGTCCTCAAGGGGGGCAGAAATGGCGAAAAACATTGTGCCCCCTTAGAGGAGCGACCCTTATCCAAGGGGCAGTTCCCTGACACATAAAACATAAAAAATGCAAATATAAACAAAATCCCTGGTGCCTAGTGGGCATTCCTGCTGCCCGATTGCATCATGATAGGGCAGCAGGAATGCTGAAAGAGATATCAAAGGAAAGGAAAACCCTTTCCTTTTCCCCGATGCCTCTTTTTTTAGCAAACCCCCTCCAACCGGAACAGAAACTCACATCTTCCTCCCTCGATGCGCTAGACGCAAATGGTTTCCAGCGCATCAGGCGGCCTCTAATGATGTAAGTGCATCATCGTGCACTGACATCATTAGATGAGGTGTGGGGCAGGGGTGGAAGGGGAAGCAATTCCCCTTCCAGCACTGCCCTGCGGGGATGGGAGGGAGGCCTTCGGGGAGGAGCGTTAGTGCTTCCCTCAAGGGCCGGGTGCAGGTTATGTCCTGAGCACCCAAGCGGTGCTTCCCAGGACGTAACCATTACATGCCAGGCACCCAACGGGTTAAAAGTGCTGAAAAAATGGTGTAAGGAAATCTCTTAGATGTCATTGTGCCATTTTTTTAGCCCCTTTCAATGGGGGAACACCCCCCTTGCATAAATTATGCCTGGCGGTGGCATAATGTGGTGCAAGGGTCTACAAAGTAGCGCAATCCATGAATTGGTCACTTTGTAAAACGGCACATGTGAAAAGTCACTTTGGCACCACCCTGGCATAAAAAAAATGATGCTTTGGTGGCGCTGAGGTGGCGCTAGGGCCTCTTAAATCAGGCCCTAAAACAATTACTAATCAACTTCTAGTGGACGACATCTTGGGGGTTAGATCCTAGATCAGATATCGTCAAACTGATGCTTTCCGGAAAACAGGCACCCCTTTTCTCATTACATATAATGATCTTTTCTGTGTCATGAAGAGAAAGCCTTAAATTCACAATTTAGGTATATTTCTGCACAGGTGTAGGTAGAGTATAAAAAAAAATAGACAATTAAATGAGAATATATCATTTGGTCGGCATAGAGATGAAATACGTTTTTTTCTGTTCAAAACGTAATAGATAAAAAAGCATGACCTATCACATGTCAACCGAAATATTACAGTAAACTCTGATCCAGCTAGGCTCATTTACATTTTAATTTTAAATTCTATACTTTGGCAGAAAATATATGACTAGTCAGCAGGATTAAATCTGCTGTGCCCCTGAGAGTAAACTAACAACAGAAATGTTAATTGAAGTGCTTTTGGACCATTTATAATGTTGGCAAGCAGAATTTTGAAGGCACTGTAGAGTACATTAATATAATGAAATATTAACTAAATAAGAAGGAAACATGACATAATGCACTTCGGATATTTAGCCAACCGAGAAAATCAAATAAAACAATGTTTTGCATCAGTTTGGGAACATTAGGTGATTTATTCAATAATGCAGCTAGCGTTGTATTGTAATGTATTTAACCTTTGAAAACATTTACTTTCTTGGCCTCGTTTCTCCTATGCTCAACAGTTTACATGTACTAAGAAAAACTAGGTTGGACTACTGATTTTTTTTTTTTGCATTTTCGTGAACATTACACGGTGATGTTCCTGGCCACAAACTGGAACATCTCCAGTGATTCAGAGTGGGAGAATCGTATTTGCTGTTAAATGTACTCATTCACATTTGGCAAAACGATGTTATAATAAAGAATTATGGGCCATATTTATACTTTTTGACGCAAAACTGCGCTAACGCAGTTTTGCGTCAAAAAAATTAGCGCCGGCTAACGTCATTCTGAAGCGCCATGCGGGCGCCGTATTTATTCAATGACGTTAGCCGGCGTTAGCCGCCGGCGCTGCCTGGTGTGCGTGAAAAAAAATGACATACACCAGGCAGCGCCGGCGTAGGGGAATATGGAGCTTGGGCGCCAAAAAATGGGGCAAGTCAGGCTGAGGCAAATTTTTCGCCTCAACCCGATTTGCGCCATTTTTTTCGACTCCCAACCCCCATTGAAATGACTCCTGTCTTAGCAAAGACAGAAGTCATGCCCCCTTGCCCAATGGCCATGCCCAGGGGACTTCTGTCCCCTGGGCATGGTCATTGGGCATAGTGGCATGTAGGGGGGCACAAATCAGGCCCCCCTATGCCACAAAAAAAAAAAAAAAATTATTACTTACCTGAACTTACCTTATGTTCCCTGGGATGGGTCCCTCCATCCTTAGGCGTCCTTCTGGGGTGGGCAAGGGTGACTGGGGGGGTCCCTGGGGGCATGGGAGGGCACCTCTAGGCTCCTTCCGAGCCCACAGGTCCCTTAACACCTGCCCTGACCAGGCGCTAAAAAACGACGCAAAAGTGGCTGGACGTAATTTTTTTTGACCTGCCCACTCCCGGGCGTGAGTTTTGCCCAGGAGTGTAAATATGGCACACATGCCGCGGAGTCAATTTTTTAGACGGGAACGCCTACCTTGCATATCATTAACGCAAAGTAGGTGTCCACGCTAAAAAATTACGCAAACTCCATGGACTTTGGCGCTAGACGCGTCTAACGCCAAAGTATAAATATGGAGTTAGTTTTGCGTCGGAATTGCGTAAAAAAAAACGACACAATTCCAGCGCAAACAGAGTATAAATATGCCCCTATGTATTTCTGGCTTTATATTGATAAATGATAAATGATTTAACATAAAAATCATAGCTTTGATGTCATACATTTAGCGGCATACGTATGCTTGCTTTGCGCCATTTACTTTGATGCTAAAACGGTGCAAAGTTAGGGGCATATGTATACCTCATTTGTGCCAAATTTGCGTAATTTTTTAATGCAAATTTGGTGCAAAACTAACTCCATATTTATATTTTGATGTTAGACCTAACATCAAAATATTGGAGTTTGCACCATTTTTTAGATGCGTGAACCTACCTTGCGTCAATGAGCTGCAAGGTAGGTGTTCCCATCTAAAAAATGGTGCTAACCCCATAGCCCCATATTTATCCCCCCATGCTAGGATGACGCACGGGTGGGAGGAGGGGCTAAATTATGGTGCAAAGTTATTTAACGCCTGCATCAGACCAGGTGTTAAGGGACCTGTGGACCCATTTCCATGGTCACAGGTGCCCTCCTTAAGCTCCAGGGACACCCACACCAGAGGGACACTGGAGGGTGGGAGATCCCATCCCGGGTAAGTAGGGTAAGTATAGGTATGTTTTTTAATTAAAGTGTCATTTGGGGGCCAACTTGGGCCCCCCTGCATGGCACAGGATGCAATAGCCATGCCCAGGGGACACTGGTCCCGTGCTGGCCGTTGGGGTGGTGGGCATCACTCAGGAGTCATGTGGTATGGATGGTTTTTGCATCAGAAAATGACGCTAGGCTGGTTAGAGTCTTCTTTTTTTAACTCTAACCAGCCTAACATCATTTGTTGATACAAAACCCCCTTCTCCCATACCGCCAGCCCCACCCGGCTAATGTCATTCTTTTTTGTGCTAGCCTTCCCTTTACATCGGCTTGTGCCATTCCATAAATATGGCGCCCTGCTGGTGCTCAGGAATGGCACAAGCCAGTGCTACACTTTTTGGTGCAAAACTGCATTATTGTGTTTTTTCACCAAAAAGTATAAATATCCCCCCCTTATTCCATATTTATATTTTGACGCTAGACCTGTCTAGCTTCAAAATATAGGGCTTAGCACTATATTGTGCATGCGGAACACTACCTTGCGCTAATTAAATGCAAGGTAGGCATTCAGGGCCACAATATCACACTAACCCCCTAACGCCTTATTTATACTCTGGCGCAAAAATGACGTACATGGAGTAGGTGGACCAAAATAATGGTGATAAGCCTGCTTAGCATCATTATGTAACACCTGGGTCTAACCAGGCGTTAGGGGACCTGTGGACTTATTTCCATGGCTAAACACCATGGAATGGGCCTGCAGGTGCCCACTCCAGACCCCAGGATCACCCCCACCCACACCAGAGGGACGCCATGGGATGGGGGATCCCATCCTGGGCAAGTGGAGGTAAGTATATATATATGTATATTTTTTTTCAGTGCCATTGGGGGCCCCTCGCAATGGGCCCACTGCCTGACATTGGGTCTGATTGCCATGCCCAGGGGACACTGGTCCCCTGTGCTGGCAATTGAGGTGGTGGGCATGACTCCTGTCTATACTTACACAGGAGTCATGTTTGGGTGGTAGTGCATCAGGAAATGATGCTAAGCTGGTCAGTGGTATATGTATTGCCACTAACTAGCCTAGCATCATTCCTGGCCCAATAATGCCTTTTCCCCTGCCGCCATTTACCACCCCCCCAGCTATTGTCTTTTCTGTATACTCTAGCCTGGCCTTTGCACAACCATGTGCCATTCCATTATTAACACAGTCTTGGGTCAAAATCCATAAATATGGGCGTTAGTGCAGCACATGAAAGACACCAGTCCCAATCAAACCTGGACAAACATTTTGATGCAAATAAGTGAAAAAGCTGAATGTTGCTTTAATTGTGCATGGAGCATTCATGCCTAGTGTTGCAAATGACTATCCTTTGTCTGATGCCACAATAGATTTTTACCTTGACTATTTTTGCTGACATTGGAACTCTGTGCACTTTACCCCAGCTAACCTGTGCTACTCCTTTTAACATGATGACATTTTCATACCCCTGATTGACATATTTACTTTCCCTGATAGTCCCTAGTATATGGTACAGACATGTTCCCAGGGCCTGTATTTTAAATATCATAAGTGGACTATGACACCCACCACAACTGCAGGCCGGCCACCTATAGCCTGGCTGTGCAGATTTGAATTGCATAATTGACCTGTCAATATAACCACTTTCAAAAGGCTTAAACTTTCCTTTTAAATATTAGTAAGTCACCCCTTAGTAGGCCTTACTACCCATAAGGCAGGCTGCATTTTTTTTTAAATTAGGACATGTAAAAGTTTAGTGTTAAACATGTGGCGGTGAAAGGGCCTGAAAGGGTATTTTCACTGTAGCAAGTTTGGCAATTTCATAAAAACACATTGGGATACAGTATTATACATAATATTGATATCTCCATCTAGAAAGCTGCTACAAAGTTCATTTTGGACTTTCTAACGTATTTATTACAAGCCTGAGAAACTGGTGAAGTTTAGTTTCTAATAAATATTTCAGAAGAGATACTTTTAAAATGCACATTTTACCTGTCTAAAGGCTCCAAAAGCCCACCTGTGTGATGTATAACTGTCACCAAAGAGAAGAAGAGCCCCATTGATGAGTTTCAAACTTTATCCAACAGCTGAGACAAAGGCATTGGTTGTGGTAAGATGTTCTGCCCCCCTGGCAGGAGACTATCTGGGCTGTGCCCAGGCACTTAATTTTCTTCACTGAAGCCTGCCCTGTCACAGGCATCTGTTGATAACACCTGTTTCTACCCCGTCTTTTGCCCCTCTAGTCAGCCAGCCACTGATCCCAGTGGCCGAGAAGTTGACCCAAGAGCTGGCTTTGAATGACCACAGAGGAGGGGCTGCTCATTTCCCTGGCCACACCTCAAAGGTGGGCAAACGTGCTCCGCATTTGGGAGGAAAGGTTATGCCATCTTGGTTTCAGGTAGAGAGGGGAACTGTGGGATTTTTTTGTAGTATGGCACACAGGAAATGCTTCAAAGGAAGATAAGGTCACCCATTAGAAATTTCATTCCATTTGTGAGGGATTGGCCAGAGGTTTCCCACATCCACCGGCAGGTGCTGGGCATAAATGTGGAACCTACAGTATCCTCCTCATAAAATTTCTCGACCTGTGGAAGAACAGAGGAGGACTCGGCCTTACATCTGTGCCCTTTGTAGAACCCTGAAACGTGAATCTGCTCTCCCTTTTGTAGCCAGGACAAAGAAGAGAACTCCATAAGTCATTAGGTTGACCACCTGTCCATGGTACAGGGACACGACAAGATACAAGAGGCTTTCCGCAACTGCGAGGCTGACCAGTTCCAACTGGACATGCTCTGGATCCTTCTGCTAGCCTCTGCTGGCGTAAGCCTTGAACCCCAAATGCTGTCCTTAATTCCTACTGACACATGATAATGCACTACAGATACTTAGCCAACTGAGAAAACCAAATAAAACAATGTTTTATTGTCCTGGACTCTTGTCTGGTGTCAAAGTGAACTCCTCCTACCTTTTCCTGAAACTTGGGACATGGAAACTTTTTGACTTCAAAGACCTCTGAAAGACTGGCACCAACCTGCCAAGCTGATCCAATGAGGGTGCATTCCTGCTGGGCCAAAGACTGAGGTTGCTCCCTATCCGAGCTTTATGAGGCAGCAAATCTAATTTAGCTGAAAATCGTGGATCTTGCATTGTGGAGCCCTCTAAGATCTAAAAAGGAGGCTAAATCAAAAGGCCTGCCGCCGGGTTGGAGGGGCTCACTTGCTGGGCACGGCGGTGCGAATGCACCGGCAGGCCAGGTGGCTTTGTAGAGGTTTGGCGTCTGCCAAGCCACACAACTCCTGAAGTGGCAGTCTTTACTGCCGGGTCCGCAGCGGTAAGACTGCCACGGCGAGGCTGGCGGTCTGATGACCGCCAGCCTAGTAAAGAGGACCTCCGTGGTTTCTAGAAGGATTTATTGTGAAATATCTGAAACATTTTGAACTTCCAGACATATGGAGGACTGGAACCAACCAACAAAATCAATATGTGGGAAGTGCAACTTTGCTGGGTAAGATAAATAGGTTGGTCCCCTCTGAGCTTTTTGTTGCCTGAATGTCCAGGTTAGCAGACTTACAGAGAAGCTTATCTGTCTTCAGTGCAATCTTCCCAGATACAGCCAAAAAAGAGACTGAGGCCCTCATTATGACCTTGGCGGTCAGTGCTATAGTTGTGGTAGTACTGCCAACAGGCTGGCGGTACATACCTCCATATAATGACATTGGCGGTTTGGCAAAAGCCAAACCGCCACTGTAACACACCGACCGCCAGGTTGGAGATTGCAGTCTCCAGCCCGCTGGCCGTCACTAGGCAGCCCAGAGAATTATGTTGGTAGGCACTATCAGTGCCAGGGAATTCTTTCCCTGGCACTAATAGGGGTCTCCCCCGCCCCCATCCCCAGCAGCCTCCCCCACCCTCCCCCTTCCATCCCCCCCACATAAACACACAAACACACACAGACATACACACACGCATACCCACATTCACCCATACATGCATACATCCATGCACACACACACCCACACCCACTGACATACATACCAGCACACATGCATTCACACATCACAACATACACACACTCACATTCATTCATGCGCACCCGCATTACACACGCCCCACACTGGCATGCACGCACACAGACACAACCACACACACAACACCCACCACCCCCTCCCCTGACGGAGCACCTGACTTACTTGCTTACGGGGCATCCTCCAGCAGGAGACGGGATGCCGCGCTGCTGCCAGCAGCAGCGCCCACCAGCGGAACACCGCCAGGCCGTATCATGTGTCATGATACAGTTGGAGGCGTTCTACTGGCATGGCGCTGCTGCTGAAAGCAGCACCACCTTACTGCCGTCCGCCGCCATGACCGTAGCCAGAATTCTGCCAACCTTCTGGCGGAATTCCAGCTGCGGTCATAATGTGGTGGATGGTAGGTAGCCATGCCAACGGTCTTTTGGCGGCCATCGCTGTGGTGGTAGGCAGAATTTACAGCCATTATCTTAATGAGGGCCTAAATCCAAGCATAAAAAATTCTACCCGTGAAAGGTGCTGAAAGTATACTACCAACAAGAAGACTTCCTTAGGTATGAAATTTGATGTTTCCAGCTCTGAGCTTTTCTCGTCAAAACCGATGGCTTCAGTGGGACATCATCAGATAAAGTCTGCTATCTTTCTCTGCTGGAGAATTCTGGCTTTCATTTCAGAAACTAAGAGAGAAGGTAAAAACTTTCACGGGGACTAACTGGCATGGTACATCTGAAATGTACTCCATCGCAGTTGGCCAGAAGTTATGCAGAGGTCACAGTCACATGTGCATATTATTTTCTTTTGCCACTTTCTTTTTTCTAGCCACTTTTTCTCCTAAATCATTCATAATACTTCTTATGGGTTGCCTTTATTGATGTTTTGTAACTGTACATTCATTTTGTTTGTTAAATTGTGCTCTCTTTTCTTAAATTAGAGTTTTATTTTTATTGTGTTGTGAATTGACATTTTAATAGTGGTAAGCATAACTTGTGCAATTCTTTTTAGCATAATTACTCGTAATTACTGCAAAATTACTAGTAATTATGCGTCACTACGTGAGAATCATAAATGATCCCTTGCTTCCAAAATGGGCCAGAGGATGCTTTTTGTGCTTAGAAGCAACCTTACTAAATGTTACATGACATAAACAGTAGTAGCCAGCAGCCCATTGCTCTCTCTTAGCTTGTTGTTCATGTATTCCTGCAGTAGTATGTTGCAAAATGGGTTATTGGTAAGGGCAGGTAAGTACCTACAGTTAGCAATAGGCCACTAACCTCCACTTAAGTCCAGTTAGGTCTCAGTAAATTAAACCTAGCTCAACCCTTGGTAGCTTGGCAACGAGCGACAAGGCTTAACTTAGAAGACAAATCGTAAAGCATTCAAATATCACACAACAGTAATTAAATAAAACACAGAAAACAGTTTAAACATCCAAAATCAATTTATAAACATAGATTATACTGTTATCTTTAAAATGACACCAGAACAAATACAATCGGATAAGGGGAACCCGAGATATGAATTTTTAAAGAATTAATGCTTTCTAGCGCATAGAAGCAACTAGCGCTCAAAGGGTTAAAAAAGGTCACAATGGAAAGGAACAAAGTCCAGAGTTTAGGCCACCTAAGAGGTAACACTGTCACACTTACTTTCAGAAGTGTTTGATTCAGGAAAGTGGTCCAC
The DNA here is from genome assembly GCF_031143425.1 of Pleurodeles waltl. Taxonomy (NCBI): domain Eukaryota; kingdom Metazoa; phylum Chordata; class Amphibia; order Caudata; family Salamandridae; genus Pleurodeles; species Pleurodeles waltl. Next base: position 1,249,161,654 of record NC_090437.1, read on the forward strand.
AGCACCAGCCAAGGCTTCAGAGGCTCTGGTGTGCCTCTTGGGGTCTGGGATTACAACTCCCACAATGCACCTCTTCAATTTATGGAGTTAATCCAAACATCTCCAAACTTCTGGACCTTCTTCCACAGGTCCTTTTTGTGTCCTTGAAGTGTCCACAACTTGATCCAAGGTTCCAGAAGCTCTGAGTTGCTCCTTGGGAGTTTGGAGTACAATTCCCAGAATGCACCTGGTCAGAATCCTCAAATGGCCATTGGGCGCTGGTCAGCTGGGCTCTGCTTGCAGGACTTGATGCAGGGGACTCTGGGCAGCTCCTTTGTACCTGTAGCAAACAGGGAGTCCCTTTTTGAAGCAGTAGAAGACAGGTAAAGTCCTTTTAGTGGTGAAGCCCAAGTGTGCAGTTGGTGCTGTCCTTCAGTGTGCAGTGTCCAGGTGCAGGTCAGGGGTCCAGCAGGGCAGTCCTTCCTCTCCTGTAGTTCTTCCTTGTTGGAATCTGAATGGGATCTAGGGTGTGGGTGCAGGTCTGCCAGTTTTATCATTGCTCCTGGGTGAAAAACAGGGGGATCCTGGTTTTCCAATCAGGTGCAGGGTCCTTCTCCCTGTGATGACCACTTCCTGGGAAGTGTGGCAAAAATCAATCCCAGGAGGCAACATTCCTCGAAAATCCTTCATGGCTGAAAGTGATTTTTGGAGGTTACATTTGGCTGAGCCCACCCACTGTTTTGGCTAAAAATCCTAAACACACCCCTCTCCTGCCCTCTCCTAACCTAATCAAGGGGGCACCTAGTTGTCTGGGTTTGCAGCATGTGGGGGTGTTGCTGGGTTGCTCCAAATGTCCTTCTCTGCCTTTGAAGACACTGTTTGGCAGCCCTCCCCCTTCCTGCCTCACCATCTGCTGAGGGGAGATCCTCTCCCACAGGCACATCTCTTTGTGTGAAGCCAGGCCACTTCACACCTCATCAAGGCAGCCTGGCAAGGCTGCAAGAGGCTGGCCAATCAGAGCACAGCAGCAAAAACAATGCAGGGCTGAAGTTGGCAACTTTTCAGGTAAAGTTTAAAACTCTTTACCTGAACAAGTTATATTAAATCCAACAACTGGAAGTGGTGGGATTTATTATAACAATTAATTTGATACCAATCCCTTTGTATCTGTCACTTAAGGGGATTTTTAAAATGAAAATAAAGTCTCCCTATTCTAGCCTATGAAAGCCATTCACTACAATGAGGGAAAAACAAGTTTGGCTGTTTTTACCTCACCAGGGCTTATAACACTGTTTTTATAAGGCCCCTGCTTATAGGTATATGGCACCCAGCCCTAGGGGCACATAGGGCACACCTTAGGGATGACTTATATGTAAAAATAAGGTAGTTTAAGACTTTGGAACTACTTTTAATTCCAAAGTCGAATTTGCATGTAGCTTTAATTTAAAAGAAGCAAGCAAGGCAGGCCTGCCTTTAAAATGACACTGGGCACCTCAGTAGTGCACCTATGTGTGCACTACCTATGCTGTGGTCCCTAAACCTATATGCCCTACCATATACTAGGGACTTATAGGTAGGTTGACTTAGCCAATTATAATTAGCCTAATTTGCATATTGATTTTACACAGAGCACAGGCCCTGGGACTGGTTGGCCGTACCCAGGGCACCATCAGAGTCAGGAAAACACCAGCCAAAAGTAGAAAATGGGGGCAAAAGGTTAGGGGTCCTCTGCAATCAGCCCTGTTTTCTCACATAGTAGTTTTTCTCAGCAAAACCTTTATTACTAAAGCTGTCAAAATCACATAATTTTGGTCATTCTGCATCACAAGAGTAATGCGCAATTATTGAAATTACTCTGATTACTCTGGATTAATTACAATTTCTCCTAGGTCTACTTTTTAACTGTTTTGGTAGTTCTTCATCCTTTACACATTTTCAACACATTAAGACTTTGTGCGCTACACCATAGCTACTGAGGGTTTGGTTCAGGTTTACATTTTTTAAACTTTTCTGTGGACCTAACAGGTTAGTGACATTACTAGCGGTGGTGGAGTACAATCCACTACAAATACTAAGCCACTTTCTTTCAGTCTGCCATATGAATACTATGCTAGACAAATGTGATTGGTCACTGTGTGGAAGATTACATCTGCATCACATTTTTACCTAGAAGGCATCGAAACATAATGATCCTCTACAAAATCTACCACTTAAACACAAGTAACTACATGAAGTTTCTGTGAGGAATTACATTGCTGGTAGACTGGGGGTTTCCAAGTATTTAAAAAAAAGAAAATATTTACTATATCTACTAATACACGAGAAAGAAATGAGAATATTTTCTAAAAGTGTTGAATCTTACTTTGTTGTTAATATACAGACTCGCTGAGGTGAAATTGATTATCTCTGTCAAAATACAAGCCTACTGAGGAGATTCATTAGCTAAACATTACATTGTCAGAAACACTATATTTTAACCAAAAGGCAAGAAGACTAAAACTAACAATCATTTTTACAGCAGGTTAGTAAAATAAAAGCACATTTAATTAAACGTAAATGTAAAACTCAATAACAAAAATAATGACATTGATGTTTAGCAAATATTGAACAAATATTTGCATACAAGACTAACTTTTTTAAATTCCAGGAACATTAGAAATAATCAATCTATAAGAAAATGATTAATTCTAAATTTTAATATGCTACGTATTTCTATAAAAAACATGAAAATCTACAGAAAGGTTAGCCAGCAAACCATCTCTTCTGAACAGTTTTCAAAATGAACTAATATAAGAAACTAATAAACAGTTAAATAGATTAACACAATCTATAGTAAACGATAAACAAATTCTGAGGCTCGTTGGGAGTGTATCAACTTCTCTCTGGTTGCTGCAGAGGCATAACAGTTTCTTTGGGTATGGTGTTAAAAGTCCCTCCGAGGAAAACGACTCCACTGCTGCTATTGCTGCTTTTGAAGCAGCAGTTAGGGAAACAGATGAAAATAACAAAGCAGTCGCTAGCACTTCCAACGAGACATGTGAAGAAGTGTTAAGGGATAGCTATCTGATTGACTCTCTGCATGCTGCTGGACAAATGTATGTTATGCTAAATTTAAAAAGAGCTATTAGCGGAAAACTAAGGGCTAGTAAAGACTCCCCCCCCCCATATAATTTTTGGCATGCAAATAAACTTTTAATGAAAACTCTTTCTACTGTATGACAATGACCACCTTCTAATTTTCAGTAAGTACCATAACACTGCACCGTTAGAACAGGGTGACATTTTGCTGGAGGATGGTACTTTTAAAACAACATGCTATCCATTCGCCCAAATTTACACAATACATGCTAAAAGTACTAACATTCCTCTGATCTATACTTTACTACCTGAAAGCAGTTGTCAATTTATAACAAATTTGCATCAGTAGTAAATGAAACAACAAGCTACAAAAATAGCTGGGAAAAATAATGATTGATTATGAATTCAGTATAAATTTTGGGAAGTAAGCTTGTATATCCTGACACCCATATCCTGGAATGTTTTTTTTCATTTTGACCAGGCAATTTGGTGAAAAATACAGAAAACATCCATGCTGTAGACTAGATGACAAACAACAAGTTACATTTGAAATAAAAATATTTGTATTAGCTTTTGAGCAGCTACATGATGTCTAAACTGCAATAATTTATTCAGAATAGTTTCCACACAATGATGACTGTTGGACTTTTTGCCTTACGCAAGGTCATCCCCAGTCTTTTTTCCTCCTTCCTCCTGGTTTTTCTGACCTCTCGCTGTTGGCTCTAGGACTCTAAGCACTTTATCACTGCTGACCAGTGCTAAAGTGCAGGTGTTCTCCCATCTAAAGTTGGTATGATTGGCGTATACCTAACTGGCATATTTAATTTACCTATAAGTCCCTTATACAGTGGTATCTCTATACCCAGGGCCTGTAAATTAAATACTACTAGTGGGCCTGCAGCGCTGCTTGCGCCACCCACTGAGGTAGACTTTCAAACCAGTTACAGGCCTGCTAGCACAGGGCCTGTGTGTGCAGTTTCTGCCACAGGGACCTGGCATCTAAACTTACTTGCCAGGCCCAGAACTCCCCTTTTACTACATGTAAGTCACCCCTAAGGTACGCCCTAGCTAGCCCTATGGGCAGGGTGTCATGTATGTAGAAAGGCAGGACATGTGCCACATTGCATGGCCTGTCCTAGTAGTGACAAACAGCCTAACTTGGTGTCTCACTGCTGTGAGTGCTACCTTCTCATAGGATTGCATTAGAAATGCCCTGCCTCATGTGTAAGGGGTATTGTCTGATTTATGAGGGTAGCGTAGGCGTGTTTGGTATGGTTGTGATGGGGATAATAAATGCTGCTTACTGGTGTGGGTGTATTTTTTTTATTACTATCACAGAAATGCCACTTCTAGAAAGTGCGCATTTATCTGTGCTTATGACTCTGGTGTTTTGCAGCTTGACTCCAATCCACGTCTGGGCAGAGTGACAGTTGGGGCTTTGTGCATACTTTTCAGACAGCCTGTACACAGGGAGGGTGGAGGTGTCACAGAGGTGCATCTGCATACTGAATAGTCTTCCTGGGCTGAGAGAAGGGAGAGGCGGGGCACACCTGCATTTGTAAAGACTGTGCCCTGACCTCAGACAATAGGGTCGTTAACCCTCCACTGATGTTTGGAGTCTGTGCTGAAAGGAGAGTGGGGGCACTCCAAGAACCAGTTGTAACTGGCTGGAACCTCCTCTCCCTACCATTGTGCTGTGGCCCCTGACCCCTGCATCCATTTCTTCACGAGTGGTGCTTCTCCGTGGTTGCGGCTGCCATAGCGCTGATTGCAGCGCGCTTATGGAGCCTTGGGAGCTTGTAGGCTCCTTGCTGCATTGTGCCCCTTTAAATAAGATCACTGCAGCGGCCCGGGAAGCTGGAAGAACACTCGCTCACCTCATCGGGTGCAGGAGAGTGTCTGCTCGGGCCCCAGGAAGGGTCTGATCTTCTTGTGGCTTCACGGCAGGACCAGGGGAAGGCGCGGGGAGTGCCCCCTTCCCCCTGGCCTCTGCGTTAGGAGCAGGACGCTCCTTTTCTGCTGTTAGGTAAAACAGGCATTATTGTGGGCCCTCCCCTTGGTGGAAGGGCCAGTGGAGGCCTGGGGGGGCCCCCAGAGATCGCGGGTCCCGGGAGGGGCCTATCATTAAACTGAAGGGGGTGCGTGGTGCCCCCCTCCTGCTCTGAGTTGTTTTTGCTGGCTTTGGCCCACCCTCGTGAGGGCCGGTTGAGGCCCTGGGGGGCCCCCAGTAATCACAGTCCCCGGAGGGGCCTGTCCCTAAAAGAGAGGAGGTGCATGTCGCCCTCCTCTGACCCCAGAGTATAAGGTAGGCCCCCGTTTTGCGCATAGGAGCGCCAGGGGCCCCATTGTTCGCCTTCTAGGCACTGGAGGTGCCTTCATCCAACCAGATACTGTTTAAAGGACCAATATAGTTGCAATCCAAAGTTCTTTCTACAGACTTTTGTTTGATTCATATATCATCTACCTGCGTTTGATGTTTTTACATATGTGTATGCAAATGTTCCTTTTATGGACATGCTTGCTAATATGTTTTTCTAACTTGCCATATGTTTTCTAATGTTCCTACTATGGGCATTTTATAATATTCTTATGACAAGTGCTGTGATGTAATAACGTGTTTCCTGACTACTGCTTATGTTGCCGAATACTGAGTAACCTGTGTGTTATATGTGACTACTGCTAGGTTGCAGAGTAGCTAATGTGTAACGTTCTGACAACTGCTGAGGTAGCAGGATAGTACTAATATGTGATGTTTGGTCTGATAATTGCCTTGTGCACAATACAGTATATTTTCATATAATCTGGTGTTGTGTTTCCTTTGTGGTGGGGATATTGCGTCACGTGTGTTGTGTGTGTTGCGCAAACGCTTTACACATTGCCTCCAGGTTAAGCCTGACTGCTCGTGCCAAGCTACCAAGGGGGTGAACAGGGGTTATCTTGTACGTGTAAGTCCCTTGCGCTGACTAGAGTGGGTAAGTTCTGCCTGGCTGAGGTGCATACCCTAGCCAACCAGAAACCCCGTTTCTAACAATGACAAATTAGCAGCTTTGTTAGATAACCTTGAAAAAGCATGGATCACCATTTAGACAGGTTGGGTCAAAAAAGGACACTGCTACTTGGCCTGTCCAGAGGGAAATAGAAAAGTGATGAATGCTATTGAGAGATGGCATAACTCTTTTTTCTGTTGGAAATGTACATCCCTCAGTCTACCATTTCTGTGAAATTTTGAAAAATGAACAAGGTTTACAGGAAATGTGACAAACACAAGCTTTTACAGGTAGTCTGCAACCCAGCATTAGCAAAAAAGAAAAGAGGTGAATACATGAATGACCTCCTTTCAAAGGTTCAACAATGGCATGTTTAGGAAAACAGAGGGGTATCCGACTACCTAGAAAACTTTGCTTATATACTTCACTACTAAACTCAAATTTAACTTTACTAGCAAATATAAACCCTAGCAAACACTCTCTGCTCTGTTGTTGCTCTGTGGCTGCTCTGTTGCCAGAATTGGCTCCTTGCACCCCCATAAAATTGTAAATCAACCTATATGAAATATTCCAGCAAACAAAATGAAATTTCATTTTTTTATTGAAATGAACCTTTCTAGAGCAGTCTTCTTTCCTCAAATGAAGGTAGTATTTGCTTTCTTCTCCCTCCACTTTTTGGTTATTCAGATCAGTAATCCGCAATTCGTTGATCAAACCATACAAAACCTGAAGAAAATCAATCACCTGGTCTTTATTAAAAACTTCCCTAACAAAAACCGAAACAAAAAGAAATAGAAAGTTTATTTTAAGTAAGTGAAGCAATATAGTAGAATTGTAAATTAAATGTTCAAAATAAAAATATTAGCTTTTTTATAAATACATTTTAATAAAATTGTAATACAAATTTAAATGAAACAGTGTATTGTTTAGTTTGCAACTGAAATATGAATCACCACAGAAAATATGAATAATCAAAATTCCTGAACCCCCAAAATCAATTGCCCCATACCACAAATAATTACCCCAAAATGTAAATGTTCCTCACCCATAGCTCCTGTCACCCTCACATTAAACTCCTAAATGATAATGCAGATAGTTAATATATAATATTTTAAGTATCTACCAAACAAAAGTAAATACCAACACCTGAACTCCCTAAAATTACCCAAAATTAAAATGTTGCCCAAAGCTCACTAGTCTGAGTCTACCAGTAACTTGTCGAATACCATCATTAACTTCAACAGCTGATTCATCACATAATCCTTGACACCGTTGCTCCCCTCAAGCGCAATGGAATGGCACACAGGAACTCAGGCTGACAAAACATGACTGCAAGCAACTAGAGCATAAGTGGAGAACTGGTTAGGACGCCACAGATAAAAACATATTCAAATCAGCCCCGAGGTACTACCACTAGCAGATACGGAACACCAGGCACACAGCTCTTGCACATCGTATCAACACCAGCCGTAACAGTAGCAAACAAATCTTTGTCATCAACAATTTCATCACACTCTTGTTAGCGCGCCTGGTACTCAGTGAGTAAACTTACAAGGGGACGCGTATAGGCCGATTAACCTTTTGGTTCGCATGGACTATCCTAGCTATGGGGGTGACCAATGTTTCAATAATCAATACACATGAATCAATAACCATTGAACAAATCACAGTGAACAATTAATAGACATCACTCAATGACCACAACTCAAAGTACATTTTAATAATTTTATTCGCTATTAGTTACAATACTAGGACATGTGGTTACTTAACTTTTTATTCAGCCCAAATCAAGATTACTTCATTAGTGGCCACCAATAACATAATCTAATCAGAACTTAAGAAAATACAAGCTCTAATGCTTCAGCATAAGCTAATAAAGATGAATACAACATTAGCAGAGTTCAGCAATCAGTTTGTCAATCATTTGTCACTGTCAGCGTCACCCAAAGGAATCCTTACCTAACCCAGATTAGCATTAGCATGGGGGACATCATGTGAAAAACAATTTAGGACATGAATTTGGAAAACATCTAGCTAAGAGGAAAACTATTAGAAAACAGCGCAGTTGGCACCCAGAAAGAAAGGCACAAAAGTTAAACAGTCACATTGTCATGACTACCTATCCAAGGAATGGATCAGCAACAAAGTCAGTCTTCGTCTTCAGGTCATTAATCGATCAGCATCACATCAAGCTCTCAAGAGCATGAGCCCAATGACAGAATCTCGTGTCTCTTCAATCTCGCCGTCTCACCCCTACCATCTCACATCAAAATTTGGAATAAGGTCTGAAGAATTTTCCCTTTGTCATTACTTTTTATTAAGGTTAGCCAGTCCACCCCCTAATTCCTAATTGGTCAATTAATCACCATATGTGACACTACCCAATACAGTAAATTCTTCATATCTGTGAATTCTAACATTTTGTCGCTCTCAGGTTGAAGATTGATTCACTGTACTATGTCCTCATCATCGGGCTCATTAGGTATTGAAAATGTTGCATCTTCTTCTTCAGTCAGTGTCTCTTTTGTTTGAGTCTTGGGAAAGTACATCTCGTCTGTCTTACACCAAATTTGTTCCATGCATAGTTCCATCATCTACTGTCCATCGGTTCATTGCAGAAAATTCTAGCTAAGAAGACTTTTTTAACATGAGCAGTTCATGGACAGTTCAACATCACAGCTTCTCTACACCACATTATTATTCAGCTTTCTGCATGAGGCCTGGCAAAACTAGGCCACAACTTTCGCTAAGTTTAATTCTATAATATAATGCAAAACATACGTTATACATTTCAATATTTTATTACGCCTTTTCAATATTTCACACCATTTTTTGTCACTTTAGTATAATTCGTGAATGATGGCAGTCACTCTTCGTGGGCACATTTTAAAACGTGCACATTAATTTTCTACATTATTTTGATTTCTACACATTTTCTTTATTCAAAATACATAAACATTCATAAATAATTTTTTATTAATATATTGTCAGAGTCACCAGATCCTCAGGGTCTGTGCACGTTCCCAGCACCTCCACCACTGAACAGCTCCAAGACTCTGATAGATAAATCACAGAGACTGAGAGAGTTCAAGAGGGGAAAAGGGGAAGAGGGATTAGGAAGGGAACAGCTGGAAAGGAGACCTGTAGTAAGGAAAAGGTTAGAACACACGATATGAAAATTATATCTCCCGAAATCAATACTAGACTATGATTCTAAGCCTAGTCACTCTGAAAACATGAACAATCTTAGAGTTAAGTTTAAAATGACTAAGTTTCAAGATGGCCGGATACCTGTAGGGGAATCAAGATGAATTAAATGAAAACTTTTTTATTCAAGTACTTTCCTTTACATGAGAATCAGAAAAAACATTCTGACTAAATTTTAAAGCAGTCATATAAATCCTGTTTTGAGAATGTATACTAGGACCATACAATATTGCATCTAGAAACTCTGGCCTTCTGTGTACTCTTAAAATGTTTGAACACAAATTGCACATATTGCAGATATATATATATATATATATATATATATATATTAAACACCTTAAAAGGATTGTGCACCATGAATAACACAATATGGATTCAGGAAACAAATCACATAACTTGTCAACTCGAATGTTACATAATAAATATCTTAGAATAGTGGCATACAATAAACAACATGAAATAAACTTGAGGAGAGAATCGTGCGCCTTGCCAATTCGAGTGTCACCATGTAAAATACCAAGAAATGGTAGCACGCAATGAATATCAAAGTCAAATCATCATTAATCGAATCGCGCATCTTGCTGATTCGTAAAACACAATGTAAATGTCAAGAAATAACAGCTCACAATAAATAACAAGATCAAAGTACAATGAAACGAATCGCGCTTCTTTTGCCGATTCTTAAGCCACCATGTAAATGTCAAGAAATGGTAGCGCGCAATGAACAACAAAGTTAAATCCTCATGAAACGAGTTGCGCGTCTTGCCAAGTCGTAAAACATCATGTAAATGTCAAGAAATAGTAGCGCGCAATGGACAACAATGTTTAAACACCATAAAACGAATCGCGCGTCTTGCCGATTCTTAAGCCACCATGCCAATATCAAGAAATGGTAGCACGCAATGAATAACAAAGTCAAACCTTTATGAAACAAATTGCGCGTCTTGCCTATTTGTAAACTAGCATATAAATGTCAAGAAATGGTAGCGCGCAAGTAATCTGTTACTCATTTAAGAATTAAACCAAGAATATGAAAATTCTCAATAACATTGTCGGAACAGTCCAACCACCGTCTTACCGCCTGGAACAATGATCACCAATGAAGGATGAAGGGCAGAAGACTGGAAGATCTAAATAGGCTGCCGGGACAAGAGCTCAGGAAGAAGCTGCTGCTCTGCACCGGGACCTCTGAATAGTGAGCACTGGGAGTTGGGCTGGCTCTCTTTTATAGAGTCTTGGCCCAGCCCAGAACCACAGCCAGGCATGTTGCAGGGAAAGTCTCTGGAATGCCCTGGAAAGGGGCCACACCCTGACACACTCTGAAAACCTGCAGCAATACATTGCAAAGGAACAGTATTTGTAAGCATATTAAAAAAGTTTTCAGGATTGAACTCTGCAATGCAAAAGGTTAAACCACAACATATCAGCACAATGCATAAATTATGTTGTTTTGAGAGTGATGGGTTTTTGCATTTTTGTCGCCAATAGAGTGCGTACTGCTCTGGTGTTGACATATATCTGCTGCAACACCTTCTGCCTCACCCAGCAACACCATACCCTCATGACAGCTTGCTTTGCAACAAGCTCTTAGAATTCTTTTATAATAAGAATCACCTCCATCTATGTCTTTTTTGACCTTCAACCAGAACCTGTCACTGTTGCAACTCAACTTCCCATCACAGATGAAGACAGAACCATGGACATTGGGCCCATGATTGCCACCATTGAAATTGCTGCTGCCATGAAGATGGTCCACCTGGGCGCATCTGACCCTTACCCCCAACACGCCTCACCAAGAAACCCTTACTGATCAGCAAAGCATTAACACCCAACTTCAAAGCCTCCAGTGACCCAGCCACATTCCCAGATGCCTGGAAAAAAATCACTATCACACTTCTGCTCAAGAAACCATCCTCTAAGCAAGCCTCTCTTTCCAACTAAAGACCAATAAATCCCTACAATATCAGTCAAATGTCTTGGAGAAACTAAGGCTCGTATTTATACTTTTTTTGCGCCACATTTGCGTCGTTTTTTGATGCTCAAACGTCGCAAACTTGCAAAATACCATTGTATTTTGTAGGTTTGCGCCGTTTTGCGTCAAAAAGCGGCGCAAATGCGGCGCTAAAAAAAGTATAAATACGGGCCTAAATAACCGATGCCTCCCCAACCACCTCAGCACCCACCAGCTCCTTAACAACTAGTCCTGATTGAGACCCAACCACAGTTCCGAATTACCAATACTTACTACCAAAGCATGATGCTTGACAGAGGAGACACAGCTGCCCTGTTTCTCATGGACCAAACTGCAGCATTTGGCATGGTCTAACACCCCATCCTGATCTGGCAGATGCATCTAAGCACCCGCATTCTGCTGGATCTGCTCCTTCTCAACAGATAGAACCCAAGCACTCTGCTTGGCGTCTTACTCCTTGGAATCCTGCAAACTCATTTAGGGAGTGTCTAAAAGTTCATCCTTCACCCCACCCTCTTCAAACATAATGTCCTATGCATACACAACATCAACATCCTCTCCTATGGCAACAACATGCAACTCATACTCTTCCTCTCAGAAAAGACCCCCAACACAAGAAACAAGTATGGCCAAAGTTGCTAACTGGATGAAAGCCAACTGTCCCCAGCTCAACACTTATTAGACATAGGAAATGATCTTTGGCAAGAACACCTCAACACAGGACTTCAACTGTGGCCAGGTGAACTCAGTCCCACGTCCACTCCCAACACCCATGTGAGGAAACTCAGGAAATTGGCAGCAAACCGGGCATCACCACATAAATCAATTTCATCCCTGCATCCTGGTTCCACACTCTGAAGATGCTGAGGAACATCTTCAAATCGCTCCCGACCAACACTAGAAAAACTGTCACTCACACCATAGTCACCAGCAAGTTAAACTATGGGAACACCCTTTACATCTTGATCACCAAGCAACTCATTTCAAAACTACAAACCATCCTGAACTCAGCAACCATACACTTCTCAAACCTCACACTCAGAACGTATATCACACCACATGTCAGGGAGCTCCACTGGCCCCCAAAACATGCTAATTTCAAACTCTTCACACACATTTGACACACACTACACAACTTAGGGCCTGTCTACCTGAACAGTAACATCTCTTCGCACTAAACACCCAGACACCTCCACTCTGCAGGAGCCACATCAGAGCCTCTTCCTCTCTTCATGAAGTCAGCAAGAAGTTCAAAACCTGGCTTTTTACTTAGCCAACCTACCACAGGCAGGGCTAGGCATACACACACACACGATACCCTCGTGGGTGATAGTGTGTTTTACAAATACACAAAACATAACATGGCAATCAAATCTCTTAACTCATACTTTCCTTTCGGGGGAGGTGAACCTCTACCCTCAGCCCCTTTCCTATTCTCATGAAACTGAATTCTGACAAAACTGAGGTCCTCATCCTCTGCTCCACCCCCTCCGCCTGGGATGACTCCTGATGGCCTTTCACACTGGGAACCGCACCGACACCCACTGACCACGCATGCAACCTGGGATTCATCCTGGACTCATCACTATCATCGACCCAGCAAGTCAACGGCGTCTCTTCCGCCTGCTTCCTCCCTCCGCATGCTTCGGAAGACCTACAAATGGATCCCCACCGGAACAAGAAGGACGGTCATCCAAGCCCTCATAAGCAGCAGACTGGACTGCGGCAATGCCCTCTACGCAGGGACCATGGCCAAGCTCCAGAAAAGACTGCAATGCACATACCTCATCCTGGACATCCCCCGCCACAGCCACATCACAGCCCACCTGAGAGACCTGCACTGCCTCCTCGTCAACAAGAGAGTCATGTTCAAAGTCCTCTCCCACAAAGAACTGTACACTGGACCAGAATACCTTAACAGTCGGCTCTCCTTCTACACCCCGACCTGACTGCTTTGCTCCGGTGACCTTGCCCTCGCCACTATCCCACGCATCCACAGAACGACCGCCGGTGGCAGATCGTTCCCCTACCTCGCCACCAAGACGTGGAACACTCCTCCTATCCACCTGTGACAGACACAGGACCTACTAACCTTCAGGAGACACCTCAAGACATGGTTGTTGAAGCAGTAGCAGCACCCCCCACTCAGCACCTTGAGACCCTTAGGGGTGAGTAGTGCACTTTACAAATGATTTTATTAATTGATTGATTTATGCCAAATTATCACTCCATACTGTCATCTTCCTTGACACCTAATATATTCCTAAACCTTAAACACCCTGTCCTAATTTCTATCCAAATCCCTTGAAATTACTTTTCATCCTTTATGGGTAAGCCATGCCATCACCATCCTATTCTTTCATTTGGGAGGTAACTTCCAAACCCCCTTTCAGTCGCTATACTCAACTCATCCCTGACTTAAAGAACACATTAGGACCCCTAAAAATCATGTCTAACTCTTAAACCCACAACATTCTGTCGCGTTGGCTCTCATTATCCTAAATGAGACTACTGGATTTCTAGGTAGCAGGATCGTTCACGGTGTGGGGGACTGAGTCTGACCCACTTGTAAGGACCTCTGTCACCCTAAATCCGGTTTTGCTCCGGCTAACTAGCAGTGCCTCATCTCTTCCAAGGGGAAGGGATGATTGGGCAGCCGAGCGCATGACATCTTTGGAACTTCTCAGGGAAGTCGTGGTCACTCAGATCCAAACCAGCTCTCTCATTTACAGTATGATCTCATATACAAATGACAAAGGCAGTTTAAGTTTTATATATTGTTTTAATAAAACGACTGCATTTTAGATATTAAGGCGTGAGCCGCAATAACCAGAACCATACAACACAGTAGGATTGAAATAGTTACGAGGAGAGTGAAACATAAGAATAACGCTATCATGGTGTTAACAATTTCTACTCTCTCTCAGCTAGTTCTATTTTGAGCACAGCATGTTAAGCTTCTAACTTGCCTTTCAGATTCCCTGGGAAGCCATAAACCCTCATACCTAAGCAAAGGCCTGTGATCTGGTTCAGCATCTGCAACGAGGCAGTCAGCGTCTAGTTGTGGTTCCCTGGTCGGAATCTCCCTCTCTCGTGTATTGGGACAAGGAAGTGTTTTTATAACTAACATGTCAGTGTGATCACAAAATGTCCCTACGCAAGAATGCACAGAGTGAACAAGAATGAGTTATTGAGAACTCCAGTGCTGAAGTAGGCTAAACAGTGTGATATAAAAAATAAAACAAGACCGTAGAACTGGTTATTTGGAAAATTACAGTACGAAGCCGAATAAAAAGCATTTAGAGCAAAGTGCACAGAGGCTCTAAGCTGCGAGCAAAGGAATAAAATACATCCAGGGCAAAGTGCACAAAGGCTTAAAGCCTGAAGCTAACGCGCAAAGGATACATAAAACTGACCACACTACAATTCCATAGGAGCACTATTAACAAAAAACATAGGCCCATATTTATACTTTTTGACGCAAAACTGCGCCGATGCAGGGATTTAAGGACAGGACAGCGCAGACTACCAGGATACAACACACATGCAAGGTAAGTCGCATGGGGAACTAAAATGCCTAATTGTTAACTGCAACCAGGGAGGGCATACCTGCTACACAATGCATGGAAGTCATGATATTCAGGGAGTAGCATGGTTAAAGGGGCACGGTACGGGGGCATGGCCCGTTCAGAGGAAACCTGGGGCACAGTACTACACTACACCAGCAACCTCTGCATGGGGGTATGCTGCCATGCCAAGGATGTTGGAAAGGTAAAGCCAGGCCAGGAGGGTAGGGTACAGCGTTAAACTGGCATGCTGTCACACGTCAGCCAGTATTCTCCCTACATGAATTAGGGCCCAATTAACAACCTCAGGCCATATCTGCAAGTGGAATTTAACATTGACAACAGTTGCCATTACCACCTCTGCTGTGTGTGCAGGTCAAGTGGCAGTAATGTCCCATTGGATCAAACACACCCAAATTAGAGGGCTCAGGATGACAAACTTATCAATCCCCTGAAATCAATACAAATGTTCCAATCCTGTCAATTGTGATTGTCTATAGTTGTTACAAACATCAGCCATTGTCATAAACATTATGAGGTATACAGCACTAATGTCATACCCATGCTGCATAAGTCAGTGTCCACCCTATGCCTGGGTCACAATAGCTCCAATTACACCATGCAACATCCCAAATGTCATACTGCTCAGACAACAGCATTGAGGGGGAGGACCTATGTAACTGGCTACAGAAATACACATGCACAGTCAGAGGAGGAAATGGAACACTGTTAGGACCATCAGTGCAATCCAATGTAGCACACATTTTCCAACATCAGCAGTACACACTACCAATGCTGACATGCGTATTGTGCCATGCCAATGCAATACATAGTATATGCTAGGTCTCGGCAACATATAGGTGGATGTGAAATATTAGAGACTGGGTCAGTTCCAGAATGTTAAGTGTGGTGCAAGTGCCATCAGAACACCCCTAGCAAGTGAAAGGCCTCACCATGAGAATGGAAGTAGACAGAAGGTTGAGTAGAACAAGAAGATGGCAATTCACAATTTGGCCAGAACCAACACCTAGAGAATGTGATGCTGACAAGTCCACAAACTGACCACAATACATGTGACATGCAGGTGGGGCATAGGCCTGGGAGAATGCTAATATGAAAGACAGGAACAATGACCAGGAACCAAGATCACAATGTGAAACTAATAGGAAGGCAGGCACGTCACATTACAAATCCCACAACACAGACACACTAATTGTAATATATCTCATTGCAGAGGATGATGGCTCTCGTGCGGATATGCCTGTCCAGGACTACCCTGATGACATGGATGATGAGCTGACAAACATCAGCCAGCAGACCCTCCAAGATGTCCTTGGAACCCTCCAGACCCCACCTTCAGTCACAAGGAGGAGCACAGAACTAGCGGCCATCACAGAGGACCCACCCACTACCCCAGTTGTATGACCTGCCAGCTCCAACACAGCTGAGGAATCTGACGACACTGGCACTAGCTTGTAGTTGGAGTACAGCGGGAGCTGGCCAAGAGGGGGTGAGTTCGTGCATGATGTCAACTGCAGAACAGGAAGCAGCCATGCAAGGGCGAACAAGAATCTTGCAGGAACTTGAAAAAAGGTTGAAGGAAATCAGCAGAGCTGTAAGAGAGTTGACACAACACCTACAACAACAATCCTGTCAACGCGTGAATGAATGCAATATTGAACCCCTCAGGGCCGACCTGGCTGCCTACCACAGTGATGTGGCTGCTATTCCTAAGAACCAGCAGCTCCTCCTTGCTGCAGTACTGCCCTTAATAGCCCCACAGTTGGCAGCTACCAAGATGTCTGACTCCATGTCTTCAAACACTGAGGTGTGTGTTGCCCCTTCACAACCACCACCAAGGGCAGAGGAGACAACCCACACATCAGAAGATGAAGACGTGGAACAGATCACCTTCACCTGTAACCTGTAAGAGTACCCGGTAGCACTAGTCCCTGCCACATGGCCACCTATTGCCAAGGTCTTGTGCTTTGTAAAATGCCAGTCTTGCAACAACTGTACTCAAGCACTGTTCTTCAGCCCACTGTTAACTTGTCACCCTGCCCTGTGATTGTCTCTCACTAGCTCATTGGCAAATCCTGTCCCTCTGCATTGTCTGACACTTCACCCCAGCATGTCCAATGACATGTCCTTTTGCACTTGTGTAGGATCACAATGGAAGGTGTCACACTAATGGACTCACAATCATGGACAATGTACATATAGCACTACTGCACTTTCTAATAATTAGCACTTACACATCAACTTTGTCTCTGTGTAATGTGACACATCAACCGTGAGGTAGATCAGTGATGTTTACCTCAGGTCAATGATTATAGATTGTCAATACACCTGACCTGAAAGAATATTGGTTGATAACTATGCACAGTGGTCTGGATTGTACCATCATCTGCCTTTCCTGAGGGTTATTTCTAAGGAAAATAGAAACTATACACCAAAACGCTTCCTAAGGGGTGTCTAAGCCAAAATTATTGCCTTCAGATTTTTCTTCAATCCAAAATTTACGTATGTGACATATGACCCAAATTTTACCTAACACACACCATACTACATGAATGGATGTGTATGAGGTTACATACCAATATGTAACCGGGCTGAACATTGTAACAAATGATAGGTGTGAGTTATGTATACCTTGCTACATGAGAGCATACTACCACTCACCTTATAAGGATTCGCTTGGACATCAGGCTGCAGGCAGACTTAACACAATGTCCTCAATAGCAATTCTGGTAGCAAAGTATGTGACATTGAAAACATACATCAAAAATTAAGAACACTTTGGGATCCATAGTAACCGTGAGTGGTGAGTGCAATGGATGGCAGAATCTTAGCAAAGTAGCTTTGGTGTAGCTGTCAATGTAACAGCTCAGTTGGGATTTGGTTGCAGCATGGGACACAAAAGCTAATACAAAAGAGACACTGTTCACTCATGCCAAGGCCCTGATCGCCAGGCATGTGACACATACTATAAAGGGTTACCTAAATATTTATTAAACAATGAAAACAGAAGCTAAAAGCAGGGAAACACCTTACCTAACCTAACCTATCATAACTACACATTACCCACAACTGGCCCTAACTACCCTGAGCTAAACTTACTTATCACATTTAACAAAACGATCTAAGCATCAACCCCCCACCCCCTCATAAGACGGGACACATGGAGTACACCAAAACCCCAATATCATACCCACACACATAATAAAAAACAGATATAAAAAGTATCATACCCCCACTCCCCCACCCACTACCAGTAACTAAACTAACATCCTATACTAACCTAACACTAAGCCCCCTAAACCCACTAATTAAAAGAACCAGGAAAGAGGAGGGAGGGGAGGAAATCATGGCTGAGGGTATATTGACTACAAGCTTGCCCTCTGCATGGTCTTTTTTACGGCACGCACCCTCCGATTTACTTGTGCCACCTCCTGCTGCACCCTGGTAATTTTCCGCAACATACGGTCCAAGTTCCGTTGCATCTGTTGAAAATCTGCTGGGTCAATGACTGCAGCAGGGGTGGTCTGGGTGCCAGTTGAAGAAGTATGTCCCCTTGTCAGTGACATGCCTGTAGGAGGAGGTGCAGGTGGCGCTGTGACAGGTCCTGCAGCAGAGGAGGTTGACGGTCCTGCAAAGGTGCCTGCTAAGGTTGGTGCCACCTGGGTGGTAGTGGTGGTGCTGGTGGTGGTGGCTGTGGTGGACACGGAAGGGTCGCCTTGGGCAAATGCCCCCACACTCAAGAGGCTCTTTCATGGCGATAACGCCTTGACATGTTGCGGAACCCCGACTCCACATTCAGAATGTGGCGGTAACGCATTGCCCTGCGCTGAAACTCCATAATCTGGATGGGATTCATATTGGCAGCTGTTAAAACAAATAGAAAACCAAACATTAGGTACTTCATTGTGTGATATGGCTCCAGAAGTAAATCAGACAATACATCTGATGTACCAGAAACAGGCCATTTCATCACACAGATCACTGATTGTCCCTGAGGAAGTACATGCCAATGCAGCCTACACATGTCCTATCAAACAGCACAGCAATACTCTAAACGATGGTTAACAACTTGAATGACCTATGCATCATTGTTCAGCCATTTGTCACGTAAACAAAATGCTGCAAGTCCTCCACCACTGACAGGCCAATTAATGACTATCTTCTTGATGACAATCAAGGGTCACAAGATCTACGAGTTGTAAATGGAATTGCCAGGATAGAATGCAGTTGCTAATCATGAGTGGGCATCCTAGGTTTTGACAAGTCACTTACAGATTTACATGTCTGTGTACTAAACTTGGATCATCAGTCCTAGGTACACTTTTCACAACCCTACGCCTGTGCCTGAGGGGGGGAGGGGCAAGCAACAAATACTTTCAAACATCAAGGACACCCAGGAAGCATTGGACAGCTGTACATGGGTTTGGGCAGCCCACCACAGGTAAGGAGGATGTCCAACTAGGATGCACCCAAACCTTGGACAATCCCATCCACACTTATGTTTGGAAATGCAGACAATTATCAACATAATTTCCTACCAGTAACACATGACTTACAACAAGCAGATAGATGCAAGCACACATCTGCTAGGAAGTCAATCATACATGCAAGCATGTTTATTAGTGAATAGGGAAGCTGAAGTCTGTGGGTAAGACTTTGGCATCCTTATTCTGTGAGATTCAGGGTCCGACTTGCTGACTAAATCACAAATATGGTCCTCTGCTACATTTTCTGAATTTAAGTTTTATCCACAAAAGTCATCCCTATTCACATGGCCGTGCCTACAGGACTGACATACAATCCCAATTTATGACTATACGCTAATGATTGGCAAACTCAAAGATGGGACAAAAATGATATTCCACTCAAGGAACATATCTGATCATTGACCAGCGCATCACACCTTGCTATGTGACCAACACACAGGAGTCAATCACACAAAAGCAGCAAACTCAATACAGAACAGAAATATCAACACTTACTGGAGATGTCTGGCTCCGCAAATCGAGCCACCTCTTCAATAGTGTAGGGGGCAGGTCCAACTGTAAAGCATGGAAGGGACCAATGTGCTCAATGTCTGTGCAGTGTATAACACTTCCAAATACAAATACTATGTGTAATATTCAAGCCTCTCAGACATGATGATACTGCATCCGACATACCACTGCAAACATGTACAGACCCGAGTACTCCAGTCAGTGATACAAACATATCTGCACACATGCAGTGGCCCTAACTATCATGTGGTGGCAAACATGCTCCATCATTTGTCAGCAGACTCATTCATGGAGTGTATTCCTCTCATCATGTGTATCCATGAGAGACATGCAAAGCCACTTTACTGGAGGGCTGAAATACCAGTAACCCAGCTATTGTGACTAAGAACAATGTAAAACACACAGGTGCAATGTACAGAGGGCCAGTGACAGTTGTTACCACTCAATTTGTATCATTTGCTTCATTTTATGTGCCACAGCTATGGTAAGTTGCACCAAACATTGAGATATGAACCCGTGTGCATAACTTTTGGCATCCATCCCTAATTTAATTGTGGCACAACAAAGTCCAAATATCAGTCTAAGATGTTACCTGCGGTCAGCTATAACTTGTTATGTATGTGTCAGAATCCAGTTCAGATATGTATCCTAAAAAATTGAGGAACACATTATTTCTTGAAAATATCTGGATTTAAAACATGTCTTTCCTGGTACACTCACAGACCATCCATAAAACATATGTTAGAGCCACATTTGCATCATCTATTGACATGAAGGCAGCACTAATTTACAGGCTCCAGTTGTGTTTTGTAAGTTAGTGCAGCTGTTGCGTCAACAAAAGACGGTAATGTCTAGGAATTATTGTATAACTCACAGGCAACTGTATGTTTAACTTGCATTCCACATGTCCAAAACATTGCCTGCAGCATGTGAACAAATATGCTACTGTCACTACAGAGCATTTAAATGTGCACATTACTCTGATTTGTACTCACCAACAGGGCCACCAATCACAATCTCCAGGTGGTCCAGCAGGTCTTGCTTCCGGGCAACCAGGTCAGCCCAATGGTGTTTCAGCTGGTGGTCGTTGCGCTGTGTGTTGTAGATTCACTTGAGATGGTACAGGACCTTTGCCTACCGAGCCTCCTTGCCTCTGTGTGATACCCCTGTATCACACACCCACCTACTTCAATCGTTAAGGTAGGAAGTGGCACACCAGCCAAATAAATCCACCCAGCTCCTCCTCTCCCATCCTGCCAAGACGAGGCCTACCCAACATGCTTGCACAAAAAAAGTGAATAAAGGGGTACAGAGGGGAATGAAGGGAAAGTAGGAGAGGGAAATGAAAAACAAATTAACAGAAAACAGCCCAACTATCCCCAAACTAGCACTACCCACAACAGACTCCCAACAGAACAAAGACAAATTTAGACACCAGAAATGACAAAAAAATACACTTACACAGGTTACCACAGACACTTAGGAAACACAAAAAGACAATTTAAAGACCACACAAAATCACAAAATGCAGACAAAAGACAAGTCAAAACACAGCCACACAGTCAGGAAATATCACAGACTGCAAAGTGAAAGTACACCCACTGTACCAATTCTGTAAACAGGATATCCTATTACATCACTTCCTGCCTCAAATGCGGGGCATTTTTATTCGTATGCGTCAAAATATTATAACGCTTACAGTCTGTGCATCATTTTACTTTTACGCACATGCTTAGAAATAACCCTGCATCCATATTTTCAAATATGTTTCATACTTAACCAATTTCAGGGGGCATAGTGTGGGAATTACCGCTCAGGGCCAATGGATGTTTCATGGCAATGAGCATCATTTTTTGACGCATGTGCGTCTTTTTTTTATGCGTATGGGTCAAAATTTCTGTCTTTTACTGGGTTTGGGTCATTTCTCATTTTTAATAGTACATGACAGGTGTGACAATACAGAGATAGGCTGATTGCACCAACATTGTGCATTCCGGTGTATGGGCATATGTGACAGATCATACTACTGCAGACCATGATCCTCTAGTTGTTGTACCGGATTTGCACTCTTCACTGACGCAATAGATTGGCAAACGTGTGGAATACAATTAGGTATTACCCAGTTTGGGCATGTTCCGCGTCAAGAGAGGATAGCAAGGCTATGCAACTCAATACAGTAACTCAATGTCTATGTGTCAATGTGTGTGAATTGGCTCTTACTATTGTAGTTGTCCCACTATGTGAACATCACAAGACGCGTTTTCTCAAATCTGCTTGTATGCATGTGGAGTCAATGTGTCCAACCATCAAATGCTATTCAGTGTGGAAATGAGAGAGGAAATGTGTTTGTCATACACGTAACAACAAATGCTGTGTGAACTTCATAGGTTTTTTGGAACATAAGCACCACCAATGACAAACCATGCACAGGATAGATAGAAGACGGTTTATCTTGGCAATGTTCCAAGACTAAGCCATCACATGTCTTGGAATGTTGGATACTACTTCCTAGGAACTTATTTGTATACTACTCAGGAGTGAGGCATTTGATGATGCTATGTGTGTACGGTGTTTGTGACACCGAGTCCCAAATACAATCCACAAAGGTCATGTCACGCCACAGTTGGAGTCATATAAATGAGACATGTTTCTCCTGTGGCAGTGGAGGACCAGCAGACCAAGCAGCACCTGTTCACATATTTCCAGTGGTAAATTACACAAAGGTGTCCGGTTCAAGTGTGTGGGGCCATGTGTAGCCTAAGTCATTATTGGGGTCCATGTTGTCACAGTTACGTGCGGGTCTAGTCATGAGTCTGTGGAGGCATTTCCTGCATTTACAAAGTATCCTTCACAGCTGAATTGAAGGAAATCCGAAGAGGAATTGAAAACACACATGGGGATAGTCCATCTATGGCACTTCAGACGTTTTATGAGACTGACAACAGGGCAACCTTGGTGTGCTGACAAAGTTAATGGATCAGGAATTTTAAACTGGCAGGTTTACTCACAACATTTGTACACAGGTTGGCCTCTAATATTCCCACTGCATCCGGGAACATCAGTGCCTCTGTGCTGATTAATCTCACAGCTATTCACCATGCAAGCCCCATCAATTTGTTGGGGGCAATGTGAATCAGCGTGTGGACTGTCAAGGTCCTAACATGTGTTGACATTTCATGCACATTATCTGACGTTGTTTGTTGTGCTGGAGGCACCATACCCAATCCATGCATACAGCCATGGTACACTGTCACTATTTGTCACTCATGCATACATGAAACCCAGACAAGGGATGGGACTGCATTAGGCCATTTGGAGACAAGTTCCACCCTGATAAGTAAACTGATTATACTATACAATGTATTAGAGCATTCATTGTAGACCCACCTGACACAATACCCCAGGAGGAAAGTGAGGGCTTGGAAAGCAACTATGTGACAAATGTAGCTACAGGGAACCTTTATGGTAACGCAAAGACAGGAACCAGTCAGGCTAACAGGATGCAGGGTCAGTCAGGATCAAAAACTTTAACAAGGCAAATACACAGTGAGCAGACTGATACTGGTCAAAGGTGGAACAACACTGTGGAAAATGTAAACTGTTTTTGTCCAGTGTGCTGCAACTTTACACAATAACACAAGGTCTGTGTTACACAAGTGATTTATATGGCAATGCATGACACTGTTATACATGAAATGGCAACTTCTTTGCTGTTCCAGGCAGCTGCAAGGACAGGGCATGTTCAAATGGCTCGTCTGCATGGAGGTGCTCACAGGTGTGTGCAGCTTCAGTCTCTCACAAGTCCTGTAGGTGAGAATCAAGTTCAAAGGGCCAACTGTACCTTTCACATGGGAAGCAATGTACAGATGATTACAGGTCCTACAGACTACAATGACTATGGCATACCATACTAAAGAGGGAAGCACACTGGATTCAGAATGTGAGTCTGGGTCTGTGTAGATGATGGATTATCTGGGTACACATATTCCCTTTCCAGGGACCTCTGAAGAAGGATGGGGTGAGACAAGGAACATGGCAGTGGCAGGACTTAAGACCTGGGCTGGCATGTGCAGGGGATGTCTTGTGAGCAATGCTAGTCATACCTGGGGCACTTGTGCCATCCATTTGCTGCTTATATGGAATTCTTGTCACACATATTCCTTGCAAAGATAGCTGATGTAACACTTACTGATGTCAAGGGTCTGGTCATACCTTCTTGTCACCAATGCAATAGCACATCCACTGCCTCATGTATAAGGCATTTTGTTACCTTATTGACTGATGGTGTCTTAGTTGTGTGCCATATGCTGAAATGAACCATGTCGCCAACATGTATGTGTGAAATAGCTGTGGTCCTCTGATATTGCCCTTCAAATGTGAAATGGACAGGATATATGTCATTTACAGTGTGTGTGAAGTTGGCTGTACAATCATACCCATCACATGTGATGTGGATTTTTCAGTATCCTAATCTGTATTTCTGCAATGCTCCATGAGGCTACACTCTGATTCTGATTGTTAGGGATAATGTTATGCAAAAATGATTACCCAGACCATGATATGACCATTGACATATGGTAAGACAGTGGTGATGGATGAGTAGAGTTAAAAGAAATTTTGGACAATATGTTGTCTCCGACGCAATCCTACAGCTGTGTTTGGATGGTCCCCCTCATGTTGATGGACAGCATCCTCCTCTTCCTCCTCTTCAGGAATTTGTGGGTCGGGTTCATATAGGGGAATGTTCCTTCTTACACATATGTTGTGCAGGATGGCACAGGTCAAAATTATTTTGCACACCATTTCAGGTGAGTATAAGAGGCTGCCTCCGGTGATGTCGAGGCACCTGAATCTTGACTTCAGGATGCCAAAGGTCCTCTCAACTATGGTGCGTGTCCTCCGATGTGCCTCATTATAGGCACGCTCTGCTGCAGTGCTTGGGTTTGCAAATGTGGTCATGATCCATGGCTGGATCCCATACCCCTGATCAGCTGAAAGAGAAAATGAGTGAGAACATGTTGATGTAGCTTGCACCATGATTATCACTTAGCATGGTAGTTGTTCTCTTGTGTTGTCTGTGACTCATCTGTGTTTGTGTTATTGTAAGGAATCCTAGGCTTCTATGATGTACCATCAGCATTGGGTTGTTTCCTTATCTGAACGGGTGTTTGGCTGATTGACCTGACGTCAGCAGTATTTTTGTAGAGTTGCAGTATATTGTGTACTCCCTTGCATTATGTCATGTGAAAGAGGTGTCCATGTGTCTTAACTGGGGGTGACATGATACTTCCATCCACAGAATCAATTCCACATTGGTGATAACACGGTTGCATCTATATACCCTGGACATCCCATCCAATTTCATATATGCAATAGAATTATTTAAACATCAGTGAGACCCTTAGATTTGGATAGGTGACAATGTACAACACATCTCAGTACTGACGTGTTGACAATTGACTATGCACAAATTTCACATGTGTGACATATTCTCTGCAGACCTATTTCTCTGCCCTTGCCAAGTCGACTCTGGTTCAAACGTGTACCTATACTACTGAACATGTTCTAGTTCAGCTGGCTACCTTGGTTGTGAGGTTGTCATTTGGAGTGTCAGAAGGTCCATATGCCTGTACATCTGTTGTGTGTTGTGAAATTGTCTGTAGGAATGTGCACTTTCAATATTGTCACATCAATATGTGTTCATCGCAAAGTCCACTTGCTTATTGGTATAGGGCAATGCCAGCCCAGGAGTGATGTGAGATATTGGTACAGCCTCATTGATTCCATGTCACCTTCATTGTATTCATCATCATGCTATGTGTGTCATGGTGTTTGACCTGCAGCAAAACAAATTACACACCCCTTACACAGTACGTATTGGGTGCAAGGGTGTTTGATTGAGTGTTATTGACGTGATATTGAAAGATTAATCTTCCAAGTTGTATTGGCAGTTGAAGCCATGTCATTGTGTTGTTTTAAATTGTTCACTTGTGTCTGTGGAGTGGCATCTGTTGTTATTTGGTTCTGTCATTTGTCCATAGGTGTAAATCCAAATAGGTCAGGATATCACACATGCCTAGCAGTGTCACAACCTCATTGTCTTCCTGGCTACGTGTCAATGTAGTGGTGTATGTGACCTGTGTCCTAGAGGGTTGTTGTTCTGTGTGTATATAAGTAGGTTTCTGAACTTACCAACAAGTAGGCCATTTCCATATTGTCCATCCTGGAAGTGTTGATTGATGGTGCAGTGACGGAAGATGAATGAATCATGTACACTCCCAGGATACTTTGCCACGATGTTGGTGATCAATCCCCGGTGATCGACAATGGCATGCACATTGATGGAGTCTATGTGCTTCCTGTTGGGGTATAGATGTTTGGTTGCAGCAGGTGGCACAATGCGTACATGTGTGCAGTCAATTACACCAAGCACAGGTGGGAAGCCGTTGATTTGGTAGAAGCCCTGTTTTGTCTCCTGCTGCTTCTGTTGTGTGTTGCGGAAGCTGATGTGGCGGGTGTGAGGGAGATGATGGCATCCAGTACCTTGGGTAGGAAGGGAGAGAATGAGGGCTGTGAGATCCCGGCAACCAGGGCACCAGTGGTTTGAAAGGAGACACTTGCCAACATGTGAAGTACAGCTAGCAGCTTGGTTTCTGGTGGAATGGTGCGGGGTGTCTGCAAGCTGGGTGCCAACTGTGGCTCAATGTTGCGCAGCAGCTGCTGAATGGCTTGCCATTTGAGCCTGTACCTCTGGATGATGTCTTGTTGGTGGAGTCCCAGAAGGGTTGTCCTGGTGCGGAATATCCTCTCCTGCCTTCTGCGTTGCCTTTCTCGTCCCTGCTGGTGTTGTAGAAGCTGGTGTGGTTGGTCCTGTGCTCTGCGTCTGCATGCATGCTGGATGAAAAGCACCTCCATGTCTTCCTTTTGGAGCTTTGCTGTTTCTTCTGTGTGTTTTCATTAAGTACTGGTGTGTTTGCCCCATTTTAATGCCTGCCCTGACTCAGGCGTTATTTTTTTACGCAAATCGGGTTGTGCGTCATTTTCCACCTCCGCCTCCTGGCTGTGCGGGATTTTTGCACTATTGGATAAATAAGGCGCATGGGTGTTTAAGTCATTTTTTGGACAGGAAAGCCTACCTTGCATGCCATTAACGCAAGGTGGTTTCCCGCATCCAGAAAATGATGCACACAGCGGAATTTTGGCGTTAGCAGTCTCGGGCGTCAAAGTTTAAATATGGTGCACGGTTTGCACCGAATGTGCGCAGAGTATAAATATGCCCCATAATACCTCAAACCATCCATAGTCAGGGTTACCATTGTCAGGCACTAACCTCTAATCCTATGGGGACATGAAGGAGATTTCAGTTGCTGGTTCCCACCTCCCCCTTACACCAAAGCTCTTCCCACAAAATCCACGTGGTCAGGACTAGGGCACCCTGGGGAAAGGAGAATCGGATGGAACCTGTGTCGTGTGGCATCTACATTGACATCTGTGTCAAATAGATGGTTCTCCTTAAAGACGTTGAATCCTGTAACCACAAGGGAATGTGTTAAATTTGTAATGTGTTTCTCTCCTAGTTTCCTAAGTACTCACCCAGTGTCTAGAGATACCAATAAATATAACTTTTCCCACTTTTGTTGCTCTCTCGCCTTCTGGTGATGTTACAATGATCCTGGTGTCGCATGTAATAACAAAGTCCTATTAGTCTGTGAATCACTCCTGTTCCTTATATTACTCCTATTTTGTTTTGAACTTGATGATACAGATGTAAACCATTGTTAATCTGTTAGCAGAATCTACCTTAGGGCTCGAACTCACAGCAACAGCAATATAACAAGCACATGACAGTATAGGTTACATCACACAATACACATTATTAGTTGTAGTTGAAACCACAACGTTACTGGCCAGAAATAGGTTTGTCACACTGCACAACGTCCACATAAAATGAGTGCACACTGTTAATAGTTTGATCACTTTGAATGGTTGCCAATGTTAGTGCACCGCAGGTTTGATAGTTCGTTCACTATGCATGATTGCCAGGATTAGTTCACCACCAGTTCTGCAGGTTAGTAGATTGGCCAAGATTAGTGCATCATGAAGTATCACGAAGAGAAATTCGCCATCTCGAGAATTTCAACCTCATTGTACACTGCACAGTGTGTTATGCCTGAGTTCGATAAATCAGTAAAGATTAATAACCCTCTTTTCTTTCCTTTACAGGTAAGAAGTGAATGTCTCTAAAACCTACTAAGTATTCAACAATGCAGTGAATGCAGCACGGCAATGCTGTTTTAATCCGGTGTTGTGTGTTCTCTTCTCTTCCACAGGTTTCCTGAAGACAAGGGTCGCGGAAGGCTGCCGGTTCGAAGGAGAACAGGAGCCTGCTGCAAGCAGTTTCCAGAAGCGGGGCTCGGCCGCAATGGAGGTCGTGGCCAATATAGCCGCCATTCTTGGGGTTTTGTCTTGCCTGCTTGACACCACCATTGTTTTCGAGTGTGTCAGTGCTGTTTACAGACTGCACCATGTGCGGGGCGGCATCGGGCATATCTGGATGTTGGGCAGCTAGCTGCCCATTGCTGAGACTGGGTCTACAGGCCCGACAGCTATTGAAATAAATAGTCGCCAGTCTTAAGGGAACGTTTCACTGTTTATTAAAACTTTACGTCTTTGATTACATAAAAATTTAAGAAAACATGAGTTCCTAAAAATCTACGTTCACAGGATACTTACTTGTCCCTTTAAGTTTGATATAGGAGTGTCACAATACAAAAGAAAACAGGCACGTTTGAAGCTAATGCCCAGTTGGCCTGGTTGGCACTGAATCTCATGGAAATAGCTACTCACGAACTGACTCGAATAGTCCTTCTCACATAAAATGCAGAAAAAGTATTATATTTGAGAGAGCTAATTGGAAATTCCTGATTAATATCTTGAAAAGAGGGTACTGGTCATATTAGGTGTACACATATCAAAGCAAACATTGTTTGACCTTCTAAGGATCAATACTAGCTTGACAAAAAGTATCATTCTATCCAAAGGTGCGAGACAGATATGCTCCTTTACTCCCCTTTTTAGTTGAGGCATTGAGTCTTTGCCAGGAAAGTACATTTAAATATAAATAATCAGAGTCAGACTGTTGGACCCGACACAGTTAAGCTTGTTCTGTTTGCCAATAATGTGCTGTGTTTGTTATTAAGTCCTCACTCATCATTACCAGTTCATATTTGAGAGCACTCAAATTATGGAGCACTCCCAGGCTTTCCAATCAACTACTCCAAATCCTTAGGGTTGGGTGTAAAGCTTAAATCATAAACCTAAAAACGTTGATGACGTCTATAAAATCTATTTAGTAACTTTGATTAATATTGGTAAAAAATGTAGGTGAATATACTAACATAATGCCCCCTTCTGGTCGTGTTGTTTCAAAACATTTTCAGGTGACAACAGATACTGTTTTTGTGGTTCAGGAGAATAAATAATAGCATACAATTGCACTTCCTACCACAGCTCCTCTATGTAGAGCAGACCTTCACGTTGCAATTGCGTGTTGAGACTTTGAAAATATCCAGTTTAAGTTACTAGGGGCCAGATGTAGCAAAGTATTTGCACGTCGCAAACGGCGAAAATCGCCGTTTGAGAGGTGCAAATGCCTCTTTGCTATGCAGAAATGCATATTGCGAGTCGGTACCGACTCGCAATATGCATTTCCGACTCGCAAATAGGAAGGGGTGTTCCCTTCCTATTTGCGAGTCTGAGTGGTATGCAATACCATTTGCGACCGCGTACGCGGTCGCAAATGGCATCGCAGTTACCATCCACTTCAAGTGGATGGTAACCCACTCGCAAATTGGAAGGGGTCCCCATGGGACCCCTTCCAGTTTGTGACTGGACCCACAAATATTTTTTCAGGGCAGGGAGTGGTCCAAGGGACCACTCCCTGCCCTGAAAAAATACCGAAACTAAAGGTTTCATTTTTTTTTTAAGTGCAGCTCGTTTTCCTGTAAGGAAAACGGGCTACACTTAAAAAAAAAAAAAAAACTGCTTTATTTAAAAGCAGTCACGAACATGGAGGTCTGCTGACGACAGCAGGCCTCCATGTTTGCGAGTGCCTATACTCGCTATGGGGCCGCAATTTGCGACCCACCTCATGAATATTCATGAGGTGGGTCATTGCGACCCCATAGCAAGTTGCAGTCGGTGTCTGAGACACCGTACTGCATACCAATTTGCGAGGTGCAAAGTGCGAGTCGCATGGACTCGCACTTTGCACCTCGCAAATTTTTAATTTGCTACATCTGGCCCTAGGTTTTAGGCAGCTTTGTGAGACATGCCACGCACTCCTCTGCTTCACATGTGAAAATTATGCATAAGCAGGGCTAAGCGGGGTTCTGGACTGCTGGAGGGATGAAATATATATTCCTGGAAGCAACTGATATCGGGGTGGGTGCCTGCCCTACTGACTCCTAAGAGCGACTGACACTTCTCCCCTCGGGCTGCATTGGTAATTCCAGTGGTCGCGCAAAATAACAGTGGATTGGGAAGCAGCCTCTAGTAATTACCTGTGGCTGAGATTAATGGCTGAGATTATGTCAAGCATTACATCCATCAGTTTTTGTATACTTTAGTGTGTCACCCTAAGTGGGAGAAGAATACCCAGATGTGGGTGTCGTGTACACTGTGTCACTACAACTGAGCTGTACCTGGCTGATGAGCCTATAACAAGGGAAAAAACACTCCTTAGTTGCTTGTATTTCGGTTTAAGGAGGAGCTGGCTTGGCATTATGGGCTAAGGTGTCCCTATTGAAGCAGGGTCAAGACTAATTTGCATATAGCTGGGTCCAAACTGAGGTGGCATGGAGTGCAAAATAATGATGGTTTGGGATGCAGCCCTGAACGATTACCTTTGGCTGAGAATAATTCAAGCATTCTATCCATCACTTTTTGTATACTTTTAGTGTGCCACTCTAAGTGGGACGGGCATGTTCAGATGTGGGTCCCCTGCACACTATATCACCACAATGAAGCTGTATCAGGATGATGAACCAATAAAACAAGTGATACTGTTTTACGTGACGCTTATGTTCCAGTTCAGGGAGGGCCAGGCATGACAGTTCGGGCTAGACTGCTCCAGTTGAGCAGGGTCAAGGCTGATTTCAATATATCAAGTTCCAAACTGAGGTTGCAGGGTGTGCTAAATAACTGCGGATTGAGATGTGGCCCCCATTAATTACCAGTAACTGAGATTAATTTGAGCATATTATCCATCACTTTTTGTAAACTTTGGTGTGTCTTTCTAAGTGGGACGGGTATGCCCCTTCATGGGTCCTGTACACACTATGTCACTGGAACCAAGCTGTATCTGCTGTTGAGCTCATAACAACAATGGGCTCATCCATTGTGTTCTGGATCAGGAAGGACCAGGCTTGTCAATTCGAGCTGGACTTCTCATTGGAACACAGTCAAGACTGATTTGCATATTGCTCTGAAGTGGCATGGTGTGAAGAATAACAATGGATCGGGATGCGGCCCCAGTAAATACCAGTGGCTGAGATTAATTCAAGCATTCCATCTATTCCATTTTGAAAACTTTTAGAAATTAGGCATTTTCCTACCCTTAACTATTTCGTGTCTGTAGCCTGTTCCTAGATCGTATGACTAGGTGTAGTTGGCAGTTGGACATTGTATATTCCTCCAAGACAGATTCACAATAGAAGGATTAGGTGTGCCTGCATTATTCTTGTGCTGGCAGGATAGAGGGGCAGAGCAGGACACAACCCTACAAATCAATTGGCTGTGCCCTGCCTTCACACAAAGAACTTCACACTAGTAAATTGTGCCTTGAGCCAGACTGGAGCCAGGGCAAAGGAAGCAGAAAATACCAAACACTTCAAAGACAAACTCTAGAAACTTCTCCCTACTTCAAAAATGGCACCAGGCATAAAAACAGGGACCTTAGACCCTCAGGCCCACTTTTCAGTTCACGTTCTGGATTTGCGGAAGGACTCTCAGAGGACTACCTGCTGGCTTGGCCTGCTGTGTAATTCAGAGGACTGCTTTGCTGTTCCTCGAAGGACTGCTCTGCTGCCTGAACTTTGCCTTGAAACCTCAGAGGCCTGCCTTGCTGTTTGAGCCCTGTTCCACAGTTAGCACCCTGGACTTACAGCTGGTTGGCTGGTGTCACAAACTCCTTGCCCAAAGTATTTGTGCCATTAATGTTCCTACGCTTAACCCAAAATGTTGTATTACTGTAATATTACTGTTGGTTTGTGTGCTTTATCAAACATGCTAGTAACAGGCTTCATTGTGTGACTCATTTATTTGTGCTTTCTCTGTTGACTCATTAGTTGTTTACCCTTGGCACTAGGCATCAGTTCTGAAACATGCTCAAAATTACCTTCAGACCGTGATGACTCATCTGTTTGTGCTGACTCTGATGCCTTCATTGTTGTTTCACTTTGGCAGCAGGTGCAAGCGTTGGAACAGTTTGAGGGCACCACCTTATGAGATGGCTCCTCTATTTAAAGGGGTGGGGTCCTTTCAGCTGCACTTGCTATTCATATTTGGTTTTAAAAGGAGCTGCCACATCCAGGAGCCAAACACCCAAGAGGTTTTCTCTATTTCAGAGAGCTGTTCCAGGCTTCTTACAGATCAAGAATGGACATGTTTCCTGGCACTGCTTTCTCTAACAGCATGCTTTCAGTCCCTACTCTCCTCATTCAGACTTTTGGATGAGGTATAGCTGTCTGGCTCTTGAGTGGAATTTCTTCTTATGAATTGTAAAAAAAGAGCATTCCAGTGAGGTAGTAAGTTGGGGGGCATGTTTAGGATTGCACTAGAGGGTGGTGAAGGGAGGTCAACCAGCCATAGATGAGAGACACATGGTTTGCAGGTACTTCGTCCTGGGATTTATCCCATAACTCGGTTTGATGTGCTCCTTGATTTATCCGGTTTGATAATGAGACCCCATAGGTATTCATGTATTCATATCAAGAATATTTGAAGAGCCTTGAGAAAGCCCAGGTTCACATACCACAAGAGGGCAAAACACATGTAGGCGTCTGTCCATTACTAATGCACATTACATTGATTTCCGGTCATCTATGAACTTCACAATAAACTGTTTTTGGACTTACTGACCTGTTTAGAAGTGCTGACTATCATTTGGACTGTGAAAGTGAAGATATGAATGAACTAATTGAAACATG
This sequence comes from Pleurodeles waltl, assembly GCF_031143425.1. NCBI lineage: Eukaryota > Metazoa > Chordata > Amphibia > Caudata > Salamandridae > Pleurodeles > Pleurodeles waltl. The sequence continues at coordinate 1,249,194,669 of NC_090437.1, forward strand.
GGTTTACCAACACTTTTTTACTGAACGTTACATTCTGAGGCTTATATAAGGGGTCCACACCTCTTTGGTAACCCATATTCTATTAAAATAGGGCGTCTAGGAAGAGAGTGCTGGACCCTTCTTGGAAGATATATAGCATGAGAGACACATTGGAAACTATTTCTTAGTACTTCCTCAGTAGAGACATGTCTTTGGATATGTAGGCTTCTTTAGGGAACTCGCAATGAAAGTTGAAAAGAACCACTTTGATTCACAAATATCAACAACTTTGTGTCATTCAACAGAAGAAGCGGTAAGTCTGGAAATTGCCCTCTTAGTAGAAACAACCAGCATTTTCTTGTGTGAAATTTAAAAACAATTGTTCATGAAAGTAGTACTAAGATTGGCTAACTAAACTTTTTCCTTCCAGGAATCCTTTCCTCCCCCCTTAATTTCCCTTTCTGCTGTTTTGCCACATCGATCCTCTGGAATGATTTTCTGAAATGTAAAACTCAGAGTAGGTGTTGTCAGAAGAAAGGCATCTTGAGAGCAGGCTTCCAAGGCATCAGTCCTGACAGCTGGCATCCAGATCAGAAACTCAGGGATAGAAAAGGCTCCAAGCCTCATGAACCCACACTTGAGACCTATCCTGAGTGAGTCCTGACCCTCCAAGTGGTGCCTTTCAAACATGGGGCTTAAAACATTTTTGGCAAAAACTGCTGTGATAATCAAGAGGAGACCGGGACCCACCTACTCATCGATCCACCTAAGGTGCATCACCGTTTGGACTGACTTAGCAGCACCAATCAGCCAGGGCGGCGCTGAACTCAGTGCAGCCCTGCTGATTATAACCTTTTTCTTCACCAACCTTTTCATGGCAGTTTCATCTGCACTTCCCATGCCCATGGGTAGGGGTTACCCTGCCCAGCACATGTGAAATGTGCACTGTCTGCTGTCCAGGCAGTGGGCATTTTGAGGGTTCTGGTGCCCCCTGCAGGTGCCAGCATTGCCAAGGCTCTATTATCTTGGTTTCTGCCGGTCAGCCTAGTGGTACCAGCAAAGGTTGCTGGAACGGCATCGACCACCACGTTGGGAGTTTGACAGATGGGTGTTCCCCTCTGCCAAACTCATAAACGGGCCCTTAGTCAGAATGTGGAAATCATCACTGCGACAACGCCTCCAACTCGACAAACCACCTGCAGTCTTTCCCCTCTGAACTTTACCTTCTTAGACATTTTCCATGAGGTTTTTACAAAGTCCAAAGGTAAACGCTGACCAGCCATAATCCACTTTTTGTATCTGACATGCACTCTACTACAGTTGGCCATACTTTTTGACTGGTCTCACCCAACAAGATATCTGCAGTTAGCATTTTGGTTTTGTAGCCACAGTTCTTTACCTTACTCTTTAAAAATTCAGAACTCCTGTTCTACTGATTGGATTTTTGTCATTTTGATGTCAAATAATTTAATAAAATATTTTTTTTCTAAGTTGGTGTGGGATTTTTCTGATATTGTGTGTTTACTTCATTACTGTTTTAGTGCTGCATACATACTTTACACATTGCCTTCAAGTTAAGCCTGGCTGTTTTGTGCCAAGCTACTTCACAGGTTAATCTAGTGCCTTTAGTTGTTCACTCTGACAGGGTTTGTGATTATTGCTTAAGCAGGATTAGCACCCTGCTCAACCAACAAAACCACTGCTCACAAACATGCATAAAAAGAGGAAATAATGAGCAGACAAAAGATTTTCCTCCTTAATATGCCATCTTCTGGAAGGGGTAACAACTTGAAGCAAGCCCGCATTTGCAAACCTTCATGATCTGGAACTGAGTCACAACTATGAGTGGATGCACACGATCACCCATGCTCCATCCATGGAATGCCTACCAGTTCCAAATGGTATCGAGCACAGCACAAGCTGCTGTTTTGTGTTACATTTCTTTACAAAGCCACACAAAGTGTTGCAAACTGTTCTTAAGCCTTTGCATTGTTCTTGAGTTGTGTTTCATGATACAAGAACAACACAAAGGCTTAGTAAATCTGGGCCACAGTATACTCCATTATAGCTTCCAAAAAGGCAGAGGTTATGGGAGATGACCAGATCATGACTGAATTTGAAGACTTCATTTAGGGGATTCAACCAGATCCCTCATTCATTCCAAGAACATAACAAGATTGAAATTGCCACACGTATGCCACATATATAGAGGAAGCCCTCATAACTAAATGAACACCCAGAGAAGCTGAGAACGTAGAGAAACCCAGCAGAATAGGTGATGTAATATCTGCCATTGATAGGCTAAAACCTCTCAAATTCCCTGACCCAGACAGTTTCATACAATGATACCATTAAACGTTTTTCCAGATCATTGCTCCAATCTTTATTAGGCTTTTTAATCCTCCGTTCAAGGTAGGTCATTAACTCGGTGCACAGTGGGGAAAAACAGCTCTGAAACTCATACAGATCTATCTTGTTGATCAATATGAAACCGAACACTTTACTAGTATTTTGGCTACCAGTCTAAGGGGGTCATTCTGACCCTGGCGGTAAATACCGCCATGGTGGAGGTTGGCGGTAGCACCGCCAACAGGCTGGCGGTGCTCCGCCGGGCATTCTGACCGCGGCGGTACAGCCGCGGCCAGAAGCGGAAAGCCGGCGGTGTACCGCCGACTTTCCGCTGCCCATGGGAATCCGCCATGGCGGCGCAGCTTGCTGCGCCGCCATAGGGATTCTGACACCCCATACCGCCATCCTGTTCCTGGCGGTTCGCCCGCCAGGAACAGGATGGCGGTATGGGGTGTCGTGGGGCCCCTGGGGGCCCCTGCAGTGCCCATGCCAATGGCATGGGCACTGCAGGGGCCCCCATAAGAGGGCCCCACAAAGAATTTCAGTGTCTGCTTTGCAGACACTGAAATTCGCGACGGGTGCAACTGCACCCGTCGCACCTTCCCACTCCGCCGGCTCCATTTTGAGCCGGCTTCCTCGTGGGAAGGGTGTTTCCCACTGGGCTGGCGGGCGGACTTTCGGCGGTCGCCCGCCAGCCCAGTGGGAAACCCAGAATGACCGCCGCGGTCTTTTGACCGCGGTACGGTCTTCTGGCGGCTACCGCCGCCCGCCAAGCTTAGAATCAGGGCCTAAATCTTTCTATGCCCAATTTAGTGGACCCAGACCAAGAGGATTTTATACAGAACAGAAAATGTAGGGACAATACTAAGCACATATTCATTTTATAAATAAAGTGCATAGGAATAAGAAGGAGGCCCAGCTACTCGCAATCAATGACAATAAGTATTTGACTGGGTCCAATGGCATACCTAATATTCTTACTGACATGTTTGAGCTAAGGACACAGATTTTTCCAGTGGATCCTCTGTGGACACTACTTTCCAGAGCTGCAGTGTAGGTGAACATCATATCTCCAAACCTTTCTCAATAGAGTGGTGTTAGACCTGACAGCCTTAGGGTGGTCACCCCTAACTTTTTGCCTGCCTACCTCCACTTTTGAGATACTGTTTTTGCTGCTTTTTAGACTCTCCGTACTTTACCACTGCTAACCAGTGCTAAAGTACATATGCTCTCTCCCTTTAAACATGCTAACATTAGATCGCACCTGTTGGACTTTTTGCCTTACGCAGGGTCATCCCCAGTCTTTTTTCCTCCTTCCTCCTGGTTTTTCTGACCTCTCGCTGTTGGCTCTAGGACTCTGAGCACTTTATCACTGCTGACCAGTGCTAAAGTGCAGGTGCTCTCCCATCTAAAGTTGGTATGATTGGCTTACACCTAACTGGCATATTTAATTTACCTATACGTCCCTTGTACAGTGGTATCTCTATACCCAGGGCCTGTAAATTAAATACTACTAGTGGGCCTGCAGCGCTGCTTGCGCCACCCACTGAAGTAGACTTTCAAACCTGTCTCAGGCCTGCTAGCGCAGGGCCTGTGTGCGCAGTTTTCTGCCACAGAGACCTGGTATCTAAACTTACTTGCCAGGCCCAGAACTCCCCTTTTACTACATGTAAGTCACCCCTAATGTACGCCCTAGCTATCCCTATGGGCAGGGTGCCATGTATGTAGAAAGGCAGGACATGTGCCATATTACATGGCCTGTCCTGGCAGTGACAAACAGCCTAACTTGGTGTCTCACTGCTGTGAGTCCTGCCTTCTCATAGGATTGCATTAGAAATGCCCTGCCTTATGTGTAAGGGGTATTGTCTGATTTATGAGGGGTAGCGAAGGCATGTTTGGTATGGTTGTGATGGTGATAATAAATACTGCTTACTGGTGTGGGTGTATTTTTTATTACTATCACAGAAATGCCACTTCAAGAAAGTGCGCATTTATCTGTACTTATGACTCTGGTGTTTTGCAGCTTGACTCCAATCCACGTCTGGCCAGAGTGACAGTTGGGGCTTTGTGCATACTTTTCAGACAGCCTGTACACAGGGAGGGTGGAGGTGTCACCGAGGTGCATCTACATACTGAATAGTCTTCCTGGGCTGAGAGAAGGAGAGGCGGGGTACACCTACATTTGTAAAGGCTGTACCCTGGCCTCACACAATTGGGTCGTTAACCCCCCACTGATGTTTGGAGCCTGTGCTGAAAGGAGAGAGGGGGCACTCCCAGAACCAGTTGTAATTGGCTGGAACCTCCTCTCCCTACCATTGTAAAACACTGTAAGAACTGACTATAAGTTCAGGGGAATTTTCCCCACAATTTGAACATTCTTGGAACTTGAAACTGGACACAGAACACTGATGAATGGACTCACCAGGAAACCACCATGGACTGCTGCTGCTGTGGTGACCTGTGACCTGCCTGGTCACTAGGATGAACTGCCACCATCTGCACCCCTTGTGCTGGCCTGTAGCTGGGCCAACCAGCCCTGTGCTTTTTCTTGTTTTACTGTTCCCAGGGGCAGGGTGCTGTGGCCCCTGGCCCCTGCTCCGATCTCTACATCTTTTCCTTAGCGCTTGGGGAAAAGCGCTCTCTCTGGAATTGATGCTGGAATCACCGCTGCGACCCGGGCTATAAATATGGCCTTAGCACTTTGAAAAGTGCTTCCTGGATGCCCCAGATCACCGCGGCAGCCCGGGCGCCCTTTATTTACAAAGCGCGAGTCTCGAGCACCTTCTAGTGCCCCTGGGGCACGAAGAAAACCTCCTTGCCGAGATCTGGAGCAAGCATGCTCCTATTGGCGCCCCCGGGGCGAGGACCGCTCCGTGGAGCACCCCCGGGGCACCGGCAGGCCCTGCCTTGGGCCAGGACGACGTCAGGAAGGGAAGGGAGAGGAGGACACCTCTCCCTCGCCTGTGGCAGCCCTGAAGGGCTCTCCATTCATTGCGGGCACGGTGGAAGCCTCATCGGAGGCTCCCTGCGCCGCTAGGCTCCTTTGTTTGCCCCCCTCATGGGCCTGTGGCACTTCTGAGGGCTCCCCTCCCAGAGGAGGGCCAGCGGAGGCCCGGGGAGACCCCAGGAAATCACGGGTCCCTATAAGGGGCCAGTAGTAACACGGAGGGGGTGCGTGATGCCCCCCTCCCTTTAAAAGCAGTTTGGCTGACGTGGGCCCCCCTCGTGAGGGCCGGTGGAGGCCTTGGGGGGCCCCCAGTGGTTACAGTCCCCAGAGGGGCCCGTTCATGGACAAGAGGAGGTGCATGTCGCCCTCCTCTGACCCCAGGAGATCACGAGGCCCCCGTTTTGCGCAGGGAGCGTCGGGGGCCCCCTTGTTTCTGTTTCTTAGGCACGGGAGGTGCCTTTATCATCTACCAGGTATTTCAAAGGGACAATATATATCAGAAGTTCTTGTTAGAGACTTTATTGCATTATATATTGCCTACCTGTTTTATGATGTTTTTGTGTACTTATGCAAATGTTCCTTTTATGGGCATGACTTGCTAATATGTTTCCCTAACTTCACATATGTTTTCTAATGTTCCTACTATGGGCGTTTTCTGATATTCTTATGACAAGTGTTCTAATGTGATAACATGTTTGCTGACTACTGCTTATGTTGCAGAATACTGAGTAACCTGTGTGTTATGTGTGACTACTGCTAGTCTGCAGAGTAACTAATGTGTAACGTTCTGACAACTGCTAAGGTAGCAGGATAGTACTAATATGTGATGTTTGGTCTGATAATTGCATTGTGTACAATACAGTTTATTTTCATATAATCTGGTGTTGTGTTTCCTTTGTGGTGGGGATATTGCGTCACATGAGTTGTGTGTGTTGTGCAAACGCTTTACACATTGCCTCCGGGTTAAGCCTGACTGCTCATGCCAAGCTACCAAAGGGGGTGAGCAGGGGTTATCTTGGACGTGTAACTCCCTTGCCCTGACTAGAGTGGGTAAGTTCTGCCTGGCTGAGATGCATACCCTAGCCAACCAGAAACCCCATTTCTAACAAAACCCAATTGGGCTATTTAATTTACTTATAAGTCCCTAGTAGAGTGCACTATATGTGCCCAGGGCCTGTAGATTAAAAACTACTAGTGGGCCTGCAGCACTGATTGTGCCACCCACTTAAGTAGCCCCTTTACCTTGTCTAAGGCCTGCCATTGCAAGGCCTGTGTGTGCAGTTTCACTGCCAGTTCGAGTTGGCATTTAAAAGTACTTGCCAAGCCTAAAACTCCCCTTTTTCTACATATAAGTCACCCCTAAGGTGTGCTCTAGGTAACCTCTAGGGCAGGGTGCTGTGTAGGTAAAAGGCAGGACATGTACCTGTGTAGTTTACATGTTCTGTTAGTATAAAACTCCTAAATTCGTTTTTACTCTACTGTGAGGCCTGCTCCCTTCATAGACTAACATTGGGGCTGCCCTCATACATTGTTTTGAGTGGTAGCTGCTGATCTGAAAGGAGTAGGAAAGTCATATTTAGTATGGCCAGAATGGTAATACAAAATCCTGCTGACTGGTGAAGTTGGATTTAATATTACTATTTTAGAAATGCCACTTTTAGAAAGTGAGCATTTCTCTGCACTTAAATCTTTCTAAGCCTTACAATCCACATCTGGCTGGGTTTAGTTGACAGCTCCTTGTGCATTCACTCAGACACACCCCAAACACAGGATACTCAACGTCACTTGCATATATCTGCATTTTGAATGGGTCTTCCTGGGCTGGGAGGGTGGAGGGCCTGCTCTCACACAAAGGACTGCCACACCCCCTACTGGGACCCTGGCAGACAGGATTGAACTGAAAGGGGACCTGGTGCACTTCTAAGCCACTCTTTGAAGTCTCCCCCCTACTTCAAAGGCACATTTGGGAATAAGAACAGGGCCTCTGCCCTACCACCTCAGACACTTCCTGGAGAAGAATCCTGAACCATAACCTGCACCCTGACAAGAAGAACTGCTGGCTGCCTAAAGGATTCACCTGACTGCTTTCTGAACAGGACTGCTGCCTTGCTGTTGCCCTGCTGTCTTGCTGCTCTCTTGCCTGGCTGCAGAAGCGCTCTCCAAGGGCTTGGATAGAGCTTACCTCCTGTTCCCTGAAGTCTCAAGACCTAAAAGGCTTCTTTCCTGCAGCTGAAATCCCCGTGCGGCGAAAATTCAACGCACCGCCTGTCAAGATCAACGGACAGCATGCTCGCAGTGAAAATGTCACCGCACGCCGAGTCTGGAACGACGCAGACCAACTTCGCAAACAGAAGATTGACTCAGCGCCAGCGATGCGACCGGAACTTCAACACACAGTCCTACTGGATTGACGCAAGCCAACTCGGAACAACGACGCCCAACTTCCTGAGAGGAATTAACGCAGCGCCTGCCGTGCGGAAGAAAATTCCACGCATCGCCTACCGGAATCGACGCAGCCACTGTGACTTTGCTCAGCAAGCCCAGGATTCCATGCATCATCCCCCCGGGGCCTCTGAAAACCCCACAAACAAAGGGGATCCAAGTCTGCGTGTCAGAAATCAATGCAACGTCTTCCCCGCATGGAAAATAACGACGCAAGTCCATGTTCAAAGGGGCGAAACTGATGCACACTCATCGTTTTCCACGCACATCCTCCTCTGCTGCCCCTTGCAAGGATTTTTCAACGCAAACCAGGTACTTTGCCCTGCAAGAGAAACTTGTTGTTTCTACGAGAACGTAAGACACTTTTTATTGCTTTAACAGTAATCTTTTGACTTTAAAGACACTTGATATCACTTTCAGTGATAGCCCTACATTTGCTTATTTCATCTTTAATAGTTTTGACCTTCATCTATTCAGATAAATATTATATATTTTTCTAAACACTGTGTGGTGCATTTTTGTGGTGTTATATTGTGGTATTGTATGATTTATTGCACAAATACTTTACACATTGCCTTCTAAGTTAAGCATGACTGCTCAGATGCAAGCAACCAGAGGGTGGGCAGAAAACAATATGGATTGTGTGTGACTTACCGTGACTAGAGTGAGGGTTCTTGCATGGACAGGGGGTAACCTGGCTACCAACCAAATACCCCATTTCTAACAATACGCATCCAGAGCCTGTAAATGAAAAGCTACAAGTAGGCTGGAACACTTAGGCCCTCATTACAACCCTGGTGGTAAATGCCACTTACCGCCGTGCAGAAGACCGCCAACATAACGCTACAGCCGCGGAATTCTGCTACAGCTATTATGACCCACAGCTCGGAATCCGCAATAATCCAGACACCCACACAAGTCCGCCACACCAAAGGTCAGTGATTAACTGTCAGTAACAAAACCGACACTGTCACGCCAACATGAATACGCCCACACAGTCACGACCCACGAATCCATGCGGCGGTCTTTCAACCACGGTATTCCATTGGCGGTACACACCGCTGCGCTCAAAATACACACACATTTACAAAACACAACCACATTGGACAATTCAAAATACATACACCTAACACATATACACACACCACACCCAATCCAATATAAAGCACATACCCACATCACCCACAAACCATTACTACCAGAATTCTGAAACCACGCCAGAGAGAGACACCACCATAAACAACACCAGCATCCACAGACACACAACACCATCACTTACACAACATTCATGCACCTCAAACAACACACACAAACACATCCCCTCACACATCACAACACACATCACCCACACCACATCATGGAACCTCAACGACACCCCAGGTTCTCTAAGGAGGAGCTCAGGGTCATGGTGGAGGAAATCGTCTGGGTAGAGCCACAGCTATTCGGATCACAGGTGAGCACACCTCCATTGCAAGGAAGATGGAGCTATGGCGCAGAATTGTCGACAGGGTCAACGCAGTGGGACAGCATCCAAGAACTAGGGATGACATCAGGAAGAGGTGGAACGACCTACGAGGAAGGGGCATTCCGTGGTCTCCAGACACCAGATTGCTGTACAGAGGACTGGCGGTGGACCCCCACCTCTTCCCCCACAACTAACAACATGGGAGAAGCAGGTCTTGGCAATACTGCATCCTGAGGGCCTCGCAGGAGTAGCAGGAGGACTGGACTCTGGTAAGTCAAATCTTTACTACCTCTTCCCCCCACCCTACCATGATGCCAACACATACTCCCACCCTCACCCTCACCCCCATCACTCCAACACCTCACTATGCCCCACTATCACAACCCACCCATCCCAAAACCAAGCCCTGCATGCAACACCAAAGCATGGACACCCATCACCAAAGCATGTCCACAACAGATACCCACACAGACCCCAAACCAAATATCACACAAGGACCAAGACAAGAATGCAAGCACTGGAGTACAGGGCCACTCACCCATTGCACACAATGGCACACACAGATGCAATAACCATGCCTTCACACCCCTGCAGGACCCCAAGCAAACGTCACCAGACAGGAGGTACCAGACATATCCAGTCCCCCCACAGTGATGACAGCAGCTCTGCACAACTGGATCAAGATGACCAGCCCGGCCCATCAGGGACTTTGGGACAGTCGGTTCCCCTGACACTGTCACAAGCCACCACTGAGCCTCCCCCCTCAGGAAACACCAGCACAGCACCCACCCAGCCGGCCCATCCCTCTATCCCCAGGACACGTCAATCAGCAGTGTGTCCACCACTACAGGGAACCAAGGCAAACCCACCAACCAAAGAAAATCAGGGACCTAGGGGCAGTGGCAGTGGGCCCACGGTTCAGGGGACAGAGGCTCAGGATAACAGGGAAGCTGGGAGGACTGCTGTGTGAAAGGGGGAGGACACCCGCAAGTGGTCCCTGAGATCCAGGAAGAAGACAGAGAACATTGCCAAGACCCCTGCCAGGAAATGAGACCCCCCTGAATGTCACCCTTCTGTCCCACTTTTTCACCCTGTCCATCCTTCAACTGTCATTGCTCCACTTCCTATGCCCCTTTGGACAATGCACCTGTGAAACAAATAGACTGGACTCTGCCATGGACATTCCTCCACCATCCCCCCTGCCCATTTTACAACCCCCTCTATTTATTTGCACAGAAATAAACACACTTCAATTACAAAAGAATCTGGAGTCTGTCTGTGCTTTCACAAACGTGTAATTGCAATAACCATGGAATAAAGCAATGTAAATTTACTTGTGCACATAGCGATGTAACACAGGTGTAGGCCAGGAGGAGTTGGAGAACCTAGTGGATGGTGTCCTCCCCCAGTACACACAACTGTACGGTCCTCCAGACAAACAGGTGAGTACACTGTGAGCATGCTGCATGGGCAATGCCTGTTTGGAGTGATGTGGATGGAAGATAAATGGGGGGGGGCTGAGGCCTGCATGTGCGGACAGTGAGTGTATGTGCATCAGGTCAAGGGTGAGAACGTGAGTCAATGAGTGTGACGGTCCGGACAGGTAATGATTTTCCTTTCCCCCTGTACTATTCCTCTAGGTCTAGGCATGCCATTGCCACGGACGTCCGGACCCTGGGGGTTCACCACAGATGGAGCACCGACTGCCGTAAAAGATGGGAGGACCTGCACCGCTGGAGCAAGAAGACGGCGGAGGCCCAGCTGGGGATGGCCTCCCAATGTGGGAGGGGGGCCTGTCGCACCATGACCCCCTGATGTTCCGGATCCTGCAGGTGGCGTATCCGGAGTTGGATGGGTGCTTGAGGGCATCACAGCAGCCACAAGGGGGTGAGTACACTCTAATTCAGCTGACTCTGCACGCACTACGAGGTGTCTGGGTGGGGGAGGTGGGCAGTGGCTTCCCCTAGGCCAGGGCGATCTTGGTAGGCAAGGTCCCTTGTGAGGCAGGCTCTGTGGCACCCCAACCCCACTAGTGGTTAGTGCCATCTACACCTAGTCAGGCTCCTGTGATTTCCAGGTGTGCAGCAATCGGGCTTAGGCCTTGTACCCCTTGGGCATGTGATTAATCTAGGAACTATAAGTGCATGGCGTAGTGCAAAGGGCTGCTGTGTCTGTTGTGTCCGCCAACAGTAGTGGTGTTGCATGCACTGAACATGTCTTTCTCCTGTATTCCCCCCCCTTTTTGTGGTCTCCCTCTTCTTGTGTGCAATAGCATCATCAGGCGGAGGTGCAATGGCACCGGAGCAGGAGGGAGCTGCATCCCACTTGGTCCTGGAGGGCGAAACAACGGAGACTGAAGCCAACAGTGGGACGGAGGGCGAGAAGAGCTCCATGGCTGGGGACAGGAGCAGAGACCAGCGACAGCGACAACTCCTCAGATGGGAGCTCCCTTGCGGTGGCGGGCGCCTCTGTGCCCACTACATCAACAGGTACAGCCGCCACCCCCCTACCAGCACTGCCCTCCCAGCAGCCCCTCAGCGTGTGTCCCGTGCCCGCTCACCCAGGAGGGTGGGCATCTCCTTCACCCCAGGCACCTCAGGCCCTGCCCCAGTCAGCCCTGCTGCCCTCAGTGAGGAGGCTATTGACCTCCTGAGATCCCTCACTGTTGGGCAGTCTACCATTCTGAATGCCATCCAGGGTGTTGAGAGGCATTTGCAACAAACAAATGCATACCTGAAGGGCATTCATTCTGGCCAGGCAGCCTAACAGAGAGCATTTCAGGCTCTGGCATCAGCACTGATGGCAGCCATTGTCCCTGTGTCCAGCCTCCCCCTCCAACCTCCTCCACTCAGACCCAGTCCCCTGTACCTCAGCCTATCCCAAGCACACCATCAGACCAGCATGCACACACATCAATACACAAGAGTGGCTCAGGCAAACATAAGCATCACACATCTCACAGGCACTCACACAAGCATCATACCCATGCACACATACCAACATCCACTGCCTCCACTGAGTCTCCCTCCTCCACGTCTCCCTCCTCCCTCCCAGTCTCGTCTCCACTTACACCTGCATGCACTACATCCTCAGCCGCTACATCCATCACCAGCACGCCCATCACCACACACCGCTCACCTGCACTCACCACCCCCACTACCATTCACACATCCCCAGTGTGTCTGTGAGCCCTCCTCCCAAAGTACACAAACGCAGGCACACACCCACCCAACAGCCATCCACCTCACAACAGCCTCCAGCCCATGCACCTGCACCCAAATTCAGCAGACGTACACCTCCTAAAACCACTACCTCTACCTTCACTCCCAAACCCCGTCCATCTACCTGTCCCAGTGTGTCTAAAAAACGTTCCTGGCTAACATTGACCTCTTCCCTTCACCTCCCCCCGTCCTTCCCCTAGGGCCAGGCTTTCCAGATCCCAGCCCAGCACTTCAGCCGCCACATCCCCAGGCACAGTGGTGCCAGCAACTGCGGGGTGATGGAGTTCGCCAACCATCAGGGCTGCCAATGTGCCACAGGGCGAGGGCAAGGATATTCCGTCACCTGCCAAGCTGAAAAAGGTGCCCACATCTCGAAGGGAGAAGCCAAAAACACCTGCCACCAAGGGGTCAGGGAAAACGAAAGGGGATAGTGGCAAGACAGCTGCGCCACCATCAAAGGTGGGGAAGGGCCAAAAATTGAAGGGCAGGTCAGGAGAGGTCATGGTGGCACCGACTGAGGGACCAGTGTCATACCTTCTGTCCACGTAGACACCAACCTGTACGGCGGAGAACACCGCCACCTGCACCGCCACGTGCACTGCCACAGACCCCACCGGCAGCAGCGCCGCCACAGACCCCACCGCCAGCCACAGACCCCACAGCCAGCATCGCCGCCACAGACCCCGCAGCCAGCACCGCTGCCACAGACCCCACCGCAAGTACCGGTGCAACTGACACCGCCGCAAAGCACCACAGGCGGCCCCGCGACATCCTCAGACAGTGGCACCACCGCAGACATGGCTACCATCCCCAGTGGTCAGTCGTCCGAGGCTGGTGGTGAGTTCCAAGACCCTGGGCAGCTTCCATGAAGCATCACTGTCATCACAGTTGTCACCTGCATATGGAATGCGAAGCCGCAGCAGTATGGGGTATGTCTGCCTCCATGGCGTATCATGCTACCTGTACCTAGGCAATCTCATGGGACACACACCCAGGCGAGTGTATTGTTCCGGCCACACTGCACGTGGAGCACTCTGGACACAAAGCCCCCTCCAGAACCAGTGGAGAGATACATCCACTACCTCAGTCCTTGGCAGGATGAAGCACTCTGGGCACCATGCCCCCTCCAAAACCAGTGGAGTATCACATCCACTACCTCAGTCCTTGGCAGGATGGAGCACTCTGGGCACCATGCACCCTCCAGAACCAGTGGAGACTGTTATCCACTAGAGAGACTGTGGCTTTGCACTCCCCAGTATGCAGCAGTGGGCAACCCACCCACTGGAAAGACTTGAGAGACTGTGGGTTTGCACTCCCAAGGATAAAGCAGTGGGCAAACCACCCACTGGAAAGACTTGTGAGACTGTGGCTTTGCACTCCCCAGGATAAAGCAGTGGGCAAACCACCCACTGGAAATACTTGAGAGACTGTGGCTTTGCACTCCCCAGGACCAAACTGTGGGAATGAAGCCCCCTCGTGGAGCAGTGGCGCTGTGCGTTCATCATGCTGAGGTGCCCCCCTCCCCTTGAGGTGACTGTATATTTTCTATGTGATGCCCCTCCAGTGTTCTCTCTATTTGGAGTCAGGTATCTAGTGTGGGCCTCGCACTATCCAGACTTGTGTATTTGGTGCACATAATTGTATATACTGGATTTTGAATTTTGATAATGATATTTCACATGATTACATTCATTCAAATAATTTCCTTTTGTCCTTGCGTTCTTCCAGGGGACTGGGTGGGGAGTATATGTAATGTTGGTGCACGTGTTTGTGTGAATGGTGTTGTGGGTGAGGGTGGGGGTGTTGCGTGTGTGTGTCACTTTCTTTTCCCTCCCCCCTCCTCTGTTTTGTAGGTGCAGTACTCACCGTGGTCATCGCCGCTGTCGTTGGAGCTCCTGATAGAGGAGCAGGAAGACCATCGCCGCCAGTATCTGCGAATCGGGCTCCATGGCGTACTGGTTCCTCGTGGGGTGTGGAGAGGTGAGTTTTCCTTTCTGTGTACTGATTCCGCCGTGTTTTTATTTGTGTTGGTTCCACCCCGGAAAAGGTGGTGGATAGGCCTGTTGTGATAGGGTGGGCGGTACATTGTCTCCCGCCTGTCTGTTGGCGGTGTCCGCCACCCTGCTTGTTTGTACCACTGTGGCGGTCGGAGTGTTAAAGTGGCTGTCTATGTTGGTCCGCCGGCCTGTTGGCGGTAGTACCGCTGCTTTAACACCGACCGCCAGGGTTGTAATGAGGGCCTTAACCTGCTACCCTCTAAAGAAGCACTGTAGAATAGATCTCAGGCTTGCACTCAAAGGCTGTTTGTGCAGTTTTAAATTGCCATTTCAACATGGATAAATATACCCTTTTCCAGGCAGAAGACAGGACCTACATGTCCACAGGGTAAATTACATGGTATTTAAAAATGAGTACACGTCTATTTAAAGTCTTATATGGCCTGTCAGTGAAAAATATCCAAACATATTTTTCACAGGGTAACAACTGTCTCTCCCATAAAAAAAACACTTTTTTAATTTGCACCAATTTTTAATGGTTGCTGTCAGTTTTGGAGCAGCTGCAAATATGATTCAAGGACTAATTTTCATAGTAATTTAAAATCCAACTTAATGACAAACTTAACGAAAAGTGCCTTCAAGCCAGTGTCCAGTGTTACCTGACCCCTGATGACTTCCCTGGAGTGTTATGTATATCACTACCAGATAGTGGACTGAGGACCTTGTTGTGGGGAGGAGTGTTCTTTCCCTTAGCAGGAATGTTTTAAGAGCATACCTAGCCAATTCCTGAGCTTCAAAGGAGAGTCTGGGGCTGCACCAATCCACTTCCTGACTTCAAAATGTGTCAACCCTGTCACTGACTGATGCAACTCATACCAGTCCTACCCTTTGTCTCTCTAATCAGATTGGCACCAATTCCAGTGGGGATAGAAGCAGTGACCTGAAATGGTTTAGGAGACAGACAAAAGCTTATCCCTCACCCATAAGTTGGCACTGGGCAAAAAAGTGGACTCGACAGAAATCTCCTCAGAACACTCATAGACATATGTAAATCTGAAAAAGGACAGCAGTGCTGTCCAAAGAACCTGAGTGAAGCCTGGATCTGCTTGCCTTAAACCCAGGAACCCAGAAGTAACTCCAAGAGTCAGCTGGCTGACCTACTACATGAGCTATGGAGGCACAATAAGCATCCAAACTCTTCTCTCCCTGTAACTGTTCTGCTGGCCAGTTCCAACTGGGCCTGCCTTGGATCCTACTGTGGGCCTCAGCTGTAGTGAGTCAAAATTCCCAAGTGGTTACCCTTAGGTCCTTGACCCTTGGCTGGAACTAGAGGGTACTCTTCCTGCCCACACTACAAAAGCTGGGGCCTGGAAACATTTCACAAACTTTTTCTCCAGAGAACTGGAAGCATGTCGAATTGCAGGCTGGATTCACTTTTCTGGTTTGCCTCATTGAAAGAAATCTGACTTCCAAAAACGTTTTTAAGTCTGAATTAAGGGGACTTCATTGGGACCAAGAAAGAGCAGCAACCCATTGGCATCAAGGTCTACCTTCACACAGACTTCAAACTTCACACACTCAGAGCTTTTCCACCTTCATTGTGGACTGCACCAGTGTCAGAGTCACCAGATCCTCAGGGTCTGTGCACGTTCCCAACACTTCCACCACAAGACAGCTCCAATACTCTGATTAGAATTGTCACAGAGTCTAAGAGAGTCCAAGTGGGGAAAAGTGGATTAGGAAGGGAACAGCTCGGAAGGAGACCTGTAGGAAGCAAAAAGGTTAAAACACACAATATCAAGATTATATCATATTAATCAATACTAGGCTATGACTTTAAGCATTGTCATTCTGAAAACATGGACAACCTAAGCATAGACTTAAAATGACTAGGCTTCAAGATGACTGGATACCTGTGAGGGAATCAAGAATGGTTAAATGCAACTTTCAAATTCAAGTATTATCTTTTGCATGAGGATCAGGAAATAATCTGAATGATTTGTAAATCATAATATGAATCGTGTTTGAGAAACTTATTATGTACACACAACATTACATCTAGAACTCTAGCTTTTTAGTTCTCTCGAAATTGCCGGAACATGAATTGCGCACATTGCAGATTTGTACAAAGGTTGTAAATACCATAGAATGATTGTGCACCATGAATAACATGAATTAGACTGGAGAAATAAATCACGCGTCTTACCAACTCGAAAGCCACCAAGTAAATGCCTTAAAATGGTAGCGCATAATGAACACCGTGATTTTAAACACAGAAAAGGAATCGCGTGGCTTGCCGATTCGAATGTCACCATATGAATTTCAGAAAATGGTAGCATACAATGAATAACATGAATTACACACAAGAAATGAATCGTGCGTCTTGCCGATTCGAATACCACCATGTAACTGTCACGAAATGTTAGCACACAATGAATATCAAGGGTTAAAGCATGAGAAATGAATTGCGCGTCTTGCCAATTCGAATACCACCATGTAACTGCCAAGGAATGGTAGCGCACAATGAATATCAAGGGTTAAAGCACGAGAACTGAATTGTGCGTCTTGACGATTCGAATGCCACCATGTAACTGCCAAGGAATGGTAGCGCACAATGAATATCAAGGGTTAAAGCACGAGAAATGAATCACGCGTCTTGCCGATTCGAATGCCACCATGTAACTGCCTAGGAATGTTAGCGCATAATGAATATCAAGGGTTAAAGCACGAGAAATTAATTGCGCGCCTTGCCGATTCAAATACCACCATGTAACTGCCAAGGAATGGTAGCGCACAATGAATATCAAGGGTTAAAGCGCGAGAAATGAATCGCGCGTCTTGACGATTCGAATGCCACCATGTAAATGACATAAAATGGTAGCGCACAATGAAAATCAAGAGTCATACACAAGCAAAGAATTGCGCGTCTAGCCGATTCAAATGTCAGCATGTAAATGCCATTAAATATCAAGCGCACATTCACACGCACAAGAGCAGATAGATTTATCATATTAATTAGGCCCAAGAACTCTAAATATTTTGATAACGGGATCAGGGGCCCAGCCTGACCTCCGTCTTACCGCTCTGATCAAGAATCACCCAGCCAAGTGAAAGGACGAGGCCTGGAAGATCAAGGTAGGCCTCTGGAACAGGAGTTCTGGAAGTTGCTGCTGCTCTGCACCGGGACCTCTGAATAGTGAGCATGTGGAGCTGGGCTGGCTCCCTTTTATAGAGTCTTAGTCCAGCCCACCAACCACACTCAGGCATGCTGCAGGGGAAGCTTCCAGATGGCCCTGGAAGGGGACCAAACCCTGACACAGTCTGAAAGCCTGCAGCAGTACATTACATGTGAACAGTATTTATATGCATGCTGAACATAAGTCTTCAGGATTAAACTCTGCAATGCAAAAGGTTAAACAACATCATCTCAGCACAATGCATAAATTATGTTAGCTTGAAATTGTTAGGTTTTTGCATTCTAGTCGCCCGTAGAGCGCACACTGCCCTGATGTTGACAACCAGGACCATGCTGTTCAGCAAACTGCCATTCCCAGGCCCCCTCCGACCCAGATTGCATCTTGCTCTATGGATGGATAGTCAATGTTAGAAGGTAAACCACTGGGACAACCCTGGTTTCTGCATTCAAGTCAAGTTTCATTGCGGTTAGACTTAACTGTTGATTTTGACACATTCTAGCACAACCAGATAACTATGTTTGGTACTTTGTGCTTTGTGACTTTTTGCCCTTTTGGAGTAATTTGATTTATTAAACTGTACTCTATTTTTCAAATTGATTTTGGATTTTTCTTGTGTTGTGTTTTTACTTTATTGCTGCTTGAGTGCTGCATGCATACTTTACGTGTTGCCTTGAAGTTAAGCCTGACCATTTTTGTGTCTAGTAATCAGAGGGTCCAGCAGAGGCTTATTTAGGGACTTTTGTGGTCCATCTTAACAACAATTGTGAATGTTACTTGAGGTGGGTCCCTCCTTTAACCAATACTCCAGTTTCTTACATCTGGATTATGAAGAAACAACACTCCCTCCTCGTCTTTTCGACTGATTCAGACAGCATTTTCAAGAAATCTGTTGATTGACATTTTTTACAAGGAAAATATTTATAAACGTGCAGGTAACCACTCCTGAAATCTAAAAAATACCATAAATTGTACTGTTACTTAACATGCTTTATCTTGACAATAAAGTGTTGTACCTTTATATAGCATTTCCTTTTCTTTGCACCAAACAGAATGTAAATAAAGTTGTTAAAATAATTATCAGTTACAGGTCCTGGAATATCAAAGTTCTGCCTTCTTATTTTGGCAATTTCAGTTTTTTTTGGAGTTGATGTGTGAAGCTACACAAGGAATAGTCCTTGTTGGTGGTCAATGTGCTGCTAGACAGTAGAGGATTGTGGTTCTTCTAACATTAGTGATCAGTGGTGAGAAAAAAACTGGTGTTTGTTTAGTGCCATATAGTCATTTGGTGCACATTGCAATTCACTCAGGAGACAATTCGAAGTTTTTTAGTTCTCCTTTTCACTCAATTGGTCATTTTTCTACATTTGTCTCCTGCTTCACTTTCATCAACTTGGGACTCTCTTTTTTGTTGCACTTGTGATATCTTGACAGGTAATTGTCTAGCATACTACACTGTGAGTGTGCAGAAGGAGTTCGAGAAGGAGAGGGGACTCAATAGAGGTAGGAAAGCTTTCAAGGTAGACCTACAGATAGTTCTTCCAGCCTATGAAGGAGGGACAAGGCTACAGGAAACAACAGAGGAGGATAACCTAGAAATGCAGGAAGGAACCCCCGCCTCCAGAAGGGGAATCAGAATACCCGGGATGGGGCACGGAGCAGTGTATCTACCAGGGGCCTGTTACAGATGGAGTTGGATATCAACACCATTGAAAGCTATAGCATGGGTGAGCTTAGGAATTTGTGTAGGTAGAGAGGACTGAAAATCCCTAAGGGTTATCTAAAGCTTGAGTATCAGATAGCCCTTAAAGTCTGGGAGGAGGTCTGCAGATTGCAATCTGCACAACAGAAAGAGTATGAAGAGGACGACTTCACCACTCTAGAAAATGCAGAACCCTGGTTATACCTGACCTCAGAATCAGGGCCCCAAGAAGGCGATAGCTCTAAGAAGGATGAGAAGGAAGAGAAAAATGATTGGGGAAAGACTCCTGATGGGATACCACAGAGAGGAAGTTTCCTGCTGGATCCTATGAAGGAAGGAGTTTCCCCTCCCAAATCATGTCTCCTGAGGTGCTAAAGGACAGACAGGCTGATTGCGACCTGAGGCTACAGCTAGCCCAGCTGGTGACAGAGGAGAAAAAAAGCTGAGACTGAGCAAGCAGTGGAAGAGAAAAATATATTGCTGGCTTATGAACTGAGTCTCAAGGAGCTGGACTTGAAGGCCAAACAAGTGATAGAGTCTAGTAGAAATTTATAGCAGAAATTGTGGCAACATTACTACTTGATGCCTGACTTCATGGAGGGGGTGACCTAGACAGGTGGCTTGACGCATATGAGGTTACTTTAGAGGTTACTTTAGGATCTCTGCGGAGGATTGGTGATCTGGCATATGGAGGCATACACCTCATGATGGTAGGGGAGCCCTACTGGCCCTAAAGAATAGGGACAGGCTGAAGTATCCCACCAAGAAAGAGAGCCTTGTTAGGAAATATGTATTCACTCCAGAAGAGTGCAGGTTGCTATTCAGGGGCAGTTAGAAACTGCCTCACCAGTCCTGGGAGGATTTTATGGGCTACCTTTGCAAGGCACAGGATGGTTGGGTGAAGGGTAGTGAGATAAACTCCTTTGAGGGGCTGTACAATTTGATGGCTAAAGAGCACGTGTTCAGTCACTGTTTTCCAGGGCTACACCAACACCTGGTTGATTGCAAGTTCACTGACCCCAGGGAGCATGCAAACGAAGCAGGCCTACGGGTGAGTACCAGAGTGTCCATAAGGGCATTGAGGAGTGATCCTAAGGATGGTGGTTTAGGTTTCTCTCAGCAGAATGAGAAAAAGGTATGCAGTGACCCAGACATGTCCTAGTACGGTAGGAGGGAAAAGGGGCCCATGTCCCTTCTCAAATTAGGAGGAGAGGTAGGAGTGGGCCGGAGCCCAGGATGCCCTACTATTTTCAGCCCCAGAGCTTGGACTGCTCCCAGAGCAGGCACGAGCAGGGGAACCTGGTCTGTACAGAGAGACCATCCACTGGTGGTGGCTCCACAGTGTTAGGAGAGGTGGGTGGGGCTGCTGTAACATGTGCTCTACCATTTCTGTTCTCTGGGTGTACCACTCTACATTGGAGGGTACAGAGACCCATCTTCAAAAAGCAGCTTACCCCCAAAAGGTACTTTGCCCTTTGAAGTGATTTGCGATTCCTGAAATCAAGCTTCTGGGCTTTTCACGACTGCAAATGGATCGGCCCATACCAGAACTGTGCCACTCACCCGAAGAATCAACATGAGCCACCAGAAGTTCATCTCTTTGCAGAGGAAGCATCGCAGCTCACTCCAGTCCACCCGATCCATGATGTCTGCCAAATCTTGCACCTGTGGACCACCGCCAATAATGATCTTCTTGCTCCAGGTGCACTTCTCCATGAGCAGGACCCTTGGCTTAATTTTTGAGAAAGTAAAACTTTAGCTGGACATGTCTTGGACTGTATCTGACCCACACCCCACCTCAGTCAGCCTGAACATTTGGATTTATCCCAGTCTAGCATGACCAGATATCTCCAGTTTGCACTTTATGGCCCATATTTATACTTTTTTAGCGCCGCATTTGCATCATTTTTTTAAGCGAAAGCGGCACAAACTTTCAAATTACAATTGTATTTTATAAGTTTTGCATTGCTTTTGCATTAAAAAGCGGTGCAAATGTGGCGCTAAAAAAGTATAAACATGGTCCCATGTTTTTAAGCACTGCATGCCAGTTTATTCTTTGAAAATTCATATCTCAACTGCTACTTTTGGGGGGATTTTTGTCATTCTGATCTTGTTTTGATCACAGAATTAAACTCTATTTTTAATTCAGGTGTGGTGTCTTTTTGTGTGAAGATTTCACTGTTTTAATGTTAGACATTTTGCACAAATACTTTAAACTTTGCCCCCTTAAGTTAAGCCTGACTGCTCTGTTCCAAGATACCTTAGCACAGGTTAAATTATGGTGTGTATCTGACTACAGAGACTAGGAGTGTGGTTCCTGAAACTCCAGTTTCAAACAGACAGCAATATTTTGGCCTTTTCACTGATTGTTTTTGAGGACAGCTAAGGGGACCGGTAAACTGACCATGGCATCCACTGTGAGCAAGTGATACATTTTCATGGCTGATTGTATGTGGTTGCCTTGCACAGATTCAGGGACATGCTGGCATTCTGGATTTGCAACTTTTTTGAGCAATTGTAATACTGAACATCAATATCAACAATATTGTGGTACAAGAATATCAAGGAAAAAATATCCACAGACAATATGTCAAAAGGTAAGTAAACACAGGGATATATAGATTTAATTTTCATAGGTACATATATGTTGAGTTAAGCATGGAAAACCTATATTAATTATCTGTTTATGTTTTAGTTTTGATATTCTGTCCTTGATATTGTGTCTTATCTATATTTTTGTTTCGATATTCAGGAGGCACACATTTTAATCCTGTCAATGAGTTTCTTTTCAAGTTGTGTGTAAACCACTTTGCAGTAATGAGAACATACAGTAGCTGAGCATGGCTTGAAAATGAGTGAGAATTTGAGGGAGTACAGGGTCTGCATGGGGACTCCTTTGCCTGCTGCATTTCCATGTGACAAGAAAGGGAGTTGTCTATTGAAAATGAACCCCACATTTCTTACTTTTGGTGAGACAGATGTAGGCGTTCCAAGGCTTACAGACAACGATATTACTTTAAAGGCTCACAATGTAGAACATAGCTGAAGATCTGCTAGGCAGCTTTGTGTTTGGATAGCACCAACATTTTTTCTCTATATATAATTACTGATTTTGGGTAGAGAGGAAGCAGTTAAAGAGAGGTGCTCTAGTGACCTCAGTCAAATTGAAGAGCTGCTACATTGTCATTAGAATAAGTAGAATTTTACTAATTTCTAAATGCTGTTGGGTAACACACATCAAATTCCAACATAACAGTTGCAGTAGTCAAGCAACTGGACATAGTCTACCACCTCCTCAATATGTGTTCAATATAAACACAGTGCTAATAAAATCCTTATGAGTCTTTTCCTAACTTCAGTGTGGTTGACAAGCATGTTTGATTCATCAAAGAACTAATGGAAGTGGTGTGGACAACTAGGTGCAATAATCTATATATGTTTGCTGAGCAATATTAATGAAATATTCTGGAAAGCAATGCTGAGAAATCGGGTTAATGGTTGACTGAGGTGTAAGCCGGCACAGTTGAAGTTCTTTACTCCTTGTTTGAGGTTTGTGGAGGTTGGTGGAGGCATCCGGGATAGAGGTGTTGAGGACATCAGTCCATTTGGTCTCTATGTTCGCTGCCTTCCCTGTCCTGGCTCAAAAACTAACTACAGGGGGAGTGTAATCTTTTGTGTCGAGCCAGGACACAGGCTATTCAGTTATAAGTGAGGCTATGCCCAGCTCCTCCCTCCAGTCCTGACAGTGATGGCCCATCCAGGCACACCTAAGCTCTCTATTGTGTGTGGCAGTCTTTGAGAAATACACAAAGCCCAATTGTCAGCAACACCCAGTCATGTGACCAGAGAAAGGCTACATGCAATAAGGGCCAGGTGTATGATATTGCAATTTTGCGACTCGCAAATAGCGATTCTGTAAAAATCACTATTTGCGAGTCGCAAATTGGTATGTACAAAGTTTGTGATTTCCTAATAGCAATTTCTACACAGTCACAATCACTGTTAAGAAATTAGCATTTAAAGAATCGCTAAATAGTGATTTCTTATTGGGAAACCATCATTTAGGAAATTAAGTCCAAATTGCAGCTGAAAGCTGTTTGATGATGTCATAGCCCAAGTGGATAGTAATTACAGGGTGTCACCACTAGCCTGAGGCCTAAAAAACCTACTGGAAGCAAAGAGTGGCCAAGAAACACTGCTGCTAGTTCAAGGAAGTCAGAGCACACCACACCATTGCTACAGAGCATAGAAGGGAAGCTGGAGACAGCAGAAACCATGAAATGAAGTTTTCTGAGAGGAAGCTTGAGAGAGAAATTAGTTGGTAAAATGGTCCAGCAATATGGGGAAGGCCTCCTTTTCTGTTCCTGAGGCCCAGTAAAAAACAATTGCATGGTGATACTAGACAAAAAATAAAACCCTGAGGGTGACACAGAGGATCAATCCCAAAAGCAGGATGCAATGGTAAGAGCTGCACCCCAGGACCAAAGACAAGCTGACTAGCAGGATGGCAGAAGAATGTGGGACTAGAGGGGGACCATCTATGCCCCTGATTGCCATCGAGCCCCTGATCGAGGGGACCCTCAAAGCAGTCAGCGTTACTGGTGTTGGGGACATTGACACCTCAACCCCAGCAGGCACGAACCAGGGTTAGTTATCTACCTTTATGTCCCACCCAGGCAATTCACATCACATACCTCAAAGCATGAAATATTCAACTGAAGTGTGTGGCGCACCCAGAGAATACCTCATGGGAGTTGAGCACTCCATCAGAATGGTGTACTGTGTGCTGATGACTACACCTAATAATTGTGAACATCTCCCAAAAGTCACACATACATGTAGCAATGTATTAACATTGTAGTGGAAAAAGCAATTTAATTTATTTGGAAGTATTCTGTCCATATCACAGCCCAAATGTCTCTGCACCTGCTAATGGGAGTGACATCCTTCAGGAACCTCCAACTCCATCATCACCTCCACCCGGCACATCTACCGCAATAGGCAGGAGAGTCAGAACCTCACCACTGCCCACGTTTTCAAAAAACCGTGGTTACCAGTCCATCATGAAGGAGCCCACAACAACAGAGTCCACAACACCAGAGTCCAGGCCTGTGAGCATGAGCAGTGAGTCCATGCTCGGAGTGTCAGAAACACCATTTATCTATGGTGGGGTTGTGTGATATATATTCTCAGGACACATCACCTGCAAAACAAAAAAAATGGTGGTATCATTAGGGAGCTGTAGAACCTGACCAATGCAGTGGAGAAGGTGCAGGAGTGCTAGCAAACGCAATGGAGAGCAAACGCGGGGTGCATCGTATGCACAAACGGTAGTGCATTGGATACATAGACATCTTCACCAGGTCCATCAACTGCCTGGCAAATGGAACATTAAGCCTTGCAAGGCATATAGTGAACATTCAAACAGATATGTTCCACTGCTGCCAGGATGTTGTGTGTGGGCTGGTGCAGGTCACAACTCTACCAGCCCAGGCACACAATTTGTATCTGCCCCCCCAATCTCACCCCTCTGAGAGTAAGGAGTGATCAAACAACAGTTGTGTGTCTACTCAGGAGGCGTGCCCAACTTGGCATACCCACCACCATCTCTCTAGGTTGACACAGCATCTGACCCATGACACAGTGCAGCTGAGAAGCAAGGCACAACAAGGTGACAAAAAAAATTACTACAACAGAACTATGGTCCATATTTACAAGAAATGACGCATCGCTGCGTTGCGGCAGCAATGCACCAAAAAAAGTTGCACCCTGGTACAACAAAACCCTACGCCATGGATGTGTCATATTTACAATTTCATTTCAGTGCGTCATGTCATAAACAAATCTGATGCATCTGCTGGAAAAGTGTCACAGGCTTGACTCATAGCAAGTAAAGTGACGCAAATCAACCTTGTGTCACTTTTGTCTGTTCAATGCATCGAAAAAGTACAAAACAGAAGCATTAAAAAATACAGCTTTTTCAAAAACCTCAGAAAACAGCAAGGGAGCAGACAACGGGCAGTAACAGTTAAGACACCAGCCAGGATGTTCAGGCAGAGTTGCAGGGGAAGGGGAAGTGTAACCTTCCTGCACAAAAGCAATCTAAAGAGGAGTTTCCATCATCCTATGTGTGCTGCCAAATGCCAAACATTTTTATTACTCCTCCTATTTTCCTCTTTTTATGCATGCTGCATTTTGCAGCACACATAAAAAGAGGAAAACTCCACTTTGGATTGTTTTTGTGCAGGAAGGTGTCCTTTCCTGCACAAGTATAATCATTCCCACAACACAAACACTCTTCCACTATGGTGCAAGGGTGCCTGCGTTGGTGCATGGCTGCAATTTGTGCGCCAGAGCAGGGTAAAAGGACTGGAATGTCATGTATCTCATATATATGGCGCATTCCTGCCCTTTTGTTTTGACACAGGGCAGCGCAGTAAGAACGTTTGCATCACTGTCCTGCATCAAAAATCTATTAATATAGACTTTTTCATTTGCACCCAATACATTTATTTTGCAATCTCACAGAGCAAAGTCAGCACCAAATATGTGTGCTTACCAAGTTCTCCATCAACTTCAATAGCGAGGTAGTGAAGCAGGTCACATTCAAAGCTCACTACATTGGTTCAGCAATGCTTAAGTTGCTGTAACAACTGCTCATTCTGGAACATCCCCTCCATGTGCATCTGGACCTGCTCATCTGTGGGGTATTCCTGAATGATCCTCCCACCACTTGCTACCATAGTTGAGAGGTAGTGGATGAGCAGCCACAGGAAACCTCCAACCTCCTGCACATCCATGTTCCTGGCCCTTCCTTTGCCAGACATTGTCCTCTCCAAAACTATTCTGAAACGTAAAATAACTACCTACCCCTACAACTCACCCCAAACTACCCCTAACTACAACTAAACCCCAGTTGACAGACACACAACTCATCAAAAGACAAAACTGTCAGACACACAGGTACAGTACACAAAATGACGCTACAGAGACAGCATACACTATGACAATTTAGACAAAACACCAACACACTCTCACAACCAGCACCAACACAACCTCCACCAAGCACAGCACAGACAGAAAGACTGCAAGACAAAGTGAAATTAACTTCTCACTTCCATATTTGCAGCATGCCTGAGCCATTGCATCATTTCCTGGGTGGATGTGCCACGTTTTTAGCTCATGCATTGTTTTTTTATGCTTCCAATGAATACATAGCCATTGCATGATTTTTGCAGCCGGCCTGACAAAGGACCATGCTGCAAAATAGACACATCTGCTGGGATGCCTGACATTAGCTTCAGGCACTAGCAGGAAAAATCACACATATATCAGATGTGTGTTTATTTTTCATGCAATGGTTTAAATGCGTGTGGATGGTGAATTGTGTGTTGAAATGCACGTAAGGTAGTGCATAGGTTAGTGTTTTGCATTAGGCTATTGTAAAGAATATGCGTGTTGTGCATGGATTTGTGACACGTGCATGTTGGGTGGCATATTTGCAATACTATTTTGCAGGACAATGCCACAAACATTCTTCCTGCACCATCCTGCGCCACAGGGAAAGGCCAGAAATGCACCATCTCTGAAAAATAAGATGCTTTTCTGGCCTCGCCCCCTGCGCTCGGGCACAAATTTCTGGCTAGCACAAACACAGGAACCCTTGCATCTTATTGAAAGGGTGCCTGATTTGTGGTGATGATTGAGTTTGTGCATGAAGGGAGACCTTGATGGACAAGAAATATCACAAGAGGTGATGTCTTCTTTCCATGTGTGCTGAAGAACGCAGCACACTATGTAAGAGGAGCAAATGTTGAACAAATGAAGATGTTTATTCCCATTATGTCACTCCTACACCACTCCTAAGGTGGGGTAGGAATGTGGCACATTCTCAGACTTATGAATCTGGAAATGCACCAGATTCCTTTGGGTTCCATGGGTGTTGCGTACACCCAAGGCAACACCCACAGTACAACCCTTTAACACTCTGTCATGCACGTAAGGGGTCCATATTTCCAAGGCCATGCAAAGCTACGCAAGGTGGCTGTGTGTGGCCTGTTAAATATGGACTGCCACACTGCACCACCGGAGCCTCACAATAAATGACACTCCAGTGACGCAGAGTACCACTAGTTCATCATACATGAGGTCCTTATTCCCTGACGTGTGTTTCATGACATGGCTGATGGCCCATGTATTTTGCATGTGAACACCCCCCAGTGTACATGGTACACCTCCCTTGCACACAGAGATGTTAGGTATACTTTCTGGCTGTGCGCCTTACACCATGCATGTGCATAACTGGTGTGAGATGTATTCACTTGTATGTCAGGGTGATTTGCTTTGCATATTTGAACTGAAAAATTGTGCATGTATGTGTAACAGCCCTCATCCTGCAGTCCCTATCTGTGCAGGCCAATATTTATCTGTGTATTGTGTTCCCCATAGCTATTTGTTATTGTGTCTGTTGAGAACTTCCTGTGTGCTTCCCTACAAGCAGGCAATGTCCATATTGTATGTCATGGAAGAGCTAGTTGATGATGTATTGCTGGAACATTAAGGCATCAAGTACAGTAGCCGGGTCTAGAGAAAAATTGGCCAGAGCACACAGAATGTCGTGTCCAAAAGTGTTGCAGGGATGAAAAACCCTGATGGTTTGTTGAAGGTAAGCGAAAGTTTGAGGTTGAAGAAAACGTCCAGAGTCTTGTTAGTGGAAAATGCCTTTATTCGTAGGTGTTGAAGAGCGTGATAATCGTAGATAAAAAGCCAACACGTGTTTCGTCACACAAGTGACTTCATCAAGGCTGTAAAAGATATTGATAAAAGCAACAGTTGGTATATATAAGTGTATGGAATCAGTAATGAACTCATGTAGAAAAGATTTCCAAAACCAAAAACCAGTGACTTAGTGTGGGAGTTTAAAAAGATTGGTATTAGAGTGAACATGACGAGCAAACAAAGTGTGATCGGGACACCAATAAAGAAAGGAGACACAATATAGATAAAGTGATTTAACACGTCCATGCAGTGAATTTAGAGACCCAGACTGTCTCTAATAGTGGGCTCATACATTGTAAACAGTGAGACGAAGTGAGGTGAATATGAGACTAGGGCAGGGTTGAGAGAGACCAAGCAAATGGATGAGTGTGACCACTAAAAGGGAGATGTGGAGTGGAATATATTGGGTGAGTAACAGAGAGAAGAAAGTAGTTTAGAGCCATAATTTGTACCTGGGCCGTCCGGCCTGAGTGATCAATGTTAATTAGATTTGTGGGCTGGAATAGGTGATAATGATCTAGGAAGGAAAAGAACAGGTATGACTGGCCCGTAGGGGAATACGATCCGAGAATGTCCATAGGCATGAGGTACGGAGAGAGAAGAAAATCACTGTGAACATACCTTTATGGATTAAGGAAATTTCAAAGTAGTAAGGCTGCCTGAGCAACAGCAGGGTGGTTAGGTATTTGAGCACGTAGGTAAAGAAAGGTATGGGAGGCCCTGATAAGCCGTTGAGACAAGACCTGAAAGGTGTCAGAAAGATAAATGTAAATTGAAAGGGTCGGTAGAGGGAGCAGAGCCAAAAAAGAAAACAATATATTAGAATAAATTTGAAGCCAGTGACGAAAATAGCTGAAGTCTTAGCTTAGAGACCAATAGTAAAACTAGCCCTACAGGGCTGCAACGTGCACCTGGTGGGATAAGATATGTAGCCAGAAAAGAAAAAATTAGGCAAGCACGGTAGATTAATGTCAATCCCCAAAACATTTTTGGTGGTGCGGTATGTAATATAATCACGGAGTGCTACTAATAGGCCAGTAAAGTACCAGAGTACTGAGGACCAGGCTTGAAAAGGTCCGTACAGCACGGGTGGAGGATCCCTGAGGCAGTAAGAAATGTATTGAAACTCTGTAATAGAGCCAGGGCAAAGAACGGAACTTCAAAATGAGCCCGAGAAAGAGAGCGGCCATAAGTTGTAGATTAGGATAAATTAAACGCAGTGTAACCGGTAATATAGCGCCGGTACTGAGTGTAAGGCGAGCGTACATCAAAAATGGGCAATTAAACATTATTAGTAAAGCGCGTTTAGAAACGGAATGCGTCAAGGGATTTTAAATTAAGGCCAGAGAATTGGTTAAGCCATAAACGGCAATAGTGTGAAGAGTAAATAAAAGCATCTAACATGAGCTAATCGTACAGAAGAATCAAGAACGGAGTGGCCAAATTAGCAGAAAAGCTGGACATACCTTAGAGAGTCAGGCCGGGGAGGCGCGGTGAGCAGTCAAAGAGCGTCTGATGGTCGTTGCCGACCCGTGTTCTCTTATGGTGATCAGGGAGTTGGGGTGCCATGGAAATGGAGGGGGGACCCAAACTAAGGCTGAGGGGGACAGTGTGGCGGCCATATTAGGTGTACGGAATAAAGGTCCGAAATAGCGGATTGAAAAAATATTGAGAGAAAGAAGGGGGGAACAGGCGAAGAGTACGTAGGTAAATAAAAGTAGGAGCATGGAAAGTGACGTTAGAACGGGGGGAGGAGAAAGGGAAAAACAGAAGAGACATGTCCTAAGTTGTTGATCAGGGTATATAACCCTTACAGTAGGAGTAAGAGAAACAGAAAACACCGTAGAATAAAAAAGAAGTAATGTGAGTCCAGTGAACCTAAGGCAATAGTGAATGTGAAAGGCAAGGCCATGTATTGCAAAAAGCCACATACAACAAATATGTATATAAAACAAACTAAGTGAATGCCTCGTGTTACCGAACACATGGTGCACAGTAAGGTCGAGAGTGAATATGGAATACAGTGACAAGTTAAGGAATTGACATATATTCATAATCGGATGGGTACATAGTTTGAACACAGAGATACCTCCAAACGTAGTAGAGCATAGCAAAAACATTAAGTACATAATTACGCTTTCAGCAGAAGGGTTGTCCATAGGTAGATATGATGCAATGTGAAACCGAATCAAGGATCCCCATACAAAACATATGTCTATGTACACGAGCTAAGTGGATGCTTGGTGTTAATATACACATGGTGCAGAGTAAGGCCGAGAACATAAAATATATTGACAGAGTTACAGAATTAACATCTATTCATAAATGGATGAGTAAATTGTTAGTATACAGAGAAGGATCCAAACCTAGTAGAACATAGTGAAAGTGTTGTGTACATAATTGAGCCTGCGCATACGTGTTGTACAAGAGTAGATATGATACAACATGCATACAGGATGGAGGATCAGGTTGATTATGTCAGAAAGAAGTGCAATTCACGGTCCGTGTTGAGGCCTAGCTCCACTGCGCGGAGTTTTATGACCCACTTGGCCTCGCATTTACACAGTTCCCTGGTTCTGTCTCCACATCTTGGTGAATTAGAAACCTGATTAATGCCATGGAATCTGATTTTCAGAAGATCCCCTTCCCCATGTGCAGTGTTAAAGTGAACGGCAAGGGGATAGTTGATGTTAGCATTTCTGATGGCCCTGATATGCTCCTGACTACGTTCCTTTAGTGGGCGTATAGAGCTTCCAATGTAGATCAGACCACATATACATATCAAACAATAAACAGTGTATTTCGTGTTACAGTTAATGAAACACTGTTATATACCCTGATCAACAACTTAGGACATGTCTCTTCTGTTTTTCCCTTTCTCCTCCCCCCGTTCTAACGTCACTTTCCATGCTCCTACTTTTATTTACCTACGTACTCTTCGCCTGTTCCCCCCTTCTTTCTCTCAATATTTTTTCAATCCGCTATTTCGGACCTTTATTCCGTACACCTAATATGGCCGCCACACTGTCCCCCTCAGCCTTAGTTTGGGTCCCCCCTCCATTTCCATGGCACCCCAACTCCCTGATCACCATAAGAGCGCGGGTCGGCAACGACCATCAGACGCTCTTTGACTGCTCACCGCGCCTCCCCGGCCTGACTCTCTAAGGTATGTCCAGCTTTTCTGCTAATTTGGCCACTCCGTTCTTGATTCTTCTGTACGATTAGCTCATGTTAGATGCTTTTATTTACTCTTCACACTATTGCCGTTTATGGCTTAACCAATTCTCTGGCCTTAATTTAAAATCCCTTGACGCATTCCGTTTCTAAACGCGCTTTACTAATAATGTTTAATTGCCCATTTTTGATGTACGCTCGCCTTACACTCAGTACCGGCGCTATATTACCGGTTACACTGCGTTTAACTTATCCTAATCTACAACTTATGGCCGCTCTCTTTCTCGGGCTCATTTTGAAGTTCCGTTCTTTTCCCTGGCTCTATTACAGAGTTTCAAAACATTTCTTACTGCCTCAGGGATCCTCCACCCGTGCTGTACGGACCTTTTCAAGCCTGGTCCTCAGTACTCTGGTACTTTACTGGCCTATTAGTAGCACTCCGTGATTATATTACATACCGCACCACCAAAAATTTTTTGGGATTGACATTAATCTACCGTGCTTGCCTCATTTTTTCTTTTCTGGCTACACATCTTATCCCACCAGGTGCACGTTGCAGCCCTGTAGGGCTAGTTTTACTATTGGTCTCTAAGCTAAGACTTCAGCTATTTTCGTCACTGGCTTCAAATTTACTCTAATATATTGTTTTCTTTTTTGCCTCTGCTCCCTCTACCGACCCTTTCAATTTACATTTATCTTTCTGACACCTTTCAGGTCTTGTCTCAACGGCTTATCAGGGCCTCCCATACCTTTCTTTACCTACGTGCTCAAATACCTAACCACCCTGCTGTTGCTCAGGCAGCCTTACTACTTTGAAATTTCCTTAATCCATAAAGATATGTTCACAGTGATTTTCTTCTCTCTCCGTACCTCATGCCTATGGACATTCTCGGATCGTATTCCCCTACGGGCCAGTCATACCTGTTCTTTTCCTTCCTAGATCATTATCACCTATTCCAACCCACAAATCTAATTAACATTGATCACTCAGGCCGGACGGCCCAGGTACAAATTATGGCTCTAAACTACTTTCTTCTCTCTGTTACTCACCCAATATATTCCACTCCACATCTCCCTTTTAGTGGTCACACTCATCCATTTGCTTGGTCTCTCTCAACCCTGCCCTAGTCTCATATTCACCTCACTTCGTCTCACTGTTTACAATGTATGAGCCCACTATTAGAGACAGTCTGGGTCTCTAAATTCACTGCATGGACGTGTTAAATCACTTTATCTATATTGTGTCTCCTTTCTTTATTGGTGTCCCGATCACACTTTGTTTGCTCGTCATGTTCACTCTAATACCAATCTTTTTAAACTCCCACACTAAGTCACTGGTTTTTGGTTTTGGAAATCTTTTCTACATGAGTTCATTACTGATTCCATACACTTATATATACCAACTGTTGCTTTTATCAATATCTTTTACAGCCTTGATGAAGTCACTTGTGTGACGAAACACGTGTTGGCTGTTTATCTACGATTATCATGCTCTTCAACACCTACGAATAAAGGCATTTTCCACTAACAAGACTCTGGACGTTTTCTTCAACCTCAAACTTTCGCTTACCTTCAACAAACCATCAGGGTTTTTCATCCCTGCAACACTTTTGGACACGACATTCTGTGTGCTCTGGCCAATTTTTCTCTAGGTTTGGCTGTGGGTATTGTGTTACCCGCTTTGGTGCCTGCTGGGTAGTAGGGCACTCGGCCTGATTGCACCAGACATTGCTCTTCCATATATATTTGTTAAAAATTACTGTGTTACTACCTAGAAGTGCGGCATCCGTCACCCTTACTTCCCTTGTGTTTCTTTCACTCCCAGATTATATTCTGTCTGAATAGGGTCAGCTGCACTCTAGTAACTGTACATTGTGTGATTGTATTACTTGTACTTCTTCTGATCGGAAGTGGTAGCCCATCGTTAGGCTTCACAACATGGCCTCTTTTGATGACAACCGGGACGCCTTAGCTGCTGATTTATTCTCTAAAAAAACCCTGACTCAACGTACCACAGACTCTACACCGCTCAAGGAAGGACTGAGACAGAAATTTATTAAACTTGAGAGACTAAGAAAACATTAGCTTGCCCGCTGGTGGGACATCACCACTCTTAAACGTTACTTGGAACTTAAACAAGTCCCTAGAGGACTACGAGTGATAATCTTTCCATCCTTTGAAGACCTTGACCCTGACTTACTTGGGGAATGGGAACACCTTATCTCCTCCACCTCCTTCAGCATGATTAACATATTGATTAAACATGCTGATAGGAAACGCAACAAACTACTACAGGACATTGCATCCCTGGAGGAGGAGATCAAAAATCTCAACCTCCCGGAAGCTACAGATAAGAACTACACTATTATGAGGGAAATACTTACAGGGTATCAGCTATTTATTAAAGACAAAAAAATGCGCAAACTTGTCAGAGATGACAATGACTACAATAACAGTAGAATTTATACCTTTGCACGGAAATTTGACCAGCTCAACAAAGACTCCGGTAACAGACCAGCTAAGTCTAACACGCCTGCTGGGTCAACCACGGGTAGTTTATCTGACATCTCTAACCTATCCAGTGACTGCAGTGAATTACACATAGATGGGTCCTCTGATAGTACACATCCACAAAATACTACTCAACAGTCGAGTTCTTTTTTAGAGGAACTTGGCCGATACAGAAAAGGATTACGACAGAACTACTTCAGGTCAGGCCCAAATACAAACCCACCCGCAGGGGCGGCAGGAAACACCCCAGTAAACTCCAGGGAGGGAATGACAACTCGCGCAACCGCTAAAACCCAGAGATCCTAAATGGTCTCCTTCTACAACAAACCACCAGCGTTTCAGAAGAAACAGTACAGGTTATGAATCTTTCTAAATTGCAACTTTCTGTACATGGAATAAATGTTTTGAAAACAGGTCTGGGTTTCTGTCCCACTTCCAAACCTGATTACACTACCATCCACATAGATCTTTTTAAATTCATACGCAAGCTTAAGCTCAAAAAGTTCTTTCATGGCAAACCAGACATTAATAAAGCTGCTCGGGCTACATTACCATTTTGCAACCAATCTATTAGGGACCTTCAGGACATCCACACAGTTCTCTCCCTTGACAACGCTTCCTCGCCCTCAATAAGCTTCAGTGAACTATTGACTGAACTTAACATCGCACCCAACTTAGAAGTTGACAGTGGGCTCAAACCTAGCTCCACGTTTGTCCGCGTTCTACCACCGGACAATCACATTAATGTCTTTTACAAAGCCATCAGTACAGAACTTTTCAACCTAGAGGATAAGACTCGTACCTACAGACCAAGCAAGAATCTAAACCCCAATGAACTCCAAGCATTACATAAACTCTCCACATATACAGATATAGTTATCAGGGAGGCGGACAAAGGAGGCAACGTGGTCATCATGAACAAAATTGACTACATCACTGAAATCAACAGACAACTCAGTGACACACAGGCTTACTCTGTGGTCCAAACCAACCCTCTGCCTGACATCACCAACTTGATCAAAACCAAACTGACGTTTTTAAAAAATCGTTGTCTCCTGACTGATCTAGAGTACAGGTTCTTGTTCATTGAGGCACCACGTGCCCCTTGCATATACATCCTACCTAAAGTCCATAAACCAGGAGGATTTCCTCCTGGCAGACCCATTATCTCAGGGATCGGTTCTCCCACGGAACACATTTCTGAGTACATTGACTCTTTCTTCCAACCCTTAGTACGTAACTTACCTTCGTACATACAGGACACTAGAGACCTCTTGTGTCAACTTGAAGATATAGAATGGACGGATACCTGCGTTTTTTGTTGTCTTGACGTTAGCTCACTCTACACGTCCATTCCCCTGGAAAGGGATATCGAAATGCTCCAACGCACACCTAGTACCCGGGATGCAACACTATATGAACACACCCACATGCTTCTTGAACTCACAGGATTAGTGCTAGAGAACAACGTATTTTTACATGATGGCAGGTGGTTTCGGCAGTGTCAGGGTGTAGCCATGGGAGCCAAGTTCTCACCATCGTATGCCAATCTATACATGGGTCAATTTGAGAAAATACACCTTTGGTCCAATTGTCCGACACATCTCACCCAGCACATTCTTTACTGGGGTAGGTACATTGATGACATTCTTGCCATCTGGACTGGTGACATCCATGATCTTAATACACTCATAGAACACCTCAACGCTAATGAGTTCAACTTAGCGTTTACTCACAAGGTGGATACTACTCAAATTGAATTTTTGAACCTATTACTGTACACTACCAACAACAAGGTTATGTCTAGACTTTACAGAAAACCCACCGCCTGCAATTCTATCCTGCATGCACAGAGTGCTCATCCCCTCACACAGATCAAGGCCATCCCATACGGAGAAATGGTTAGGATTCGACGTAACTGCTCTGACACTGGTGTTTTCAAGCAGGAACTCGAAAACCTGACCCACCGGTTCCGAACTAGGGGTTACTCTAACAAACTCATCTCGGGAGCTAGCAAACGCATCTCTAACAAGGAACAACACGAGTTACTTATCAAAGGCCCTAAGAAACTTGTCACTAAAAATCCTAGTAGCCAGAGACCGGTCTCATTTATTACTCAGTACAGCCCAGGTAGCAAGGCGATACTACGCATTCTCAAGAAACACTGGCACTTGCTAATGCTGGATACGTGTCTCAAAGACTCACTAGGCGGGTCTCCCACCATTGTGCATAGCAGGGGTCGGACTCTCAGGAACATTGTGTGCCCTAGCTTTCTCTGCCCCTCCTCTCCCACACGCCCTTTGGGGTGGATTCCGGAGAAACCAACTGGCTTTTACAAATGTGGCTGCTGCATATCCTGTCAACTAGCCCTCAACAAAACTATGAGGGTCATTCTGACCCTGGCGGCCGGTGGCCGCCAGGGCCACCGACCACGGGAGCACCGCCAACAGGCTGGCGGTGCTCCAATGAGCATTCTGACCGCGGCGGTTCAGCCGCGGTCAGAAGCGGAAAGTCAGCGGTCTCCCGCTGACTTTCCGCTGCTCTTTGGAATCCTCCATGGCTGCGGAGCGCGCTCCGCAGCCATGAGGATTCTGACCCCCCCTACCGCCATCCAGTTCATGGCAGGAAAGCCGCCATGAACAGGATGGCGGTAGGGGGGGTCGTGGGGCCCCTGGGGGCCCCTGCCGTGCCCATGCCAATGGCATGGGCACGGCAGGGGCCCCCGTAAGAGGGCCCCGAAAAGTATTTCAGTGTCTGCCTTGCAGACACTGAAATACGCGACGGGTGCCACTGCACCCGTCGCACCTTCCCACTCCGCCGGCTCGATTACGAGCCGGCATCCTCGTGGGAAGGTCGTTTTCCCCTGGGCTGGCGGGCGGTTTTACTGGAACCGCCCGCCAGCCCAGGGGAAAACTCGTAATACCCGCCGCGGTCTTTTGACCGCGGCACGGTAATTTGGAGGGCGGGATCCTGGCGGGCGGCCTCCGCCGCCCGCCAGGGTCATAATGAGGCCCTATATCTTTTTCATACAACACCAGGACAACGTACCACATTAGGTGTTTCATTAACTGTAACACGAAATACACTGTTTATTGTTTGATATGTGTATGTGGTCTGATCTACATTGGAAGCTCTATACGCCCACTAAAAGAACGTATTCAGGAGCATATCAGGGCCATCAGAAATGCTAACATCAACTATCCCCTTGCCGTTCACTTTAACACTGCACATGGGGAAGGGGATCTTCTGAAAATCAGATTCCATGGCATTACTCAGGTTTCTAATTCACCAAGATGTGGAGACAGAACCAGGGAACTGCGTAAATGCGAGGCCAAATGGATCATAAAACTCCGCGCAGTGGAGCTAGGCCTCAACACGGACCGTGAATTGCACTTCTTTCTGACATAATCAACCTGATCCTCCATCCTGTATGCATGTTGTATCATATCTACTCTTGTACAACACGTATGCGCAGGCTCAATTATGTACACAACACTTTCACTATGTTCTACTAGGTTTGGATCCTTCTCTGTATACTAACAATTTACTCATCCATTTATGAATAGATGTTAATTCTGTAACTCTGTCAATATATTTTATGTTCTCGGCCTTACTCTGCA
This sequence comes from Pleurodeles waltl, assembly GCF_031143425.1. Classification (NCBI taxonomy): domain Eukaryota; kingdom Metazoa; phylum Chordata; class Amphibia; order Caudata; family Salamandridae; genus Pleurodeles; species Pleurodeles waltl. Next base: position 1,249,232,048 of record NC_090437.1, read on the forward strand.
CCATGTGTATATTAACACCAAGCATCCATTTAGCTCGTGTACATAGACATATGTTTTGTATGGGGATCCTCCATTCGGTTGCACATTGCATCATATCTACCTATGGACAACCCTTCTGCTGAAAGCATAATTATGTACATAATGTTTTTGCTATGCTCTACTATGTTTGGATGTATCTCTGTGTTCAAACTATGTACCCATCCGATTATGAATATATGTCAATTCCTTAACTTGTCACTGTATTCCATATTCATTCTCGACCTTACTGTGCACCATGTGTTCGGTAACACAAGGCATTCACTTAGTTCGTTTTATATACATATTTGTTGTATGTGGCTTTTTGCAATACATGGCCTTGCCTTTCACATTCACTATTGCCTTAGGTTCACTGGACTCACATTACTTCTTTTTTATTCTACGGTGTTTTCTGTTTCTCTTACTCCTACTGAAAGGGTTATATACCCTGATCAACAACTTAGGACATGTCTCTTCTGTTTTTCCCTTTCTCCTCCCCCCGTTCTAACGTCAATTTCCATGCTCCTACTTTTATTTACCTACGTACTCTTCGCCTGTTCCCCCCTTCTTTCTCTCAATATTTTTTGAATCCGCTATTTTGGACCTTTATTCCGTACACCTAATATGGCCGCCACACTGTCCCCCTCAGCCTTAGTTTGGGTCCCCCCTCCATTTCCATGGCACCCCAACTCCCTGATCACCATAAGAGCGCGGGTCGGCAACGACCATCAGACGCTCTTTGACTGCTCACCGCGCCTCCCCGGCCTGACTCTCTAAGGTATGTCCAGCTTTTCTGCTAATTTGGCCACTCCGTTCTTGATTCTTCTGTACGATTAGCTCATGTTAGATGCTTTTATTTACTCTTCACACTATTGCCGTTTATGGCTTAACCAATTCTCTGGCCTTAATTTAAAATCCCTTGACGCATTCCGTTTCTAAACGCGCTTTACTAATAATGTTTAATTGCCCATTTTTGATGTACGCTCGCCTTACACTCAGTACCGGCGCTATATTACCGGTTACACTGCGTTTAACTTATCCTAATCTACAACTTATGGCCGCTCTCTTTCTCGGGCTCATTTTGAAGTTCCGTTCTTTGCCCTGGCTCTATTACAGAGTTTCAATACATTTCTTACTGCCTCAGGGATCCTCCACCCGTGCTGTATGTACCTTTTCAAGCCTGGTCCTCAGTACTCTGGTACTTTACTGGCCTATTAGTAGCACTCCGTGATTATATTACATACCGCACCACCCAAAAATTTTTGGGGATTGACATTAATCTACCGTGCTTGCCTCATTTTTTCTTTTCTGGCTACATATCTTATCCCACCAGGTGCACGTTGCAGCCCTGTAGGGCTAGTTTTACTATTGGTCTCTAAGCTAAGACTTCAGCTATTTTCGTCACTGGCTTCAAATTTACTCTAATATATTGTTTTCTTTTTTGCCTCTGCTCCCTCTACCGACCCTTTCAATTTACATTTATCTTTCTGACACCTTTCAGGTCTTGTCTCAACGGCTTATCAGGGCCTCCCATACCTTTCTTTACCTACGTGCTCAAATACCTAACCACCCTTCTGTTGCTCAGGCAGCCTTACTACTTTGAAATTTCCTTAATCCATAAAGGTATGTTCACAGTGATTTTCTTCTCTCTCCGTACCTCATGCCTATGGACATTCTCGGATCGTATTCCCCTACGGGCCAGTCATACCTGTTCTTTTCCTTCCTAGATCATTATCACCTATTCCAGCCCACAAATCTAATTAACATTGATCACTCAGGCCGGACGGCCCAGGTACAAATTATGGCTCTAAACTACTTTCTTCTCTCTGTTACTCACCCAATATATTCCACTCCACATCTCCCTTTTAGTGGTCACACTCATCCATTTGCTTGGTCTCTCTCAACCCTGCCCTAGTCTCATATTCACCTCACTTCGTCTCACTGTTTACAATGTATGAGCCCACTATTAGAGACAGTCTGGGTCTCTAAATTCACTGCAGGGACGTGTTAAATCACTTTATCTATATTGTGTCTCCTTTCTTTATTGGTGTCCCGATCACACTTTTTTTGCTCGTCATGTTCACTCTAATACCAATCTTTTTAAACTCCCACACTAAGTCACTGGTTTTTGGTTTTGGAAATCTTTTCTACATGAGTTCATTACTGATTCCATACACTTATATATACCAACTGTTGCTTTTATCAATATCTTTTACAGCCTTGATGAAGTCACTTGTGTGACGAAACACGTGTTGGCTGTTTATCTACGATTATCATGCTCTTCAACACCTACGAATAAAGGCATTTTCCACTAACAAGACTCTGGACGTTTACTTCAACCTCAAACTTTCGCTTACCTTCAACAAACCATCAGGGTTTTTCATCCCTGCAACACTTTTGGACACGACAATCTGTGTGCTCTGGCCAATTTTTCTCTAGGTTTGGCTGTGGGTATTGTGTTACCCGCTTTGGTGCCTGCTGGGTAGTAGGGCACTCGGCCTGATTGCACCAGACATTGCTCTTCCATATATATTTGTTAAAAATTACTGTGTTACTACCTAGAAGTGCGGCATCCGTCACCCTTACTACCCTTGTGTTTCTTTCACTCCCAGATTATATACAGTAGCCGGGTATTTGGCCATCACATCTGGGATCAACCCATGATGGTCAACGTTGGCCTTTATGTTCATGGAGTGGGTAGATTTCCTGTTCCACCATCAGTGAACAGTTGCAGCAAGAGGAGCAAGTTGCACATGTGTGCAGTTCATTGCACCCAGCACGTGCATACAGGCATTAATGCTGCAGATGCCCTATTTGATATCCTGCTGCAGTTGCTGGGTGTTAGTGAAGAGGATGTGGCAGGTGTGAGGTGGATAATGGCATCCAGGACAGAGGGGAGGAGGGACGGCTGCAACACTCATGCCACTCGTGCTGCATTGGTCTGGAAGAACGCCAAAGCCAGCATGTGTAGCATGGCCAGGAGCTTGATCAGTGGTGTTCAATAGGTAACCTTTCAACTGTTGCCTGTAGTCTGGACTCAGTGAGGAGGAGCAGCAGAACAATGTACCCCCTACACAGACAGCAATAAGTGATGACCTCTTCCTCCCTGAGGCAATCATTGAGTGCTGCTGCCAATATATGGGTTCCCTTCCCCTGTGCTGCCTCTGTGGTGTGGGGTGCTAGTTATTGTGGTGGTGATGGTGGAGGTGCCGGTGATATTGGGTTTGCAGTTGTCTTCTTGTTGCTATTAAATGAAGTAGGAGTAGATCCATGTTGACATAGACCTTGCCAGAATGTTTTTGGTCCGTTCTCCTTATGTATTTGTGCCAGTCCATCAGGTTCACAGCTAGTCTGACCAGGCATTACTTTTTTTTAGGCGTTGCAGACCTTGTGGAACTAATCCTAATGGTGCATCAATTGTATGATATCTTGGAAATATGGCTGCATGGATCTTGTCTCATTTTGACAGGGGGGTTGCCTACCTTGCATATCATTGTCAGTTTCTGACACAGCCAGATCCAAGGCTGAGCATAATTGACGCATTGGGTGTATAAGTTATGTTAGAGGCATCTAGCATGACATTGTACATCTGGGGTTATTATTGCGCCACCGCTGTGTCTGGAAAAAGATGCATTTGCAGCACAATTTCCCTGTAAATGAGACCCTTTGTGTTGTTTGTTCACTATTGCACACAACATGTTGTCTGGGGAGATGTGCAACACAGTAACATTGTATGTGACAGCCATGCTTGGCCCATTTACATTATTGCATGGTTTGGCTGATGTTGTATCATTGTCAGTATATAGTGGTACTTGTTCTGAAATGTTTTTCTGTTTAGAAGTGATTGGTATATTTCAAAATGTCTTAGATATTTCCCGAGACACATTATTGAAGCATATGTGGACTGTATGGTTCTCACAGTGTTACCATTTAATGACTATATTTCCAAGTGCTTTCGTGCATCAGAAACATACATCTTTGCGATAGCCTGGTGACATACACTGGTGGCCTACAGATACAGGGCCATGTACACCCACCATGCATGTCTTTTCTTTCCCTTGTAGAATTGTACTGCATCACTGCAGCATTAGTCCTTGCATTGGCTCATCCTGCAGTAGGTAGGCATTCCATGGATTTCCTGGTGGTGGCCCCACCAGACATACATGGGATATGATACTTTTCCGTATTTCAGTGTTATTGTCTACTGAAAAATGTGTTTACATATTCTGCCTCCCCTGGTGAGGCATTAGGCATGCACAAATATATTCTGAGGCATACCTTAACTTCTACAATTTGGTCATATTCCTATGTGTGTTGCATTCTGCAACCCTCATGGAAAGTGGAATATGCCTCTCATAAATGTATATGTGCAGGAAGGTGTCCCTTCTAACCATATACAATCATCCAAACAACCCTACCACCATTGCAGCCCATTGAGCGCCACAACAGGGGACAAGACTCAACTGACATCCATCAGACTATGAGTTCACTCTACTATCTGTACCAAGTATGTGGCAGTACCAGTGGGTGGCTGAACACCATACACATTGTATTGGGAGATTGATTGCATTTATTCCACTATTTGATGGGGTTGTGCTGTCTGACAGTATTTACAATGCTGCACAACACAATCTGCAGGGCAGTCCTAAATTGGACACATTACAAGTGCATTTTTGAGTACTGTATTTTCAACAGAGTTACATTTGGCACAGCTCTACAGTTTGTTCTCACATGATGTAATCCAGTCCTGGTTGTTACACATTGCTACATATCTTTGTGGGGTGCTAATAAGTATGACATCTAATTGTCAATTTTTATGTGTAAGAATGGTTACACATTGCCAATTGTGAGTTTGTAACTTTTATTAACCTGTACTGTGCTCCACAAAATAATTATTTTAGGTTTGCTAATTCTTAGGCCTCTGTTAGCAAACAATTAACAATCTGCTCTCTTCGTCGTGAACCAGTACTTGAGCCCACATTTGTATGATGGTCCTCTTCTTGCCTTTCTTCATCATCTGGGTCTTCCTGCTCCACACTTTCATCCTCCCATGGCACATTTGTCTGCACACATTTATTTGCAGGATGCTGCAGACTATGATAACTTTTCAGACTATTTGAGGAGAGATCTTCCTCCTGACAAATCGAGGCACCAGAAATGAGATTTCAGGATGCTAAATGTCCTCTCAACAATGGACCGGGTCCTGCTGAGGGCATTGTTGTAGTTATGCTGTGCAGGAGTCTGGGGATGTGCGTGAGGGTCATGACTCATGGTTGCATCCCATATCCTTGGTCAGCTGTAAAGACAGGAGAGGTACAATTAGGTGATGTCCATGAAGTGTGCTATGCCCACAATCATTCACATATTACTATAGTTCATGATGGACTGAACCTCTCACACAGTAATGGAGGTGTTGTCAGATTGTTTGTTATATCAGCACTTTTACTTTGACCCAATTTCCTACTTTGTGACACACATAAACTGGGACTACAGTAAATTCCAAATTCTCATTAGCAGTGACATTTCTCAGCGGAGCATTGGACTGACACTACATTTGCTGTGGTACTAGTGTTACATTTTCCGTACCTTTTGATTGTGTGTGCCAATGGCATGCAGATAGCAACTCAGCATTCACACGTGTGTCAATTTGGCAATGGAGCAGACACTTTTCTCACAGTTCAAACTGATTCTTCTTGTTACATGTTGGAAGGAGGGGATTTTGACAATTGGTGACGTTGTTGTCCCATTCCTGCAAAAATATTTGAATGTGACAGTAGTACTCACTGTTATACATTGCCTACTACCATGGAATCTTTCTGAGTGCATGTCATCATGTTACATGGTTGTCTACACAGGTTAGTGCACTGCTTCTACTGTATTGACAGTACCACATTTCTTGTATTTTTTCGATTTTTGCGCTATGTAATATATATGTGGGACTCACAAGAGTACCCAGCCTCACTTATTTAGTACAGTGTTGGCAATTGTGTTGTACAAGTTGTATTGTTCTGTGTTTGACATCGGAATCTGCTGTACTATACATCAATGCCCCTAAACAGGCAAAACGTAGACATGGTCCATGTATGGCTCCTGGTGTATGGAAAGTACTTTGTGCAAAAGAGACTACCTTGCTGCATATTGTGAGGCCTAGTCTGACAATTGGAAATTGTATTTGATTCACAATATTCAGCAGACAACGGATGGCTGTTGGGACAGTATGGTAGTGGAACTACTTTGGCAGGGTGCACATGGTCTGTGTATGCTAGGTTTCTAGATAAGTGAATGATGTGAACACATCCTCTCTTACATCACAGTGCAGTTGTGTCTGCATTTGGCACTCATTTCTTATGATGACATCAATGGCTTCCTGCACATGGATTAAGAAGGTAGGCTAATGACATTTAGAGTATGTGCAGCATAATGCAGCACACATATGAATAGTCACTTTGGATACAAAAGAAGATACGCTGTCTTTGTTTTGCCTTTCCTGGGGTGATTGATATATATGTATATATATATAACACCAATAAGACGCTGGAATTCCAAGGTTCACTAACAGGGCGGTCCGAGAGTGGTTCCAGCACACCACATATATAATCGCAACTTTTCTCCAAGTAATACAAAAAGTCCTCGGACAACAATCTATAATCAAAATTCTATATTTTTATAAAGCAAATACCACAACGCGTTTCAGCCGTAGCCTTGTTCACGTGTGTCTGCATTTGGCACTCATTTCTTATGATGACATCAATGGCTTTCCTGCATATGGGCTAAGAAGGTAGGCTAATGACATTTAGAGTATGTGTAGCATAATGCAGCACACATATGAATAGTCACTTTGGATACAAAAGAAGATACGCTGTCTTTGTTTTGCCTCCCCTGCGGTGATTGATATATGTATATATATATATATATATATATATATATATATATATATATATATATATATATATATATATATATGTACATATATATATATATATATGTATATATAGATGTATAGATATACATATATAGATATACATATATATATATATATATGTATACATATATATATATATATATGTATATCTATATATGTATATCTATATATATATATAAATATGTGATACATTGTTGCCCTACAGTGGCTTACTATGACGTGCTTTCGTTTTCCTGGTGGTGCTGGCTTACGACCGGGCAAGCCGTGATAAATTCTACTGTTTCTTTCTTTAAGGAAAGATTAACCGCACTGCAACGTTGTAGTATAACTTTCCGGCTTTGATGCTGAGCTCCATAAACCGTGCAAAAACAATGAACAACCGCCTAGCGCATTTCGGTCATGCTGACCTTGTTCACAGGCACCTGGCAGGATGAAGTCACAGGAGCTGCATCGATCTGGTGGGCATTGCGGTGAATTTTCTACCGCTAGGCAGGTGCTGCATCGATTCCTCTCTGGTAGTTGGGCTGTGTCGTTCTGGCTCAGCTGTGAGTCGATCCAGTGGACCGTGTGTCGAATTTCCAGTCACTACGCTGGTGCTGCTTCGATCTTCTCGTTGCGAAGTCAGGCTGCGTCGTTCCGGTTCGGCGTGCAGTAAATTTTCACAGTGGTGCAGGCTGTGCATCGTTTCTGGTAGGCTGTGCGTCTAATTTTGCCACACAAGGAGTCCTTTTTATAGAGATGAAAGGTCTCATTTTACCCTGCTGGTCGGTGATAAAACGGCGGGAATACCGCCTACAAGCCGGCGGTAAAAAAAATTGGGTTATAACCACGGCGGAAACCACCAAAACAGACAGCCATTTTAACACACCGACCGCCATGGTGGTAGCAACAAGCACTGTGGTGGTAAGCCAGGCGGAAGACAATGTACTGCCCACTGTGTTACAATAGGCCTATCCGCCACCTTTTCCGGGCGGTACCAACGAGAACAAAAAGCACGGCGGAAACAGATCTCAAAAGTGAAAGGACTAACCTCTGGAGACTCAGGGAAGAACCACGCTGCCATGGAGCCCGAACTGCAGGTGTTCCTCATGCTGGCCTACCCCCTCCTACACCAGGAATACCAATACCAGCGACGACGACGACCACGGTGAGTACTGCCGCCTATCACACAGGGGAGGGGGGAGGAAAAAGAGAGTGACACACATACACAACATGCAACACCCCCACCCCCAACAACATACGCATAAACAGATGCAACAAAATTACACATCCACCCAGTACCCCTGAGGAATAGTGCAAGGACAAAAGGAAGTGATTGAAGTGAGTGTAATAAGATAAAATTCTAGAAATACATCCTCAAAATGAAAAACAGTATTAACATATATACAAATGGAGGGACACTGCCCAGTCCATAATGTCCGTGGGCCACAGGGCCACATCAAATAGGCCAAGGCCCCACCTTACTACTGCATCAACACGGAGAGAACACTGCTGGGGCATCAGGTCGAAAATACACAGGCACCTCATGGGGACAGATAATGGGGGGCACCTCACCTGGAAGATGGTACAACACCACTTGACCTGGAGGGGGCAACATGCCCTGTGTGATGTCCTGGGGAGTGCAAAGCCACAGTCTCTCAAGTGGGTGCTCTGCCCACAGCTTGGTCCTGGGAGTGTAAAGTCACAGACTCTCTAGTGGGTGGTTGGCCCACTGCTTGGTCCTGAGGAGTGCAAAGCCACAGGCTCTCATGTGGGTGGTCTGCTCACTGCTTGGTTCTGGGGAGTGCAAAGCCACAGTCTCTCAAGTTGGTCTGTTGCCCACTGCTTGGTCCAGGGGAATGCAAGGCCACAGTCTCTCTACTGGATGCCTTCTTCCACTGGTTCTGGAGGGGGCTTTGTGTCTAGTGTGCTTCTTCCTGGCAAGGAGAGGATGAGTGGATGCCTTCTTCCAATGGTTCTGGAGGGGGCTTTGTGCCCAGTGTGCTGCATCCTGGCAAGGAGGGGGTGAGTGAATGCTTTCTTCCTCTGGTTCTGGAGGGGGCTTTGTGCCCAGTGTGGTTCATCCTGGCAAGGAGGTGGTGAGTGGATGCCTTCTTCCACTGGTTCTGGAGGGGGTTTTGTGTCATGTGATGCAGTGCAAGGTCACAGTCACTCAACTGGGTGTCAGATCCACACAATTTGCAGTGGGCAGGATGCTTTACACTCCATGGAGGCAGGACTACACACTGCCCGTCAGTGGTGATGGCTGCTCGGTAGTGGCAGTGCCGGTGCTGGTGTCGGTGCTGCCAGTGGTGGGGGCAAGCTCCAGCCCTTCCCCTGCAGCCTCTGACGGCTGCCCACTGAAGCTGCAGCTGCTGGCAGTTGCGCTGATGGCGGTGCTGGTGGTGGTGTAGGTGGCAGTGCTGATGGCGGTGCTGGTGGCGGTGCTGGTAGTAGTGGGAGGAGGCTCCAGCCCATCCCCTGCAGCCTCGGAAGGCTGCCCACTGGGGCTGATGCTGCCGGCAGTGGTGCTGGTGGTGGTGCTGGCAATGGTGGAGGAGGCTCCAGTCCATCCCCTGCAGCCTCGGACGGCTGCCCACTGGGGCTCTTGCATCTGGCAATGGCACTGGTGGCAGTGCTGGTGGTGGTGCAAGTGGCGGTGCTGATGGTGGTGCTGGCAGTCTTGGGGGAGGCTCCAGCCCTTCCCCTGCATCCTTGGACGGCTGAAGCACATTGGTTGGTGTTGGGGGCTCAGATTCAGTCCCAGCACCAGGCCTCCTGTCCCTCCTGCCTGTAGGGGCAGGCCCTTTGCCCTTGCCATTGCTGTCTGGTGGTGCCTCCGTGTCCTTGCTGGCTGGTGGTGCCTCCTTGCCCTTCCCCTTGTCGTCTGGTGGTGCCTCCTTGCCTTTCCCCTTGTAAGCCGGTGGTGCCACCTCGCCTTTCCTTTTGTAAGCTGGTGGTGCCTCCTTGCCCTTCCCCTTGTAAGCTGGTGGTGCCTCCTTGCCCTTGGCAGCTGGTGGTACATCCTTGCCCTTCCCCTTGGCAGCTGGTGCAGGCACACTGCCAGTTCTGATGGGTGTTTCCTTGGAGCCTCTCACACCTGCAGTAGCTGCCAAAACTACAATGGCTGTGGACTGGGTGGCTGAGGTACTAGCCTGGGTTCTGCCCACCTTGTGTGATGCTTGTGTTTGCCTGAGCCACTCCTGTGTTTTGTCTTGGGTGCATGCTGGTCTGAATGTGTGCTTGGGGAGGCTAGAGATAGAAACTATGGCTGCCATCAGGGAGGAGGCCAGAGCCTGGAATGATCTCTGTTGGGCCGCCACGCTCCAACTTCCTCTCCCCAGTCCCATTCCCCTGCACCCCAAAGAGCTAATGCATTTGTTTGTTGCAAATGCCCTGCCAGGCCCTGGATGGCATTCACTATGGTTGACTGCCCAACAGAGATGGATCGCAGGAGGTCATAAGGCTCCTCACTCAGGGCAGCAGGGCTAACTGGGGCAGGGCCTGAGGTGTCTGGAGCGAAGGAGATGCCCACCCTCCTGGTTGAGCGGGCACGGGAAACTTGCTGAGGGGCTGCTGGGAGGGCGGTGCTGGTAGGGGGGTGGCGGCTGTACCTGTAGATGCGGGGGGCACAGATGTTGCCACCTCCAAAAGGGAGCTCCCATCAGAGGACGAGTCCGTGTCGCTGGTGTCAGCTCCTGTCCCGGTCGTGGAGCTCCCCTCGCCCTCCGTCCCACTGGTGAACTCCGAGTCCGTAGTGTCGCCCTCCAGGGCCATGTGGGATGCAGCTTCCTCGTGCTCTGGTGCCACTGCTCCTCCGCCTGATGATGCTAATGCACACAAGAACAGGGAGACCACAAAAAGGGGACGACGACAGACGAAAGACATGTTCAGTGCATGCATTACCGCTACTGTTGGTGGACACGACAGACACAGAAGCCCCCTGCACTACGCCGCGCTCTTGGGCTCCACTGTTCAATCCCTGGGAAATGGCCTACTAGGCTATGGACGACATCTGCACACATGGATGACACAGGGGCATGACTAGGTGTACTTGGCACTCTAGAGGTGGGGTGGGGTGCCACATGGCCTGCCTTACGGAGGGACCTTGCCTACTAAACTCACCCTGGCCTAGGGAAACCCACAGCCCACCTCCCCCACCCAGGCACCTCCACTGCACGCAAAATCAGCAGGATGAGAGTGTACTCACCCCCTTGTGGCTGCTGTGATGCCCTCAAGCGCCCATCTAACTCCAGGTATGCCACCGCCAGGATCCTGAACATCAGGGGGGTCATGGTGCGATGGGCACCCCTCCCACGTTGGGAGGCCATCCCCAGCTGAGCCTCCTCCGTCTTCTTGCTCCAGCGGTGAATGTCGTCCCATCTTTTCCAGCAGTGGGTGCTCCGTCTGTGGTAGACCACCAGGGTGCGGACAACCTTGGCGATGGCACGCCAAATATCTTTTTTCTGGTGGGTGCTGACCTACATGAATTGTACAGGGGGAAGAGAAACGTATTACTATCTGCACCGTGACAGTCATTGGCCCCCATCCGTAACCTTGCCATGTGGCACATGCACTCACCGTTGTTTCATGCACGCCGCAATCTCCCCCCCCTTCTTACATCCACCCCACTCCACACAGGCATAGCCCATACAGCAAGCTCCCAGTGTACTTACCTGTTTGCCTGGAGGACTGTAGAGTAGCGTGTACTGGGGGAGGATCCCGTCCATGAGTTTCTCCAACTCCTCCGATGTGAAGGCAGGGGCCCTTTCCCCAGACACTCGAGCCATTGTCTCTTCCAGACCGAGGTCACAGCAGCACTTGCAGTGTAGGTCCTCTCCTGTCGAAGATCAGATATCGAGTGATTGAACAGATAGAAAATGGCGGTCACGTCCGCAGCGGTGCGTACCGTCACCGCCGGTGTACATTGTCATTGGCTCCTGGGACCCATAGGGTCCAATGTTAACCAATGCAGCATTGCGCAGCGGTCTTCGACCGCCTACCGCGACGGTGTACAACGCCAGCGCAGTTACCTCACATCCCATTGTCCCACTTTAGAGGTCAGGCAGCCGCCATTTCAGGGGCCCACATGGCTTCATTTTTAACTGCGCCACACATACCTAGGCCTAGACTCAACACACATACAGGCCACTTTTCGGATTAGGATTCGCGTTCTGTGTAAGCTGTGGGTATGTACCTCTGAGTTGTTTGACTCTGTGCTCGCTGTTGTCCTTCATAGGCACAGTCCGCTGGGACATGTGAGGAGATGGTGGCATCCTCCGGTGTACAGACCGCTGGTGGACCTGTCGACAATGGAGGAAAGACATGTGATCATCACATACAGGCTTGACCGTGCCACAATCCAGGCACTGTGTACCCAGCTGGAGCCAGACCTGATGTCAGCTATCCGCCATCCCACAGGAATCTCCCCTCAAGTGCAGGTGCTGTCAGTGCTCCATTTCCTTGCAAGTGGGTCATTTCAAACAACAGTGGCCATAGCATCAGGGATGTCCCAGCCTATGTTTTCCAACGTGTTGTCCAGATTGTTGTCTGACCTGCTGAAACACATGCGGAGCTACATTGTTTTCCCTCAGGTGGAGGATTTGGCTACAGTGAAAGGTGATTTCTATGCCCTGGAACATATCTCCAACATCATAGGTGCCATTGATGGGACACATGTGGCTTTGGTACCCCCCCGCAGGAGTGAACAGGTGTACGGAAACCGGAAGAGTTATCATTCCATGAATGTGCAGATGGTGTGTTTGGCAGACCAGTACATCTCCCATGTGAATGCCAAGTTCCCTGGCTCAGTGCAAGACACCTACATCCTGCTGAATAGCAGCATCCCTTATGTGATGGTTCAACTCCAGAGGCACCGTGTGTGGCTATTAGGTGAGCTCCTGGAAGCAAGACAGTGGGAATGGTTGTCTGGGTCTATCCCTACAGGTTAGTGTGTGTCTAACGGTTGTCCCTCGCCATGTGCAGGTGACTCTGGTTACCCCAACCTGTCATGGCTACTGACCCCAGTGAGGAATCCCAGGACAAGGGCAGAGGAACGCTACAATGAGGCCCATGGGGGAACTGGGAGGATTATAGAGCGGACCTTCGGCCTCCTGAAGGCCAGGTTCCAGTGGCTCCATATGACAGGTGGCTCCCTATTCTACTCACCAAAGAAGGTATGCCAGATCATCGTGGCCTGCTGTATGCTTCACAACTTGGCTTTGCGATGACAGGTGCCTTTTCTGCAGGAGGATGGTCCAGATGGAGGTGTTGTGGCAGCTGTGGACCCTGTGGACAGTGAAGACAAGGAAGCAGAAGAAGAGGACATCGACAACAGGAACACAGTGATCCTGCAATACTTCCAGTGAGATACAGGTAAGAAGACAACACTGCCTACTACATCTGATTTACACCTACTACCTCTCCACTGCCTGTCATTTTCACCCAGTGTGTGGTCACTGAGTTGTCACTTACCCTTACAATTTCAGAGATGTGGGTACCACTGTGTGACATCTGCTTTGTTTCCTCATGGACTACAGCTGTGTGACACAGGTATGTTGACATTACATTTGAAAGAGCATTTTGCCACAGTAATTGCTAATACACTATTCCAAAATCACAGACTGACTCCAGATTGTTTTGTGCTTCAAGGGTGTTTATTTAAGTGAAAAATATTGGAGGGGGTTACAAAATGGTGAGGGGTGATGGTGGAGGAATGTCCATGGCAGAGTCCAGTCTATTAGTCTCACAGGTGCATTGCCCAAATGGGCATGGGAAGTGCAGCTGGGGCAGTTTAAGGATGGACAGGGTGACAAAGTGGGAGAGAAGGATAACATTCAGGGTGGTCTCATTTCTTGGCGGGGGTCTTGGCATCGTTCTCTGTCTATGTCCTGGATCTCAGGGACCGTTTGCGGGGTGGTTCTCCCTCCGCAGGGGGTGGGGTGCTGGTGTGGTGGTCCTGTCGCGGTGCCTCCCCTCCATTAGCGCCGGCAGAGGTGGTGGGCAGTTCATTGTCCAGGCTAGTGTCAGGGGCCCCTTGTTGTGCCACAGTGTCCCTCCTGGTGTTGAGTACTTCCTTCAGCACCCCTACGATGGTGCCCAGGGTGGAATTGATGGATCTGAGTTCCTCCCTGAAGCCCAAATACTGTTCCTCCTGCAGGCGCTGGGTCTCCTGAAACTTGGCCAGTACCGTTGCCATTGTCTCCTGGGAGTTGTGGTAGGCTCCCATGATGTTGGAGAGGGCCTCGTGGAGAGTGGGTTCCCTGGGCCTGTCCTCCCCCTATAGCACAGCAGCCCTCCCAGTTCCCCTGTTTTCCTGGGCCTCCGTCCCCTGGACCGTGTGCCCACTGCCACTGCCCCCAGGTCCCTGTTGTTGTTGGGGTGGTGGGTTAGCCTGGGTTGCCTATAGTGGTGGACACACTGTTGATTGACGTGTCCTGGGGAAAGAGGTATGGGCCCGCTGGGTGGGTGCTGTGCTGGTGTTTCCAGAGGGGGGAAGCTCTGTAGTGGCTAGTCATCTAGATCCAGTTGGACAGAGCTGCTGTCATCACTGTGGACCTCTTCTGTTGGTGGTGTGGACATGTGTGGACCCTCCTGTCCGGTGACATTGGGTAGGGGTCCTGCAGGGGTATAAAATGATGTTTATTACATCTGTGTGTGCCATGGTGTGCAGTGGGTGGGTGACCGTGTAACCCAGTGCTTGCATTCCTGTGTGGGACCTTGTGTGATGATGGTTTAGGGGGGTGTATGGGTTTGTGCAGTGGGCATGCTTTGGTGATGGGTGTCCATGGTTTGGTGTTGCATGCAGGGCTTGGTGTTGGGATGTGTGGTTTATGATGTTGGGACATTTGTGAGGAGTTGGAGTGATGGGGGTGAGGGTGAGGGTGGGGGTATGTGATAGCATGCAGGTAGAGTTGGGGATGTAATAGTTAAGATTTGACTTACCAGAGTCCATTCCGCCATCTACTCCTGCCAGGCCCTCAGGATGCAGAATCGCCAAGACCTGCTCCTCCCATGTTTTTAGTTGTGGGGGAGGAGGTGGGGGTCCGCCGCCAGTCCGCTGAACCGCAAAGTGGTGTCTTGAGACCACGGAACGCACCTTCCCCCGTAGGTCGTTCCACCTCTTCCTGATGTCATCCCGATTTCTTGGGTGCTGTCCAACTGCGTTGACCCTGTCCACTATTCTTCGCCATAGCTCCATCTTCCTTGCAATGGAGGTGTGCTGCACCTGTGATCCGAACAGCTGTGGCTCTACCCAGACGATTTCCTCCACCATGACCCTGAGCTCCTCCTCCGAGAACCTGGGGTGTCTTTGCCGTGCCATGGGGTGGTGTGGGTGATGTGTGGGGTGGTGTGTGTGGTGATAAGTGTGCTGATATGTAGTGGGGTGTTGTGTGAGGTGCGTGGAAGTTATGTGGGTGATGGTCTGGTGTGCCTGTGGATGCTAGTATTGTTGATGGTGGTGTCTCTCTCTCTGTGCTTCTTTCTCAATTGTTGTTGTAGGGGTTTGTGGGTGATGTGGTTGTGTGTTTTATATTGTATTGGGTGTGTGGGAGTGGTGTGTGTATGTGTATCAGGTGTGTGTGGCTGTGTTTTGTATGTGTGTGTGTATTTTGAGCGCGGCGGTGTGTACCGCCAATGGAATACCGCGGTTGAAAGACCGCCGCGGGGATTCATGTGTCGTGATAGTGTGGGCATATTTCTGTTGGCGTGACTGTGGAGGTTTTGTTTTCGCGCGTTTATCACTGACCTTTGGGGTGGCGGACTTGTGTGGGTGTCTGAATTTTGGCTGATTCCGTGCTGTGGGTCATAATAGCTGTGGCGAATTTCCGCGGCAGCGGCGGTGTGTTGGCGGTCTTCTGCACGGCGGTAAGCGGCTTTTACCACCAATGTTGTAATGAGGGCCTATGTGTTTGATATAAAGCGCTCTTGATACCCTACATTGGGATGAGTAGCGCTATAAAATAAATAAAATATACGTGGGATAAGGTCTATGGAGCAACAAGGGGCACTTTTGAATAGTCATACTGGGGGAACCCAAGGAGAAGGAGATATTTTGGGGGGGGCGGTGCCAACAAAGATTGTCACACCTGACGCAAATAGCAGTAAAACCAGACCTCTAAGGCACGTTGATATCATTCAAGCAGCCTGTGCAGTGGCCCAGGCCCTAAGACAAAATGGCCTCAGGAGCTGATTGTGGGATGGGCTGGAAGTAAGGCATGAATTGCATTTTATTGTAATTCTTTTTTTCCTGTCCAGTTTTTAGTTCAAGATTTCTAGTTAATGGATAATGAAGAGCACAATTAGAAATGTCTGACATAACATGCACTAGTCCCAAAATCTTCTAGTGCCACCCTGTAACCTGCCAGGCATGTGCCTCATGCTGGAGCCTTGGATGGATGTTTCCCTCATTATTTGAAAAAGTAGCCTTTTCTTAACAAACAGTGATTTTCTGTCTGTATGCATACGCTATTTCTATAGTGTGACTGTAGTCAAAAGGCAGTAGAACACTGTACAAGGTCCAAGGTAAGATTTATGTCTGGACACTTGCGCCAAAACTTTGCCAACACACTAGTTGCTGCTCTCAATAAAATGGAAATGGAACAACCCAATATTTTGCAGTTCTAGTCTCTCCTAATACTGTCTCACTTGTGGCTCCCTAGTGACAAAACATTGTGGTCAGGTAAGTTGTTTAAGCTGGAAAAGAAAACTATCCTTTGAGGTCAGTCTATTTTGCATGTGAGCTGCAGAAGGTAGCACACCTACAAAGAGAAAGAAATGAGCAGAAATAAATTGCCCCACCTTCAGATAGACACCCCATTTTGGTGTAAACCCATCTTTACAATTCTTTGTAAACATGGGTTTACATCAAAATAGATGGGTGGATGCACAGGAACGCTCATGCATCGTCCATGTAACATTTACTTGACAGAAGGTAATGCAAGGCATTGTTATGCACTGTATTGTGTTACTTTTTTTTTTCAAAGTCACACAAATTAGGATTGACTCCAATATGTGTGAGAAGAGTTTCTTAAAGCTAGGCTTATTTTCCTCTTTCTTCTAACAGCTCATCTTAATAACTGAAAACAATGTTCCCATAGATTTCTGCCAAGAAATACTGATTTGTCAGGATGATAGACGTAGAGCAAGAGGCATGACAAGAGGGCACCTATCTGGTTTCACTCTCTTTCATAGCTGATAGGCATCTTCATGACATGCTGTCAGTCTTTTTTTAACTTAACAGATCACTGTGGCATGGTGTTGGACACCTTTCCTCAGAGGGCTCCTATTCAGCCTGAGGTGTAAGAATATCTGTTAGATATTGGAGTCTTACAATCTCTCACCATGTTCTGTGGAGGGGCTGTTATTTTTTGTTACACTTCTGATGCATTGCATTCTGGGACATATGTATTAATGTAGTTGCACTTTTGGGTATAACTAGAAGTATCACACATGACATGCAGATGCTTAGAAAATATAATCATGAATTACTTCACATATTAATTGGTGGTACTCTCTGTGGTGGTAACACTTTTAAGTCTTGTAAGGTAGAGTTGGCCATGTCAAAGTACAATTTGACCAGAAACATCTGCAGCAGACATTGACATCATTCAGGGTTTTTGCATTTGTTCAATAATTAATCTGTTCTGGGTAACCTACATTACCCATCGCTTTCTAGTATATCTGACCTATATAGTAGGTTTTTATGTAGCTTGCATCAGACCTTCAAATGGTAAGATGACCATTCTCATTCCTGGTCACTCTCTGTGACACCATTGACTTGAAAAAGAGTCTTGTAAAGCTTCCAATTGCAGGCAGCCAACTATAAGAGGCAGATGACAAAAATTAGCAGATCTCACAGCCCCTTCAGACAGGAAAACCAGCCTGAGGTGTCACAGCACTGCTGCACTTGAGGATGAGCAGAAGGTCTTCTAATGCAGTGAAGTGACATTAAAGTCAATACCTGGGAAGACAGTAATGGTAAACCTGGAGACTATGTAGATGCTTTGAGTAAACGGTGTCTGCATGGAGTTTGTGGACATCTAAGTTCAGTGATCTGCAGTATAAATGACCCACATCTGAGAGGTAGTTTAAGGGGGTGAAGGTGAAGAGAAGATTCAGGAATCTACAGAACTTGCAGTTAAGGGGGTGAGCATGACCCTTTTGGAACTAAGGCCCATATTTATACTCTGTTTGCGTCAAATTAGTGTCATTTTTTTACGCTAATTCAACACAAACCTAACTCCATATTTAAACTTTGGCACTAGACCTATCTAGCGCCAAAGTTATGGAGTTAGCGGCATTTTTTACCATGAAAAACTAGCTTGCATCAATGAGATGCAAGGTCGGCGTTCCTGGGCAAAAAATGCCTCAAAGGCCCTAGCGCCTTATTTATCCTCCCCTGCAAAAATTACGCACAAGAGGAAAAGGGCCTTAAATAATGGTGCTAAGCCTGCTTAGCACCATTTTTAACATCTGGGTATGGGCAGGCGGTAGGGGACCTGTAGGCAGATTTCCATGGTCAGAGGCCATGGAAATTGCCCACAGGGGCCCTTCCCTGTTCCCAGGGACCACCCCACCCACGAATTAAGGTAAGTCCGGGTAGGATTTTTTTTTCTGTCCAACACAGCACAGGGACCCTGACTTGGACCCCCCTGCACAGCACTGGCCCCAATGTCCATGCCCAAGGGGACATTCGGCCATTGGGGTGGTGGTCATGGCTCCTGTCTTTACTAAGCCAGGAGCCATGTCCATGGGGCTTGTGCACCAGAAAATGACACTACACTGCTTAGAGGCAATCTTTATGCCTCAAAACAGTATAGCGCCATATCTTGGAGCTCAAGCACCGGTTCCCCCTAGGCCTCCCAGGCCCTGTTAGCATCCTTTCCAAGCTTGCTAACAGGGCCTTAGCGCCAGCTAGTGCCCTTCCCTAAATATGGTGCCCAGCTGGAATCTAGGAATGGCAATAGCCGGCCCTTTACTTTTTACCACAAACCTGCAGCAAAAAATATAAATCTGCCCCTAAGTGTTAGGAGGAGCATCTTGGAGCTAAGATTGAGCCCACAGTCATGAGGCCTGTTCATAAACCGAAGCCTTGCATCCTATAATGGGTATGACATTAGCTGGGAACTTAAGAGTGAGTCTTTAGGGTTTAAGGGTCAAAGGGAGCTTTGGAAATCTACTGGTGAGTGGAAACCCCAAGGCCTTTGTGTGTGTAGAGCACCAGGAGAGCTTGGGGTTAACAGAAGCATTGGAGAAGCTCATGGTAAACATGGTCTTCACTGACCTGAGGGTAAGTAGGAGCTTCCAGGTAAGAGCGAGCAAGAAATACAAACAGGGATCGAAGCTGAATTAAAGCTTAGCAGGATACCAAGAGACCATGGAGTGAAAAGAATTGCCAAGACACCTAAAACTGAGCGGAAGCCTCTTGTGGTGTTTGTGTGAGTACGATCCGCTGGAATGTCTCTCAGCAGGAGTCTTGAAGGACCAGAGAGGGAAAATGAGTTTAAGGGTCCTCAGGATCAGTGGGTACTTTAAGGACCAACTGATGATGAGCAAGAACCTCACTGTCTAAAGTCCTTTATAATGAAAAGAAGTCAGACCTAAGAGTGAACATGACCCTCTGGGGACCTGTACGTTAGTGGACAGTGGGGATCCCCAGGAATGAGCAGGAGTTTCAGGGCCTAAGAAAAGAGAGTAAATGCAAGGATATGAAGATCAAAGTGAAATTCATGGAACTGAAATTGAGTGTCAGTAGGGCAGTAGTTAGGATGCAGTGGAAAATTGAGTTTTCACCCCTCGCCAATGTAACTGGTATACAGGTTATAAAAGGCTTTTTTTTAACACAAAGCTCTCCCAAAATTGATCACACAATACTTACCAAGGAATGCTTCACAAAAGGTTGTAATCCGCAAATGAGGGACACATTTTTTGGATTGCTTATAAATAGATTACAGGCAGTTGGTGAAACAGTGGAGAAAATGGGGATGAAGAAGGGGAAACATCATACACAGGAGTGAGCAACACTGGAAGTTGGGGGAGAAACAAACAAGGAGTAAAGAACACAGTACAGGCGGATAGGAGAGAGGAGAACACAGATCACAGGTGGTAGAAGTAAATAAGAAAGTGGGAAGTATCTAAAAACAGAGATGCACACAAGGATGAGAACAGCACTGAGTGCTAGAAGGATAGGTGAGAAATACACAAAATAGAAACACAGCACTGGGGTGGCATTTGAGGCAAGCACACAGAGGTGCGAGGTAAAGAGCTAATAAACAAATGCACTCTCATGAAGTGCGTAACCCAAAAGGAAAAAAAAGTGTCCTAAAAGTGATCGGTGGAAGGATAGAAGTGAGACAATAAGAGATATGGTAAGCAGGCTGTGCTCCAAAAGAGGGACTTAAACAAGATGGACAAACTGGGACAATGAAAAGCTAATGAAATAGAAGCAAGCAGATGAGACTGACAAGAAAGACAGCCACAGGTAAGCAATTATGGGCTGTAAGCCTCTCTAAGTTCTTGAACTGACAGGTTCTCTAGCAGATTTTAGTCTTGCTGATTACTTAATTGCATATTTTTACACATTATTCGGGTAACAGTCACCCTGGAGAGAAGGCTTGTTTCTTCTCTGGCTCTCTGCCCCTTCTCTTGTGTCACACCGTACGAGACCCTCTCATTCCTTTTCAGCCCGAGGCTACAGGAGATTAGGGTTTACTGTTCAGGAGTGGTTGTTTTTAAAAACATTATGGGATCTGTTTTGTTAAAATTAGGAAAGCTTGTGAATGTCAGTCCCAGTACATGCTGTCCACCCTCACGCAGAGTTCTACACAGAGATCAGCAACATGTGTACTATTTCTCTCATCTCTCCTAACAAAGAATAATACTGGGAATGAAAGTTCTGACATGCAAGTTACAAATTGAACTATCACTTAATCCCTTCTCCCTCCCTGTTCAACCCTTTTCTCTCTCTTTTCCATTTTGGCTATCCTTCCCCTCCTCTCCCGTACTTTGCAGTTCATTTCTACCTCTCTCATACTTCCACATGCTTTCCCTCTGTTCCCTCTACCTCATCTTTTAGATGCCCCTACCATTTTTTATTCCTTTCAGCCTTCTCTCTGTCACCCTCAGCATCTTTCTGTATCTGTTTGCCGCTGCTTTCTCTTCCCTATCTTCTTTTGTGATCCTCTTTTCTTTCATCATCCGTTCGTTCTCTCAGCTGAGCATCCCTCACTTACTTTCCTCTCTCACTGTTCTCTTTCACTGTTCCAAACTTCTTTGTTTCCGTCTCAGCATGAATCCTTCTCTCTTCCTTTATCACCATACTTTTTCTCTCAGATTCACACTCTAGTAGTGCTACTGCCTGTGAACTGTAAAGTCTGCTTTCAGTAGCACAGCTCTGTTTCTGGCACTATCATTCATAGTCAGCTGTAAATTCTGGTTGGACTATATATGTTTGCCATTTTTCATCTTTAAGCACATCCAACTGTATGTGAATGCTGGTTCAATACTCCAATGTTTAATACAACTGAAGAACATTAGCCTATTTCAGCTTGTACTGCTGACAACTGTCTGTTTTGTAATCGTGCAAACCCCACATATGTGTCTGCAAAAATAACTCTTTGGCCTGAATTTTGATCCTATGTCCTGAATTTTTATCCAAATTTTAACCTTATGTGCTGAATTTTTACTGTCACTGTCCAGAATTTGCCTTCTTGCCAGGTGGTCGCCCAAGGGCCCCTACCCTAAATATCCTCCCCTGCCTCCTCCTCCTGTCCCACAGAGCCAGAATCGTCCTCCTCATCACCAAGATGTATAATGCTGCCATTATGAAAGAGACAGATGCATTTTGGGGCTCTTTTTATAGTTTGCAGATGGTTACCACCTGCATCGAGTCATTGGTAATTGCATTTCTTAAAAGCCCATTTTTTGCCTAGGCCCAAATAGAACATCCTTAGTACATGCTCTTGAGATTCGCACATAGGAAATCGAAAAAAGAGATTTACTATTTACCTGATTTTCCAAATGCGATTTCTACAGGGCAGAAATTGCATATTGCAGCCGCGCTTTTGGCATTCATACATACTGAATGCAGATTTTGCGTTTCTTAGCAGCCCGAAGCAGTGATTCTGTCCACTAAGAAAGGCAAAAAAGTTTTGTACATCTGCTCCTAAATGACCAAGGGCCTGAATTTAGAGTTTGGCTGATGGGTTACTCCACCAAAAATGTGATGGATATCCCATCTGCCATATTACTATCTCCATGGGGTATTATGGGATTATAATACGATGGATGGGATAACCGTCATGTTTGTGACAGAGTAACCTCCTCCGCTAAACTCTATATCAGGCCCTAACACACGAAAATGCCAACTTTCTAAAAGTGGCTTTTTCAGAATTGCACATTGAAATTCAACTTTACTTTAAGGGCCTGATTACGACTTCGGCGGAGAGGGTTAATCTGTCCCAAATGTGACGGATATTCCGCCCGCCCTATTATGAGTTCCATAGGCTATAATGGACTCATAATTCAACGGGTGGGATATCCGTCACATTTGGGACGGTTTAACCCTCTCTGCCGAAGTCATAATCAGGCCCTAAATTTGGATTCTAACTTCTGATTCTTTAGACACCAAAAATTTACTTGCTATCGCTTCCTATTTGAAATGACACTTTTAAACTGTAATAAGGCAATTCCAGTGTTATAGATGGGAGAGGTAGGCCTTGCAGTAGTAAAAGACAAATGTAAGAGTTTTTCTCTCCCAAGCCATGTAAAACTTAAAAGTTCATGTCCTACTTTTTAAATACTTTTAACCCTGACCTCTGGGCTGTCCAGGGTCTACCCTATGAGTGACTTAGATGTATTAAAAAGAGGGATTTGGGCCTGGCAAAAGGTTTATTTTGTCAGGTTGAAATAGTAGTTGCAATGACAGGTCTGAGACATGTTTAAAGGGCTACTTACGTGGATGGTAAAATCAGTCCTCCAGACCAACTAGTAGTATATATTTATAGGCCCAGGGTACATGTAGTGCCACTTTTCTAGGCACTTATAAGTTAATAAAGAATGTCAATTGGGGATAAGCCAATGTTGCCTCTTTTTAAGGAGTGGGCACACACATTTTAGCACGGACTAGCTGCGGTAAAGTGTGCAGAGTCCTAAGTCCAACAAAAACCAGCTGAGAAAAATGGAGGAGGAAGACAGAAAGTTTAGGGATGACCTTGCAGGAGGACTAGGAACAACAGAAATGTTGTTTCATAGTAAAAAAATAACAGAGACCCTTTAATATTACTAGGGAGAGACACTGGTGACCAATAGGATTTTCTACTTACAACACTATTTGGGTAACTTCTAACACAGATAGTATTAGCTGCTAAAGTAACAACCACATTTACCTAACTACTGCTGACTGATAGACTTTTGGTGGACCAGACTGTGGTCCATATATGCACGTCAAACTACTCGCAATTTGCCTTATTTATGTTATGTGCTTTACGTTTTGAGTTAATTAATAGGCTCCTGCACAATAGTTTTTTTAATGTAATATGTATTGTTAAAAATGTGGTCTCTGGTTGGCAGTCCGTTTGCACTCTGACCAAGTCACTCTAGTCTCAGTAAGCTACTTACAGTCCTCAGACAACCCCTGTTTACCCCCTTGGTAGCTTGGCACAAGCAGTCAGGCTTATCTCAGAGGCAACATGTGAAGTATTTGTACCAACACACACAGTAATACAGTGAAAATACTACACAAGGTACACAATAGCAGTTAGAAAAATAGCCAATATTTAGCTAAATCAAACAAGACCAATGCAACAAAAATACAACATACACAAGTAAAGATATTATTATTTTTTTAATTATAAAGAGTCTTAATCAATAGAAATCAATGAATGCATTGTTTTAACACAAAGTACCTGGTATGCATCAAAAATTAAGCCGCACAAGCAAGCTTGCGTCAGAAAAGTAAGTGATGCGTCAATTCCTGACTCACAAGTGAGGCTGTGTGTCAATTCCGGTCGGGTAGGCAATGCATTGTTTACTCTCTCATGCAGATGAGCAATGTGCTGATTACTGGATGGGAAGCCTCGGGTCCGTGCAGGTTCACTGTGGTTTTGATGACCAGCAACGATCCGGACAAAAGCCTGATGCATGGTGGTGCAGAGTAGTGCTGCATGGGCGATGCGTCAATTTTAGCAGCTGCAATTGGGTCTTATGTCGATTTTCCAGCTGCGATGCAGATGGTGCATTGATTTTTCGGCCGCAAAGCAGATGCTGTGTTGATTTTTTTCCCGCTCAGCTCCGGTGCATGGAATTCAGCCTTGGTTCCACCAGCTTCTCCTCTCAAGGGCCCAGGAACTGGATTGGGCACCACCTGGCAGTGTAGGAGTCTCAGAAAGACAGCCCAGGTGCTGGCATAGGAAGTCTTTGATGGCCCTGAGACTTCAGGGGGCAAGCTCAGTCCAAGCCCTTGGAGACACTTCGCAAGCAGTATGTGTTTCTGATATGTAGTGTCTGTGTGTTTGTGTGTGTGGTGCCTGCAGTGTGTGTGCTATGTATGTGTAGTTGTATTTGTTGGCAGGATCAGCAGGATGACGTCTAGATGTGGTTCCATGGCAATTCCGGATGCGTATGGCTTCCTGTTGGTGAGTGTCTCCTTTTATACAGTTTGTTTCTACCTGGGTTTCCATGGTGGTGCAACAGTGGTTCAACAGATAACGTTATCAGTTGAACAATCACAGCAGCAGCTGTAAAACAAAGGCTTAAGAGCCACTTGGAGGGAAGGTTTACACCACCTTGGACTCTGAAATGCCTTTGTTTATTTGTTAGGACAGTCTGCTCTCATAGGACGGAATGTCAAATAGCCTCTTAGCTATACCGACCTTTAAAGACCTGCTCCCTTGTTAATGCTGGAATGGGCCTTTAATAGGCATTATAGCCAGCTATGATGGCCTGTAAGGCTAAATTATATTTATTTTACTATTTTTTAATTGCAGCTGTGCTTATTATCTTAGGATCTGGATGTTGGTTTACTTTATTTTCGTTGTAGATTTTTGTTTTGCAGACCTGTTTGGTGTTGTGTTTGCTACAGTTTTTGGTGCAGTCTGTTGACCGGAACAGATTTACTAGTTGTGTTGATTTATATTATAATTTAAAATCTGTGTAGGTGTTTCTTTTGGTTTATTTTGTTATACATGTTAAAGTGTTATTTTCACATTAATGTTAATTTCATGCTTTGGCACAATACCTACATTTGAGGTGTTATTTGTTTATATTTCAAGTAATCCCTATTTGTTAACTAATCATAATTTTACATTTTTATTACCTTTGTCAACTATCATTTATTGTCAAGCTTACTTGCATTTAGTGGCTTGTAGAAATGTCAAAGTCTTCTTTTGTGGATTTGTAATCTAGCAGAGTAACACTCTTTTGCTGTATTTGTTCTTGAAGACGCATTTACTTGTGAATTTCTGTGGCCTTTTCATGCTGGTTTTTAATTGTAAAAGCCTTGTTATATGTTAACTGTTTTAAGTTTAATTTGATATAATGTGCGCCGATTCCTACGTAGAGGGTGTTACTGTGGGCCAGTCGGCTGGTGATGAGGGCCTGTATCTTGTTGCGTCTTGCGTTTAGGGTTAGCCACTTGAAAGTCTTATGTAGCATGCGCAAAGAGAGAAAGCAGGTGGATGAGACAGCATTGATATATAATTTTATGGTGAGCTTTTTGTCAGTGATTATCCCAACGTTTCTGGCATGGTCGGAGGGAGTGGGTGTGGGTCCTAGGTCTGAGGGCCACCATGAGTCATTCCATGTATGGCTGCTGTTGCCAAAGTTCCGTTCTTCCATCTTGTCTGTGTTCAACTGCAGGCAGTTATTCTTCATCCAATTAGAGACGCTTGTCATGCATTTGTGGAAGTTGATTCTGGTGGTGGAGGGATTGTCGGTGAGTGAGAGGATGAGTTGGGTGTCTTCTGCATAGGAAATTATGTTGAGACAGTATGATCTGACGTTGTTGGCCAGCAGGGTCTTAAATGCTTTGAAGAGAATGGGACGGAGTGATGAGTCCTGGGGAACAGTCCAGGTGATCTTTTTGGGTTTGGAGGTGAAAGGCGGGAGGTAGATCCTCTGGATTCTTCCAGCAAGGAAGGAGGTGATTCATCTGAGTGCATCTCTTTGGATGCCGATCTGGTGGAGTCTTTGGATCATCATGTGGTGATATATGGTGTCGAAGGCTGCCGAGAGGTTGAGGAGGATCAAAGCTGCTGTTTCTCCTCAGTCAACAGGGGTTCAGATGTCGTTGATGGCTGCGATCAAGGGCACTGCCTACTCTTAAAACATGAAAAGAAAACTTAAAATTTTTCTTTTTGTAATGCATCCTATTTTTCATTAAGGATTTGCATTACAAAAATAATTGCTTTATTGAAAAAGCAGTCACAGACATGGTGGTCTACTGGTCCTAGCAGGTCACCATCCCTGTGATTGTACCTATTCATAAATTATGGCTGACTCATTAACATTTATGAGACATGCCCCTGTGTGACCCACTGTGAATTGCTAACAGTGTTAAACACACTGTTGTACATAACAGTTTGCATTTCCGCAATAGCGAGTCGCTAAAACTCGCTATCAGGAAATCATAAACACTTTTGTACACCTGGTCCAACGTCCTAAATACATTTCTTGAATTGTGCATAATATGACTTAATTCCTCATCTATAATAGAAAGAAGTAGCTCGTTTTCCTCTCTTCTCTTGCATCATCACTCTTTATTCTCTGCTCCTGTGTTTGTTTTTCCAAGCTGAAATATGTGGTGCTTGCTCTTAAAACGGCCTGCCTTGCTGACAGGGGCTTTAATACGGTACATAGGGTCTAGTCTACTACTTAAACTTGCAAGATATAAACTAGCAGTTCAACCTGCTAAAAGTTTTTACTTTCGCTCGGTCGAAAATCATATAACTCCTTCAGGTTTGCATTCCGAAGTACAAACTACACATTTTATGCTGCAAGAGTATCTCTATGAAAATAGGTCTCTGACAGACCCACAGTAGGTCATGGCATTACGGTTATCTCTAAATGCAGCCTACAATGTCTAGATTATGATGAATATTTATTGCTATGTTTTTTCCTTCTCATTAACTCTGCAAATGGCAGGACATTTAAAGATCAACTAGCTGTCTGCTGGTCTTCATGGCACACGCTCAGCCCAGCTGATATTTTTACAGAAAATTCGCCCAATAATATGATGAAATGACATGAGTGTGTACTCTGCAATCCAAGAAATGGATTGAGGGGCTTTGTACAGTGAAGCAGCTTAAGTATCCTGAAGTTTAGGATAGAAAGACTGTTGTTGATGTCCACATAGGTAATGCCATGAAAGCATTTGGGAGTCGCAAGGGGCCGCTTGTCCTTTGCGACCCCTGGACATGCATTTGTGACCCCTGGCCTCAACGTTTGCAGAATAAGGCTCATATATATACTTGTTTAGCACAGCATGTCCGTAATTTTTTGACACAAAAGCAGCACAAACTTACAAAATATAGGCCCATATTTATACTTTTATAGCGCCGCATTTGCGTCATTTTGTGACGCAAAAGCGGCGCAAACTTACAAAGTATATTTGTAGTTTGCAAGTTTGCGCCGCTTTTACATCAAAAGATGACGCAAATGTGGCGCTAAAAAAGTATAAATATGGGCCGAAGTGCCAGGAACTCTAGGGCAGCTCGCCCTTATGGACATAGGTTGGGTCCAATCTCCTCGTTTTTTGTTAATTGGTATTACACTTATAGAGAATAACAACATACTATTCACTATTAGTGTAATAAAATGGTGTAAAATGATTTGAAATATGACCCTCCTCAGCAGCTGAGGTAAGTAAAAAATGCTTATAAATGTATTTGGAGTGCATGCTTGCAGGTGAGATTGTGTACATCTGGTGCAAAGTGTGTGTAGGTGATTGTGTGTGTAAGCATGTGTGTTTGAACGTAAAGTTCAAATTATGTTTGATATTTCTTCCGCTGCCCCTGGCCTTTAGGTGAATTGACGTCCATGCGTTATTTCCTCGCCTGTGACTGCAATCCGTTGGTATTAGGAGCAAACCCATTCCAATGTCTTCAAAAGTTGCGAATGCAAACAGCAAGAAAATTGGCATTCACTTTTTTAAACACGAAGAAGGCATATAAATTACGAACCCTATGACTGGATAGCTTCTAACAAAGGCATAGCATTACTATTCAATGACCGTCTAAGGAATGATATAGTCCTTGGCACTGATTGCACCAGAAGACCGATTTCAAATTGAACGTCAAATAATGATTTAGAACGGAATCGCCTGGGTGTGTATTTTTTGTACATACTCTGTCATCCCTTAGTATATCCCACTAGTTTTCAAACTGTACTCGTTAAGCTTTGCGAAATAACCCGAACTTTATCAAAAGTTTTTTAAAAAGACACCATGGCCCTGATTATGTTGTATAGTCAATACTGTATGTTTCATTAAAAAACTGCATGTTAAAACTGATGCGCCTTATTATGATTTAAAACTCTCTTGCAATAATTTTCACATATTTTCAAAACTCGGATGGGATCAGTAGCGTAAATAACTCTAATTAGCGCACTATAATAATCGCATGCAATAACAAAAAATTGATTACTAGTGTGTTGATTATGTTTAAGTTTACGGAATATACCCCAGAAAATGTCCTTCTCCTCAAAGCAGATACCAACTTCCAACTTCTCCCAATAGGATGTTTCCACTGTCAAATAATTATGAAAAAAATATATCTAAGTGGGACCTGGCCGAAATAAGACACATTTTTCTACGCCTTTATAAAAAAGATACTGATGAAAAAAATCGTAAAACCACAAGTAGTTCTAGATACATTTTATATTTAATAAATGATTTACATGTTCTGCTTTTAACATTTCCTTAACAAATCTTCTAAGCAGCAACAGATAGAACTGTTTTAACCATATTTCGTAAAACATGTTAAAAATCTTCTGTCATAGATCACTGCATGAATTACATTTGGGTCCAGGTCAGCATTTTACAAATTATGATTGTATGTGTATTTCAAAAGAAAACAGATAAAGACACAAGTTTGTGCTTCATCAATATTAGTATGTACATAGTAACGAAAATGCCAAGTCCACATGTATGGATGGCAATATGATTTTTTGAAATGAAAGCAATTAGAAATTACATGTTTTTCATTTGTATATCTTAATTGTTTCGTGCATATAATAGAGATTGACAGTTTACCCAGCTACCTGAAGCAATATTTAAAAAAAATCCAATACAAAACACTTCTACAACTGACGTAATCAAACAAAATATTCTCTACTTCTTTTTCTTGGGTTAAGGTTCTCTAGAATTTGATAGAAGTTGTGCTGATCACAACAATGCTGTGCTGGTCGATGGTGCGATGGATGGGGGGTTAGTGCTGTCTCTTTTTGCAAAGTGGTTCGTCTGAGACAGGGTAATCTCTCGCCTTTTTAATAACTTTAATAGGGCGTTAAAAACGGTTGTAAATCTCTGTAATTGTCATCTATTCCTTCCCCCATGTAATGGTACTGTCCTGGTCCATTGTTACTTTTCTCCCTCCTACTTTTCTGGCATTGAATCTTGAGTGCTTTGAGTGCTCTCAGTTGAGAATGCCCTCTGTTGGCGGTGCTTGTTTTCTTGACTAAATACCAGGTAGCTTCATTTTGAGAACTGTGCAGTGGTGACAGGTAATTTTAGCAGGTGGACCACACACACACTCACTCAGACCCATTAATTCTCTCTCTCACACACACAAACACACACAGAAATACACCCCCCACACACACACACACATTCACAATACTGACTTGCAAATACACATCAATTTATACATACACACATGCATACACCAAGCATTATAAAAATAAAAAAATCTTACCAGCTGCCGCATCTCTGAAGAGAGGGAAGTCTCAGAGGTTCCAGGAAGAGTTGGGATTGCCGCCTTCCCCCATTGGCTGATCGTTGGTCAGCCATTGAGAGGAATCAGCAATCCCTACATCATCACAGAGTGGGATGGGTCAGTGAGAGTTGCTGACATCACCTGTGAGGTGTCAGTGATTACCTTACTCTATTATGAGGTGTTAGTGATACAAACTCGGCCCTGAGCCCATCGGGACTTTAAAGTGACAGGTCCAAGGCTAGCAGTAACGCTACTCCCTGATCATGAGTGGAAGGTCCTTCAAACACTTTGTCAGGATGAAAAGGTAGCACCCACAGTAGCTGTGACATCTTCATCCCAGGAAAGTTCAAATCAGGCAGCCAGGGGCCTGCTAATTTAGCCCATGTCTAGCACCTGAACATAAAGAGTGTCTGACATGCGGACCTCTGCTCAGCCTAACAGACACTCTTCATATCTGCAAAAAAAGATGGGGGGTGGTGTCCTTCTGCCCGTAAGGACAAGCTAACAGCTGTGTAATGTTTAAAAAAACAGAGGCATTCAAAGTCTGTCCTTTGACCATTTATCAGGTCAGTGTCAAAATGTGCTGTGTACAATGGTCAGCCTGACACATTTGTTCAACCATCTCCTATAAAATGTCCTTGAAATCAGGCACTTTTTTGGATACGCTTGTACAGTTGCTGAGTAGTGTGCCCTGTCATTTTCCCACTCTGGAATGATGGTTACATGTTTCATGATGGACTATAGATCTTGGATAATTATATTCTTCGTGTCTAGTCCTGTGATGTTAGATTGGTGGGCTGAAATGTTCATAGACATCTGATGCTACGATTGCTTCAACAATGTCTTCGGTCTCCTGCATGCATTCACATAGGATCCTTATTGCATTGAAAGGCATGATATGTGCATCTACATCATTTCAATGGAGAGTATATCATGAGTAAAATAATGCTAGTTGTAGTTTTCATACAACTTATTGAAACATCTGCCAAGGATGTTGCAGGACTGTCCGAGGCAACTCTAGTTGCAAAAGTTTTGGGTGTCAGCATTGTCTCATTATGGGTGCTCCTTTTGTGAGAATGATAATTACTCGACAAATGAGTTGCACTTAAGAGGCAGATGTAACTAGCACAATAGTGCTGGTAGATCCAGTTGCCTTGGTAAAAGTGCCTGGACTTTTGATGATGGGTCAAAGTATGAAGCCTTGGTTGCTATAATGTTCACATGTTTAGGTACTATTCATGGTACAGGTTTTGATCTTGTGTGGTTTTTTTGGGTCTCTTGTTGGAGGCTTGGTACTTGCTGATATTTGTTGTTACAGAGGGTCCTAGTATGATTGTGAAGCATGATGTTAATTCATGTGAGCCAGCTGCAAAGAAAGATCATCAAGTTAGTGTGAAATTCAAGAATGGTCAGGTTGATGTTAAAAATCATCTTTATTATTAAAATAATGGGGAACATGCAGTTAGACAATGAAGGCCAAGGGAGAGGGGGCCGAGGACAGCAAGATGACCAAGCAGGGGCATTGGCAGCTCAACAGGCTGCAGAGGGAAGGTTAGTGTGAGCAGAGACAGATAGACAATGGAGGAGAGGGGTGCAAAGGCAGTTACAGAAAGCTGATCTAAGAGGGCGGGAGAGAGGGTCAGGGGCATCCACTTGGACAACAGAAGTTATAAGGGTGGTGGGCAAGGGGATCAAGCTGACCAGGTAGGGAGGGGTGTCAGGGGCAGTGGCAGTGCAATGGACAGCAAAGTGTAGGAAGAAGGGGGCAGGGGCATGGACAGCGGAGGGGAGTGGTGCGGAGGCAGCAAGTTGAATAGAGAGGTCAGGCAACAGGGACAAGGGCAGGGCAGCATAAAATACCATGGTGGCTGGGGAAGGTACAAGGGCAAACACATGGACTGTGGAGGGCAGGTTGGCAGGGAGAGCAAGCTGCAAAAGGGGCAAGGACACACACACTGACAATGGAGGCCAGGAGGACAGAGGTAGCAAGATGACCAGGGAGGGCAGACAGTGAATATGGTCACAGCACATTGGACCACAGAGAGAGGAGGAAAGGGTCAAGAGCACACATACAGAAAACAGAGGGCAGAGGGGAAGAGGACAGAGAAAAAGACTGCATGCTGACAGGCAAAAAAGGTGGCAGTGGCAGGGGCAGTAGCAGCAGAGTGGAACATGGAGAGCAGGAGGGGGGGGGGTCTGGGCTCAGGCCCATGGACAGTGGAGAGCAAGGATGAGGTAGACAGGGGCACCAAACATTCCAGGCAAAGTAAACGGTCATGGCAGTGGCAGCACAGTGGACAGTAAAGGACAGGGTAAAGGGGCAGAGACATAAACATAGACAACAGAGTGCAGGAGAAGGTGCAAGACAGGGGCAACAAGCTGACCAGACTTAGAAAGTGTCTGGGATAGTAGCACCACAATGGACTGAGGAGGACAGAAGAGAGGGGGCAAGGACATGCAGGTGGGCAAAGGAGGGCAAGGTAAAGGGGCGCAGAGGCAGAATGCTGGCCAGGCACGAAAAGCAATTGGAACAGTGGAAGCACAATCAACTGTGGTGGACAGGAAGAGGGGGCAGGGCATACACATGGAAAGGGCAGGGGGCACAGACAGCAAGCTTAAAAGGCAAGGAAGTAACAGGGCAGCACAATGGACAATGGAGGCCAGGAGGGAGGAGGTAGGGATAAACACATGGACAAATGGAAGGTAAGAGGGGCAGGGTAAGTATCTTCACAACAGACCAAAAAGAATCGGAGGGAGAGGGCATGGGCCTATACACCAAGGAAGGAAGTGGGGATGTGACAGGGTAGGCAAGCTGACTATAGAGGGCGGGCCAGAATGGGCAGCGGCAGCAGGATGACTCTGGAGGTCAGGTAGGAGATGGCATGAGAAGGGGCACCAAATGACTAATAAGGGCAGGCCAGTATAGGCAAGGACAACACAACAGACCACAGAGGGAGGGTGGGAGGGGCAGGTTTAACTAGCCTACCATGGAGGAAAGGCTGGTGTGGAACTGACCATGGAAAGTAGGCGTGAGGGGACAAGGGGCACGTAGATGGAGAATGGAGGGCAAAAGGAGGGAGCCAGTGCCTAAATATGAAGGGAAGTCCAGCAATGGCATGGGAAGCACAAGTATCCCCATAGGGCAGGAGGGAGAGAGCAGAACATACTCAGAGAATATATGGAGGAGCGAAGAGAGAGGGTGCAGAGTCAGCAAGTTGACCACGAATGACAAGCCTGCATTTTCAAAGGTAACAAGTTTACCACATAGGGCAGATAGGAGGGGCAGGGGCATTCAGACAGAGAACAGAGGACAGTCAGTATAGGTGCAGGGGCAGTGCTAGCTAGCTGATTATTCAGGGCAGGACCACAGGGGCAGCAAGGAGACCATTGATGGCAGGAGAGAGATGGCAGGACCATGCAGATGGAGAACACAGGGCAGGATGGAGGGGACTGGGGCAGTTGGGGTGTTTACTGATTATGATTAAAAAAAACAGAAATTCACTGAGAAAAACAAGGGGTTGAAATGGGTTCAAACTAATGTTTAGAGGGGACAGGGGCAGCAGGCTGACTACAGAGGGACGGTTCCCGTCGGTTAGCCACCCACAGTGGTTGGCTTGGGCCAACACAATGCTGCACATGGATGAACACCATGTGCAGTTGGGTTGTTTACTGAATATGAACAAAAACCCAGACATTCACTGAAAAAACAAAGGTATTGAAATGGGTTAAAACTAATGTTAAAAGAACAAAAAACACTGGAATTACCCAGTTATAGCTTTATTAACTATTACTTGCACCCTTGACATGCACTGCTGCTGGCCTCACATATTTCATCACGCATAGCATGTTAAATGAAATAGTTGATGATATCACTGGTGACAATTTCAAATGCATATGAAAGTGTTCTATATGCTTATAATGCTCCTAATGGTGAAATGTATTCAGCAAGGAACCTCTGGACACAATTTTCTATAAACTCTGTAGTGCTAATAGATGTAAATTGTTGCAGCTTGCTGGGAATGAAGCATATCCATCAAATCACCCACATTTAGAAGATGTTATACTCTTTTTTACTCATATTTAGGTATCATAATGTTTCTGTAGACATTATGGAGACCAGCAATTTATGTAAAAGTAAACTTACACATGTAAGTAACTCTCAAGTGTAATTTGCCTTTGGGAGATGTTCTGTTAATATCTCTTAAGATAATAATGTGATCATTAACGTATTAACCCTTGAATGCTTTTGCATACTGTTCAAAAAAGAGTTTTATGATTGTTTACCTTAATAAAATGTACCTTTCAAATACCCCTTTGGACTTATAATTTTAAGTCAACTGCTTCACATCAATGTATTAGCCAGTGATAAGACATGCACAACCAGGTCCTATTCACTACCCTCTGTAGTTTGTGAAAATTCCATACACATATTTCTGAAGCGACAGAATGAAGGGAATCTCGCTCCATGGCAGCAATTCACCTCATGGTATGCTCAGGATCGAAAAAGAAAATGCATATTTCTGTGTAAATAGCTGAAACACCGATGCTGAACCAAACAATAACCCTTGTTTTGAAACTCAAAGTAAATCAATCATACCACTCACACCATTTGTGAATTTCCTCTATTTTAGCTCCCAGAGGTGGGGAAATGCTTCTCCAGCTCCAGAGGCTATTTTATTTTTTGTCTGTAATGATGATGGGCTTGCGTGGTGCGCTGACAACATTTCAGAGAAAGTGAAATAAGCCCATCAGTTTATTTTAGTTTCACTGCTTCAGTGCTCAGAGGCATATCTCATCCCCCCGACCACCAAAGCACACGGGAGAGTATTGCTGGAAAGGGGAAAATCTCCCTTTTTCAATTGCAACTTTCTTAGTGGATCCCCAAGCAAGGATCCACTTCAGTAGACACCAGGGGCTCCCTCGCCCCCTCGCAATGGACTAGTGCTCCCCCCTCCCCAGGGGCCAAAAGTCTTTCTGCCCCCCCCCAAGGGTGGTGTATTTCTCCAATCTGCCCACAGCAGGAGACAGAAGGCCCACTAGAAACCCAAAGACTATATTAGGATGGGGAGCATCCCCTGACAATGGGCTAGTGCCCCCTCCACTGGGCCCAAAATGTATTCTGAACCCCGGGGGACAGATTGGAGGTCCTTACCTCCAATCTGCAGCCCAGGGTGTAGAAAGCCCACTGGACACCAGGGATTCTTTAATAGGGGCATAAATGGGTGGGTCAGTCCAACCAGGCATTGATCCTAGACCCCACCTTTTCTGAAAGCCATGTGGGGACTTCCAAAGGCATTTGTACTCCCATGTGGGAAGAGTTAGGAGCCACATCTGCAGTATTCTTCGGAAAGCACGGGCACCCAATGCGGCCTTTAGGTATGGTTGGCAGCTGGCATCCCCATGTGAGTCCGCAAGACCATCTGCTCCTCTAATGTTCCTGATACAAGAAATGTCACTTGCACATAAGTTGGAACCAGATCAAAGAATTCCTCTGAGCTCCTTAAATACTTGACCCAGTTGCTAGAATTGTCTGTGAAAATTACTTTCAGAGACCTGCGCAGACTGGCAGTATTAGCCCAGCTAACTTGGTGATAGAACTTGATAACATCCTTTTTACATTCTATCACATCCTTTTTACATTCTATCTCCATCCTCACCAAGTCAAATTCCAGACATAGCACTGTGTGCCTAGTAGGTCTTGGAATCTGAAATATTTTCTTACAGGCTTTTAGATGGCTATTCTTGAGTAGGGATGTGGGCCTGTCTGGGTATGCAAGATGGCCATAAGTAATAAAAGTAATTTGGCGGTAATAACTTTCCTGATTACCTCTGCAGTCGGTGATTTAAGCCAATGATAGAGTTTGGACAGTGCATAGGTAATTCTCTCAGCTTTCTCTGCCAGCGATGCTGTCTGAAGTAAGGTTTTGCCAATGTCAGATATCCAAACTCCAAGGTAATGATATTTAGTTTTTGTCCGTATCTTTAGCGGGCCAAGATTCCATTAAACCAGAGGTTTTTTTTAGTTGAAGTCTAAAAATCAGGACTTCAGCCTTAGTCGCATTTGTCCTCAAAGTATTTTTTAGGTTATAACTGTGCAACATACCTTTTCAGCCCTATCCGAGTCCAGAGCAGAACCAGTTCTTCAGCATACTGAATTATAGGGAGCATTGTTTTACAGAGTTTAGGCAGGAATGTGTGGCCTTTAAGCAGTTCTGCCCCCGGGCCAGCAGTGTAAAGATTGAAAAAAGTGGGGGCGATGACGCAGCCTTGTTATAAACCTATGTTGGTGTAATTTTTTTCTGTTGCATGTGTTTGAGATATCTTAATTCACACCCATGTGTCCATATACAAAGCGATTATGGACACCAGCATCTTTTTGATATCCCCCAGTCAGCTAGTTTTTTTTCCAAAGGGTATTATGTTCAAACCCATCAAAAAGTGGAGAGGACGAAGACTTCTGTGCCTGGTGCCCAAGTATGAAAGAGCAAGCGCATTATTTATAGTGGAAAAGTTGGATCTGAACATGGTCTGCTGCATGGCAATGATGTTACTTTTCGTTATCAGGTTTTTGAGCTTTTGTAAAAGAACTTTTGTAAAAGACTTACCATCCACATCCAATAACTCTATCAGCCTATAATATTCGGGTTGGTGTTGCCCCCCTTTTTATGCACTGGTTGCAGAATCAACCCCTACCAGGCCTTCAGAATCACAGACAAGTATAGGCATTCATTGGAGAGGGTTGTCATGGGCTCAATCCAAAAATCATGATCATCCTTGAATATGCTCCCTGGAAGGCGGTTTAGTCTCCATCATGCCGGATGCTTCTAAGGAAAATTTGTAATTACTCGGCTGCAACCTTTAGGGGGCTGTTGTCAAGGCCATATAATACACGTTTGAGCATTTGCATAATTTGGGTCCATGTACAGTTTTACCACATGGCTCTCTCCTTCACAAGCAGAGACCACATTGTCCCTACTGTTGATGTGTGAATCAGGGTATTGATATAATCCCAAAATGTGTTGCTTTTCCTTGGTGACAGCAATGCATGTTTTTGTATACAGCATTCCTCTGTATCCTTTGCTTCAATTTCCAGATTGTTTTCTTATGTTCTTTCCTTGCCAGCTTCATAATGACTTCCGCAGAGGTTGTTTTGTTTTTCCTGTCTAGTGATTCCGCCTGTCAGCACACTTTCTTTCTACGTTGATACTCCCAGGATGCTGAAAATTCATTGCTCTACTTCTTTTATTCCCTTGGTTGCTGATGCTGACTGGAGCCGGTGGGTGCATTGTGCAGCATAGTAACCATAATGTCCCACTGGTCTACCACCTGACTTTTCCAGTTTTCAAGCATAGAACCATTAGCCAGTTTCCATAGTACATACCTGGAGGAACAGGCCATGCCCCATGTGATCCATTTTGTCAATAGACCTAGATTAGTTGAAAGTTGCTTCCTACTAATTGTAAGTAACTGATGTTTTGTTGCCCTAGGATTGATTTAATTTACCACAGAATCATGTTCACTTTCATTTTTGCTGAAGATTTATACATCTAGGTTGCATTTGCAAAGATGTAATCTAATGTGGAAATGTTTCTAAATGTTGCTATAAGTTTGCCGACTATGATTTCATAATGGTTGGTCGTTCTCAATCTAAACTTCTTAAAGATTTTTTCTAAGGCCATTTTTGCAGGGTCCACTGGGAGCCCAGCCTCCTGACCCAGGTTGTGGAGATTAAAGTCTCCTACTACCACACATTCATAATTCTGGTGCTCACAGAGGAATTCCTTTAGCGAAGACAAAATATGCTTAACATTTGCCTGTTTTTTCACCCAGCAATGGTTGATGTACCTATTTATAATTTACCAGGGTTGATTTATCAGAAAATGCCAGGTCATATACCTCATGAATGTTCCGCGTTGATTTATCCCAAACTTCTACCTTGATAACTAATTTTACATATGATGCAAGGCCTCCTATATGACTTCCAAACCTATTTTTTCTTTGATGTGGAAGCCCGAGTTGTTAGAAGCCAGGAATGGGAAGAGGCTACATCAACCAGGTTTCCTAGAAACACAAGATGTTAGCATTTTTTAAAAACTTCCTAATGGTAGGACTCGCAACGTGGGAAGACAGGCTTGCCACATCCCAGCTTACTAACTTAATCATACTTCTTATAGTTTTGAGATATGATCCTTCACAGCTAAAGATGCGATCTACCTTTAGTAGTCAGGGCAGCGGGAAGACAATCTCAGTGGTGCCTCAGGCCTTGGTCACTGTGTTCTATTCTCTCATCTGTGTGTTGTAATCTGCCTGTGTCCCTTGACAGTTGTATAGTAATACTTTCATACATCGTCAAAGGGCTTATCACAGGTGTTCCTCTCAGGCTGTTGAATGGTTCTTTATCTAAGTGCAGCCAATGTTTTTTCATTGATGAAACAAAGAGGTATTTTTCTTTTACCGGTTTACTGATTGATATGCCCAAACTTGTCAACAGATCAGCGTTTTCAAGAATCCCTTCAACAATGCTCTGATGAGACCATGTTGTCATTGTAGATTCCCTCTGGCTGATCCAAGCATAAACATTAAAATTTACTGAAGTCAGCTCCCCAGTGGTAAGGTTAGAAAGTGATGCTATATTATGCAACAGACATAGGATGTTTTCCCGGTTAAGGATATACCGAGACCCTCGGGTTGCATATAGCGGGGTAAAACTTAAAGCAGGACTTTCAGATTTCTTCTGAAGCTTCATGTTGTCCAGGCTATTCTGGTTTAGTTTTCCACAATGCTCCTGCACATGGACAGGCCCATATGTACACAGGTGCTCCAAATTGCCTGTACAATCTCGTGGCAAATGGTTTTCCCTGGGATTAAAATCTTTTGTGTGTTTGACCAGTATGGCCACCCTGGGAGGGGTTACCTCTTGCAAGAGTCCCTGCTCCTGTTTGCCCCAAATTTGGTCAGTATGTGGAGATATGGTAGACTTGACAAATATCACCTCCTGTATTCTTGATAATGACCCGTCTGTGAAGAGATAGCACATCTGCCAGGAATCACCTCCTGTATAACTTGTCATTCATGTGGGTCAACACTTTATGCCCTATAACCGGTAAGGAAGTAGCATGATTTGTGTCACTTCCTTTAGTGTGGAACGTCGCCAACAATGTGTCCCCTCTGCGCCTTCTCTGCTCTGTTTATCAGGCTATTTATCTGTTTGACCCCCACACTTATAGCTGCAGAGGCAGATGCCATCGCCACATTTCCCTGCTGCAGTACTGATGACTTCCTCACTGCAGAGACACCCCCAGATTGCCTTTCACTGCCTTCAGCCTTGGGGTGTGCCACCTGGGTGGATGTCATCTCTAAGACTCCCATCTGCGATATCATTGACTTCTGCATTAAAGAGGGACTCTGAGATTGCATTTAGCTTCCTTTGGCCTTAGATCGTGCCGCTTGAGCACACATAATTGTCTGGGCAGTATGTTCTGAAGGCAATGAAAGTTAGGTATCATGACCACATTCATTACTATTAATGGGGGATTTTGGGCTACCTGAGCTGGCCTGTTCCTCCACAGCTTTAGCCACAATGACTGACTGAGGGAGAGGACTGGGTGCAAGATGTGGGGAAGATTTTCAATGGAAGATTTGATAAGTCTCAAGCAGAGCATTTATATTTTGCCCATTAAGACTCAGGGGGTTATTCCAACTTTGGAGGAAGTGGTAATCCGTCCCAAAAGTGACGGTAAAGTGACGGATATACCACCAGCCGTATTACGAGTCCATTATATCCTATGGAACTCGTAATACGGCTGGTGGTAAATCCGTCACATTTGGGACGGATTACCACCTCCTCCAAAGTTGGAATAACCCCCTCAGTCTGTTCTTTTGTTTAATGTTTTAAGTGATTTCTTCAGCTTCTTCTTCTGGCGTCTCATTAACTGTGTCTGTCAATTACTTTCATAGGCTGTCCATCTGGTAGGTATTTGGGGACTTCTGTTACTTGCCCATTTATGTCATCTTGCGCAGCAACTTCACCCAAAGGATTATTCAATGTTAATTGTTCAATGGTTTGGGGTAAGTTACTGAATGCAGTACCCCTTCCTACTATACTAGCATCTTTTAGGGTAACTATTCACCCATTTTCTGTTGTTTCTGGGATGTTTGAATCCACCTGCTTCTTATCAGAAGTCAGGCAGCAGTGTTTCTTGCTAATTTCTTGAGTGTTTTTTCAATAACTGATACGTGTTGCTAATACCTTGCATTGTTTAGGCTTCCCCCACCATACTTCGTTCGTTCCATTTGTTCGCCCAATTGTCCAATTTCCCAGTTAGTGTGTCCAGCTTTCAGTCAATCATGAGCACACTTTATGTCAGCATATGCATTAATTCCAGGTGGATCTCTAATTTGTGCGACTGTCAGGGAAGGGCTTTAACAGCAACTAACTTTGCAGTTATAGTTAGTTAGGAGTTTCTATAGCAAGAGCATTTCTTGTATTTCTTCCTTGTTTTTTAATTCAGCAGGTCAGTGACAAAAAACTCTAGTAGTCACTGTTGTCTAACGAGTTTCATGGAAGTGTCTAGCTATTTGATGGTGTCTGTTATTACTTTTGTTGGCTCTGATATGTTGGAGGACACACTTCCTTAATGGCTGAAGCAGGAAAGCATGACACCCTTGTGCCCCCCCAGCATAGCAGCCAATCTCTTTCCTAAAACCAAAGGGGTCCTCTTCAGTAAAATTGTGAAGTAGCTTGACAACCTGGCTAAAGGCAGCAATACATTTAAAGAAAGTTTAGCAGCAGGGTTAGAATGCAGGTGCGACAGTTTATTATAAGTTGCTTACATGGTTAATCAAGGAAATCCACCAATCTACTGACAGAAGCATGAACCTGGACTATCACTAAAAATAAAAAAGTTCCATGATCCTATCTTTAATTGTCTCTGCATGAAATCCCTTGTTTGGTCAAACCCAATTCCAGTCTGTGCCCCACTAAAATCAGTGTTGGCTATCAAACCAGTCACATTTCCCCTCTGTAAGAAAATGCCTCTTTTTGCATGATCAGACTCATTTTTTAACTTATGCTGTTAGTTTTTGGACTTCCTCCATTTAACCTGTCTATAAGAATCGGGGGACACATTTCCACAAAAAGTGCCGCAGCGCAGTGCTGCGACAAAATGTGCAGTGCCGTGTTGCACCACTTTTGAAACGCAGAAATGCGTTGTATTTATAAAAATACTGCACACCCTTGTGTTTCTCCCTGCACCAGTGCTAAATTTAGCTGCCAGCGCCAATCCAGGAATCCTTGCACCATAGTGTCTGCGTTGAACACCCCTCTGCCACAGAAAAATGCTTCAGAGGGTCCCATATTTACAAGGAGGCGGGAAGCCACAAAAAGTGGCTTAACACCTCATATGGTGCAATGAATAGCGCCACCGGAGCATCACTCAAAGTGACACTCCATTGGCGTTAGGGCCTTTTAAATCTGGCCCCAGTGTATCAGGGCTTGTAAGCTAAATGTCACTAGTGGAATGCAGCCCCTATTGTGCCACGACTAAAGAGACAATGAAAAGCATGTCTTCAGGCCTGCCTCTGCAGGCTGACAGGTCAATTTTAAAACCCGCAAACTAGACCTAGCAATATAAACTGCTTGCAAAGCCCAAACCTTTTTTTAATACTTATAAGTCACCCCTATAGTAGGCTGCTAGGGCAGGGGCCATGCTATTAAAAAAGAAGGCCACAAGATGTACATGTTGTGACAATGAATAATCTGTAAAGTCATTTTTTACTGTGGAAAGGCTAGCTCTATGATAGACAAACACTGGATTACATTACAGCACCCTAAAATGCATAACCTCCGCTTGGGAATAACTAGAACAATGATTCAAAACCTCAAGTTAAAAGACATTTAACATCTCATCTAATGGTCAAGTCAGATTTCCACAGAATGTTTTTTTAAAAGTCACTTTTAGAATATTGGCATTTTCTTACCTAAGTTTAATGTGCCTTTCTGCTAGTGTTCAGTACCACTTGACTATTAATGGTTCTCCTGTTGTGAGGTGAGTAGTTCTCCCAGACAATGAACAGAGGGCTTTGTTGTGGGGAGGGGTTTCCCCGTGACAGGAACTTAATTAATCCTCAAAATGTGTCTACCCTATCACAAGCAGATGCAACTCAAAGTGAGGCCTGACACAACATTGTCCTTATAGCCAACTGGGCACCAATCCCAGTGGGAGAGGGGCTGACCCCTGGAACTAGTTTAGAGTTATCACAGGATAACATTTGACATTTGGTATATCAGACAAACCTCTGGGTGGTCCTAGGGAACTTTACATATGGGAAGAAAGGTTCTGCATATTAGTTCTAGGTAGAAAGTTGCACTGTGGCATCTGTTACAGTAAACCACACAGGAAGTGCTGCAAAAGTGGGTAAGAACACCCTGGGAACATTGTGCAATTGGCTAGGGACTGGCTAGGAGCATCCCCCACCCACAGGATGGCACTGGACATAATAGTGGAACACTTAGTACCCTCTTTAGAACAACTCTGGACCTGTGTGTCATGATGACCTCTTGGAGCTGCTTGTTAAGTTAGCTTTTGCATGACATGTAAACAGTACTTTCTGTCCAAACTTATGAACACTACACGATAGGCTAGTTTTTGTTGCTCGTTCAGGCGACAACTTCTAACACCTAGACACAACATGACATCAGGACTGTGCTTCCAATTCAATATGCTTTTATTATAAATGATGAACTGAACCAGGAGGGGCAGAGGGCATTTAAGCCACAATTGCTGTGGGACAAATGCTGTTTGACATACTATTCAGCTGGTGCTAATCTACTAGTTACCAACAGGATTGCCATCAACACAGCAGGCTGACTCCTGACACTATCCTCATGTTTATAATGATGTTTACTTTGCTCTCTTTCATTTGCCTCATTATCGCAGTTCAATCACTTTACGCTCGATTGCAATTATTTCAATGAATGTATTTAAAACCCTCTTGCATCTCTTTTGTGCCTCACCTGGGTGTGCATGAGTAGTATACCCAAAGGGTAAGATCTGTTTCCACGACTTCACCAGGGAATCAGAGTGTCATGTTCAGGTTGCCACCATCACCTTCCACCCCGGTTGATTTGGGGTTCAGTTAGAACACTGTGAGCTATCCAGGGATTCGGGCAACAGTTTCTTGTGGTGTGAATGGACTCAGTTTCCCACAAACCTAAGTTCTGTTGTCCTAATACTCAGTCCTATTATCATAGTAGGAATCATAAAACATTGCACTATCAACATGCTAAGGTCAGGTACTTTTTTAACTGGTCTTTCCTGAGTAGTTGTTTCTTGTGTGTCCAAGGTGTTCTATTGACCATTATACAGAGACATCTGTGGTGTTTGGGAATATCCTCCTTAGCAGTATATGTAGTACTTATATTTGTCTGTAGGTTGTGGAAGTTTGAACATGGAAAAGAATACCCCACTTATAATTTCATTCAATTAATTCTATTATTTAAAATAACAAATCCAGTAGTTATTCCAATAAATTGTAGACATGCTGTCACACAACATTTACTTCAAAATTGGCTACCTGATCGGGGTGGAAATATTATGTTTGTGACAGAGGCACACAAAATGCATATAAAATGAACATTTTATTAATGGGTCAGTTTTCCTGCCGTAGATGCCTATACAAATACATTTCATAAATACACCTTCGCTAAACCACCAGCACATTACAGAGCATACAACTATTTAAACATACCAATAACATTTCAGGAATATTCAAATTGGTTCCAAGGCACCCTACCACATGTTGTCGAGCATGTTAGATTGGGTCCCCCT
The DNA here is from genome assembly GCF_031143425.1 of Pleurodeles waltl. Lineage (NCBI taxonomy): Eukaryota > Metazoa > Chordata > Amphibia > Caudata > Salamandridae > Pleurodeles > Pleurodeles waltl. The sequence continues at coordinate 1,249,275,724 of NC_090437.1, forward strand.
CAGTAACGATGGGGCCACATGGCCAGTTTTAGCTGCCTACACACCATAATCAAACTTACAAAATTTAGTCTGAATATACAGACACCTAATTGAATTTGTGATGCACACTTTAAATAGTGGCCTAGAGAGGGCTGCTCAGGCTGTTCAACTACAATTGACTATTGTTAGAAATGGGGTTTTTGGTTGGCAGTCAGGTTACCCTCTGTCCAAGCAAGAACTCTCACTCTAGTCAGGGTAAGTCACACACAATCCAAAATTAGCCTGTGTCCACCCTCTCATAGCTTGGCACGAGCAGTCAGGCTTAACTTAGAAGGCAATGTGTAAAGTATTTGTGCAATAAATCATACAATACCACCATATAGCACCACAAAAATACACCACACAGTGTTTAGAAAATATATAATATTTATCAGGATAATTGTAGGTCAAAACGAATAAAGTTGCAATGTGAATTTGTAGAGATATCACTGAAAAGTGATATAAAGGGCCTGATTCCGACCCTGGCGGTCATGGACCGCCAGGGCCGGGGACCGCGGATGCACCGCCAACAGGCTGGCGGTGCATCCAGGCCAATTCTGACCGCGGCGGTAAAGCCGCGGTCAGAAAAGGGAAACCGGCGGTTTTCCCCTGGCCTAAAGAATCCTCTTTATTAGCAGCGCCACCATGGGAATTCCAAACCCCTTCCCGCCAGCCTGGTTCTGGCGGTTTTGACCGCCAGAACCTGGCTGGCGGGAACGGGTGTCGTGGGGCTCCTGGGGGCCCATGCAGTGCCCATGCCAATGGCATGGGCACTGCAGGTGCCCCCTAACAGGGCCCCACACAGATTTTCAGTGTCTGCATAGCAGACACTGAAAATCGCGACGGGTGCAACTGCACCCGTCGCACCCTTTCCACTCCGCCGGCTCCATTCGGAGCCGGCATCCTCGTGGAAGGGGGTTTCCCGCTGGGCGGGCGGGCGGCCTTCTGGCGGTCACCCGCCAGCCCAGCGGGAAACTCAGAATGACCACTGCGGTCTTTTGACCGCGGTACGGTCTTCTGGCGGTTCCCGCTTGGCGGGCGGCGGGAAGTCTTTAAAAAGCAAACAAAGGGCCTGAGGCCGCCCGCCAAAGTACCCCCGCCAGAACACCGCACCGCGGTCGTCAGACCACTGCGGTGATTCTGGGATTTCCACTGGGCTGGCGAGCGACCGCCAAAAGGCCGCCCGCCAGCCCAGTGGAAATCAACCTTCCCACGAGGACGCCGGCTCTGAATGGAGCCGGCGGAGTGGGAAGGTGCGACGGGTGCTGTTGCACCCATCGCGTATTTCAGTGTCTGCAAAGCAGACACTGAAATACAAAGTGGGGCCCTCTTACGGGGGCCCCTGCAGTGCCCATGCCATTGGCATGGGCACTGCAGGGGCCCCCAGGGGCCCCATGACACCCCATACCGCCATCCTGTTCCTGGCGGCAGAGCCGCCAGGAACAGGATGGCGGTATGGGAGGATTCTTATGGGCAGCGGAAAACCGGCGGGAGACCGCCGGTTTTCCTCTTCTGACCGCGGCCAAAGAGCCGCGGTCAGAATGCCATGCGGGGCACCGCCAGCCTGTTGGCGGTGCTCCCGCCAACCCCGGGGTCAGAATGACCCCCAAAGTCTCTTTCAAGCACAAAGTACCTGGTTTGGAGTGGAAAATCTCCTCAGAGGGCCGCAGAAGAAGAGATACATGAAAAAATGGTGTGGGTGTCGATTTCCCCCTAGCACACACGGACTTGCATCGTTATTTTTCATGCGGAGAAGTCGTGCGTCGTTTTCCGGTGCGCGGACAGTCTCTTTCTGTGGATCGCGGGGATTACCAGATGTCCCGGGTCTGTGCGTGGATTCTCCTGCTTGTTTTCCGGCTGCGTGTCGTTCTGTGGGGCTGTGCGTCGAAGTTTCACTCTCACGGCAGGCGTTGCGTCGATTTCTCCTCTGGAGGTCGGGCGGCGTTGTCCTTGCTAGTCCGGGTGTCGAAGTTCCGGTCGTCCCAAAGGCTGGTTAGAAGTGGTAAAGTGCGCAGAGTCTAAAAGCCAGCAAAACAGGGTTCAAAAAGTGGAGGGAGGCAGGCAAAAAGTTAGGGGTGACCACCCTAAGGCATGTCAGGTCCAACATGTGTGTCCCCCAGCTGAAAGTGGGGAGAGCTACCCGACCTCCTGGGAGCTCTCATCGCTAAGGCGGAAGAGACCATCAGCATTGGTGTGGTCAACCCCTGGGCGATACTCCACCGTAAAGTCCATCCCCTGTAGGGAAATGGACCATCTCAAGAGTTTTGGATTCTCACCCCTCATCTGCATGAGCCATCTGAGGGGCCTGTGGTCTGTCTGATACCGGAAGTGAGCCCCAAACAGCTAGGATCTTAGCTTCTTCAGTGCCCAGACCACAGCAAATGCTTCTCTCTCAATAGCACTCCACCTTTGTTCCCGTGGTAATAGTCTTCTGCTAATAAAGACTACTGGTTGGTCTGAGCCCTCCTCAATCAGCTGTGCTAGAACAGCCCCTATGCCATGCTCTGAAGCGTCTGTCTGCACAATAAATTCCTGGGAGTAGTAAGGGGCCTTGAGCACGGGGGCCGTACACATGGCTTCCTTCAGAGAATCAAAGGCTTTTTGACAGGCCTCTGTCCAATTCACCAACCTAGGTTGTTTCTTGGAAGTGAGTTCTGTCAAGGGGGACACAATGGTACCATATCCCTAGCCCTAGACGAACCTGCAGTAGTATCCAGTGAGGCCCAAAAAGGCTCTCACCTCAGTCTGTGTTCTAGGTGGTTGCCAGGCCTTGATAGTTTCAATCTTGGCCTGGAGAGACTGCACCCTGCCACCACCTACTAGGTGTCCCAAGTACACCACGGAACCCTGCCCAATCTGGCACTTAATAGCCTTGATAGTCAGGCCTGCCTGTTGCAGAGCCTGAAGCACCTCCTTGAGGTGGAGCAGGTGTTCCTCACAACTGGAACTGTAGACAGCTATGTTGTCCAGGTAAGCTGCACAGAAGGCATCTTTACCAGCTAGGACCATGTTAACCAACCGTTGGAAGGTAGCGGGGGCATTTTTCAGCCCAAATGGCATCGGCCGGAATTGGTAATGGCCATCAGGGGTGGAAAAAGGAGATCTTTCCTTAGCCTCCTCAATCAGGCCAATCTGCCAGTACCCGGAAGTAAGATTGAACGTACTCAGCCTAGCCTGTCAACGAGCTCATCAGCTCGGGGGATGGGGTGAGCATCAGTCCGGGTGACTGAATTGAGACCCCGGTAGTCCACACAGAACCGGAGTTCTGGCTTCGCACCTGGGGCAGTAGCCTAGGGAACCAATACCACCGGGCTGGCCCAGGGACTACTGGATTTCTCAATAAACTCCAAAGTCAACATCTTGGAGACCTCCTCCTTGATGCTGGCCTTCACCTTATCTAACAACCTGTAAATGTTGTTATTTACAGGGAAACTGTCACCTGTGTCAATGTCATGCACACAGAGGTGGGTTAGTCCAGGAGTAAGGGAGAACAGGGGGGAGAACTGTTCTAAAAGCTCCTAGCAGTCCCCTCTCTGGGTTGGAGTCAGGGCGTCAGAGAGAATGACACCACCTACTGACCCATCCCCTTCTTTGACAGCGAGGAGGTCGGGGAGAGGTTCACTCTCCTCTTCCATGCCCTCATCTGTGACTAGGAGCATACTGACCTCAGACCTCTCAAAGTGAGGTTTGAGCCGGTTGTGATGGAGGTCCCTTAGGGGGTGGCTAGGGGTCTTGAGGTCCACTAGGTAAGTGGCCTCCCCTTTACGCTCCTTGATCTCAAAGGGACCAGTCCAGTGGTCCTGGGGAGCCCAGGGCTCTACTGGCTCCATCACCCAAACTTTGTCTCCAGGTGAGAACTCAACTAGAGTGGCCTTCTGGTCATACCACTCCTTCATCACCTCTTGACTGGCCTCGAGGTTACTCTGGGCCTACTTCCAGAAGCGTTGAGTTTGTTTGCGGAGGGCCAGCATGTAGCTGACCACATCCTGGGGAGGGGCCTGGGGAGCTTTCTCCCAGCCCTCCTTAACAATGCTTAGGGGTCCCCTGACAGGGTGACCATAGAGAAGCTCAAAAGGGCTGAACCCCACCCCTTTCTGGGGCACCTCTCTGTAAGCAAACAGCAGGCAGGGTAAGAGGACGTCCCACTTACGCCTCATGGCCTCAGTCAGGCCACCAATCATGCCTTTCAGGGTCTGGTTGAATCTCTCAACAAGCCCATTGGTTTGAGGATGATAAGGGGTGGTAAACCTGTAGGTCACCCCACACTCATCCCACAGGGTCTTCATGTATGCAGACATGAAGTTTGTGCCCCTGTCAGACACGACCTCCTTAGGGAATCCCACACGGGTAAATATTCCCAACAGGGCTCTGGTCACCACCTTTGCAGTCACTGTTCTCAGAGGGATTGCCTCTGGATATCGGGTGGCATGGTCCACCAAAACCAGGATAAACCTGTTGCCCAAGGCAGTTTTGGGGTCCAAGGGACCAACAATGTCGATGCCCACCCTTTCAAAGGGGGTGCCAGTTGGGAGCAGGGGAGCTTTAAGCCGTTTCCCTGCCTTCCCACTAGCCTGGCAGGTGGGGCAAGCTCTGCAGAAGTTATCTGAGGCTTTCCTCATTCTTTGCCAATGAAAGTGGGTGTCAAGCCTGTTAAAGGTCTTGTCTTGGCTCAGGTGTCCTGCCAGGGGAATGTCGTGAGCCAGGCCTAGTAGGAATTTCCGGTAACACTGGGGGACCACCAGCACACGGTGTGCCCCAGGACCTGGAATCCTACGCTCACTGTAAAGGAGATAATTCTCCCAGTAAATATGGTGAGCACCAGATGTGTCACCTGCTGCGTGGTCTGTGGCCTGCTTCCTCAGACCCTCAAGGGTGGGGCATTCTTTCTGCGCCTTGCAGAATGCTTCCCTGGTTGGCCCCCCTTCTACTTGCCAGCCAGCAAGTCCAGGTAGGTTACCCAGGACAGCTATGTCCTTCCCGGTTGGCTCAGGGGCCTCCTCCTCCTCAGGGGCCTCGTCTACCACTGTGGGAACATTGGAGGCGGGTTTCCCGCGCCCCTGGCCCTCCCTTCTGGCAGCTGTCTGGGCCATCTTTCCAGGCTCCAGACGCCCTTGACTCTCTTCCTGGGCAGCCATGGACCGTGTGGTCATGCAGACCCACTCAGGTAACCCTAACATCTCCAGGTGAGATCTGAGCTCTACTTCTTTCCAAACAGTATGCTCAAGATCATTGCCTAACAGACAATCTACAGGCATGGCAGGACTCACAGCTGCTTTCAGAGTACCAGAGCCCCCCCCCCCACTCAAAGGGAACCAGAGCCACTGGTAGGTGACTCTCACGGTTGTCAGCGACTATGACCTGGTGGAATGTATTAGGTACTATCTGCTCTGTTGACACCAGCTGACTCTGGATAGTAGTCATACTGGCTCCTGTGTCACGCAGAGCCTCCACCTTCTGCCCATTAATGGTGACCCACTGCCTGTACTTGGAAGTATTTTGGGGCATGTGGGCTTTGGGCACCATTTCTCTTTCTCCCAGGGACACTAGGGAAATCTTTACCTGCTCCCCAAAGCTATCTGGGTCCATCTCCCCCCCAAGCGCTACACTAGTCAACCCAGGTGTATGTCCGGTAGTGGACGGTGCCCTCTTGGAGCACTGGGGGTCGCCTTTATAGTGACCATACTGGTAACACTCCATGCATTTGGGGTTGGATTTCCCTGACCTATCATATGTCCCTGGCTTTTTCCCAAATGTGGAAAAGCAATGGTTGCCACCCCCTCCCTGGGAATTCTTTTGGGGGCCGTTTGAGAGTTCCTTATCTGTAGGTTTGTCTCCCCCCTCTTTCTTCTGTTGGGAACCCTGACCACCTTTGTGGGTGTCCCCCCCAGGTACCTTTTTGGACACTATGGTGCTAACCCAGAGGTCCGCCTCCTCAGCAAGCTTCCTGGGATCAGTCAGCTTACTATCTACCAAGTGCTGGCGCAACTCTGTATAGGTAACATTGAGTATATGCTCTCTCAGAATCAAGTCATATAGCCTTTTATAATTATCTACTTTGTTGCCCCGCACCCATCCATTCAGTGCCTTACTGGAAAAGTCACAGAAATCTACCCATGTTTGTGTGGTTTGTTTGGTGCTGTACCTGAACCTCTGACGGTATCCCTCAGGGGTCAGCCCAAACTTGGCAAGTAAAGTGGCTTTCGGAAGTGGGTATGTGTTTTGATCAGGTTGATCCAATGTGAGAAGTGTGTTCCTCCCCAATGGCGGCACACAACCCCACATAGCTACCCCCCATTGCCCTTCAGGAACCTCATGAGCCCTTAGTGCAACTCCATAAGCAGCTAACTATTTATCTATGTCATCTCCCACCACAAAACTGGGCACCACATTTTTGGGTATACAAGCCTTCTTTTCTCCAGCAGGTCCTGTCTGTATGCTGCCACCATTATTGCTGGATTCAGACTGTCTCGCCTTGATCTCCAGCTTCTTGAGACTCAGTTCATGAGTCAACAATAGTTTCTTTTCAGCCAAAGCTCTTTCAGCTTCCACCTGTTTGGCTGCCCTTTCAGCTTCAGCTTGTTTGGCTTCTCTTTCAGCTTCAATCTGTTTGGCTGCTCTTTCAGCCTCAGCTTGCTTGGCTTCTCTCTCTGCCCTTCTTTCCTCCTGCTGAGCCTCAATTTTCAGTTTTGCCATTTGCAATTGGAACTCCCTTTCCTCTCTCCTTTCCTCTGCGGTCAGGCTTTGCACAGAGACACTGCTCCCTGGTCTGGAAGGGGGCACAATTGCAGTGGTAACATCATCCACAGATAGCAACAAATCCTCTGAGGGGCCATTTTCTGGCTCCTCTTCCTCATCATCCTCTTCTAAATGGGCTTCTGCCCAGGCCCTCAACACCACTTGAAAGTCCTCCTTTTTGGAGGCCCCTTGGGTGGGTACCCTCATTTCCCTGCAGAACCCTCTTAGCTGTTTGACCGTATATGTATCCAACAGGACGAGGTCAAAGTCTCCTATTTGAGACCCAGTCAGAGACATGTTGAGTGAGGATTTAGTTTTTGAAAATTGTCAGGAAAAAAAAAACAAATTTGCAAAAAGAGATAAAAATCAAGTTGACCTTCAACTCTGGGTAGGTAGTGAAATACTTAGCTACTGTATGTCACTGCACAAATACAAGTCCTATCCTCACCGCTGATCACCAATGTTAGAAATGGGGTTTTTGGTTGGCAGTCAGGTTACCCTCTGTCAAAGCAAGAACCCTCACTCTAGTCAGGGTAAGTCACACACAATCCAAAATTAGCCTGTGCCCACCCTCTGGTAGCTTGGCACCAGCAGTCACGCTTAACTTAGAAGGCAATGTGTAAAGTATTTGTGCAATAAATCATACAATACCACCATATAGCACCACAAAAATACACCACACAGTGTTTAGAAAATATATAATATTTATCAGGAAAATTGTAGGTCAAAACGAATAAAGTTGCAATGAGAATTTGTAGAGATATCACTGAAAAGTGATATAAAGTGTCTTAAGTCTTTAAAAAGCAAACAAAGTCTCTTTCAAGAACAAAGTACCTGGTTTGGAGTGGAAAATCTCCTCAGAGGGCCGCAGAAGAAGAGATACGTGAAAAAATGGTGTGTGTGCCGATTTCTCCCTAGCACACACGGACTTGCGTCGTTATTTTTCACGCTGGGAAGTCGTGTGTTGTTTTCCGTCACGTGGACAGTCTCTTTCTGTGGATCGCAGGATTACTAGATGTCCCGGGTCTGTGCGTGGATTCTCCTGCTTGTTTTCCGGCTGCGCGTCATTCTGCGGGGCTGTGCGTCGAAGTTTCACTCTCACGGCAGGCGTCGCGTTGATTTCTCCTCTGGAGGTCGGGGGGCGGTGTCCTTGTGAGGCCATGCGTCGAAGTTCCGGTTGTCCCGAAGGCGTCGCGTCGATCAGCGTCGGTGTGCGCCGTTTTTCTCACCAAGGAACAAGCTGTGCATCGAAAATTTCGGCGCACGGAGCGTCCAAGTGAAAAAGAGAAGTCTTTTTGGTCCTGAGACTTCAGGGAACAGGAGGCAAGCTCTATCCAAGCCCTTGGAGAGCACTTTCACATCCAGACAAGAGTTCAGCATGGCAGCAGGCCAACAGCAAGGCAGCAGTCCTTTGTAGAAAGCAGACAGGTGAGTCCTTTGAGCAGCCAGGCAGTTCTTCTTGGCAGGATGTAGTTTCTGGTTCAGGTTTCTTCTCCAGCAAGTGTCTGATGAGGTAGGGCAGAGGCCCTGTTTTATACCCAAATGTGCCTTTGAAGTGGGGGAGACTTCAAAGAGTGGCTAAGAAGTGCACCAGGTCCCCTTTCAGTTCAATCCTGTCTGCCAGGGTCCCAGTAGGGGGTGTGGCAGTCCTTTGTGTGAGAGCAGGCCCTCCACCCTCCCAGCCCAGGAAGACCCATTCAAAATGCAGATGTATGCAAGTGAGGCTGAGTACCCTGTGTTTGGGGTGTGTCTGAGTGAATGTACAGGGAGCTGTCAACCAAGCCCAGCCAGACGTGGATTGTAAGGCACAGAAAGATTTAAGTGCAAAGAAATGCTCACTTTCTAAAAGTGTCATTTCTAGAATAGTAATATTAAATCCGACTTCACCAGTCAGCAGGATTTTGTATTACCATTCTGGCCATACTAAATATGACCTTCCTGCTCCTTTCAGATCAGCAGCTGCCACTTCAACAATGTATGAGGGCAGCCCCAATGTTAGCCTATGAAGGGAGCAGGCCTCACAGTAGTGTAAAAACGAATTTAGGAGTTTTACACTACCAGGACATATAACTACACAGGTACATGTTCTGCCTTTTACCCACACAGCACCCTGCTCTAGGGGTTACCTAGGGCACACATTAGGGGTGACTGTATGTAGAAAAAGGGGAGTTCTAGGCTTGGCAAGTACTTTTAAATGCCAAGTCGAAGTGGCAGTGAAACTGCACACACAGGCCTTGCAATGGCAAGCCTGAGACAAGGTTAAGGGGCTACTTAAGTCAGTGGCACAACCAGTGCTGCAGGCCCACTAGTAGCATTTAATCTACAGGCCCTAGGCACCTATAGTGCACATTACTAGGGACTTATAAGTAAATTAAATATTCCAATCAGGTATGATCCAAAGTTACCATGTTTAAAAAGGGAGAGAGCATATGCACTTTAGCACTGGTTAGCAGTGGTAAAGTGCGCAGAGTCTAAAAGCCAGCAAAACAGGGTCCAAAAAGTGGAGGGAGGCAGGCAAAAAGTTAGGGGTGACCCCCCTAAGGCATGTCAGGTCTAACAACTATGCCTAGAATTAACCCAGTAACTACAAATGTTATTATGGGGAAAATACCTACCACACAGGAGGAAGTTCTGTTCTGGATTATTAAAAAAAACATCAGCTGGTAGCCGTGTTTCTCCCTACAGGACCCAAAGATAAACATAGAATTCTCACAACGTGCTTGCCACTTGGGATGGCACTCTATATTGATGACTGTGCTACTTGGAACACAGTGTTTGCTGCAATATGTACCACACCTATGGTACACCATCTCTTGTGGTGTTAAGAGATGTATTTAAACAGATACAAACAAATACAGGACTGCTCGTGCCCTAGAAAAGGGGATGCAGCATCAATGGCAGTTTGCCATTTCTAGCGCAAGTTTCTTTAATTGACCAAGAGCTTCAGTTGCTGAAATTTATTGCTGAAACCTTTAACTGCATAAGTCACAATAACTTAAAGTCCAGACCAAATAAGCCACAGCTTAAAGGTAATTCTGAAAAGGGTAATACCAAACAAGCACAAGAGTCTTCTGTAAAACACTGGTACAAACGAAAATCAAATAAAGACAAAGTGAAACCATGGGCATAATTTCCACAGCCAGAGAGCTCGAAAAATGTTATACTTCACGTAACCATGATAATTCAAAGCAGCCTGACAGGTGTCAGTATACTGATGCATGCCCTTCTTGTTCCTTACAGGACTCATTGGACAAACAGATCAAGAGAGTGGGGTGGTTAGATCACAGACAAGAAGAGTATGTGAAACCGAAAAAGGACTCACAGCACTCATCTGACATCACAATATAAAAGAAAAATAAATTCCTCAACAAAACCTCCAATTCAAAAAGAAGGTTACGGGACTTTTGGCAAAATATGCCACACATATTGAGAACATTACTGCAGAACAGGACGTGGACAATGATTCTACTAGGCAGTGTGGCAGGGGTCACAATAGTTTGCCAGAATCTTCAAGTGTTTTTAGATATTTGAGCAACAATCAATTACATAAAAGTTGAAATTTCAGACAGGTGAGTCCCCACTTCAAGACCGCATGTATAACTTAAATATAAACATTGAGGGGACATAATTTTCACAATTTCACAAAGTAATTTTCTGGGAAACACTAACACTCAGTTATGACATTCTCTTGACTGAAAATGACTGGCCACTGGAGTTTGTCAGAAAGTTCCTACAAGGGAAAGAAGTGATTTTGACTGACTTTCTCAAGCATGTGTATGCAGCCTGGGCTCTTGCACAAGCCAAAGCACTATACCAAAGCCATGTTTACTAGGATAGGAACTCTCCTTATCATGTAATACACATAAGGTCCAGCGCAAGTGTCACTACAATATCTCATAAAGCATGAAGCAAAACCCACTGTGAGGGAGAGTCTCTCAGAACTTGAGTCACTGGGAGTAATAGAGCCCAGGGAATCCCCATTGACCAACCCCATATTCCCAGTAGCTAAGCCAGATCATTCCTATTGAATAGTCTTCAATTACAGACAATTAAATAGTCACACAGTCATATTTGCAATACAAAATTCACACAGTACAGCACTAATTAACAGTATGGTCTGAAAAATATACAAAGCAATCCTGGATATTTCCAACAGGTTTGTCAGCCAAAATATAGTACCTGAAAGCGGAGTTACAGATTCACACAAAATGTGCCTTTCTCAGTCATCTGTTCCTAAAATGTGAGCTGTTGAATGAAGTGAAAAGCCTAGAACCACACATCCTTGAGATGTGTGCACAATTGCAACCATCAAACAATAAAAAAACTTCAATCCTTGTTAGGATTTTAAAATTTTGGCAGAACATACATACCGGATTATGCACAAGGCATAAAACCACTGTATGATTTATTATACCCAGATTTTTCCAGCAAACATGGGACACAAGCACAAAGAAATGATCATATCATTCAATTCTGACATGCTTGAAGCAAAACATCTACACACATGTGTAAACAAAACTAATTTGTTTATCCAAATAATTCCAGGGCTTTACTTATTTCACCGTCAACGAAGGTGAGACACTGCCAATTGCATATAAATTGCATTTATATTCCAATGCCGAAATCCATTTTGCATCCACTGAAAAACCACTGGCTAGGGAAAACGCATTGCTGCCATCACCCCAATTCCAGCTTTAGAGGCTGACACAAGGGCTAGCATTCGAAAATGCAAAAGCGTTCCACCCTAGATAGATACAACATGCCCCTTCCTTGTCTGTCACTGATGTAGGTTATGTGTTTAACCCTAAATTGCAATCTCAAGAATGTTTCCAGTACATACTGGAATACCACATGCCCACTAACATTTTGTGTCTGGATTAGTATAAAATATTATTTAAACCGACTGCTCAGCTCAACCAGCTATAGGTACCAAACATTAATACTCCACAGCTTGCGCAGCTGTTTACAGAGTAATGATGCATGGATAATTCCACCCTCAGCAAACATTCATGCAGTCCCTGGGGATTGCACAGCACATCAAGCTGAATTTAAAGCACTGGAACATATGAATCCAGAATTCCCCACTCTTACAGTGTGACATTCATATTACTGTGTCCTGTCTTTTAATGAAAACTTGCACTACCTGTAAATAAATGGATTCAGACATTCTAAGCGAAATACTATAAAGTGCTTTCGGGAAAGGTGGCAGAACTCAAAGACAGGCTGCCACAGGTTCCTGTAATACATACATTGAGTCATCAACATGTTGGAATAAATGTTGTAGGGAATTCATTGCCTGACCAAGCAACCAAATCTACAGTAATTACTGCAACAGTATCTGCGATTGCTTGTTCCCATGTGAGGGTGGATGAAGAAATACTGGCTGCCATAAATGTTTCAACTGTAGGTGCCCCCTTACCAAAAGTGTTAATTAAAGCATGAGGGGGTTGAATCTGCTCATGCCAGTGCAGTGGTTACAGTTTTTTTTGTTACACAAATGCTATTGGTGACATGGTCTGTACAAACTGACAAATCAATATGTCCTTAGTTGTGACATCCACCTACAAATCAAAGACTCCATCATCAAGCGCCCACGGCAGACACCCATCTTAGTCTCCAACAAGCCACTTCAGTGTGTATATCTGAACCACTGCAGACCCTTGAATTTGGATGGTGCATTCAAATATATTCTACTTGTAGTGCCAGATATTTTTGGGTGTGGCCAAAGCGATCGGCTGGCACTTGCACGGTTATTAAAGATTTGCATCAGGACACATCATTAGCTTCTCTTCATGACTTAAGTAAGCTTTTTCACTGGATTAAACACACTTATCTGATCCATCCATGGTCTTTTCCTGTGGTTTGGACTTATGACTGTTTTCTTCTTGCTTATAAATGACCATTATCTTCCTAAAGGGCTGCGGTTGAACTGGTAGATGAGACACTGAAGCCTCATTTATGTTCCCATAAAGTGCAAATATACTTGTCCCAACCTTTCTACTGCTCCAGGTCCTAATGATATTGTTTGTTTAAGGTCCGTATTATATTTTTGGTTGTACTGGGACAATTCAAATTCCATGTTTTAAAAATTTCAATGAACGATGTGTTCAGACCTGCGGATGATACTTCAGGACCTGTATTCTAATATTTCAAATTACTGTCTGCGGAAAGAAGGAAAAATATGCTGAACAATACTAAATTAATGTATTCAAATACATTAAATTACCAATTAGCTATAGATATTTGATATTGGAAAGAAACAATTGATTTAAAATCTGTTTCGGGAGTAAAAGATTGGCAAGTACAGGGCAGGGATGTCTTATTTAAAGCATCTCTGATTCCTTTGCAGATGATTTTTCTGAATGACACAGTTTAACAGACAACATGCCAAGGTCTAGGAAAAATTTAAGAACGAGGAGCACATTTACCAGCCTTGTGGTGCAGAGCAGCGCAGCAAGTGACCTGCAAAGGTGTCTGTGTTGTTGGCAGGATTCTTTTTTCCAGGCAGGGACACTTTTCAGCACAAAAACAAGAGTGGTATTTTCCTCTCTCTATGTGCGCTGCAAAATGTAGCACACATAGAAAGAGGAAACAACGAGGAGAAATAAAGATATTTCTCCTTGTTGCACCTACCCTGAAGAGGCATACAGTTTTGAAGCATTCCCAGGTTTACAGATTACTTTCCGCCCAGTTGTGTTGTGAACACATAATACAGTATTTTGGAGTACCTTTGTTGGAAGAACTAAATGACAACTGGTCTTTGTCTTTTTGACCAGTTTGGTTCTATTGCATGCAGCCTATGTTTCGCTGCCTTGTGTGCACTGGATGTGTATCTTGCAATGCAATTGGTACAACATATAACATCAATCTTTTAATGTTACAGTTGAGGTTTTATTCCCAGAGTTCTCCAGTGAGATTACGGTTGCCTTTTATGATCTACCTTACATGGATGTTTGTGCTAAAACTCCTGGACTACTTGTTTCTGGGGCTCAACAACTGTGGGAGTTTCACAGAATGACACTTCCTCAGCAAAGGCTGGGGCTCTTAATCATGTCTGTTCCTAAGACGTACTCACCAAGGCTTTGGTAGTTAGGTCATCTGCAGATGTGGGATCTCTTTTGGATTCTGTCCCCACCGATGTTTTGGATGACATCATGGCTGCCGCCAATGACTTTTAAAATTCGGCCTTTTGTTTTTAAGGAATTTGATATTTCATTTGGCTAATTTTTAATTTTTTTCTTCTTCTTGGTGTGAACATTTTTATGCCTTTAGTGTTTTATATATTTTTTTTATAATCTGTCTTTCCAGCATGGGCAAGGGGAAGGTGTTGTGAAGACCTCTTCGAATTGTGTTGATTCCCCCTGTTTTAGATTCATTTAGCTTTATTTTATATGTCATATTTTATTCATTTTAGTAAGGCTGCTTTTATCAGGGACTTTTACATATTTTATCAGCTTGCTTTTGTTCTCGGAATATAGAGAATAAGTTGCTTGTGTAGTTAGCATTTTTATGATGTGTAATAAGTACTTTTTGTCCAAGGCTAAGAAGACTGTACATGATATTCTAGTTTGTGTTGCCCATTCAGGGGACAGCGTCTAACTCCTAGACACAGCATCACATCAGGACTTTTCTTCTAATGCAGTATGATTTTATTATATAAGTGATGCTCTGACCCGGGAGGGGCAGAGGGCATTCTAGCCATGATCATCTTGGGATTAATGCTGTTTGGCATTCTGTTCAGCTGGTGCTAATCCTCAAAGCCCCCAACAGGATTGCCATCTATACCAAAGGCCAACTCCTAAAACTATCCTCAGGTATGGGGCTAGCGCTAATCCCTTGGATCAGGCCAGGCAGAAGGTACATCCACTCTGCTCTTGAGTAAAGTCTTAGGGTTAGGTAGGAACTTCTAAAACATATAGACCATCTAGAATCACATTCACCCTCGTTGGATTGTCTATTTTCTTTACCATGTTGATAATCTATATTAATTTGCTTTGTTTCATCTGCCTAATTATTGCAGCTCATTTGTTCCATGCTAGATTGATATTGTTTCAATAAATGTACTGAAAACAACTCTAACATCTATTTTGTGTCTCACCTGGGCATGCATGAGTAATTAACAAAAGGGTAAGATCTGTTTCTACAACTTCCTTTGGCAGTCAGATTGTCATGTTCAAGTTGCCATTTATCTTCCTCCCCACTTGGTTTGGGGTTCATGTGATGCACTGTGAGCTAGCCAGGAATTGGGCCAACAGTTTCTGACTGTGTGCATGGAATCAGTATCCCACAATCCTAAATTCTGTTGCCTTAATATGCAGTGCTTTTATCATATTAGGAACCGTGGAACATGTGGAAGGCAAAAAAAGGACTGATCCTGCTGTTGAACCTGTAAATGGGAGACCCAGAGAACTGACCGCCCTCCCCTATTGTACCCAGGACAGAAGATTGGAGTTCAAGGGCTAGTTGGCTAGCCTCCTATTAAGCTCCAGGGACACAAAGCTGCAAGAAGTCCAAATTGCCCATCTGACCAGGTATGCCTGGATTTGCTCCGAACCCTGACGGTGTCTTCTGCTTGATTCAGTCCTGAATCAACCAGGACCCCAAGTTGTGCCCAAAAAGTCCTGAACCCGTGGCTGGTATTAGTGATTAAGTATATACTATTATTTTCAGTCCAGACCATTAAGTAACCAGGTAGCACTTGTTTTTGAGATTTCTCTTTTTTCTCTTCTTGGACTTCATCTACTTCCATTTTTGTAAAGCTTTTGAACTTCTCATTGGGAACTCTTTGTTCTGCCTTGGAACTTTGCACTCTTTGACTTGTCATAATGGCTCAGTCTGGGGATGCACCAGCTGGAGATGTTTTTGAGTTGAAGAAGCTGGAGTGTTATACAGTTGCTCAACTGAAACAGTTAAGTAAGAATCTTGCTTGTCCCATTAGGAGCTCCGCCAGGAAGGAGGAGCTGCAAATGGCACTGTGGACCTGGGTGACAGCCAAGGAGGCTGGGGGGCACATAGAGGAGGGGTTTGAGGGTGGGGAGGTGCAAGACAGCCATGAGGGCATAGTAGAGGTACCTGTACTGCCTGGGTGGGCAGTTCTCCAGGGCGGGTAGCAGTGTGTCCTCTAAGGGTCTGACTCCTGAGGAGGTGCAGGACTGACAGGCAGAGCGGGTGCACTTGTTTGAATTAAAGATGCTTAAGATACAGAGGGAGATGGAAGAGAGGAGGGTGGCCATTGAAGAGAAAAATATGTTCTTGGTTCATGATCTTAGTTTGAGGGAACCAGATCATCGGAGCCAGTCTAGTAGAGCAACACCAACACCAGGGGGAGTGTAAGTTTTCCTACCCAAGGGAACTTACACTGGAGGAAGACCTATGGGTGAGTGCCAAAGAGTCCAAAGAGGCATTTGGGGTGCTCCTGAAGGGAGTGGGTTAGGGTTTTCCCAACCAGGTGATGTGGGAAAGGCTTGCAGTGTCCCAGTATAGTGGGATGGTGGGAGGATTCCATGTCCGGTCTCAGAGGAGAGGGAATGGGGGTGGGCTGAGTCCCAGGATGCCCGAGATCCAGTCGCAGAGCCTGGAGAGTTCCATGAGTGAACTCCAAGAGGGAAGCATAACCTGTACAGTAGGGCCATCCACTGAGCAGAACTGGGGGTGGCAGCTGTAACAAGTGTCATACTGGTATCTGACTGTCCAGTCTTCGTCCCCTTTCACAGGCAGGGGCAGCACTTCTCCTCAGCTATTCATCTCTTCTCCTTGGAAGAGGTTCCTCTTGCTTCCAGAAGTGATCTGAAATTCTGGGGTTTTGGGTCCACTACTTATACACCTTTTTGCCTTTGAAGTAGATAAACTTCAAAGGAAAGTCTCTGTTGTTCACAAGATCCTGCCTTGCCCTGGCCCTAAACACACACCAGGGGGTTGGAGATTGCATTGTGTGAGGGCAGTCATGGCCCATTCAGGTGTAAGTGAACACTCCTCCTTCCACTCTAGCTCAGATGGCTAATCAGGCTATGTAGGCTACACACCAGTTCCCTTTGTGTTACTGTCTAGAAGAGATTCACAAACAGCCCAACTGTCAGTCTGACCCAGACAGGGAATCCACAAACAGGCAGCGTCACAGAATGGCTAAATCAAGAAAATGGCTACTTTCTAAAAGCGGCATTTTTAAACTAACAATCTAAAAACCAACTTCAGTAACAGATGTATTTTCAAATCGTGAGCTCAGAGATCCTAAACTCCATTTCTATCTGCTCTCAAAGGGAATCTGCACTTTAAAACTATTTAAAGGCAGCCGCCATGTTAACCTATCAGAGAGATAGGACTTGCAACAGAGAAAACTGAATTTGCCAGTATTTCACTGTTAGGGCATGTAAAACACTTCAGTACATGACCCACCTTTAACATACACTGTACCCCACACATGGGCCCACCTTAGGGGTGCCTTACAAGTATGAAAAGGGAAGGTTTAATCCTGGCAAGTGGGTACACTTCCCAGGTTGAATTGGCAGACACTGCAGTGGCAGGTCTGAGCCATGTTTACAGGGCTACTAATGTGGGTGGCACAACCAGTGCTGCAGGCCCACTAGTAGCATTTGATTTACAGACCCTCTGCACCTCTAGTGCACATTACTAAGGGCGTACTAGTAAATCAAATATGCTAATCATGGAAAAGCCAACTACCCATACATTTTACACAGGAGCACTTGCACTTTAGCGCTTGTCAGCAGTGGTAAAGTGCCCAGAGTACCAAAAACAACAAAAACGGAGTCCAGCATACAGGCAAAACATGGGAAGCAGAGGCAAAAAAGCCATGGGGGACCATTCTAAGGATGCCAGGTCTAACACACTGACTTGATTGTTTTGCTAAAAGAACCAGAGGTTACCACCAGACTGCCGGCATATAGCAGGCACCGATGTTTAACTGTTGATCAAACTTAACTTGCTGGATTGGCCCATTTAAAAGGATCCTGAATTCAAGAAAAGTTCCCAAGTCTGAACATAGTCTACTTCACCAGGACCAATGTCAAGCAGTGCCCCAATGACCACTATGTCTTCCTGCAGCAGTGTGGCTTGAGATATCAGTTAATGGGTGGGTAGCAGCAATGAAGGAAAGGTTGAGAGGGAGAGACAGTTAGACACAGCATTCAGCAATTTCACAGGCACTGCACATTTGTCAGACAGAGAAGGTGGCAGTCAACATAAAGGCCCTCATTACAACCCTGGTGGTTGGTGTAGAAGTGGCGGTAATACCGCCAACAGGCGGGCAGAAAATAACAATGGAATTACAAACATGGCGGTTACCGCCATGCCAAACCGCCACTTCTACAATCCGACCGCCAGAGTGGTAACAGCCACTGGGCTGGAGACTTCGGTCTCCAGCCCGGCAGCCGTCACTAGACTGCCGGAGGTATCAGGACCCCGCATACTGCTATGGATTTTTTGGGGTTTTGTATTGCCATGAAATCCATGGCAGTAGGCACTATCAGTGCCAGGGAATTCGTTCCTTGGCACTGATAGGCGTCTACCTCCTCCCTCTCCCCCTCCCCAGAGTCCTCCCCCCAAACCCACAACCCCCTACCACCCCCCAAATGTGACAGGACCCCCTCCCCACCCCCGCGCAAAAACATTGACACACACACCCACCACCCCCTACACGCACGCTCACACAAGTAATACACATACATGCAGACATACACGCACACATACACGCACACAGACATATAAGCACACATTTCCCATACACACAACACACCCTCCGCATGCATACATCCACTCACACACCCCCTCTACACACTCACACGCACACCCCCATGCATGCACACAACCCACAACACCCCCCCACCCGCCTAACGGGCGATCACCTTACCTTGTCCGGTGATCCTCCAGGAGGGAACGGGATCCATGGTGGCCGCTCCGCCACCAGCTCCCCATCACCAGAACACCGCCACGCTGAATCCTGGGTTGTGATTCTGATGACGTGGAGGTGGAGCAGCCTCCACTTGACCGCCGACCTCCAGTATGGCTGCTGGCTGCTTTCCGTCCGAAAAAGGGCAGAGGGCTGCCAGCAGTCATAATATGTTGGGCAGAAGACCGCCTGTACTGGCGGTCTTCGGCCCGGCGGTACCTCGGCGGTCTTGGAAAAAGATCACTTTAAACAGTCTTTAGTGGTTCTCAAACTCCCGGGTTAGTTCCCTATTATACTATGCTAAATACGGAGGCCAACCTGAAATCTATTGCATGTACCCTAAATGATTCATCACTCCAACAATAAAAAGATAAGTTTAACTATGCCCCTCATGTCCCCAACTTTAAACACACAAAAACTAGTCAGATATAACTAAAACACACATGTATTTCTTAGAGGTAGATAAAGATGGTTTACCTTGTTGATGTTGTTGACAGGCCATGAAGATTTTATTTTCTTCAACAATTGAGACTTGGTGTCATGATAAACTGAGAGTTCTCAGAAGAAAAAAGAGATGTTGTTGAGCAGGTAACAAAAAAGGGCATATTGAGTAAAACTACCTAAGACACATTGGGACATGCATCCAGAATGGAGACCAAAACATTGAAAATACCAAGATTGCTAAAGCCCCTGACATCTTTTAAATTACTCATTTTTGGTGCTTATAAATTAACGCAAGTCACTCGTTCCAAACTAGTGAGGTATCTATGCTCAGATGGCTAATCAGGATATGTAGGCTACACACCAGTTCCCTTTGTGTTACTGTCTAGAGGAGATTCACAAACAGCCCAACTGTCAGTATGACCCAGACAGGGAATCCACAAACAGGCAGCGTCACAGAATGGTTAAAGAAAGAAAATGGCTACTTTCTAAAAGCGGCATTTTCAAACTAACAATCTAAAAACCAACTTCAGTAACAGATGTATTTTTAAATTGCGAGTTCAGAGACCCCAAACTCCATTTCTATCTGCTCCCAAAGGGAATCTCCACCTTAAAACTATTTAAAGCCAGCCTCCATGTTAACCTATAAGAGAGATAGGACTTGCAACAGTGAAAACTGAATTTGCCAGTATTTCACTGTTAGGACATGTAAAACACTTCAGTACATGTCCCACCTTTAGCATACAATGTACCCCACACATGGGGCTACCTAGGTCCTACCTTAGGGGTGCCTTACAAGTATGAAAAGGGAAGGTTTAAGCCTGGCAAGTGAGTACACTTTAGCAACACAAAAGGATGATGGACAGAGTGCACAATGCAAACACTCACCCCCAGTCACAGATCTGGGTTTAATCCATTGTTCTTTTGCTCACCATGCCACCCCAGTTTGGACCCAGCCATATGCAAATCAGTCTTGACCCTGTTCCTCATGGGAACAGTCCAGCCCGAACTGCCAGGACAGGCCTTCCCCGCACCGGAAACAAGCATCCTGGGACCGGTTTCAGGATATCACCCTTCTTCAGCCAGGCTAGCTTGATTCCAGTGGCACAGTGAGCAAGGGACCCACGTCTGGGCATACCCTTCCCACTTGGGGCAACTTTAGCAACACAAAAGGATGATGGACGGAGTGCACAATGCAAACACTCACTTCCAGTCACAGATCTGGGTTTAATCCATCGTTCTTTTGCTCACCATGCCACCCCAGTTTGGACCCACCCATATGCAAATCAGTCTTGACCCTGTTCCTCATGGGAACAGTCCAGCCCGAACTGCCAGGCCAGGTCCTCCCTGGACCGGAAGCAAGCATCCTGGGACCGGTATGGCCTGGAATGGCATGGGCAGCAAAAAAACGATGGATTAAACCCAGATCTGTGACTGGGGGTGAGTGTTTGCATTGTCAGCACTCCGTCCATCATCCTTTTCTGTTGCTAAAGTTGCCCTAAGTGGGAAGGGTATGCCCAGACGTGGGTCCCGTGCTTCCCATGCCACTGGATTCAAGCTAGCCTGGCTGATGAGGGGTGAAACCCCGAAACCGGTCCCCGGATGCTTGTTTCTAGTCCAGGGAAGTCCTGGCATGGCAGTTTGGGCTGGACTGTTCCCATGGGGAATAGAGTCAAGACTGATTTGCATATGGCTGGGTCCAAACTGGAATGGGATGGGCAGCAAAAAAACGATGGATTAAACCCAGATCTGTGACTGGGGGTAAGTGTTTGCATTTTCAGCACTCCTTCCATCATCGTTTTGTGTTGCTAAGTGAGTACACTTGCCAGGTTTGATTTGGCAGACACCTCAGTGGCAGGACTGAGCCATGTTTACAGAGCTACTAATGTGGGTGGCACAACCAGTGCTGCAGGCCCACTAGTAGCATTTGATTTACAGACCCTTTTCACCTCTAGTGCACTTTACTAAGGGCGTACTAGTAAATCAAATATGCTAATCATGGAAAAGCCAATTACCCATACATTTTACGCAGGAGCACTTGCACTTTAGTACTTGTCAGCAATGATAAAGTGCCCAGAGTACCAAAAACAACAAAAACAGAGTCCAGCATACAGTCAACACATGGAGAGCAGAGGCAAAAAAGACATGGGGGACCATTCCAAGGATGCCAGGTCTAACACTCTGACTTGATCGTTTTGCCAAAAGAACCAGAGGTTACCACCAGACTGCCACCATATAGCAGGCACCGATGTTTAACTGCTGATCAGACTTAACTTGCTGGATTGGCCGCTTAAAAGGATCCTGAATTCAAGAAAAGTTCCTAACTCTGAACATAGTCTACTTCACCAGGACCAATGTCAAGCAGTGCCCCAATGACCACTATGTCTTCCTGCAGCAATGTGGTTTGAGATATCAGTTAATGGCTGGGTAGCAGCATTGAAGGAAAAGTTGAGAGGGAGAGACAGACAGACACAGCATTCAGCAATTTCACAGGCACTGCACACTTGTCAGACAGAGAAGGTGGCAGTCAACATAAAGGCCCCCATTACAACCCTGGTGGTCGGTGTAGAAGTGGTGGTAATACCGCCAACAGACGGGCGGAAAATAAAAATGGAATTACAAGCATGGCGGTTACCGCCATGCCAAACCACCACTTCTACACTCCGACCGCCAGAGTGGTAACAGCCGCTGGGCTGCAGACTTCGGTCTCCAGCCCAGCGGGCATCACTAGACCGCCGGCAGTATCAGGACCCGCATACCGGCATGGATTTCGTGGGGTTTTGTATCGCCACAAAATCCATGGCGGTAGGCACTATCAGTGCCAGGGAATTTGTTCCCTGGCACTGATAGGGGTCTCCCCCCTCCCCCTCCCCAGAGTCCTCCCCCAAACCCACAACCCCCCTAACACCCCCCAGATGTGACAGGACCCCCTCCCCACCCCCACCCCACCCCCCCACAAAAACATTGACACACACACACTCACCCCTACACACACGCTCACACAACTTATACATATACATGCAGACATACACGCAGACATGCACACAGACATATACACACACATTTCCCATACACACAACACACCCTCTGCATGCATACATGGACTCACACACCCCCTCTACACACTCACACACACACCCCCATGCATGCACACAACACACAACACCCCCCACCCGCCTCGCCTAACAGACGATCACCTTACCTTGTCCGGTGATCCTCCGGGAGGGAACAGGATCCATGGGGGCTGCTCCACCGCCAGCTCCCCATCACCAGAACACCGCCACGCCAAATCCTGGGTTGTGATTCAGTGGGCAGTGTTCTGATGACGTGGCTGTGGAGGCGGAGCAGCCTCCACTTCACCGCCGACCGCCAGTATGGCTGCTGGCGGCTTTCCTTCCGAAAAAGGGCAGAGGGTTGCCAGCAGTCAAAATACATTGGGCGGAAGACCGCCTGTACTGGCAGTCTTCGGCCCAGCGGTACCTCAGCGGTCTTGGAAAAAGATAAATTTAAACAGTCTTTAGTGGTTCTCAAACTCCCAGGTTAGTTACCTATTATGCAATGCAAAATAGAGAGGCCAACCTGAAAACTAGTCGCATGTACCCTAAATGATTCATCACTGAAACAATAAAAAGATAAGTTTAATTATTCCCCCCATGTCCACAACTTTAAACACACAAACACTAGTCAGATATAAATAAAACACACATGTATTTCTTAGAGGTAGATAAAGATGGTTTATCTTGTTGATGTTGTTGACAGGCCATGAAGATTTTATTTTCTTCAACAATTGAGACTTGGTTTTATGATAAACTGAGAGTTCTCAGAAGGAAAAAGAGATGTTGTTGAGCAGGTAACAAAAAAAGGCATGTTGAGTAACACTACCTAAGACACATTGGGACATGCATCCAGAATGGAGACCCAAACATTGAAAATACCAGGATTGCTAAAACCCCTGACATCTTTCAAATTACTCATTTTTGGTGCTTATAAATTAACACAAGTCACTTGTTCCAAACTAGTGAAATATCTATGCACAACTTTTCCATAAAAGGCACACATAATCAGTGCATGCATGTGAATCTTCACAGACAGCCAGACATGGGAATACAAGTTTAGGCATGAGAGCTATCTTGTGCTTTCACAAAATGAAAACTGCCATTGCAGAATTAAAAGCTAGTTGTTCATTGGTTGACCCTAAGGTTAGATTAGTTGTCTTTGCATTGACTCAGCCACTGGACCAAATGGGCGTGTTCTCCTGTGCCTTGCATACAAGTCAATTTCATTTTACTTAACTTTCTTTGCAGGACAATAAAACTAGCTATTCTTTCTCTTATTCTTTGATCTTTTGTATTTCTATTGTGATACTAATGTATTGGCTTTACTTGATAGTCCTGAATATAGAGCTTTCTTCATATTTGGGACTTTCACCAGAGGACTATTTCTCCCCCAATAGAGGTATCATAGAAATAACTGTCATCCATTGTGTTTTCCAGAGCCTGATTCCTTTGAGGTATCAACTGTTCTAATAATGAATCTCAAAATAGCTGTATGCCTATAATGGGAAGGGAGAGGGACATTAAAAAAAAAGTAACCTTCCCTTTTTTAGGATGAAATCCCTCACACACATAGTGGGTGGTATGCTTCATTATTGGCCCCTTCCTGGCACCCAATAGAGTAGATGCAAGCTCCCACTCCTGCGTTTATTGGGGAGCTTCAGGGGGAATTTGTTGTGCCATTTGTCTTGCCTGTAAGGTTGTGAAGGAAAGGTGAAGAGGGAACAAAGAGTACATGTATAGGTTAACAATACCTACTAGGTGGAATTCATGGATTTATTGAATCCCCAGTAGCAAAATAAAAGAGAAGTGGGGGGATATTTCTATCCACAATTGGAGGCTGACATGTTTCTGCCCTTTGAACTCTCTAAGGATTTATCTGTGGCATTCATCAGGAATAAAGTCACCCTTTGTGCTAACAAGGTCTAATCAAAGTACTGGTTTTATCTACTTCCCATACCTGCAGTATACGTATGATGTTGGGTATCTGCCTTGCTCAACAAAACTGTAGGTCATAATGGTCAAACATTTTCACTGCACCCGTCAGGTTGGAGCAAAGAGGCCCCAGTCTTGCTAATGTGATCCTTACCTAGGCACAGTGGCCTCTATCAACAAGGAGGGATAATTTAATGATCATTAACCTCTTTATCTTTTAAAGAGAGAAAC
The DNA here is from genome assembly GCF_031143425.1 of Pleurodeles waltl. Taxonomy (NCBI): domain Eukaryota; kingdom Metazoa; phylum Chordata; class Amphibia; order Caudata; family Salamandridae; genus Pleurodeles; species Pleurodeles waltl. The sequence goes on from NC_090437.1 coordinate 1,249,300,039, forward strand.
TGGTCCATCAGAATGTGAGAATAGCACCAATTGTAATGAAAACCAGGAGTGTGCAACATTCATGTGATTTGCTTCCTTGTAATTACACAAATTTTCTTTTAAATGCCACATTATTGCGCAAAATAAAATTATGTCATTTTGCACTATTTTGGCATGGAATGCATTCCTGTGTCAATGCAAAAAAAGCCCTAACCCAAACCACTGCAAACAACAGCTGCTCGTATTCTGTTACTTCAGTGCATTTGTGGTAAATGTTTATGACCAATGACATGTTCACAATATATTGTAACCTTGAAATGTGTATAAAATGTAAAAATGAATTCATTTGGGATTTTTGGGTACATTTTGGCCAGGCAGAGAATGCACTGGCAGCAGGACATGCAGGATATTTTATTACCAGTTCTGGCTATTCTTTATTTTCCCACTCCAATATATTACTGGCTTCTTAGTAGATTGTAGCTTCTTCTCTATTTTCATAGCTATTCACATTTACTGGTCACTTGTTTATTGGGAGTTACTATTTAAGAATCAGGGGTGCCTTGTCATGATTGTTTTACCATTGGCAATCACTGTGGCTGCAGTTATAATATACGTCTTGAGTAGGAGCCACCATGTAGCTCTTCAGGGGATTTTGAAGGCAGAAGCTTATTTCTTCTTTGCTCTCGAAGTTGAAGCTTTTCATCTTGCCTTTCACTTATTCTGTGGTGATACAATTATCATAATCGTAGATTTCTTATGCTAAAAAGCAAATCAAAGTTAATAGTCCTTGTTTGCATCTTGGTTCCAGTGTAGTGGCACACATACTTTTCAGAGGACATGATCTTGTGCTAAAGCCTCAGACCTGGGGCAGCGTCAAAATGCAAAATGTGTTGCTGTGGCATGCCCAGAGCAACACCCATTACACGCCACTTCCAGGCAAAGTGCTGCGTGTGAAGGGGCCTTATTTACAAGATGGCTTAAAGCCACTTTGTGAATACAGCACAGTGCATAGCGCCATCGGAGCATCACTAAAAGTGACACTTTGGTGTCGATAGGGCCTTTTAAATCTGGCCCATAGTCTGCCAGGTTTCCTCTCCTAATGTGACTGTAATTAGATTTCTCCAGCATGATATGGTAGATGTGAGGCATATCCCCTCAGTTAGCAAAAAGCTACAAAGAGCCGCTGGTCTGCTAGCAGGTGTCTGGCAGGAGAGCAAGGAAAAGTTAATTACTCATCATCCATCACTATTTTTCGTGGTATGTGAGAGGAAGTGGACATTGATACAATATAGAGACTACTTAGGGCTAGCAGGAACTCTCAGACTTCAGTGTTTATAGTACACACAATTCTAGTGTGTACCTTGCATTTGGGAGTGACTTCCTTCTAGCCAGACTGACTTTGCCTCACCATGAATGGCTTGAGCCCAGAACCAGCCTCAGTTTGTTTTTCAGGGAAGGGAAGAAGAGTTTCCTTATTATAATAAGACAGCTCCTGCGATAGAATAAAGAATTTAACCCAATAGTATGGGGGCACTGTCTTTTTGGGAAATCCCAAGAATAAAGCATTCTTAAATACTTTTATCCTATATCAGTATAAGTTCTACAAACATCTGGAAGGCCTAGTTTAGGAACCTTTCAGAGATAGGTTGAGTGCACTACACCTTCAACTGCAGATGTACTACTATTTTTCGGGGTTGCCAGCACCATCAACTCAGAACTCAACTAGACTCGAAGATGATCAGATGAGAAAGAACCTACTCTCTGTTTGCATGAAAGGTACTGATCGATGCCCGCGCTGACTTTATTTGTAGTGAAGATTTGGAAGTGTTTCTTGTGGGTCAGGGCAGCCGGCCTCTTACATTTCAACTGGCATAAGTGGCGAAATGGGCATTTGCTGAGTCACTGGATGAGCAGCAGAATGGACTGCAGCTGGGTCCTGACTAACGAGAGTGAATTAGCTTGCACCTCAGCTTTGTCTGTGCCTGGTGCAGTAACAGCTATCCACTGTGGTCTGAGAGGTTTGGAGATGCCCAGACGGAAAGGTTCCACTGGTGCTGGGGTTCCCCAAGAAAGAGGCAGTCTTAGAAAGCAATGTTTTCTGCTATGTTCCACTTGAAGCTTTTTGAGGCTTCAGTGGGATATCACAAACCAGGTCTCTGGGCTTGTGGAGCCCTGCCCTGCTTTTGAGTCGGTGTTGAGAGAATTTAATTGCCCTATAATTTCATGCTTTCCTTTCTGGAACTTTTGTTACTGCAATGGAGCGCTTCATTAGGACCCTGAATGCAGTGTATCAGCCTTCTTTCTTGTTTCATGTATTAGACTGCTGATGGATTTTGAATGCCATAAAAAATGAGTGAATATAGTAGAAGCAAGTTGAAAATGTGACTGGGTAACAAGGCGGTAGCTGCGTTCTCTATTGTGTCTCACTTTTTTGTCACCAAGCCCGAAAGCTTTAGTCACACTACAGTTGTAGGGACTCATGAAACACCCTAATTTCAACACTGAAACTTAGCCATGTTAGCTAATTATTTGTCATGTGTGTTTTTTACAGTATTTTTGATATGGCACATGCAACATCAATGTTGGTCTAATCTACTGCACATACAATTTTGCAACACCCATGAAAGGGTATGGGACATGCCCTTTGATCAGGGCCTACTTACTCATCCTCTCCTACATATGGCCTTTGACATCAGGGGTTGACACTAGAAGCTGTCCCATCACCAGAACTTGGGATCCAGCTCAAATGTTCCAAATTCCCAACCTCTAATCATTAAAATGAGGCTCTGTTGCACTATATGCATAGCCATCTCAAAACAAAAAGTGCAATAATGCCCCACTGACATGGCCCACGCCGTGGGTCAGGTGTTGGGATGTACAGGAAAACTTGTGTCTTTGGTGGCCAGGATGCACCTTCAGAACCCTAGAGGGCTTATATCTGAAACATAGTCCTGCACCTGTCTCCCTGTTGAGCTTAGGTATACCTCGTTTGTTTTTCGTGATTTTACAGACAGAAAGAGTGCGGCACAAAAAGTATATATTTTATAAAGAAGTTCCAGGGCAGCAAGTCGAACCCAAAATGCTATCTTGCATGATTTGCGATTCTCTGATGTGATCTGCTAATCCCCTTGAAGAGCCAGAATTAATTGTCTACAGTTGTTGACTTTGTTACCTGCTCTGCTTTGATAAAGATTCATCAAAAAAGTAAACGTAATAACAAAAGAAAATGCTTGAAACTCCCTTTTCTCAATTTTGATTGAAACATGAATGAACACATTGAGTCAACTTCTGATATTTCATGTTTTGTGCAAATCCATTAAAAAAATACTTGTAAGAAGTGCCCATTGCTTGTGTGTTATCCCCAGAGTTTTGCCCTATTTATTTTTGTTGGCTGTAGAAATCTGTGTTGTTTACCCTTGCTAACCAATAGTAAAGTTAATGTGCTCCTGCTTATATCATGGTTAAAATCAGATATGTGATATGTCACATATGTCTATTTGACATATTTAACTTGCCTAGTGGTCCTTAGTGTGAGGTACAAAGAATACCAAGGACTGAAAGTGAAGTGTGCCTAGTGGCCTGCAACATCTATTTTTGCCATGTGCTACAGTGGCAGTGCAAAAATGGCTTCAGGTCTAAAATTGTAGCCTGGCTAGAGTAGTGCAAATAATGCTGTTTGCCCTGTCTACAAAATATTTTTGAAAAGCCTAAACTTTAGCTTTAAATATTAATAGGTCATACCTAAGTAGGCCTTCTAACTCAAATGACAAGCTGCATGGTATTTAAACCTAGACATGTAGAAAGTTAATGTTAACATGTCCTTACAGTAATTAGCACCCTAAAGCTATTTTAATTGAAGAAAGGGTGATGGCCCATAGGAAAATAGTGACAAGCAACATTAAATATTGATTCTGATATCTCCCACTCAGGAAGAGCTAGAAATATGATCAAAACATTCTATGAATTATTTATTAAGCACCCATGACAATGGTGAAGTTAGATTTTTCACAAATATTAAGGAATACTAACTTTTAGAAAGTTACCTTTTCCTGTAACAAACTCCCAAAGCCAGATTCCATTTTCAGCACTGTGAGTAAGCCTGCCTGCCCTTGGTCCACATTCAGCATATAAATATCTTTCATAGAGGTTGTGAAATGGTCTATTCATCTAAGTAATGACGTTCCTAACACATAATATGAAGCAAATCTGCTAGAAGCTAAATGATATAAAGGTCTGACATGGGATATGTAAAATAAGCATGCAGTACAAGCTGATGAATTTTCCTTATGCCGGTCAATACCAGTTAAGCCGTGGATTAGTAACAGATCCCCCGACATAGGGCAAAAGTCAGTGGACATCTTAATATGAGCCCCATGATTTGAGCATTGAATTAGATGGGCCTTGGCCCTAGGTTATCACGAGGGGTCCTGCCAGACTGCTGCAGCATCCATTTTAAGTTGAGAGTCGATACAGAGAAGAGAGGGGCTACGCCTAGCTGATGGATGTTTTCTTCCTGAGGAAACACTCTCTGCCAGCTGAAGTCTGATAACCACAACTGATATGCTGTAAATAGGTATGCAGTGAGTCCCAATAAATTCTAAATTCAAATTAACTAATCCATGATCTCATAGTACAGGGCACAGAAGTAGTCTTAAGGGTATTAGACTGCTAGGAGCATTCAATCATTGTAGATCCATTCATCTCATTCTCTCTGCTTACACTGCACATTAGTGATATACTTAGCAACCTGATGAGACTGATTAAACAAAATCTTAAAAACCTATATCTTGTCTTTTCCCAGTGCAGTGCTTGAGTGTGTTATTTTAACAAGTGAAATTGCATTTGAATTACTATTGTGTCCCTGACTGCTTTACAGGACTGTTAGTAACCTAGGAAGCATGAACACCACACCAGCAGGTATGCTGAGTTCGGCTGTGTGGGACTACAATAACTTGGACTTCCCTTCTCAAAAGATTGTGCACTGAACTCAGTCCAGACACCTTTTGGTGGAAAAAAAAAACATTGTAGACCTGGGTCAGTGTTCCAGGTTATACCCAGGAATTTACTTCAAAGAGCCTCTTTTGTCACAAACGGATGACACTTTATTTTACCCTGTCTTCCCAGTCAGGCAGGCTCCAAACCCAGTGGTGATGTTTGGACAGATTATTTTTAAATAGTTTTTAATATAGTGATAGTTTTAATATTGTGATAGATATTGTACTGACCTATAAAAAAAGTGGTGGATGTAATGCTTGAAATAATCTCAGCCAATTGTAATTACTCTAGGCTACATCCCAGCTCATAGTTATTTTGCACACCATGCCACCTCAGTTTGGACCCAGCCTTGTGCAAGTCAGTTATGACTCTACTTAATGGAACATCACATCTCAAACTGCCAGGTCCTCCCTGAACTGGAACACAAGCAATGCAAGGCCAGCTTCACACTAATTAGGGCTCACCAGTAGGGTATAGTTTGAATTCATTGACACTCACAGACCCATGTCTGGGCATATTTTTCCTATTTATGGCTTTGCATTGAAGCACTCAAAAAAGTGATGGACGGATTGCTTGAAATAATCTCAGCCATTGGTTATTTCTTGGGCCACATCCCGGACCGCCGTTATTTTGCATGCCACCTCAGCCGTATACAAATCAACCTTGAGTCTGCTTCAGTAGAAATAGAACAGGATCTCCCTGAACTAGAACACAATCAGAATACAAGCAACCCAAGACGAGTTTCAACCTTATTAGGCTTATCAGTTGAGTATATCTTGGTTCCAGTGGCACAGTGTGCACGTCACCCATTTCTGGGCATACCCAGCCCAATATCAACATTGCACTGAAGTGTACAAAACTTTGATGGATGATATGCTTCATTTATTCTTACCAATGGATAATTTTTCAGGGCCACATCCCAGTTGGTCATTATTCTGCACACCATGCGATATGCAAATGAGCCTTGATGCTGCTTCGATAGGAACACTCCAGCCTGAACTGCCAGGCCAGGTCCTCCCTGAACCGAAAACACTAGCAGCCCAAAACAGGCTTCACCCTTATTATGATTCATCAGTCTAGTATACTTTATTTCCAGTGGCACAGTGTACAAAGGACCCATCTGGGTGCATTTCCATCCTACGTAAAATATCACACTGAAGTATACAAAAACGTGATGGATGGATTGGAATGCTTGGTTTAATTTCAGTCACTGGTATTGTACACTGTACCAACTCAGGTTGAGTCCACCCATATGTAAAGGCATCTTGGTTCCCTGTTCCAGTGGCACAAGGTGTATGGGACCCATGTCTATTCATTTCTGTCCCACTTCGGGCATTGCAATGAAGTATACAAAAAAGTGAATATGCAATGCTTGAATTTAACTAATTACCATCAGGCCAGAAGTAAAGCAATCCAATTCCGGTTTTGCCGTTATCATGCTTCATCTGTAAGGTATAGCTTGTTTCAGGTGGCCCTATGTACACATTCTAGATAAACCTGTCCTGTTTAGGGCATTGCACAGTGTGCATTGGGCCAACTTTTGAGCATATCTGTCCTACTTAAAGCACCACACTGAAGTATACAAAAAAGGGATGGATGGAACAGAATGCTTGATTTAATCTCAGCCACTGGTAATTATTGAGGCCATATTCCGGTCCATCATTGTTTTATACCTTAACCAACTCATATTGGACACATCCACATAGAAATGCGTCTTGATCCTGTACCAATTGGAACAATCCAGCCCAAACTGCCAGGCCAAGTCCTCCCTGACCAGGAACATAACCAAGCCAAGCCCGATTTTACCCTTAGAATGGCAAATGAGTCAGGCAGCGTTTGGTTCCAGTGGCACCGTGTGCACGAATCCATATTGGGGCATACTCATCCCACAAAGTTAAAATTTGAATTTTAGGTGTTAGTATTGTTAGTATAATTGTTATCATTTTTTAAGCATAGTTCAGATTTTATAATGCTTGATTGTTTTTTTTATTAAATAAAGATAGTAATTTGTAATGTAGCAGATGGTTATTGGGCAAGTTCAGGAGTAAAGTGGGAATACAAATAAGTTATAATTAAGTGAATTATATTGTTAATTTTGGGATTTGTAGGTTAAATTTTTTATTGATTAACAATTAAATTGTTTAAATATTTAATATCTATCCTATGTCATTATGTTGATTTGTCTTTTTCAATGTATATTTGGATTTTTAAATGCTGATCAATTACCTTTATTTTAGTGGCAGTTTGTTGGTGTTTATGGGGTAATAGGGAGGGAATTTAATTAAATTAGAAATAATGTCATATTGATCCTGATGTATTCTTATTTTTTTAGTTGATTATGTAATTGGCTATTAACTATGTGAATTCTTTTCTTATTTAATTTTCAGACTAATTATTATTATTTTAAAATTTTAGAGTATAATTACATATTTTCTGTTTTTGTTGGTAATTTATATCCTAGTAGCTGTGTTTGGTTTTGGTAGAGGAATAGAGTGGGCTTTAATGAAATTATATTTTTTTAAATGATATGTTAATAATGTTTAATCAATTAGTATTGATAATTATTTAGGTGCTATTTTAATATTGAACATATTATACTCAATATTTGTTTTATTTACTTATTTAGTGTTGTCTTTTTTATCTATTTTTAATTTATTCAATTTAATTGTTTAATTTAAGTATTATTTTAAATGAAGCATTTTTTTATTTATAATGTAAGCTTGTTTATGTTTACTGTTTTTTGTGGCAGTGAAGCAAATTTCATTTTATTTTATTTTAATTGTAATATGTATTTCTTCATTGGTTAGTACAACATATTATGTATTTTTGTTATTATGATATGATTTTATTAATTTCAGATTTTAGGTATATACATGTTTTGTACAAAATGATTAGGAGATCTAATGTTATTTGTATTAACATTAAAGTACAGCATTTTTTGTAATGTTGTATATTCTGGAGTGGAAATAGTATTTGACCGATCCAGCGTCCAACACTTTCCCTACTGTTGTGTAGAGTGGAATAGAAGTAGTAAATGTAACGTGTCTGAAGTCCAACACTTTTCCTACTGTTTGATACACTGGAGTGGGAATAGTAAATTTAACCCCTCCAGGGTACAACATTTTCCCTACTGTTGCTTACATTGGAGTGGGAATAGTAAATCTAGTCTTAATACCTTCTCAACTGTTGCATAGGATGGAGTGAAATTAGTGAAAAAGGTGAAAATACTTAATGTAATGTTTGCTGTTCTGCATAATAATCTCCTTTGTAGCATTATTCAATATTGCATGATTTATGTCCATTGACAACAATACATAAACACTCATTCAAATATTAACAGTAGAGTAAATTCAAAGTATTTTTTTTTTTTTTAAGTATTCACAATCAACAAAAATATATCACTATTTTTAAATTGCATATGTATATAAATAATCGATTAAAACAATGTTGCTTCTAATGGATTGTATTTAAATATATATAGGTATTACAGTTTATATTTATTAAACAACAATATTCTTACCTAGGTTTGTATAATATGCCCTTCCACATTAATTTTTCTTTCCTATTATATGTATAGGAAGACTATAGGTGCCTCAGTATTTTTGTGCACAATGTTTTGTCATACAGCTGAGTGGTGAGAGAGATACTAACAGAACAGGCTTGGAGTGACCGCAGACAAAGGACTATCCATTACTTTGGCCACTTATCTGGGTAGACACCCACTTTACTCTTTGGATTGGTGTCATTTTATATTTTAGAATATACTCTATTTTTATAATTCAATTTGGATTTTTTATTTGTGTTGTGTTTTGACTTTAGTACTGTTTTAGTACTACATTTATGCTTTAGGCAATATTCTAACTGAGACCTGTCTGCTCTGTGCCACAGCTATCAGGGGGTTAATTTAATGACTGTAATGTTCTCATTGACAAGGATTGGGATTATTAGATAAGGTGGGTCATTGAAACCTGTAAAGGCCTTAAAGTCCTAACTGTCAGCCAAATATCATACACATTATGCAAATGAAGCAAATATATTAACAATTGAACACTCATTGTAAATCATTCCTCCCTAGGCAGATGTGCACAAAACATGACAATCAAAAAAGCTGCTAATCATGCTATTTGTTTGCCATGTTTTGGGTGGATTCATCAATCACTGTTAAAGTTGCAAACAATTCAGACAGCCTTTTAAACTGTCAAGATATCAAGATAAAATCAACACTTGAATGTCTACCTACACCTTTTTGAAATGCAATTATCTTACAAAAGCACTGAATGGGCTTTTGTAAAATACTATGTAAAGTTCTAGATTAATGGCAGGTTTTATTCAATATGTCATCCCCCAGTTGTAGAACAGAGAGAAGTCATTGTTAAATGTGCTAAATGAAAGAGATTCTTGTTGTACATCTATCACGTATTTGATCCCCCCGTTGATAGGACTGCACAACACATGGATTTATGAAAGTTAACCATATGTGCTAATACTGTCCCACATCTTGTACAGAATCAGAAAAGAAGACTATGGGCCTGATTACAACTTTGGAGGAGGTGTTAATCCGTCCCAAAAGTGATGGTAAAGTGACGGATAAACCACCAGCCGTATTACGAGTCCATTATATCCTATGGAACTTGTAATACAGCTGGTGGTATATCCGTCACATTTGGGACGGATTAACACCTCCTCCAAAGTTGTAATCAGGCCCTATGAGGCTATGTGCTGCTGGTTGTTAACGTGTAGGTGTTTGGTGACAAGATCTTTCCATGAGCATGGTTGCCTGTTGAACAAGAGCCTGGCTTTCACCGGACCTGTGTCCAGGACTCATTTTCACCTTCCATGCTGCCAGCCACCCTCTGTGCATGCAAGTAGCAAATTAGGTTGGGTTCTGACTTCCCGATTTTCATGCAAATCCATTAAACAACACCAACGCTGCTACCATGATGTCTTGTATAGAGAGGCCAAGTTATTTTCATTATTCAACCCAGTTTAGAAAAATGTGCTTTACACTCATGTTTAGTGGATTTTGCGTCTTGAGCACATAAATTAAGCTCTTCTGCAATCTGCCTTCTTTCTCTCTCTGTTTATGAATTGTAGTTGCTCTGAAAGGCCATAAAAAGCACAAGATTGAGACAGAGAGCTAAATAGAAGGAGAAAGAGAGGCAAAGAGAAAGAACAAGAGTGTGTGTGTGTGTGTGTGTGTGTGTGGGGTGGGTGTGTCTGTTTATATGTGGTGTTCAGAAATCATAACAGTGCTAAATTTAACGTTACACACGTGTTATGATTAATAATTTGATCTTTTCACATTATGGGCTAGATTTACTCAAAAGTGGCGCAGCACAGTGCACAATGCATCGCGGCGTCACTTTAGATACGCAGGGATGTGCCGTATTTACAAAAATATAGCACTATCCTGTGTTTCCACCTGCGCTAGCACTACATTTAGCTGCTAACATAGGCACCTTTGTATCATAGTGTAAGGGTGTCTGAGTTGAGGGGATTGCTTGTTTAGGTGCAGAAAGGTGTTCCTTCCTACACATAAACAATCTACAATGATGATTTGGCACTTCTATGTGTGCTGTAAAATACAGCACACATTGATAAAACCTAATTCATAGCCTTTTGCGCTTTCTATGTGTGCCGCAAAATGCAGCACACATTGAAAAAGCAAAAACAGGAGGATAAAAACTATTCCTCCTCGGTGAGCCATGCTAACACCACAGTTTTTGGTGCTGCCACAGACTTAGACCTTCATCAAATCTCAGGCAGCATCAAAAGTAATGGGTGTTGCGGTGGAACGGCCACAGCAACACTCATTGCACGCCCCTCTGGCACAGAAGGAGGTGCCCATATTTACAAGGTGGCATTAAGGTCCATAAGTGGCTTAGCGCTGCCTTGTAAATGTGGAGCACTGCACTGTAACACCGGAGAGTCACAAAACGTGATGCTCCGGTGTGGATAGGGCCTTGTAAATCTGGTCCTATATCTCTTAGTATCTCATTCAAAATGAGGATGCAAGTAAGTGGAATGAGATGATAGAGATAATATGCAGTTTAAGTGAATGAACACAGATTAAAATAACGTGTTTTCTACTGTCAATCTGCATCTAAAGCAGGTTGTAAAATTAATTTATGAGCATCTCTTCAAACAGCAACAACACACCATTGTCCATATCTATGAAAAAGTGGTGCCTCAGAGCCACTTTTTCTGCACCCCCCTCCTACCAGCACTGAACAACACTATGGTTGCGCCGTGTTCAAAATATCACCATGGCAGCCAATAGCACAATAGCATCCACACTTTGGATGTTATTGTGGCACTTTGCTATACTAGCAACACAAATGTTGCTGCTAGTGTAGCAAAGTTCTAGGAGGCCCATAGGTTTCTATGGGTGCGACATTTTAACGCCTGCTCTGAGCAGGCAGTAAAAATGACGCCAAAAATAGTGCAGTGAAATCTGTTACATTTCATTGCACTATTTTTGCAGGCCGCATAGTGCCTGAATGCCTCCTTGCATACATTATGCCTGGCACAGGCATAATGTGGTGCAAGGGGTTACAAACTGGTGCAATGCATGCATTGCACTATTTAGTAAATATTGTGTGGGGAAAAGGCTACCATAGCGCCACTTTGGCATCAAAAAATGATGCTAAGTCAGCACTAAGACAGTGCAAGGGGCTCTTAAATATGCCCCATTTATTTGATGGAGAAAGAACCTTCACCAAACGTGAAATACTATTTGTGCTTTACTTGGTAACCGTGTGCGGCCATTATGCAGAACCATTAAATGGTGCACACATTATTGACTAATAACCGTTTTTGGCCCTCATCCACCCCGAAACGCCATTTCTTTATCTCGAACCTCAATAATACATCTCTATGGATCCTGAAACAACAAGAATAAACTGAACATGCTTGCCTTTATACGATTTAAGCACATCAAAAAAATACTTTCAAGTGCCAAGATATCTATAGATTTCTGATTGATCCCATTTTATAATGTAAATATCTCAAAAATATTTTACTTGATTTGCAATGATCTAGAAAAAGGTTTTACTTTGATGAGATTTAGTGGTTTACAAAACCATGAAAACAAAAAACAAAAAAATAATTAATAAAAACTCCGTGGGAGGATAAATCAAAGTACTTATTTTTATGATTTCTGAATTATACATGTAACTTCATATTTAAAAGTGATTTAAAAACAAAGATTCAGGCAGTGTCCAAAATGCGTGACCCACAAACAGTCAGCTCATGGTTACAGTGTGGTTTATGGAGTAACCGTTATACCCAGCGGCAGTTTCTTCTTTGGGGCGGAGGAGCGTCGCCCCTCCTGCTGCGAGCAGCATTAAGCAGCAAGTGTAAATCAATAAAATGGTTATTACCGTTTTATTATTATTACATTGTATTATAAAGCGATGTGCGTGCGCAGTTCAAGCTCGAGCTCCGGGGCGGGGATGTTTCCTGATGATTGGCAGGCTGGCAGCAGAGATGAAGACAAAAACGAATGTGCATTGCATTTTGGCATCTCATCAACTTCCGTTGCGGCTGCAACTGTCATTTGCCCCAATTGGCTTTTTTACACTCATTCGGCAGGTCCTGATTCCACCATGTTGCTATCAAGATTACTGGACCTTCGTGGATTACCCCTCTTCGGGGTACATGCACCAAACGCCTTGCTCCCCCTCCAGCTGGTGTGTTGAGGATCAAACAGGAGGCTGCGCGGAGATGGTCTCAGCCAGGAAACATTGCACACTCGGCAGGTGACCACATGTCATGAAATACATTTGCGCCGCCTTCCGTTGTACCTTCTGTTTTATTGCGATAGTCAGTCCAGGCTCGTGAGCGCACAGCTCATTTGAATATCTACCATATTATGTCCTCATTTGAGCTGTACGTGCCACTCTTATTGCAACACGCCCTTCAATGGAAATTAGTAAACAGCGATTCAGTACGATCACTTCGACATAATAAAAATACGTTGTTACAAATAGATACAACTTGTGGGTGATTTCAAGAGTAAATGTGTTTATTTCTGTTTATGTCACTGCGGTGTGTTCATGATCACTAAAGTGGCATTAAAGCCTGCTCAGCTCGCTTGGACACTTAAATGTGGCTGATGACTTTGCATCAGGGAAGCAGCTGCTGGCACCTGTACCCCCTCCCCCTTATCACCACCACAAGTCAAGTGCCTGCCTGACACACACTAGCACTGCACACAAGAGGAGATGTACCTGAAGCTGCAATCACAGGTCAAGGGTGGGCTACAGCCTTCCACTTGCAGCCTAATGTACAGCACACGTTATTGGATGTGTGCCCTCAAAAAGCTCTCTACAGATGTATTGGAAATGTGGGCTGATTGTAGAAGCCCCCTAGCATTTTGTCCCCTTTTTCCACATATGCTGTTTTTTCTGACTCGTTGAGCCATGGGCAGTGCTAACCAGTCCCACGGCCTGTGAGCTGATTAAAATGATTATGCAAATTAGGTTAATTATAATTAACTAAATCAATATACCTGTAAGTCCCTAGTATGTGGTGGGGCATGTAGGTTTAGGCACTCCAGCATAGGTAGTGCACCCATAGGTGCACTGCTGAGGTAGCCAGGGTCATTTTAAAGGCAGGCCTGCCTTGCTTGCTGCTTTTATGTTAAAGGTAATCCCAAATTTGACTTTGAAATTGAAAGTACTTCCAAACTCTTAAACTACCTTATTTTTACATATGTCACCCCTAAGGTGTGCCTTAGGAGTTCCCCGGGTTGGGTGCAGAGTACCTATAAGCAGGGACTTTCTAAAAGATGGTTTATACGCCCTGGCAAGGGAAAAATAGCTAAATTTGTTTTCCACAACTTTAGCAAATGGGCTCCATAGGCTAACATGGGAAGACTTTAATGTAAAATAATAAAGTCTCAAAAGGAGCTAAATAGGTCAAGTGTGGTATCCAACCTATTGTTCAATTAAATCTAACGCCTTGCCATTGTTGAAGTTAATATAACTAACTCAGGGAAAGCGTTTTAGAATGCTACCAGAAAGTTGCCAACTTCAGTCCTGTAGTTCCCTTCTCTGATTGGCCAGTGTTAGAAATGGGGTCTTTGGTTGTCACTCAGGTTACCCCTGTCCAAGGAAGGACCCTCACTCTAGTCAGGGTAAGTCACACACAATCCAAATTATCCTGTGCCCACCCTCTCGTAGCTCGGCACTGAGCAGTCAGGCTTAACTTAGAAGGCAATGTATAAAGTATTTGTGCAATACATCATGCAATAACACAGTATAGCACCACACAAATACACCACACAGTGTTTAGAAAAATATATAATATTTATCTGGATAAATGCAGGTCAAAACGATTAAGATGCAATAAGTGTATTTTGAAATAGAACTGTAAAAATGATATAAAGTGTCTTTTGTCTCCTAAAAGCAACAAATGTCTCTTGCAACCACAAAGTACCTGGTTTGCGTACAAAATCTCAGCGAGGAACCACAGAGGAGGAGATGTGTGGAAAACAGGGAGGTGTACGTTGATTTCTCGGGCCGCACACGGCGATGCGTTATTTATTTTTCACTCAGGGAAGGCTTTGCATCGATTTCCAGCGCTTGGTCTTGGATCTTCTTCGGGTTGTGTGGTTTTCAGATGCCCCGGGGACGATGCGTTGCAATCTGGCACTGGCAGGATGAAGACACAGGGGCTGCGTTGGTCCGGTGGGCGTTGTGTGGAAATTTCTACCGCACGGCAGACCCTGCGTCGATTACTCTCAGGAAGTCGGGCTGCGTCATTCCGGCTTGGCTTCGCGTTGATCCAGTGGGCTGTTTGTCGAATTTCTGAACGCTACGCTGGCGCTGCGCCAATCTTCTTGCGGAGTGAGGCTGCGTTGTTCCGATTTGGTGTGCAGTGATTTTCTCACCGTGATGCAGGCTGTGCGTCGTTTCTGGCAGGCTGTGCATCGATTTTCACCGCATAGGGAGTTTTTCTTGCAGAAATGAAGTCTTTTTGGTCCTGAGACTTCAGGGAACAGGAGGCAAACTCTATCCAAGCCCTTGGAGAGCACTTCTCAGCACAGCCGGAGAGCAGCAAGGCAACAGGGCAGCAGTCCTTCACTGAAAGCAGTCAGGTGAGTCCTTTGGGCAGCCAGGCAGTTCTTCTTGGCAGGTTGCAGGTTCTGGTTCAGGTTCTCTTCTCCAGGAAGTATCTGAGTTGTAAGGGTAGAGACCCTGGTTAAATACCCAAATGTGCCTTTGGAGTGGGGGAGACTTCAAAGAGTGGCTTAGAAGTGCACAAGGTCCCCTTTCAGTTCAATCCTGTCTGCCAGGGTCCCAGTAGGGTGTGTGGCAGTCCTTTGTGTCAGGGCAGGTTACTGTCATTTGACATGTAAGTGTCAGACCCTCGACCCTTCCAGCCCAGGAAGACCCATTCAAAATACAGATGTGAGCAAGTGAGGCTGAGTATCCTGTGTTTGGGGTTTGTCTGAGTGAATGCACAAGGGAGCTGTCAACTGAACCTAGTCAGACGTGGATTGTAAGGCACAGAAGGATTTAAGTACAGAGAAATGCTCACTTTCTAAAATAGTAATATTAAATCCAACTTCACCAGTCAGCAGGATTTTGTATTATCATTCTGGCCATACTAAATATGACCTTCCTACTCCTTTCAGATCAGCAGCTACCACTCAAACAGTATATGAGGGAAGCCCTAATGTTAGCCTATAAAAGGAGCAGGCCTCACAGCAGTGCAAAAACTAATTTAGGAGTTTTACACTACCAGGACATGTAAACTACACAGGTACATGTTCTGCCTTTTGTCTACACAGCACCCTGCCCTATGGGTTACCTAGGGCCTACCTTAGGGGTGACGTATATGTAGAAAAAGGGGAGTGTTAGGCCTGGCAAGTACTTTTAAATGCCAAGTCAAATTGGCGGTGGAACTTCACACACAGGCCTTGCAATGGCAGGCCAGAGACATGGTAAAGGGGCTACTTAAGTGGGTGGCACAAGCAGTGCTGCAGTCCCACTAGTAGCATTTAATCTACAGGCCCTGGGCACATATAGCGTACTTTACTAGGGACTTATAAGTAAATTAAATAATACAACTGGGTATGATCCAATGTCATCATGTTTCAAGGGAGAGAGCATATGCACTTTAGCACTGGTTAGCAGTGGTAAAGTGTGCAGAGTCCTAAAACCAGCAAAAACAGTATCCAAAAAGTGGAGGGAGGCAGGTAAAAAGTTAGGGGTGACCACCTTAAGGCTGTCAGGTCTAACAGCCAGCCTCTGGCAGCCTGGTCAGGCTGCCTTGATGAGGTGTGAAGTTGCCTGGGCTTAACACAAAAGAAGTGCCTGTGGGAGGAGAACTGCCTCAGCAGATGGTAAAACAGGATGGGGAAAGCAGCCAAACTGTACTACAAAGGAGAAAAGGACATTTGGGCCAGCAAGTGGAACTCCCCCATTTCCTGCAAAACCAGACAGCCAGGGGTCCCCTGATTAGATTAGGAGAGGGCTGGAAAGGGGTGTGTTAAGAGAAACATAGCCAGACCAGTGGGTGGGCTCAGACAGAGCTAACCTTTGAGATTGTTTTTTTACCATTTTGGATTTTTGGAGAATTTTGCTCCCTGGGATTGATTTTGCCACACTTCACAGGAAGTGGCCACTCAAGAGGGTGGTGGGCTGCACATGACACCAGGAGCAAAGATAAAATTGGCAGAGCTGCACCCCACCCCACATTCCTATAAGGAACAATGTCAAGAAGAAGAGGGACTGCCCAGCTGGACCCCTGAACTGAACCTGGACACTGTACTCTGAAGGACTGCACCAGCTGCACACTTGGGCCTCACCACAAAAAGGACTTTGCCTGTCCTCAAATGCTTCAAAAAGGGTCTCCCTGCTTGCTACATGTAAAAATAGCTGACCAGCATTTCCTGCATCAAGCCCTGAAGAAACTGACCAGCTGACCAGAGGCTAGTAGTCATTTTTAGATTTGAACCAGGTGCTCACTGGCAGTTGGAGTCTTAACCCTCAAGGAGCAACGCATAGCTTCTGGAACCTTGAGGTGAATTGTGAACTCCTAAACACTTCCATGACCTTCTGGGAGAACATTCAGAAGTTTGGAAAAGATTGGAGAAGTTGGGAAAAAGCTCCAAAAGTGGACTGACCCGACATTGTGAGTCAAGCAAGGTTACATCGACCGCAACCCGACCTGACTTGCAAGTGCGTCCCGCTAAAAAACTCCAGATCCCCAGACTTCCAGGAATCCACTGGGGGCTCGTGAACAGGTAATCTGATGATGTCGACTCAAAATCAGCTTGAGGGTCATTCAACGTTGGAGAGAAAAGTGCCAAAAAAGTGACAAAGTCTGAATAAAAAAAGTTGACCGAGACTTCCTGCGCAGCCTATCCGAAGAGGGCTCCAGGGAGGTCTGATTCAATTTCAAGTTCAGCCCGGATGAAGATTTTTGTCACGAAAAATCATCTAAGTCCGAAGGTAGAAATCTTCACTGCGGTCTGTGATGCTTATCTGAAGAGGGGTACAGGGAGGTCGGATCCGACTTATGACTTAGTCCCAGTGAAGAAAATCTTCAAGAACAAGAATATGGACCTGATTACGATCTTGGCGGATGGGATACACCATCACAAATGTCACAGATATCCCACCCACCATTTTACAAGCTCCATAGGATATAATGGAACTTGTAATGCAACAGATGGGATATGCGTCACATTTGTGCTGGAGTATCCCATCCACCAATATCGTAAGCAGGCCCTAAGTTCGAAGGTGAAACTTTGACTGAGGCCTCCTGCTTACTGTAACCAAGAAGGGCTCCATCACAGTCAGCCTACACTTCTGACTTTGCCCTGGTCGAATGTGACCAGATGTCCAGATTGGTGTTTTTAGTTTCTATGCACTAAAAACATTTTTTCTTTTTAAAATCATAACTCCGGTTCCCCTTATTGGTTCTTTGTTGTTTTAGTGCCATTGTAAAGATAAAACTATTATGTACTGTTTTGTGATTTTTAAATGCTTTATACACCTGTCCCCTAAATTAAGCCTAATTGCTCATTGCCAAGCTACCAAGGGTTGAGATAGGATTAATTTATTGAGACCAAACTGAACATAGTGATGGTAAGTGACCTATTGCTTAGTGAAGGTACTTACCTGCCCTTACCAATAATCCACTTTCCAACACTGACCTTGCATCTACAGTTGGACTGTTCCGGAGGCCAAAGGCCTGTCTTTCTTTGTACTCTATGGCAGTGGGTCGTACCAAGGGGCATATTTATACTTTTTTGATGCAAAACTGTGCTAACGCAGTTTTGCATCAAAAAAGTATAGCGCTGGCTTACGCCATTTACAGCGCCAGCCAGGAATGGCAGACGCCGGTGCTAAGCTTGGGCTAGCGTCACAGAAAAAGACTGTAGCCGGGTGGGGGTATGGGAAAAGGAGGTTCTGCTACAGAAAATGACGGTAACCACCCTGCTGTCATTTCCTGACACACAATCACTCAAAAATGACTCCTGTCTTAGTAAAGACAGGAGTCATGCCCACCATCCCAATGGCCAGCACAGGGGACCAGTGTCCCCTAGGCATGGCCATTACACCCAGTGCCAGGCAGGGGGCCCCATGTAAGGGCCCCCAATGGCACTTTGATACAATTAAAAAATATCTTTACCTCTCTCACCTGGGATGGGGTCCCCTGTCCTCTGGTGTCCCTCGGGTGTGGGTGGGGGTGTTCCTTGGGGTTGGGGTGGGCACCTGTAGGTCCATTCCATGGTGTTTGGCAATGAAAATGGGTCCACAGGTCCCATAACTCCTGGTCGGACCTAGGCGTTTAATAATGGCGTTAAACAGGCTTAACGCCATTATTTAGGTCCGCCTCCAAACTGTGCACCATTTTTGCAAAGGGGGATAAATATGGCGCTACGGGATTAGAGTCATTTTTAGTACAGCAATGCCTACCTTGCATCTCATTGACTCAGGGTGGATTCACACATCCAAAAAATGGTGCTAACTACAGTATTTTGACGCTAGCAGTGTCTAGTGTCAAAATATAAATATGGAGTTAAGTTTGCGCTGTTTTAACGTAAAAAAAGATGCTAAATATGCCCCCAAGTGCACCTACACGAGGCACTTCTATCCCTGGAGACAGTTTAGAACTTTACTGCCTTTAATGACAATGACGCAACAGTGCTCTACTAAGCGTTTAGCAGAATTCCCATGTGGAATTCGACTCTGTGCAATTCTCCCCTCCCTTCTATGCCCACTCCACCCATTTAAGCACAGGCACTACATACAATTACCATCTGGTGAAATTGGGTGGCAAAAAACTGCAACTATACAATCTCACATTTAAAAGTATATTCCCACTACAGCCACGCACATTTAGAACATTACCAACACAAAAGCATGAATTCTCTAGCACCAATGCAGTATATAGTGCAGAAAGTTGCATGATACCTTGGAGCATGTGGCAGAATTCCCCTTTTAACAGTGACATGCCACTTTATTTGGCAAAATGCGGTATAAAATGTAACATTTTATCCCAAAATTTAAAGAATAATTAAGCAGTGAGAGAACGCGCTTGACTTTTTCCTACAGGGCTTGGGTTGCCTTGCTGCACTAATTAGGTCTGTGAAAATTCTGGTAGGTTTTTACACCTCACTAATTTAAAATTTCACCAGCGGCCACTGGTTATAACCATGGAATAGGTGTGGCTTCCTTCAGTTAGTTATGCACAAATTCATTTACTTGGGAGAACTGGATATGCTTTCTTGTGCAGTGCTTCGATATGGAAAGGATCATGTATGATTTAACTTAATCACCTAATTTAATTTTCTGCCTTGAACACCTGGATGATAGACTGTCACATAATAGTGATGCTGTATTTGTGACTATTAATCTCTACTAATTATTCTGTGTAGTGTTACAATCTCTGACAGTGTTATGTTTTCTGTACCTTTGAGGCTTATTTAGAGGATTGCACTATGCACCTGAAATTGGCAGGCCCCAAAAGGACAAGTAGTATTAACATGGAGAGCACAAGTGGAAACTTAGGCCCATATTTATGAAAAAAGACTTAAATTTTTTTTGTGCGAGCTAACTCCATTCCTTAGAGTCATCTGTACGCCATATTTATAAAATGACGCACAATGGCGCTAGGGGATGGCTAGCGTCATGAAAAATTATGCTAGTTGGGGATGGAAGGTGGTAGAAAAAAATTACGTTAGAAAGATTATCGGCAAAATATCAGCCGCTAGTCAGCCTCACGTCATTTTTTTTTACGCACAAGCAGCCAAAAAATTACTCCTGTCTATGTATGTAAAAGAGTCATTACCACAACCACTAAAGACCAGTGTCCCCAGGACAACCCCAACATACCCAGTGCCACCCAGGGGGCCATATGTAAGTGGATCCCAGTGGCACATAATATTAAAACTTATACACTTACCTTACCTTACCTGGGATGGGCTCCCTCACCTGTAGTTTCCTGTGGTGTGGGTGGGGTTGATGCTGGAGGTTGGGGTGGGCATCTATGTGCCCCAAAAAGGGACACCATGGTAGAATCCATAGCATTTCCCTAAGGAAATGTGCCTAACTGCATTTTAATGCCTGGTCTGACCAGGTATTACATTTTTACTCTAATCTGCCTTAGGGTCATTTTTTGGGTCCCCTTCCTAGGTGGGCATGTTTTTTGCATAGGGAGTTAAATAAGGCGCTAGGGGGCTAGCATAATTTTTAAGAAGAGAACGTCTACCTTGCATCTCATTGTCGCAATGAGACACAAGGTGGATTGGCGCTCCCTAGAAAATGGTGCTAACTCTGATATTTTCATGCTAGAAGGGTCTAGCGTCAAAATATAATTATGGAGTAAGGTTTGCACTGCTTTAACGCAACAAAATTACACTAAGGTGGCACACACATTTAATAAATATGGGCCTTAGTTTCAAAAACTTTGCTCCACTTGTGTTCACTCTTGTGTTGTTGCCATCTGTGCTACATGGAGATATGGGTGGGGGCAGGGAAATAACAAACACATTCAAAAGGAACTTAGGGCCAGATATAAAAAGCATTTTACTAGAGCGCCCATTCACTCCTAATTACCCCAGATATTACAACATCATCAAATTAGATCACAACATCTTCTATGACATCATTGATCATATCACTGTAACATTTGCAGTAAGGTTATTGATGAGAAAATGAGAACACTGTGCTTGGAGAGGGTACGAGTTATAGTTGCCTCAGGCCCAAGGATAGCGCAGGCATATTTTAGGTATATATTTGTACAATTCTTCTGAGGCAATGCTGCAAGCTTTTGGTCGGTGGAGTGAGATCAAGGGACTCTAGGAAGGTTAGGGCAGCTATCTTCATTTGTTCTCCATACCTCCTTCTTTCCTTGTCATGTGGTCTACCACCACTTTACAAACTTGTGTGTTTTTATTTTGGCAATCATTTTCCATCACTTTTAAAGCATTTTGCTATGAGCATTTATTGTCATGGCTCTTTAAGAGACCTTGATATTTTATCATATTTTTAAGTGTTTTTGTGTATATTTTCTATTATATTTATTTGTGCTTGGACACCAGGTATTTAATATGAATTGAATCAATTTTACAAGCCTCTCCATGTCTTCCATTGAGGGTTCTGCGGGCTCTGTAGGGAGAGCAGATAATATTATGTTAATAGATCCAATTTTATTATATAGTTTCAGTTAAATAAAACCATAAATGTATTTATGCAACTAATTCTCTATTTATGCAGGTACACAATACCAAATACAAGCTTAAGTTGAGCCTATGAGTTCAAGCCAATCATAGCTACTGTAGTTTTGGTCCAGAATTAATCAGCACAGATCGTCTCAGGCTGCTAGAGTCTGTTATGCATGGGTGCCTCTTGATCCTAGATTGTCAATAGGGACCACTGTCAAAACTTCAGCAAGTCTACGATTTGACTGTAGGTACCCCAGGCTGAAGCATGCTATTATTGATTCCCTGCATGTATGAATGCTCCTTTTGGTTTGTTAAAGCTTTTGTTTAGCCATTATAGGCATAGGTTTCATATTTTGGGACAGATCCAGTGGATAAAATCCTCTTTATCCCCTTTACAAAATCTGCAGGGTATGGGACCAGAGTATTTCCATGTTGGTTGTGTAGCCAATGTAGGTGTAATTCCTACATGCAAAATAATGATTCAGAGTTTTATGGGAACTGGATAGGATTTTGCAAGATAGGAAGCAGGTGTGAGAGTGCTGTAGTATTTGGGTACCATCCATGAGTGTTAAAGGGAGCTGAATTTAATTGTGTCTTCTCAACAAGATTGCAGCTTTACGACCCAGTTTGTTGCCTTTTTGAAGGCATCATATGATGCTCCCACAGTCCACCGGTCATTTAAATTAAATTTTGAGATGAAGGTGTTCAAGTATTTGTAATATTCAGACTGGTGTTCCCCTTGGAGAGGCGACCATAGCGCGCTATTAATTGGGGAAGCTTCATCTCAAATGATCTTATACCAGCGCTTTATTGTTATTTCTCTCCTTGTCATATCTTGCCTAGTGAGCCCAAATTCAAGCGGAATTTGTGCTTAGCAAAGAGCTCTGCAGGAGGGTAAAAAACTCACCTGAAGATGGTGGTCCCTTCTTTTTCTAGTATTGCAGCATGCTGACCTCTTGTAACTTCACTGCCTTATGGGATGGTTGGCAATAACTTTGCAGAGATAACAGTTAAAAGGGGCTAGAAGAAGGGACCAGCCACATTTTTTGCAAGAGTAGTAAAGGAACGGTGGAATGCATTCACCTTCTTTGTTGTACATTGTTTTTGGAAACTACAATTTCCTCTCGAGTCTAGATACAACCCCAAATATTAATAGTTGATTACAAACTCTAGATGACTATGATTTGATTATATTATGGCAGCTTGCCCCTGTAGTTTGCAGTTGGATATAATTTTTGTTTTTGTCACATTCACATCTAGATGGTTGATAATGGCATACTGTGAAATTAACTATTTTTAGAAGAAGAAAACTCAGATGAGGGGGATGCAAGTTTTCCCAGTCCAGAGCTGGTGATAAGTCTGTCATAAAATAGATTAAAAAGATGAAGTGCTAATACTCATCCTTGAGTCCCTATAATGTTAGAATCTTCCTGGAGACTCTTGCACTGTCCCCAATTTTCACTTGGATCAAGGTCTCAGTGTATAGTAGTTGAATTGATCATAGCCACTAATTTGGTTGACTCAAGCCCTTCGGCTTGTTCCAAAGCAGCTCATCGTTTATGGTGCTAAAAGCTGACTTAAAATCTATGAAACAGAGGTGTAACTTTTTCCTCATATTCTTATACTTCTTGATCAAAAAAGTAGTTGCCAAAGTATTCAATCTTGTGCCGGTGCCTTTTCTGTACCCGATCTGATTTAGTGGGATATTGTTATGTAATGTTTCCTTAATTTCAGAAGCACCCTTTTTATAAAACAGCTTACAAGTGAGTATGCTGTTGTTATGATAATGATGACTTGTATTTTATTGACTTGAATGGTCAAGTATCACTGTCTTTCTTCTTATATTTTATTACTTGAAGGTGCACAAGATGAGAATGAGACAGAGAAAAGCTGCGGATTAACTCACATCGGAGTCCAGCAAGCTCTCTGGTAAGTACCACTGCTCATGCTACGAACTAAGAAGAAGTAAAGAAGATTGCCCACAGAAGGAAGTCTTTCCAAAAAACAGCCAGTGAAGAGAAGAAATATGTTACCAACACTGGCACCTAGCCCTCACCTTGTTTTTTCTCAAGGTCCACAACGAACTTGACACACTTTCTTTAGGACAGGATGATATTTGAAAGAGCATCATCAATTGATTAACAATGGTTCCACAACCAAAATCAAAACCAAATTCTCTCAGAGTGACCATTGAGTTCATAACTGAATTGTACCAGCACACTGATTCTTCCCAGGGCACATAACATGAACAAGAGTCAGCTTAAGCTGATCTTCCTGAGAGCAGAGCAGAGCTTGTCGCACAGAAGGTTGTTGTGGCTGCTCTAATATGACACACATTGTCTTCACAATCACAATGAGGAAAATAAAGACCACTCCTCCATCTTTTCAAAGACCCTCTTCAGATGAAAGTGATGCGGCTCTTCTCCATCCAGTTGGTGATGGCATGCAGTCTGTTGTGGAGGTTGGTTTTGGCAGTGACGGGGTCCTTGGTGAGTGAGAGGATCAGCTGGGTGTTGTCGGCATAAGAGACGGTGTTGAGGTTGTGGGATCGGACGATGTTGGCGAGCGGTGCCATGTAGATGTTAAAAAGAGTTGGGCTTAGAGAAGACCCTTGGGGAACGCCGCAGATGGTTTTGGTGGCCCCCGACAGGAAGGGAGGGAGGCGGACTCTGTGAGTTCTGCCAGGGAGGAAGGATGTGATCCAGTCCGGAGCCTTGTGGCAGATCCCAGCGTCGTAGAGGCGAGTGCAGAGTGTGTGGTGGCAGACGATGTCAAAAGCAGCCAAGAGGTCCAGGAGGATGAGGGCCGCGGATCCGCCTTTGTTGCACATGGTCCTGATGTCGTCGGTTGCGGCGATGAGGGCGGTCTCGGTGCTGTGGTTCCTACAGAATCCGGATTGGAAGATGTCCAGCATGTTGTTGTCCTCCAGGAAGCGGGCAGGTTGGCCATTGACGATCTTCTCGATGGCGTTCGCCGGGAAGGGGAGGAGGGAGATGGGTCGGTAATTCTTGAGGTCTTCAGGCTCCGCTTTGGGTTTCTTCAGCAGGGTGTTGATTTTGGCGTGCTTCCAGCTCTCCGGGAAGGTGGCGGTCTTGAAGGAGCTATTGATGATCATACGGAGTTGGGGGGCGAGGATGGGGCTCGCTTTGTTGAAGACATGGTGGGGGCAGGGCTCGGAGGCAGATCCGGAGTGGATGGTGCTCATGGTTTTGATGGTGCCCGCGTTGTTGATGTGGGTCCAGGAGAGCAAGAGGTTGGTGTGGCTAGGTGTGTCAGGGTTGTTGGTGGCTATGGTGGTAGTGGGGGGCAAGGAGTTGAAGCTGTCATTGATTTCTGTGATCTTGCGATAGAAAAAGGTGGCGAGGGAGTCGCAGAGGTCTTGCGATGGAGGGTGGTCGATGGAGCATGACCCTGGGTTGGTGAGTTCTTTGACGATGCTGAAGAGATCTTTGCTGTCATGGGCATTGTTGTCAATGCGATCTTTGTAGAAGGATCCTTTGGTGGTCCGGATGAGCTGGTAGTACTTGCGGATGGCTGTCTTGAGGGCGGCGTGGTTGCTCTCTGTTGGTTTGTGGTGCCACTTCTTCTCAATTTTCCAGCACTCCAGCTTGGAGGCCTGAAGGTCGGCGGTGAAACAGATTGCCTTGGTGCTGGTGTGGTTGTTGGAGGATTTCCTGAGCGGAGCAAGGTGTTGGTGCAGTCGTCTAGCCAATGTCTGAGGTTGAGGGCGGATGTGTTGGGGTCTGTGGTGCTGGGTGGCGGGCCTTGGCGAGGGTGGAGATCAGCTGATCTTCCGAGATCTTGTTCCAGCTGCAGTGGGGGATCTGCTGTGGGCGGTGGTGAGTGGCGGGTTTCTGGAAGGTGAAGTGGACGCAGCGGTGGTCAGTCCATTGGAGTTCAGTGGTTCGGCTGAAGGTGACATGGCTGCTTGCGGAAAAGACGGGGTCGAGCATGTGGCCAGCGGCGTGGGTGGGCGTTGTGACCAGTTGTTTGAGACCGAGGTTGGCGAGGTTGTCAATCAGAGCAGTGGAGTTGCTGTCATTGGCATTCTCGAGGTGAAAATTCAAGTCTCCAAGGAGAATGTAGTCTGTAGAGGCAGGGGCCTGGGTGCTGATTATGTTGGAAATGGGTTCACTGAGCTGTGGTTGGGAGCCTGGGGGCCTGTAGACAAGGGTTCCTCTAAAGGTGGGGTTGGCGTTGATGTGAATCTGGAAGTGTAGGTGTTCGGCGGCATCGAGGGTGTCATTGGTGTTAGTTGAGATTCTGATGGTGTTCTTGTGGACTATGGGGGTCATTCTAACCCTGGCGGTAAAAACCGCCAGGGCGAATGACCGCGGTAGCACCGCCAACAGGCTGGCGGTGCACCGCTGGGCATTCTGACCGCGGCGGTTCAGCCGCGGCCAGAAACGGAAAGTCGCGGTGTACCGCCGACTTTCCGCTGCCCTTGAGAATCCTCCATGGCGGCGGAGCGCGCTCCGCCGCCATGGGGATTCTGACACCCCCTACCGCCATCCGCCAGGAACAGGATGGCGGTAGGGGGTGCCGCGGGGCCCCTGGGGGCCCCTGCAGTGCCCATGCCAATGGCATGGGCACTGCAGGGGCCCCCGTAAGAGGGCCCCAAAATAAATTTCAGTGTCTGCCTAGCAGACACTGAAATTCGCGACGGGTGCTATTGCACCCGTCGCACTCCAGCAACTCCGCTGGCTCCATTCGGAGCCGGCTTCATCGTTGCTGGGTCTTTCCCGCTGTGCTGGCGGGCGGCCTTTTGGCGGTCGCCCGCCAGCACAGCGGGAAAGCCAGAATGGCAGCCGCGGTCTTGTGACCGCGGTGCGGTCATTTGGCGGTAACCGCATGGCGGGCGGCGACCGCCGCCCGCTGCGGTTAGAATCACCACCTATGTCAATTCCTCCTCCCGGTCTGTTGGTGCGGTCTCTGCAGGTGATCTTATAGCCTTCGGAATGGCTATGGTGATGTCTGGTTCCGAGGAGGGATTCATCCAGGTTTCGGTGAGGACGGCGACGTCGGGGGATGATGAGGTGAGTAGGTCCCAGAGTTCTATGGCATGCTTGTGGACGGAGCGGGTGTTGAGGAGCATGCAGCAGTGGTGGTTGTGTGTGGTTCTGGCGTGGTGCTTGGTGGATTGGGGGCAGGTGAACCTGCAGGTCCGGCAGAAGAAGGGTCCGTGGGTGTGCCTCGTGGTGGTTTGGACGCAGGTGGTGGAGTGGCCTGAGTTGAGGGCATGGAGTTTTTTGGCACTGTAGCGGCGTCTGGTGGCGTGGGGAGTGCGTGGGCCAGGGGTTCTGGCGCTAGGTGCGATCCAGGCATGTACGGGTGCAGACGGGCTTGTATCTGGCACGCCTCTGGCGTGCCAGTGGCCCAGCTGCCCAGCGGGTGCCATTAAGAAGGGGAGGTGGGAGGGAGGAGCAGCTGGGAGGCGGGAGCGGTGGGCGAATGGGGGCGTGAGGGGGTGGGGCCGCAGGGACTTAGTGGTTGGAAAGAAAGGCTGGGAAAGCCGAAAACAGGCGGAAGGCACAAAAAAGGAAAGCGGCGAGTAAAAGGCACAGAAATTGCACAGAAGCATAGAAATGGCACAAAACAAAGACAGATACAAAAAAAAAAACACAATTACTTATGGAAACCCACTAGACACCAGGGATAAGGCGCAGGCGGGTGCCTGCGGGTGGTGGAGAGCCTCAAACTCGCGGCAGCAGCGAGGGCGGGGTGAAGGACATGGGCACAGTCTGGTGGAGCTGCGCGGCGTGTGGAGGGAGCTCTGACCTTAATAGCAGGTCAGGGGTCACTCTGAGCACCACGCAGCGGCTGCCATTAAGAAGGGGAGGTGAGAGGGAGGAGCAGCTGAGAGGAGGGAGTGGTGGGCGAATGGGAGCGCAAGGGGGCGGGCCGCAGGGACGCAGCAGCGTGAAAGAATGGCTAGGAAAGCTGAAAACAGGCGGAAGGCATGACAAAGGAAAATGACATGTAAAAGGCACAGAAATTGCACAGAAGCCCAGATGTCACACTGCAAATGGTTATGGACTGCAAGAGACAGTGGACTGAATTTGGAATGGAAAAGATGGAAAAGAAAGCCAGAGTGTAAAAAAATAACTAGAATATATAACAGGCAAGACAGCATGGAGACACAGCGAGAACCAAGACAAGGAGTAATGGACAGGGCTTCAGAAGTCAAGAACAGGAATTCTGAGATCAAGAGCAGGCTATTCATAACAGGCACTGGAAGAAGTAATGCCCTCTTGGTACAGGGAAACTGGAATTAGGATTAAGAAAAGTAATGTACCCAACAGGCACTGGAAAAACTAATGCTCTGCTGGTATACTGTAGAACACAGGTAGTCAGAACAGGGTTAGAACAGTAAATCAGAGCAAGGAAGCAAAGGGAACCACTGCAACTCAGCAGATACTTGGCCAATAGCCCTACATAGAAAACATAGAGTTCAGAATATGAGAATAGACAGTTTTGGCAGAAAGAAAGATAAGACTTTCATGCAAGGAGAGTACAAAAAACACAATGCTGCACAGGCAACCACAGGAAAGCAGGACACTGCAAAATGCATTATCCCAAAACAAGGCTTCTCTCCCCTTCTAGATTTCACGAATTCAGCAGTGCAGACAACTGGAGAAGAAAACAGGAGCTTCTAGAAATTAATTCTGTATGCAGAAATACTGGGAGACTGGAACTCAATTGCAGCATAGTACATGTGAGATCATTTAAAGACCTCACTCCAGCTCTTTGCCTGCAGGAGTGCACTGAAGTTCCAGGAAGCAAACAGTGGGCAGAACAAAAGTGCAGAGTAGAACATGGATACAGTCTTGTTTCGCTATATTTCAGGGATTCATGCAGGCAAGCTGGACGTGGTAACACAGAGTTTAAAGTATACGATTAGCCGTTGTACTTATTTTAAATACACCAGTGTAATCAGAGTAATTTCAGTAATTTTACATTTGTCTTGTGATTCAAACTTACAGAAATTACACATTTAGACCAGCTTGAGTCATTAAAAGTAAGTTGTGGCAAAAATGCTTCCACAGGTGCACAGGAGCAAAAGCCTAAGAGAAAGTAAGTGGCTGCTGGCTACTGCTGTTGAAGTCCTGTAGCATTTAATGCTATTTTTGTAGCACACACTGCGCCCTCTAGCCCATTTTGGAATTGAGGGTGCATTTTGTACCTAAACAATAGCATGAAATGCTGGATTACTCGTCTCACATAATTACAAGCAATTTTGTGGTAATTATGAGCAATTACGCTAGATAGAATTACACCAGTTTTGCTTACCCCTAAATAAGATTCAACAAAAAGCTTAACTCTTACTCTAAGACTTTGGTAAGGAATTATTAGAACTGGGGTTTCTGGTTGTCAGAGTACGCACCCTGTACAAGCAGGAACCACCACTTCTAGTCAGGGTAAACTGGATACCCACTTAGAGATAACCTGTGCTTACCCTCTGGAAGCTTGTAACAGATTATGAAAAACACATACAGTATTGCAATGAAACACCACAAAACGCACTCCACACAGGGTTAGAACAATACATTTTATTTATATGAGTTAAAGAAGACCAAAATGATACAAATCTAATCAGTAGAAGTCAAGAGATGATTTTTTAAAGAATAAACCCAAAATAGTGCTTAGAAGTCAATAGCGCAAAAATCTTACTAGAGATCACCCTAGAGTCTAGGAGGTCTTCAATCTGGGGGTCGGGACCCCCAGGGGGAACGTGGAGTCCTGGAAAGGGGGTCGCGCATTCCCCCACCGATCCTCAAAATGCCTCAGCTGAACTTTAATCTCTTCTGCTGTGAAAGCCGCACAGACAGCTAAGGAGTCCTTCCCAGGGCGTCTGCTTCCTGAATGAAATGCAAATGTGCTCTATGAGCGCATCTGCAAATGTAAAAGATGCTTGGGAGCAGCTTTAAATGATCGAATCACTCAAAGCTTTGGGAGGACAAATATTTATTATTTTTGAGGGGTAATGCAAAGAGTTGACAACTGTGCTGTGAAGTGTGTTCTTTTAATTGTCATTGTATTTTCACAGTGCTTACTTCACCTAGAGGTGTTAAAGGGACAGCTATTAAAAAAAAAATGGTATTGCATATGCTCTGATATTACTTAAATCTACATTTTGGAACCACAGTTTTATCTTAAACCTTTTTGTAGTGGCCTATCTTATACTGTGTGAAATGCAAGTATAAAGTAATGCCTTACATATTCACAGTGCTTTCTGTCACAGGCTGTGACCTCATGGCACTAAAAATACACAAGTCACTTTTCTTAACTGCACTAACCAAGATTTAGTTCTGTTGCTCTCTGGTTACACACATACCACTGCAGTGCAATAACTAATAGAGGTTTCATAATGCACTACAGTGCATTTCCCAGTGAGTAACAACTTTCTTTCATTTATTTTTCATTTAAGCTGGCTGTTATTTTAAGTGTAACTACCTGACGGTGAAAGACTTTTAAAAAACGTAGAGTATATTTTGGGTTTATTTATGAGAGGCTTGTGCTGCTGAAGCATCACTTTTTTTGACGCTCCAGCGGCGCAAGCCTTTCAATCATACCTAAGAGGTGACGCAAAGCCACCCTGAGTGGCTTTGAATGGCCTTGTAGATATGGAGAAAGGCATAGCAGTGCAAGCCGGTGTATTGCCTTACTTTGTGTCAAGGAGGTGTTCCACGGGCGTTGTGGTGGGTGTTCCCATGCAACACCCATGGATTTTGAAGTTGCCCCAGATTTATAAAATCATGTAAACTGGAACAGTGTCAAAACCTTACACCTCCCCAGAGCAGGCATAATGAGGAGAAATGTTTTCATTTCTCCTGGTTTTTTTCTCTTTCCATGTGTGTTGCATTCTGCCGCACATATAGAAAGAGGTACAATGCCTCTCTGGATTGTTTTTGTGCCAGATGGTGCCCCTTCCTGCACAAATGTAATCCTGCCTATGTTGGCACGAGGCAACAATTGTGCGCCAGTGCAGAGGGAAAGGACAGAAATGTACTGTATTTCATAAACACAGTCCATTCTTGCCCTTTTGTATTGGCGTAGGGCAGTGTAGCAAGAAGACTTGCAGCACTGCCCCACGTCAATTACTCATAAATTATTACCTTTGTTTTTAGCCACACCCTTGACCACGCCCCCACACTCACTGACCTTTGGTTTTGCTAAACAATGTTTAATATTATTTCCTCACAGTAAAAATGATTTGCGTGGGAAATGGTAACGTTTATTATTGTTGTTGATGATGAGGCATACCTGGTTCTAGACATTTTTATCACAAAGGGGTCCTTACACCTAAATTTTTTTAAGAGGGGGTCCTGGCATCAAACAGTTGTGGTAAAATAAAAGTCAGCTGAAAAAGATACTTCGGATAAAAGAAGTGTCAAAATTGAGGCCTTGATGTGCAGAACAGAGGAGGAAATGTGTTGCTGTTAATCAAGGAGATGTAGGCAATGCATCGGATCAGAGGTGTGCAGCATCACAACTGCATCATAGATCAGGCAGTGTTAGACATAGAAGCAACCACTGGGCTGGAGTGAATTGTTGGCATCAAGCACCACAGGGTCGAAATGCATCGGAATCTGAGGATGATGCGTTGCTCAGTTGGCAACGTGGAGTCCGTGATTCGGGCAGCAGCGACAATTTGTCAACATCGAGAGGACATGCACCAGTTCCTATTGGCGCAACATCATTGATGTGTGGATCTTCTTGCGTTGCAGCAGAGATACTCACTTCCAGGGGCCCAGGACTAAATTGACACCACTTGGCAGAGCAGGACTCACAGCAGACAGAGTCCAGTTGCTGGTTGTAGGCAGTGTTGATGTGTGTGAGACTGCAGAAGCGTAGAGGGCAAGCCAACAAGTCCTTGGGTCACTCTGGGTTCCGAAGAGAGTGTTCCAGGCCTTCCTCAGCAGGACATGGATCAGCAGGTAGAAGGTTAACACATCAAAGCAGAGAACAGTCCTTCTTGGAAAGCAGCCCAGCAGAGTGGCATTCCTTGTCGCACAGTGATCCTTACTCCTGGCAGAGTGCCTCACAGGTCCAGTAGTATACTAATTTGGTAGGGTCAGAGACCCAGTTCCTATACCCAAATGTGACTTTGAAGTGGGGGTTACTTCAAAGAAGGGTCTTTAAAGTGCACAAAGGTCCTTTCTTCCTCAGTCCTGGCTCAAGACTATCAGCAGGGGATAATCCTCCCTTTGTGTTGGGACAGGAATTTCCTACTAAGGTGACAGTGTCAGCTCCCCTCCAACCTTCCTGCCCAGGAACAGCCATCAGAATACAGATGAATGCAGATGAGAGCTCAGACCACTTAACCTTCCTGTGTTTGTGGCTATCTAGAAGGAATGCACAAAGTGTACCTATCACTTACCCCAGATGTGTATTGGAGACAGGCTGCTGGCATACAGACCTGCAAGAGCAGAGAAATGCCCACTTTCTAAAAGTGACATTTCTAAAAAGGTAATGTTGAATTCGACTTTACCAGTAAAGAGGATTTATAATTTCCACTCCAATGATATGAAACATGATGCAGCAACTCCTTTCTGATCAGGAATAACAGCTTAAACTTAAAAGTATATTAATGAATCCCCAATGCTGGCCTATGAGAGGAACAGTGAAACACAACTTTGGGAGTTCCTTTAATACCAGGACATATAAAACTTAAAAGTACATGTCCTAGCTTTTTACTACATAGCACCCTGCCCAATGGGCTACATAGGGCTTAACTTAGGGGTGGCTTATATGTAATAAAAGGGGAGTTTAAGGCTTGGCAAATAGTTTTAGTTGCCAAGTAGAAGCAGCAGTAAAATGCACACATGCCCTGTGATCGCAGGCCTACAACATGTTTAAAGGACCATGTTATCATGGTTTAGGGGAGAAGCACATGTACTTTAGCACTGATCAGCAGTGGTAAAGTGCTCAGAGTCTGAATGTCAAAAAAATGATTCAACAAAATGTGTGGCAAACAGGCAAAGAGTTTGAGGGAAGACAACCCTAAAGCTTCTAGATCTAACAGGCAAACAAGTACTATAATGCATTAAGAGTTGATAAGTAAACCCTAGAATGGAATCTGAAGTGAATCCTATTTCTAAGTGGATTTGTAAAGTCTGTGAAAGAGTATTAAAGTGTAGGACAGGTTCTAAACTCATGTTCATGGTGGAAGCAGGCACACTGCGTCCTGACAGAAATTATTTCTCTACTTTGTTTCAAGTCCCAATAAAATTAAAATAAGACTTGCCTTTATTGTTTTTACTGGAACATATCTGTAAGTTTCAAACTTACTTCATTCCAATAAAGCTTAAGTTGTGGACAACTTAGAACCATGTGGAATCCCACATATTCTGCATTCCACATTATGTTTTTTTCTGAATTTGACAGCTATTAAAAGATCCTATAAATTCTATGGAATGTAAAGAAATAGCTCTTTTATGGGGCAGTAGAATTTGGACAATGCGTACAAAATGCTCAAAGATACTTGCCTTTAGTGTTCTAAATCTTGAGCTGGCAAGCATTCTTCTCACATGATGTGTGATCACTTCATATTTATCTTGCCAAACATACTGCATTTAGCATTATGCCATTTCTTTCTTTTGTGATGCAATATTTTTCCATTCCAACAAAAAAAATTCCAGACCTTGATGGGCCCATTTATGTGTGCCATACCATGATTGCAATTGAATGTATTTGATTTTTTTTTATAATCCTGCAGTGTCTATAACAGATTGCCTCATGTTTTCACATGACAGATCTCCTTGACAAAGGATCCTCCCACTTTTTAGGATGATCTCAGGTGTTTCAGGGGAATCCCAAATCAGTTAATCTGGGCAATATAATGCCATGCCCAATTTAAGTCTAATATTGTACTGTATGTTAACAAATACCTGAGAAGTCTTAGGTCAAAATTTCTAAAAATAAATAAATGGTGCTCCATATTGGCATGCTAATTTTGATAGAGATTGAGCAGCTGCCCTCTATTGGATTGGTCAAGACAATCAGCAGGGGATAATCCTTGGATTGGTCAGCAGTATATAACAGCATTCTGCACTTGTTCAACTGAAAGGCTCAGCAGCAAAATAGAAGATCTGTCAGATGTAATTCACCTTCATCTAGTTTGCAAAGCCCATGTAAAAATTGAAAGATTCATTTTATTTTTTATGTTTTCCCCCTACCAAACTTTAAAAGTATAAAGTTCAATACAAATGTCGTTTAGGGGGAATGGTAATCTTTCTAAGATTTACCTGCCCGCACTTGTGTGCACGTGTGAAGGCTGCCCGTGAGACTAATGTCATGCTCATCCTAGTAATTGTGCATATATAGCCTGTCAAGAAGGGACTCACCCCCGCTATGCAGTTTGTTTGTCAAACGTTTTACTGCAAATATTACATTTATATTATCAGTGATGTTATGAGCGGCGTAATTTGTAGGTTAATTAGCAGTGCATGGTGAGGTCACAAGTTACAGTTTCCTTAGGGCACAAGTTTAGTTATTTGAGGTAACTCTAACTATAACTGTTAAATTTACGTCACCAATTTACGGGGTTTTGTACATTTAAAATGTGAGCCTAACTATAACATCCCTGTAACCTTTGGTTTCTTGAGTGAATTTTTATGTTTTTTAAAAATCTTATTTCCTAACTATAATGTCCCTGCAACCTCCACGTGTGCAAATTTAATAGTGGTGGGCGAGCCCACGGCCCCCTCGTGACGCCACAGATGGCCCTGTTCACCCCCACCCCCCAGGATCAGCTCCTGCTATGTCCCAGGGTGCCCACCTCTGGGACATTACTGCTTGCTCTGACTTAGCGGGAACTTTGACATCTCCCACCAACTCAGAGCAACCACTTGCAGCAAGTGAGAGCTGTCAAACAGCTCTCACTTGCTGGGAGTGGAGGTTTCCTCTGTTTCGCTGCCTGCAGACTTGCGGGCTGGGAAACAGAGGAAACAGTTGTGGGCTAAGGTAACTAACACTCATGCCCTCAACATGCACTGCTAATTGCCCAAGATATTCCAGCACTCATTTTAACTTTTATAACTTCAATAAAAATATCAATGAAACATTAGAAGTTAAATTATTGAAGAAAAAAACTGAGAATGGTGGGGGCGCAAGATATAGTTAGCTTAGGTCACAAGTTATAGTTACTTGAAATAACTCTAACTCTAACTATATCCTCTGAATTGCTCTGGTTTTGGTTGAGTAAATTCCGAACGTAACTATCATGTCCCTGTAACCTTCTTTTTTAAGTGCATTTCTAAGGTTTTTTTAATTCTATTACCTAACTATAACATCCATGTAACATTTGTATTTTTATGTGAACATATATATATTCAGAGCAAGAGAGATAGAGTGAGCAAGAGAGGGATTGAGAGAGAGAGATGAAGATTTATATATAAAGATATAAATATAGATGACATTTGATATAAATTGTCATTAATGATGTCATGGAACATGTTATTAGTGATGTCATATACGAAGTCATAAGCAGTACATTGTCGGGCACAATTTATAGT
Source organism: Pleurodeles waltl (assembly GCF_031143425.1). NCBI lineage: Eukaryota > Metazoa > Chordata > Amphibia > Caudata > Salamandridae > Pleurodeles > Pleurodeles waltl. The sequence continues at coordinate 1,249,335,217 of NC_090437.1, forward strand.
TAGCGCTGCTAACTGTAACTGGTGAATTTCAGGGCCATATTTATACTTTTTGATGCAAAACTGCGCTAACGCAGTTTTGCGTCAAAAAAATGAGCGCTGGCTAACGCCATTCTGAAGCGCCATGCGAGCGCCATATTTATTCAATGACGTTAGCCGGCGTTAGCCGCCGGCGCTGCCTGGTGTGCGTGAAAAAAAACGACGTACACCAGGCAGCGCCGGCGTAGGGGGATATGGAGCTTGGGTGCCAAAAAATGGGGCAAGTCAGACTGAGGCAAATTTTTCGCCTCAACCCGATTTGCGCCATTTTTTTCGACTCCCAACCCCCATAGAAATGACTCCTGTCTTAGCAAAGACAGGAGTCATGCCCCCTTGCCCAATGGCCATGCCCAGGGGACTTCTGTCCCCTGGGCATGGTCATTGGGCATAGTGGCATGTAGGGGGGCACAAATCAGGCCCCCCTATGCCACAAATTGTTTTTAAAAAAAACACTTACCTGAACTTACCTTAATGTCCCTGGGATGGGTCCCTCCATCCTTAGGCGTCCTCCTGGGGTGGGCAAGGGTGACGGGGGGGTCCCTGGGGGCATGGGAGGGCACCTCTGGGCTCCTTCCGAGCCCACAGGTCCCTTAACGCCTGCCCTGACCAGGTGCTAAAAAACTGCGCAAAAGCGGCCGTACGTCATTTTTTTTGACCCACCCACTCCCGGGCGTGAATTTTGCCCGGGAGTGTAAATACGGCGCACATGCCTCGGAGTCAATTCTTTAGACGGGAACGCCTACCTTGCATATCATTAATGCAAGATAGGTGTCCACGCTAAAAAATGACGCAAACTCCATGGACTTTGGCGCTAGGCGCGTCTAACGCCAAAGTATAAATATGGAGTTAGTTTTGCGTCGGAATTGCGTAAAAAAAAACGACGCAATTCCGGCGCAAACAGAGTATAAATATGCCCCTCAGTGTTTATTTTTAGTTCAAAATGATAAGGTTGTCACTGAAAAATTCATCTAAATATAATGTTACTTTAACCTTCGTTTTGTTCAGTGAGATATATATATTTCTCCAATGCTATTTCACATAGGGATTTTGAACATGACTACAGCTTGAAACGCTGAACAGAATTACACCAAATTTGACAGAAATCCTGATTTGGTGCAAATCTCTTCTGTAGTTTTGGAGATATTAGAGGAAAAATGTATTTGTATATCTAGGGATGGGAGTCTTCTGCTTTCTCCATGCTTTTTCTGCCATTTTTTAGTCCCTCGTTCTTATTGCTTTCTCTATGCTTGAAATGGGTGTCCTTTACAAAGGTGACAGGCTAATGAGGTTGGGGTCTGGGGCTAAACTTGGCCCAGGGAGGGGTGGCTGCATGCCCCTCAGCCCCTTAAAAAAGTGGCAAGCCATGTGGTCCCTGGGGCAAAAACGTATTCCTAAGTTATGGTATGGTAAGGAAAAAATAATAGGTAAAAAAGCAGTCGCCACTGGTTCATTATAGTTAGGGCCTAGTTTCTATTTAAAAAAAGTGTTCATTTACTTGCCTATATCTTAGGCACAACTTGACAAATCATCACCAACCTTTCCAAAAATGTTTTGCCAGTGGCGTCAGTGGTAAGTTTCGGGTGATCCGTTTAGGGGAGGAAAAGAAAAAGTGGTGGTTCCAAAACACATTTTCCCCATTCATTTTTCCATGGGGATTTTGAACAGCCATAGCACAAAGACTACTGAATGGAAATACATCAAATTTGGCAGAAAGGTAGGGCCTGGTCCAGAAAGTGTCCTTTTTTGTTTTGTTCTAATTCTGTTCAGTGGTTTTTGAGAAATTAAGGGGAAAAATTATGTATATCTAGGGATCCAAAGGATTCGTGAACCCTTCTGATCTCGAGCAGAGATTTGTTTGGCTGATTACACCTAAACAACAGAAGTCATTGAAGTGCTGTCTGCCATCTTGAGACTCGGCTGAAGCCTTCAGTGCTAAAAAGCATTTTTTTTGTTATTTTATGAACGGAGTCGCGGTGGATCTGCCAATCCGCCATAGAATAAAAAAAAAATTAAGTGCAGTCTCCCTCACTTCATTACTGTAAACCTCCTGGGTGGGCCAAGTCCCAGAGGCTCATGTATACAAAAGCGAGGGGGCCTCCTGTTGCCCTGAGGTTCGGCACATCCCAGGGCCTTATTATTTTTATGTGGGGGCTCCAGAGACCACCACCTCCCTGGGCGTTTAGGCAATAATAAGCCCCCTACGCCCAGAGGACCACCAACCCCTGGTTTTTTACGTGAAAAAATAAATAAATAAATATATATATATATATAAATATATATATATATATATATATATATATATGTTGGAAAATGGGTTATTGGTAAGGGCAGGTAGGTACCTACACTTAGCAATAGGCCACTAACCTCCACTATGGTCCAGTTCTGTCTCAGTAAATTAAACCCAGCTCAACCCTTGGTAGCTTGGCAACGAGCGTCAAGGCTTTACTTCGGAGACAGAGTGTAAAGCATTCAAATATCACAAAACAGTAATAAAATAAAACACAGGAAACAGTTTAAAAATCCGAAACCAATTTATAAAAATAGATTATATTTTTATCTTTAAAATGACACAAAAACTAATAAAATCGGATAAGGGGAACCGGAGATATGAATTTTTAAAGAATTTTTATTTTTTTAGCGCCTAGAAACAAAAAGCGCCTATCGGGTTGCACCTCGACCGGGGCAAAGTCAAAGTTTCAGGCCAACCGCAATGGAGCCCTGCTCGCTACAGGCCACGGGAGGCCTCGGTTAAAAGTTTACCATCACACTTAGGGGGTCATTCCGACCCTGGCGGTAGACTACCGCCAGGGCCGGGGACCGCGGATGCACCGCCAACAGGCTGGCGGTGCATCCATGGGCATTCTGGCGGAGTCCCGCCGGTTTCCCGCTGCCCTTGGGAATCCTCCATGGGGGATTCCGACCCCCTTACTGCCAGCCTGGCTCTGGCGGTTTTGACCGCTAGAACCTGGCTGGCGGTAACGGGTGTCGCGGGGCCCCTGGGGGCCCCTGCAGTGCCCATGCCACTGGCATGGGCACTGCAGGGACCCCCTAACAGGGCCCCACCAAGATATTCAGTGTCTGCCAAGCAGACACTGAAAATTGCGACGGTGCAACTGCACCCGTCGCACCCCTTCCACTCCGCCGGCTCCATTCGGAGCCGTTATCCTCATGGAAGGGGGTTTCCCGCTGGGCTGGCGGGCGGCCTTCTGGCAGTCGCCCGCCAGCCCAGCGGGAAACTCAGAATAACCACGGCGGTCTTTTGACCGCGCAGCAGTATTCTGGCGGTTCCCGCTTGGCGGGCGGCTCCCGCCGCCCGCCAAGCTCAGAATGACCCCCTTAGTATCTTTTTCGAAGATTTTCTTCAGCGGGACGAACCTGCCAGTCCAATTCGACCTCCTGGAGCCTTTCTCTGGATACGCATCGCGGGAATCCTCAGTGGAGATTTTTACCTTTGGACTTAGTCGTTTTTTCGAGGTGAAAATCCTTCGATCGGGGTAAACCTGGATCTTGATCCGACGTCCATGGAGCCCTCCTCGGATACGCTGGCTGGGAAGTCCCGGTCAACTTTTTACCTTCGGACTTAGGGGGTCATTACAACATTGGCGCTAGAAGCCGCTACCACCGTGCAGAAGAACGCCAATGCACTGCCGCGGCCGCGGAATTCCGCCACAGCTATTATGACCCACATCTCGGAATCTGCCAAAATTCAGACACCCACACAAGTCCGCCACACCAAAGGTCAGTGATAAACTGGCGATAACAAAACCTCCACCGTCACGCCAACAGAAATACGCCCACACTAAGACGACACACGAATCCACAAGTCGGTATTTCAACCGTGGTATTCCATTGGCGCTACACACAGCCGCGCTCAAAATACACACACATTTACAAAACATCCCCACATTGGACAATTTGAAATACACACATCTGATACACATACACACACCACTCCCACACACCCAATACAATATAAAACACACACCCACATCACCCACAAACCCCTACAACCACAATTCACGACCGAAGGCCAGAGAGAGACACCACCATCAACAAACTAGCATCCACAGGCACACAACACCATCACCCACACAACTTCCAAGCACCTCACACAACACACCACTCCATATCACCACACTTATCACAACACACACCACCCCACACATCACCTACACCACCCCACGGCACGGCAAAGACATCCCAGGTTCTCGGAGGAGGAGCTCAGGGTCATGGTGGAGGAAATCGTCCAGGTAGAGCCACAGCTATTTGGATCCCAGGTGCAGCACATCTCAATTGCAAGGAAGATGGAGCTATGGCGAAGAATAGTCGACAGGGTCGACGCAGTGGGACAACACCCAAGAAATCGGGAGGACATCAGGAAAAGGTGAAACGACCTACGGGGGAAAGACACCACCAGGCGGTTCAGCGGACTGGCGGCAGACCCCCACCTCTTCCCCCACAACTAACAACATGGGAGGAGCAGGTCTTAGCGATTCTGCATCCTGAGGGCCTTGCAGGAGTCAGTGGAGGACTGGACTCTGGTAAGTCACATATTAACTATTACAACCCCCAACCTACCTGCATGCCATCACATACCCCCACCCTCGCCCTCACCCCTAGCACTCCAACTCCTCACGTATGTCCCAATATCACAAACCACACATCCCAACACCAAGCCCTGCATGCAACAACAACACATGGACACCCATCACTAAAGCATGCCCACTGCACATACCCATACACCCCACAAACCATCATCACACAAGCTCACACACAGGAATGCCAGCACTGGGGTACATGGTCACCCACCAATTGCACACCATGACACACACAGATGCAATAATCATGCCTTTCCACCCCTGCAGGACCACTACCCAACGTCACCAGACAGGAAGGTCCAGACATGTCCACTCCACTCACAGAAGAGGCCCACAGTGATGACAGCACCTCTGTCCACCTGGATCTAGATGACCAGCCCGGACCATCGGGGGCCTCGGGACAGTCGGTTCCCCTCACACAGGCACAGGCCACCACAGACCTTCCCCCCTCAGGAAACACCAGCACAGCACCCACCCAGCGGGCCCATACCTCCGTCCCCAGGACACGTCAATCAGCTGTGTTTCCACCACTACAGGGAACCCAGGATAACCCACCACCCCAACAACAACAGGGACCTGGGGGCAGTGGCAGTGGGCACACGGTCCAGGGGACGGAGGCCTAGGAACACAGGGGAACTGGGTGGGCTGCTGTGTGACAGGGGGCGGACAGGCCAAGGGAACCCACTCTCCACGAGGCCCTCTCCTCCATCATGGGAGCCTACCACCACTCCCAGGAGACGATGGCAACGGTACTGGCCAAGTTTCAGGAGACCCAGCGGATGCAGGAGGAACAGTATTTGGGGTTCAGGGAGGAACTCAGAACCATCAGCTCCACCCTGGGCACCATCGTAGGGGTGTTGAAGGAAGTACTCAACACCAGGAGAGACACTGTGGCACTATAAGGGGCCCCTGACACTAGCATGGATGATGAACTGCCCACCACCTCCGCCGGCACTAGTGGACAGGAGGCACCGCCACAGGACCACCACACCAGCACCCCACCCCCTGCAGACAGAGAACCACCCCACAAACGGTACCTGAGATCTAGGAACAAGACAGAGCACGATGCCAAGACCCCCGCCAAGAAATGAGACCACCCTGATTGTCATCCCACTGTCCCACTTTGTCACCCTGTCCATATTGAAACTGCCCCAGCTCCACTTCCTTTGCCCATATGGGCAATGCACCTGTGAAACTAATAGACTGGACTCTGCCATGGACATTCCTCCGCCATCACCCCTCACCATTTAACTTACCCCTCCAATATTTTGTATTCAAATAAACACACCTAAAGCACCAAAAGATCTGGAGTCTGTCTGTGATTTCGAAATAGTGTATTTGCAATTACAGTGACAAAATGATCTTGAAATAGTAATGTCAACATACCTATGTCACACAACTCTAGTCCATGAGGAATCTAAGCAGATGAGACACATTGGGACCCACACCTGTGAAACCGTAAGGGAAAGTGACAACTCAGTGACCATACACTGGGTGAAAACGACATACAGGATAGAGGTAGAAGTGTAAAAGTACATGTAGGAGGCAGGAATGTATTCTCACCTGTGTTTCACTGGAAATATTGCTGGATCACTGAGTCCCTGTTCTGCATGTCTTCTTCCTCTGCTTCCTCCTCATCACTGTCCAAAGGCTTCACAGCTGCAACAACACCGCCATCTGGACCATCCTCCTGCAGAAAAGGCACCTGTTGTCGCAAAGCCAAGTTGTGAAGCATACAGCAGGCCACGATGATCTGGCACACCTTCTTTGGTGAGTAGAATAGGGATCCACCTGTCATATGGAGGCACCTGAACCTGGCCTTCAGGAGGCCGAAGGTCCGCTCGATCACCCTCCTAGTTCGCCCATGGGCCTCATTGTAGTGTTCCTCTGCCCTTGTCCTGGGATTCCTCACTGGGGTCAGTAGCCATGACAGGTTGGGGTAACCAGAGTCACCTAATAGCCACACACGGTGCCTCTGGAGTTGACCCATCACATAAGGGATGCTGCTATTCCGCAGGATGTAGGCGTCATGCACTGTGCCAGGGAACATGGCATTCACATGGGAGATGTACTGGTCTGCCAAATATACCATCTGTACATTCATGGAATGATAACTCTTCCGGTTTCTGTACACCTGTTCACTCCTGTGGGGGGGGGAACCAAAGTCACATGTGTCCCATCAATGGCACCTATGATGTTGGGGATATGTCCAAGGGCATAGAAGTCACCTTTCACTGTAGGCAAATCCTTCACCTGAGGGAAAGCTATGTAGCTCCGCATGTGTTTCAGCAGGGCAGACAACACTCTGGACAACATGTTGGAAAACATAGGCTGGGACATCCCTGATGCCATGGCCACAGTTGTTTGAAAAGACTCACTTGCAAGGAAATGGAGCACTGACAGCACCTGCACTTGAGGGGGGATTCCTGTGGAATGGCAGATTGCTGACATCAGGTCAGGCTCCAACTGTGTACACAGTTCCTGGATTGTGGCACGGTCAAACCTGTAGGTAATAATCAAATTTCTTTCCTCCATTGTCGACAGGTCCACCAGCGGTCGGTACACCGGAGGATTCCGCCATCTCCTCACATGTCCCAGCCGACGGTGCCTATGAAGGTCAACAGCGACCACAGAGTCAAACAACTCAGAGGTATGTACCCACAGTCTACACAGAACACCAATCATACACAAAATGTGGCCTGTATGTGTGGTGAGACTAGGCCTAGGTATGTGTGACGCATTTGGAAATTAGGCCATGTGGGCCCCTGAAATGGCAGCTGCCTTCCCTCTAAAGTGGGACAATGGGATGTGAGGTAACTGCGCTGGCGTTGTACACCATCGCGGTAGGCGGTCGATGAGCGCGGCACAATACTTCATTGGTTAACATTGGACCCTATGGGACCCAGGAGCCAATGACGATGTACGCCGGCGGTGATGGTACGCACCGCCGCGGACATGACCGCCGCGGACGTGACCGCCATTTTCTATCTGTATAATCACTCGATACCTGATCTTTGACAGGAGAGGACCTACACTGCAAGTGCTGCTGTGACCTCGGTCTGGAAGAGACAATGACTCGTGCATCTGGGGAAAGGGCCCCTGCCTTCACTTCGGAGGAGTTGGAGAAGCTCGTCGATGGGGTCCTCCCACCGTACACGTTACTTTTCGGTCCTCCAGACCAACAGGTAAGTACACAGGGAGCATGTTGTATGGGCTATGCCTGTGTGGAGAGGGCTGGTTGTAAGTAGTAAGGGGGCAGAGTTCTGCGTGCATGAAAGCCGGTGGGTGCATGTGCCACATGGCAAGGGTAGGGATGGGGGCCACTCACTTTGACGGCACAGTTGGTAATGACTTCTCTTCTTCCCCTGTACATTTCCTGTAGGTCAGCACCCACCAGAAGAAGGATGTTTGGCGTGCCATCGTCAAGGATGTCCAGACCCTGGGGGTCCACCACAGACGGAGCACCCACTGCCGGAAAAGATGGGAGGACATTCGCCGCTGGACCAAGAAGACGGCGGAGGCTCACCTGGGGATGGCCTCCCAACGTGGGAGGGGTGCCCTTCGAACCATGACCCCTCTGATGTTCAGGATCCTGTTGGTGGCCTACCAGGAGTTGGATGGGCACTTGAGGGCATCACAGCAGACACAAGGGGGTGAGTACACTCTCATTCTGCTGACTTTGCGTGCAGTGGAGGTGTCTGGGTGGGGGAGGAGGGCAATGGGTTTCCCTAGGCCAGGGCGAGTTCCGTAGGCTAGGCCCCTCCGTAAGGCATGGACCTTTGGTCCCCCACCCCACCTCTGTAGAGTGCCAAGTACACCTAGTCATGCACCTGTGTCATCTATGTGTGCAGATGTCGTCTATAGCCGTGTAGGCCATTTCCCATGAATTGCACTGTAGAGCCCAAGAGCGCAACGTAGTGCAGGGGGCTTCTGTGTGTGTCTTGTCCTCCAATGGTAGCGGTAATCCATACACTCAACATGTCTTTTTTATGTCCGCCCCCCTTTTTTGTGGTCTCCCTGTTCTTGTGTGCATTAGCATCATCACGCGGAGGAGCAGTGGCACCGGAGCACGAGGGAGCTGCATCCCACATGGCCATGCAGAGCCACACTACAGACTCAGAATTCACCAGTGGGACAGAGGGCGAGGGGAGCACCACGGCGAGGACAGGAGCTGAAACCAGTGACACGGACTCGTCCTCTGATGGGAGCTCCCTTGTGGTGGCGGCAACACCTGTGCCCCCCGCATCTACAGGTACAGCCGCTACCCCCCCTACCCGCACCGCCCTCCCAGCAGCCCCTCAGCCTTCGCCCCGTGCCCGCTCAACCAGGAGGGTGGGCATCACCTTCACCCCAGGCACCTCAGGCCCTGCCCTAGTCACCCCTGCTGCCCTCAGTGAAGAGGCCATTGACCTCCTCAGGTCCCTCACTGTTGGGCAGTCTACCATTTTGAATGCCATCCAGGGTGTAGAAAGGCAGTTGCAACAAACCAATGCATTCCTGGAGGGCATTCATTCTGGTCAGGCAGCCCTTCACTGAGCCTTTCAAACTCTGGCCTCAGCACTGATGGCAGCCATTGTCCCTGTGTCTAGCTTCCCCCCTCCAACTTCTTCCACCCAGACCCAATCCCCTGTACCTCTGCCTATCCAAAGCACACCATCAGACCAGCCTGCACACACCTCACCACACAAGGGAAGCTCAGGCAAACATAAGCACCACACATCCCACAGGCACTCACGTAAGCATCACACACATACAGACACACCAACATCCACTGCATCCACTGTGTCCCCCTCGTCGTCGTCTCCCTCCTCCCTCCCAGTCTCGTCTACACTCACACCTGCATGCACTACCTCTACAGCCACTACGTCCCTCACCAGCACACCCATCAGCACACCCCGCTCAAGTGTAGTCACCACCCCCACTACCATACACACATCCCCTGTGTCCTCTCCCAGTGTGTCTGTGACGCCCCCTCCCAAGATACACAAACGCAGGCACACACCCACCCAACAGCCATCCACCTCACGTCAGCCTCCAGCGCATGAACCTGCACCCAAAGCCACTAAACGTACACCTCCTACAACCACCACCTCTTCCTCCACTCCCAAACCTCCTCCAGCTACCCATCCCAGTGTGTCCAAAAAACTTTTCCTGTCCAGCCTTGACCTATTTCCCACCCCCCGTCCAATTCATAGGTCCTGAAGTAGCACCTCAGCCACAACATCTCCGGGACCAGTGGTGTCTGTTGTCACAGGTATGTGGAGTGCACCGGCCACCAGGACAGCCAGTGTGGCACGGAGCCACAGCACAGCCAGCCCCCCCCCCTGTGAAGCACCAGAAGTTGGCCAGTGCCTGGCGGGAGAGGGGGAAGACTCCAGCCACCCAAGCCGCTCCCAGGGGTTCTGGTGGGAGGGTGGACTCAGCCGTGACTCCTCCCAAGGTGGGGAAGGGGCACAAGAAACCCGGCAAGTCTGGGAGGAGCAGCACGGCGGATAAGCCCGCCATCATCCCCAGTGCCAGGAGGGCCCCGTCAGCCCCATCCTCGCTGCACAGGAGGCCACAGCCAGCCCCATCCTCGCTGCACAGGAGGCCACCGCCAGTCCCATCCTCGCTGCACAGGAGGGCCCCGCCAGCCCCATCCTCGCTGCACAGGAGGCCACCGCCAGACCCATCCTCGCTGCCCAGGAGGGCCTAGCCAGCCCCATCCTCGCTGCACAGGAGGCCACCGCCAGACCCATCCTCGCTGCCCAGGAGGACCCAGCCAGCCCCATCCTCGCTGCACACGAGGCCACTGCCAGCCCCATCCTCGCTGCACAGGAGGCCACAGCCAGCCCCATCCTTGCTGCCCAGGAAGGCCCCGCCAGCCACAGCCCAGCTGCCCAATGAAGGACCGCCAGCCCCAGCCCAGCTGGGCAATGAAGGACCGCCAACTCAAGCACCGCTGTACAGGGCACCGCCAAATCAAGCACCGCTGAACAAGGGACCGCCAACTCAAGCACCGCTGAAGAGGGCACCGCCAACTCAAGCACCGCTGAACAAGGCACCGCCAACTCAAGCACCGCTGAACAGGGCACGCCAACTCAAGCACCGCTGAACAGGGCACCGACAATTCAAGCACCGCTGAACAAGGCACCACCAACTCAAGCACCGCTGTACAGGGCACCGGCAAATCAAGCACCGCTGAACAAGGCACCGCCAACTCAAGCACCGCTGTACAGGGCACCGCCAAATCAAGCACAGCTGAACAGGGCACCGCCAACTCAAGCACCGCTTAACAGGGCCCCGCCAACTCAAGCACCACTGAACAGGGCACCGCCAACTCAAGCACCGCTGAACAAGGCACCGCCAACTCAAGCACTGCTGTACAGGGCACCACCAACTCAAGCACTGCTGAACAGGGCACCGCCAACTCAAGCACCGCAAACCCATGAGCAGCAGGGGCACTGACGCCACTGGGACCGTGACGGGGTGCGTGATGCACTTTGGGCACCAGTCCCCCTCCAGAACGAGTGGAGACATGCATCCACTCCGTCTGTCCTTCACAGGATGAAGCACTCTGGGCACCAGTTCCCCCTCCAGAACGAGTGGAGACATGCATCCACTCCGTCTGTCCTTCACAGGATGAAGTACTCTGGGCACCAGTCCCCCTCTAGAACCAGTGGAGACATGCATCCACTACCTCTGTCCTTCACAGGATGATGCACTCTGGGCACAATGCCCCCTCCAGAACCAGTGGAGGCTGTCATCCACTTGTGAGACTGTGGCTTTGCACTCCCCAGGATTGAAGAGTGGGCAAACCACCCACTGTAGAGACTTGAGAGACTGTGGCTTTGCACTCCCCAGGATTGAACAGTGGGCAACCCACCCACTGTAGAGACTTGAGAGACTGTGGCTTTGCACTCCCCAGGATTAAACAGTGGGCAAACCACCCACTGTAGAGACTTGAGAGACTGTGGCTTTGCACTCCCCAGGATACATCAATGGGCATGGAGCACCCTCATTGATCTGGCGTTGTGCACTCATCGGGCTGAGGTGCCCCCCCCTTCCCTTCCCCCTGAGGTGCTTGTTGTATTTCTATCTGATGCCCCTGCAGTGTTCTCTCTGTTTTGATCTGGTATCGTGTGTGGGCCTCGCCCATGCATTTTGGGCTCAGAGGTCCACAGACTATGACTGGTGCAATACCGGGACTGCTATTCTTGGTGTATATTTTGTTGATAGTGTATATATGTATATTTTTGCGTACTGCATTTTTATATATTACAATGGTTACACTCATTTCATTTTGTCTTTGCATTCTTCCGGGGGTTGGGGGTGTAACTATAATGTATAGATATGTATTAGTGTGTGTGTTGTAGTGGGTGAGGGTGGGGGTGGAGGTGTTGCATGTGTGTCCCCCTGTTTTTTCCCTCCCCCCTCCCCTGTGTCGTAGGTGCAGTACTCACCATGGCCTTCGCCGCTGGCGTTGGTGCTCCTGGTACAGCAGCAGGAAGACTATTGCAAGTAGGATTTGGAGTTACGGCTCCATGGTGTCCTCCTTCCTCGTGGAGTGTGTAGAGGTGAGCGTTTTCCCTTCTAAATTCATGTTTCCGCCGTGTTTTTATCCACGGTGTATCCGGCAAACAGGAAGATAATCACAGGACCTGAGCACTCACAGTAAATCCACACAGTAACATTTGAATCATAATCTTTTGCACGGTGTTCCTGGCAAGAGGATCTTCCTTGCTCCTCTAATGTTTCCAAGGAAACTAAATAGTGATAAACCAGATGTCAGGGCACTCATGAATCAATAAAATTGTTTTGGGTCCAAAATGTAATATATAGTGCTAATAACAACACAATAAAATTTGCTGTAGGACCGGGATTCATGAAAGAAACAGAACTCAATTTATTCTTGGGATATAAAGTTCATCACAGCGATAATAAGCCGTCCTTGAAATCAGTATTCATGTAGCAACAACAGCCGAAACAAATATTCAAGTAGCAACAACAGCCAACACGTGTTTCGTCCTATGAGACATCAATCTCAAAGACTTCATCAGGGCTTTACTTGAAACAAATTTAAAGCTAATCAATTCAGTCCTCCAAACAATTCAAGTTTCTTATTGCGTCTGAAATAAGTAATTAGCAAGTAGTATCTCGAAATATTATCTAGAGCATCCTATTTGTATGAAGTAGCATAGTGCAAAGAACCCGCGTTCAAATAATCGCGCGGCGTTCTGTAGTATTGGTGTAGTAAATAAAGACTGTTGTTGCTACATGAATACTGATTTCAAGGACGGCTTCTTATCGCTGTGATGAACTTTATATCCCAAGAATAAATTGAGTTCTGTTTCTTTCATGAATCCCGGTCCTACAGCAAATTTTATTGTGTTGTTATTAGCACTATATACTACATTTTGGACCCAAAACAATTTTATTGATTCAGGAGTGCCCTGACATCTGGTTTATAAGCGGTGTATCCGCCACGGAAAAGGTGGCGGATTGGCCTGTCATAATAGTGTGGGCGGTACATTGTCCTCCACCTGTCTGTTGGCGGTGACCGCCGTGCTGTTTGTTTGTACCGCTGTGGCGGTCGGAGTGTTAAAGTGGCTGTCTTTGTTGGTGGTTTCCGCCACGGTCGTAATTGCACAATTTTTACCGCCGGCCTGTTGGCGGTCTTACCGCCGCTTTAACACTGTCCGCCAGGGTTGTAATGACCACCTTAGTGTCTTTTTCTGAGATTTTCTTTACCGGGACGAACCAGCAAATCAGGCCGGGTCGCGGTTGAGGCAAGCCGGCTAGAGTTGCCGTGGCGAGTCGGTCCCTCTATGGAGCTTTTTTTCAAAAGTTGTCCAAACTTCTCCAAACTTCTGGGGCTTCTCCCAGGTGTCCTTTTAAGGTTCTTTTGAGGTCCACAGCTCACCCCAAGGGTCCAGAAGTTCTGAGATGGTCCTTGGGGGATGCGGGCTACAACCTCCAGAATGCACCTGGCGCAAACTCCTTTTTGGCCACGGGACAGTGGTCAGCTGGTCGCTTTCTTCAGGAGTTGGTGCAGAGGACTCTGGTTAGCAATTGTTCACCTGTAGCAAACAGGGAGTACCTCCTTGAACCAGTTGAAGCCAGGCATAGTCCTTCTTGTGGTGAAGCCCAGGTGTGCAGCTGATGAAGTCCTTCTGAGTGCAGGTTCCAGGTGCAGGCCGGGGGTCTAGCAGGGCAGTCCTTCTTCTTCTGTAGTTCTTCCTTGTTGGATGTGGTAGGGAACTGAGGTGTGGGTGCAGGTCTGCCAGCTTTATCCTTGCTCCTGGGTGAAAAGCAGGGGGGTCCTGGTTCTCCAATCAGGTGCAGTGTCCTTCCCCCTGTGATGAGCACTTCCTGGGAAGTGTGGCAAAAATAAATCCCAGGAGGAAACATTCTCCAAAAATCCATCATGGCTGAATCTGATTTTTAGAGGTTACATCTGGCTGAGCCCACCCACTGGTGTGGCTAAAAATCATAAACACACCCCTCTCCTGCCCTCTCCTAATCTAATCAAGGGGGCACCTAGTTGTCTGGGGTTGCAGGATGTGGGGGTGTTGCTGGTTGCTCCAAATGTCCTTCTCTGCCTTTGAAGACCAGTTTGGCAGCCCTCCCCCTTCCTGCCTCACCATCTGCTGAGGGGAGATTCCCTCCCACAGGCACATTCCTTTGTGTGAAGCCAGGCCACTTCATACCTCATCAAGGCAGCCTGGCCAGGCTGCTAGAGGCTGGCCAATCAGAGCACAGCAGCAAAAACAATGCAGGGCTGAAATTGGCAACTTTTCAGGTAAAGTTTAAAACTCTCTACCTGAACAAGTTATATTAAATCCAACAACAGGAAGTTGTGGGGTTTACTATAACAATTAATTTGATACCAAACTCTTGGTATCCATCATTTAAGGGGACTTTAAAAATTAAAATAAAGTCTCCCCTTTCTAGCCTATGAAGGCCATTTACTACAGTGAGGGAAACACGAATTTGGCTGTTTTTATCTCACCAGGGCTTATAAAACTATTTGTATAAGGTCCCTGCTTATAGTTACATGGCACCCAGCCATAGGGGCACATAGGGCACACCTTAGGGGTGACTTATATGTAAAAATAAGGTAGTTTAAGACTTTGGAAAAACTTTTAATTCCAAAGTCGAATTTGCATATAACTTTAATTTAAAAGCAGCCAACAAGGCAGGCCTGCCTTTAAAATGACACTGGGCACCTCAGCAGTGCACCTATGGGTGCACTACCTATGCTGTGGTCCCTAAACCTACATGCCCTACCATATACTAGGGACTTATAGGTAGGTTAACTTAGCCAATTATAATTAGCCTAATTTGCATATTGATTTTACACAGAGCACAGGCCCTGGGACTGGTTAGCAGTACGCAGGGCACCATCAGTCAGGAAAACACCAGCAAAAAGTGAAAAATGGGGGCAAAAAGTTAGGGGGCCTCTGCAATCAGCCCTGTTTTCTCACAATATATATATATATATTTATATCTATTTTTTTCACTGAAAAAAACAAATGTTACAGCGATGCTATAGTTAGGGTCACGTTTTAAACGTAGAAAACCATATGAATTCACCTGTTATAGTTTGAGTTATTTCAAGGGACTATAACTTGTGTCCTAAACTAACTAAAACTCGTGTCCCTGTAGTTTTTTAATCAAAAATCTTACTGAAAATATCACATTAATATTATCAATGATGTTATCAATGTTGTCATGAGTGCTTTAATTTGTTGGGTAGTTAGCAGTGCTTGGCGAGGGTGCGAGTTATGTATACCTTAGGGCACGAGTTATGATTACCTGAGATAACTCCAACTATAACAGGTGAATTTCTATGATTTTGTATGTTTAAAATGTGAGCCGAACTATAACATACATTCAAACTCTGCTTTTTTAAGTAAATTTTATTGTTTTTTTTAAATTCTACTTCCTAACTATAACATCCATGTAACCTTTGTTTTCTATAGTAAATTTTCATGTTATTTTTGTGTGTAAAGTAATTTTAAATACTACACGTTAATTCTACCTCTGTGGCACATGGCCTTCAGCCGTACGCTGTGGCCAACCCCCTATAATCACCCAACTCTGTGTTGCGCATGGCCTTTGCCACTGTGCAGTTGGGTTTGCCAGCTGGGCCTGGCCTACGGACAGTCCCTGCAGCCAACCTCTTGTAATCACTGGACAACCCCCTATAATCACCCCTATAATCTCCCAATAATGCAGCGTACATGGCCTTCAGCGGTGAGTGATGCAGGTTCGCTTCTCAGCAGCAGTTGACAAGAAAGAACCCACTCATCACAGTTACTACATGAGCTATTGCGCTCGAAAAAGGCAAGAATACAAACACCTCCATCAAGGATTACAGCTAACATTTCAAGGTTGAAATAGAAAACATACTTGCTTTGTCTTTTCCATGTGTACAAAGTTAAGCTGATTAGTCATTTACAGAAGTGGAACTTCAACGTGGGCACTTGTTTTGTTTTACAGGTCAGCGGACACAAAGGCTTAATTTGTATAAAATGACCATCATACCAGAATGAATCCTGCAATATGTGCAAAATGACTACCCAACTGGAAGACTTTCTACTGGCTTAAATAGTTAGTGCTACCTTCTTGGGTAAATGTATAGTTCATCTCCTAAACTACAGCTGCATAAATAAGGCCAAGGAAATGGCTGTGGGGACCGCAGGGGGAGCCTTGCATCTCCTGCGGTCGAGCCATCTCCCGACCCCTTTGGAAGCAGCAATTGCTCTCGCAAGCAGGGAGCAGCTTTAAATAACAGCTCCCTGCTTGGAGAAGTATATTTGCATGCAGGGAAACAGATTAAAACTCCGCTCTCTGCAAACGGAAGCTGTTTGACGGCTCCCGCTTGCAGAAAGCTGAGTTATGTTTGCTTTTGCTTGGTGGAAGCAAAAGTAAACAGCTCGGCACCTTGGGAGGCAGCAGGACCTAGTCCTGGGAGTCCCTAGGGCCATCAATGGCACCAGGAGGGAGTCCGGGCTCTTCCCCTACAATATTGAATTTAGCCCCGAGGAAGTGGTGGTACCCGGGGCTCAGGGTCTGCTTGGGCCCCCCTGCATTAATTTCAGAGCTTTGCCCGGTTGATAGAAAGTGGATTATTGGTAAGGGCAGGCAAGTACCTACACTTAGCAATAGGCTGCTAACCCCCACTAGGTTCAGTTAGGTCTCGATAAATTTACCCCAGCTCAATCCTTGGTAGCTTGGCAATAAGCAACAAGGCTTGACTTAGGAGTCAAAGGGGCAGATTTATACTTTTTGATGCAGAATTGCAAAAAACGCCATTGTTTAACACCACCCGGGCATCATAATTATTCTAGGATGCTGGATGGCACTAAAACTTGGTTAGAGTAATTTTTTCCGATGTTAACCATTGTGCCTTTTGGTAAGGCAAAATTACGTTAACGGAGGAAAAATGACTCTAATCCAGTTCACGACATGTAAAGACGTCGCAAAATGGAAATTCGCCATTTTTGGCCTCAATAGCATCAAAAACAGACGCTAACGGAGAGAACAGTGCAAAGGAGACCGAAAATAGAGCCAGGAAGCAGGAGAGACCGCAGGGAGATACCATTTAACCAGGAACCAGGCAGGAGGACACATACAAGACCCAGGAAAGGGAGAAGAAAAAGAGGAAGTGTCGCTTCTGCTCAGATGAGCATGAAATATTGGTGAGAGAGGTGACGGAGTATCAACATCAACTCTTGGTCACCTCTAATTTGCCAATTGGAAGAAGAGAGGAAATTTTGCAGCAGATTGTGGATACGATCAACAGTGTGGCAGATGTCAGGAGAACTGTAACTGCGTGCAAGAAACGCTGGCATGACTGCAAGCGAAGGAAAAAATGGCACAGAACAGGAAGGCAACACTGAATACTGGAGGTGGGAGTCCAGTACCACAAGACGACTTGGACAAGATGGAGGAGATGGTTGCAGCGGTCATCCCGGAAGAAATCGTCACAGGAAACGCAGGACAGGGCAGCGCAAACTACAGGAAACACCACAAAAAGGCAGGGTAAGTTGCATGGGGGGAAATATATACTAAAATGTTAAGTGCAAGAAGTGGGAAGCATATAGGACTCACACAACGCATGTCTAAGGAGTGTAGAGGGACACAATGCACATTCAGCAAGTTGCACCATGCCGACGTAAGCTCCACATAAACAGCCTGGACATATTTAGAAAACCAGGCCTAAATACCTACATGTACATATGCAGCACAAGGGATGGAGGGCATGTATAATCACTGTGCCACTGGTTGTGACATCACAATATCACTTGCATGTAGTCACATCAACACCACCAACATGACCAAGACCTCAGAGACCAGGTAGTCAGTCAACACCATTCCTGGGGTTATGTCATAGTGGTGTCCCTTGCAGTAACACCTTGCAACTGCCTTGCCTCATTGCCCAAACGCATGTGTGCTGCATTTCACAGCACACAAGTCATTGCAATAGTCCCAACAGTACCCAGGCATGTGCCTATAGCACCACCACACCGCACATAGACAACACGTTCCCATGAGGCAGCCATCCCTACATCATGCAGTCAGGGTGTCCCTTGGGTGCATCGGTGCATGGAACAATGAACTGAACAGGCACTGGGAGAATAGCAGGCTGGAGCTGTATCACTGGTAACATGCCACTACCCAGACCAAATAAACTGAAGTAGTTTTGATCCACACATCTTTATGCTGAACTGAAATGTGCCATTACAGAAAATATGTACCACAGATAGTAAACAGTAGGTCACATCAGTCACAGGCTGAGCCCACAACTACTATGACACAATCATGTCAAACATATGGAAATGGGGCAATAAACACACACATACAACATACTGGGCATGACTGGGAACATAATGGTGGATAATTCCACATCAACGGGCAGGCGATGGTGCATGGGCAAGCCTAGTGTTGGTAAGAGTGCCAGTGCAGTGTACCCTTTGCACCTGGCAGTATGAGTCACACGTTGGGATGGCGGCTGGTAATCTGTCTGCTCATGGTAGCTCTGTGGGGCACTTAGTAAACATTGTTGATTGATCAAATAGAGTCAGTGCCAGTTTTGGGCTGCATTTGGGGTAACAAGATATGCTGCACTCAGCCCTGCAAATCAGGCAGTGGAAAGGGCAAAGGGCCAGGGTATGGGACCCCCTGCACTGCCCATGCCAAGTGCATGGGCTGTGCAGGGGCACCCAGGGCCACACCACACCACATCACCAAAAATAATTTCATGCAAAGGCTGGTGGAAATGCGGAAACAGAGCTGTACGTTAGTGTTTAATGTAACACTGCTCTGGTGTCACAGAACAGATGCCATAGCCAGTCTGTAAGCTGCTGGAAACCTGCCATGTCCAGACCACTGGCCCATGTGCCATTCCACATTGACAACAGTTGCACTACCACCTGTGCGGTTGGGGGCTGTCAAATACACAATGACAGTCAGCTGTCCCTTGGACTGATGCACATGAAATAAAGGACCAGTATGACTACCTGCAGAATCACCTCTGACTTGCTTCAGGCCCACACCTAAGTACAACTGTTGTTAAATGGCTATGTCCACAGACATTTACCGTCAGGCACTGTCACATACAGAATGATGTACACAGCAAAAAATGTCATACTCCTACTGCCCGTCCCTAGGTTCAACCCTGTGCTTGTGTCAAATGAGCTGTACTGTCACCATGCTGCACTCATGTATCATAGTGCAAGGAGGGCTGCATTGAGGGGGAGGACATAGTGTTTAGTAAAGCAAACACACCTACACAGATAGGAGATGAAACTGAGCTCTGCCAGGTCCATGAGTGCCATACAATGTAGCACACAAACACAAACAACAACATGAGGAGCCATCAATGGCAATAAGAGCATAGGGTCCTGGTAATGCCATCACTGGGGTGGTGCAAGGTCTCAGCACAGCATGGGTGTATGTGAAACATGTAAGACTGTGACAGGTGAATATTGCTATGTGTGATGCTGTGGCATGACTACAGCAACACCCATTGGAATGTCTCACTATGCAAATAGATGCAAAGGGAGGATAGAACATGAAAAGATGGTGTCAAGCCACAAAAAGGATAGATGACACACTTAGAAGATATGACGCTGCCAATTGTGCCAACTGGGCTTCCATTCATGTGACATGCAGGTGGGGCATAGGGCTGTAGACTGCAAGTATGATGTACAGGAACAATCCTCTGGAACTAAGGAGCGCATCATAGGCCCCTAGAGGCCCAGGAGCGCCACTTTCAGTGACGCTCCTGTGGCGCTAAGCACTGCACTGTATTGACAAGGTGGCATTAAGCCACTTTTTGTGGCTTAGTGTCACCTTGTAAATGTGGCCCCTTCCTGACCACCACTGTGCGTGGAAGGTGGGGCAATGGGTGCTGCTGTGGGCGTGCCACAGCAACACCCATTGCATTTTGATGCTGCCTCAGATAAATGGAACTTTGTCAACTTAAGGCTGTGCAAAAACTCTTAGGCCAGTCCCAGGGGTTCAACGGGGAGAATGCATTTATACCTCCTTTGCTTTTCCAATGTGTGCTGCATTCTGCAGCATGCATAGAAAGAGCAAAATACCAGAAATTATTGTTTATGTGTGTGAAGGTATCCCTTCCTGCACATACATAATCTACAACTCACACAGAAGTGCCAAAGCACCATTAGTGGTTGTTAATGTGCAGGAAGGGGCACCTTCACACACATAAACAATCAGACCCCTCAACACATACATCTTTGCACGATGGTGCAAGGATGCCTGCGTTGGTGCTGGCAGCTGAAATTTGCACCAGTGCGGGGGACAAAACAGGGGTGTGCCGTATTCACTTACATACAGTGCATCCTTGTGTCACCAAAGTGACGCAGCGCTGCCAATTTTTACACAGCACTGTGCTGCACCACTTTTACATTAATATGCCCTAATATGACAATGAGCCTTAAATATCAAGTCAGTGACATGACATGTGAACTGTCACGACACAGATAGACTGATTTTACACCATCTCATTGCTGAGGATGATAGCTCTCCTGCGGATCTGCCTGTCATGGAATACCCTGATGACCTGCATGACCAGCTGGTAACTATCAGCCAAGAAACCCTCCAAAAAGTCCTCGTAAACCTCCAGACACCACCTCCAGTTGCAAGGAGGAGTACTGATGTAGCAGACATCCCACAGGCCCCACTTAGCACCCCAATAGTACGACCTGCCAGCACTGACACAGCAGAGGACTCCAAGGACCCAGGGACCAGCATAGAGAGGACAGTGGTAGGAGTCCATCAGGAGCTGGCCAACAAGCTGCGGGTGTGTATGCAGACTACGGCAGCCAGCCTTGAGGGGATGCAGACGTGCATGGTTACGGCTACAGAACAGACTGCAGCCAACCGAGGCACAGTCCACCGTGCGTGGAGTCCAGGAGTGTCTGAGGGACATACCTGCTGCCATGAGGGAGAGGCAACAACAACTGTCCTTTCAATCTGGCAGTAGCGTACTTGAGGACAAGATGGACTCCATGTACCGGGAAATGGTCTCCATCTGGGCACACATGGCTGCCTACCACAGGGATGTAGCTGCTATACTTAAAAATCAGCAGCTCCTCCTTGCTGCAGTGATGTCATATGTAGTGCAACAGAAGGCAGCTGCTGGGCATTGGGAGTCCACATCTCCAACCACTAAAGTGTGTGTGGCCCCCTCTATCTGCCCACTACCACCATCAAGGGTAGAGGAGGCACCACACACATCAGAGGATGAAGATGTGGAGGAGATCAATTTCACCCGTAGGAGTTCCCGGTAGCAACAGCCCATGCCACATGGGCAGTGTTTTCCTTTGTCCTGTGCTTGATATTATGCCAGTGTTAGCACTGTTGCAGATATCCACTCTTCACCAACACACTGTTGACCTTTCTGCTATGGATTGCAATTGTCTCTAACTTTTTAATTGGCAATTTATGTTCCTCTGCACAGAAAGGCACTTTACCCAAGCATGTCCCATGACACGTCCCTCAACAACTTGAGTTGTGTCACAATTGGATGGATTCCACGAATGGGGTCACAGACCTGGAAATTGAAAATATTGCACTATACCACTTGGTATTAAACACCACCTACACAACCAGCATGTTTTTGTGTGTTGTGACACATCTACTATGCCTAGGAATTGTGATGTGTGTAACATGTCTTAAGTCACAGAGTGTCAGTAGAAGAGTGCATGAATATGCGGGCATATATCTATGCACATGGTACCTACATGATGAACGTCAATGCTGGTCTCATCCCCTACAGCAATTCACTGACTATGTTAAACATGTTGAACACAACCACTACATAAGGCAGGAATTGTTGTGAAACAGTTCTCAGGCAATTTTATCAAATGGGAATACCTCTGTAATTACCTCTGTAATTGCCACTGGTCAGTTTAGCAGGATAGGAATGAAATGTAGGATGTGGTCAAATGTCCCCCGTGCCCAACATTCCGACACAAAACCCATACAATGACAGCTGAATCACCACACCTACCCGGTCAACATAGTCACCTTGAGTGATGGGTACACTGGATGGCAGATGTACAGACAAGTAGATTTGTTGTAGCTGCCAATGTGACAGCTCAGTTGTAAGAAGATGATGCACATGTCAGGAGAAGGATCTGGACGCAAGACGGAATCTTTAGGACAACACACAGTTTTCACCTTACACCCATGGGAAGACTCTGAGACCTAAGCATATGACACATGAAGTAAGGGAGTACCCAACACTTTTTAATTAGATTTTAACAAAACTAAAAAGAATTAGGAACACCTATCTTAACCTAACCTAACCTATCCTAACTATACATAACCAACAACAGTCCCTAACTACTCTAAGCTACACTTACCTAACACATTTAACAACACACTCTAAACATTGGCCCCCCAGCCCTCTTATATCACAAGACACATGCAGGACAAAATATACTAAACTACACATATACTACCTATTACTAAACAACTATATATTTTTTGTTATATTTCATGTTTTTTTTTTTTTTTAATAACACACAAAAGCCCCAACATCACCATATACCCACCCACCCACATAGTCAAATGTAAAAAGTAGACAAACCACCCACCAAGCCTACTTATCCTAACTTAACCACAAACCTAAACTAACCTACAACTAACCCCCTAATACCCACTAAAAAACATTAAAACAAAAAAGGAGGGAGGGAACTGAACTGGGAATGAGAGAGATTTTGACATTCACAGGTTCACCCTTTTGAGTTTCCGCTTTATGAATTTTAGACTTTTAGTATTCTTCTCAACCTCCTTCTCAATAGAGTCCAACTTCTTGAGGACCTGTGTGACATCCCTCAGTAGTTCCCTAATGGCACTCATGTCCATGGCAGCAGGTTTGGTTGGCTGTGACGCGGATGTTTAGGGTGCAGCAGCTGGGGCAATTGTGACGGTGGCAGCTGTGGCCCCCTGCACAGCAGTGGTGCTTGGTCCTCCCGGTGTGGGCAGCGTGAGTCCCCCTTGGGTAAGTGCCCACCACTCACTGGTAGAACCCAGATTCCACTGCCAGTATGTGCTGATAGCAGACTGCCCTCTTCTGAAAGCCATGCAGTTCCTCATTGTTCATGTTGGCAGCTGTTAAGATTAGACAGGCAACCATCAGTGTCAGCATTGTGTGAAGTATGTACAGATTATTAGCTTACACTCTACATTGAATTGTACATGCACTTCAACTCTGATAGATGAAACAACAATGCTGCTTTAGCATAATTTCCTTGATACCATAGCCACACACAACAAGATTAGGAAACAAACAATATTATATGTGCATTGATGTTGTGCCATGTGTAATAATGCAAAGCAAGTGTCAACTGCACATAGATCAGGGCCACTACTCCTCATCATCTGCATCAAATTTCAACCATACATCACCAGTAACTTGAATCTTATAGTGGGAGTATGGGATGCAGTTGGTAACCATAAGGGGTCACTGTTGACGGGTACACATGCAGGCATGATCAAAATGCCTGTCACCTACACTGTGAGGATCACATCTACCTAAAATGTGTTGTTCCCACCCCCTGGGCCTCAGGGGAGATGGCCATGCAATTCATCATCTCAACTGCCCAGGTTATCCACCAAGGCATGCCCACTCATACATGGAGTCAGGAAGTGGACCATATGTTAGGGGGGCTGACAACTAGGAAACCGGTATCCATAGGTCTATCACATCTATATTCATGTGTCCAGGTGTAGACGCCCATCAATACTTGATCAGCCAATACCATTCCTCACACACCCATATCCATGCCAGCACACATTTGCAGTTGACCTGCATGCACGCCTATTACATTCCATATAAGTCTCATGTAAGTGGAGTACAATATATGTGGTACCATGCTGGGGGACAATTGCCCACCCAGTCCTACATGTGCCAATATTTCCAAAAAGATGCATATCTAAGCCACATATGGGCCTATTGCCCATTGAGCACCACAAGCCTCACAAGATATAACTCTCTGCACGTGCATGGGGAACCCTTAAATGTGACACAGTCGCACCATCCAGCCTACTTTGATTTCTGATCATTTGACAGCTCATCACTTCTAGCATTAGGTGCAACACACATGAATTACTCACACACGCAAAAGCCTTAATCTATACACAGTACAGGCATAATCACACCTACTAGAAACATCTGGGTCCTGAGCTCTTGCCACTTCGCCTTTGGTGTAGGGAGCAGGTCCACCTGAAAGATATGGATGGAAAACCATGGTTACTATCATGTCATTGTTAATACTAGTGGACAACATATTACAGTGTGTATTATTTTAGAGGAGTGAGCTAATTATGCAAGTTGAGGACAG